>NC_139687.1:840425-1440425 GCF_964106915.1 Podarcis gaigeae | reverse complement strand
CACAGCGGTGTGCCCTAGCCTGTGCCTCCAGAGCTAGCCTGCTGCCCTCAGGCCTGGTGGAGCAAAATTTAACAGCCACTCTTGACAGCTTCTGCATGCAGAAAGTGGGTGGGAGCAGTATAATTGGAGCAAACACAAATCTGTGGAAAAGCTGAATTGCCATTTCTTGCGCTTCAGCTTTAAAGAGAGAGTTTTTACAGGGAAAGACGGGACATGGCACTGCAAAGCATGGACCTGTGCCTGAACCTGTGCAGAGCAACAGGTGTGTTTCCAAGCACAATTCAAAGGGTTGGTGCTGACCTTTAAAGCCCTCAACAGCCTCGGCTCTGTATACCTGGATTAGCGTCTCCACCCCCATTGTTCTGCCCGGACACCGAGGTCCAGCGCCGAGGGCCTTCTGGTGGTTCCCTCCCTGTGAGAAGCAAAGCTGCAGGAAACCAGGCAGAGGACCTTCTCGGTAGTGGCGCCTGCCCTGTGGAACACCCTCCCATCAGAAGTCAAGGAAATAAACAACTATCTGACTTTTAGAAGACATCTGAAGGCAGCCCTGTTTAGGGAAGTTTTTTTTAATTTATTGTTTTATCCTGTTTTTACTATTCTGCTGGGAGCCGCACAAAGTAGCTGGGGAATAAATGTGCCACATGCGCGGGGTATAAATAATAAAATTGTTGTTGTTGTTAGGATAAGTCTTAGATTCCGATCACAGGTGGTACTCATCATCTTTGCCATGGGATATGCCAAGCAAAGGAAAACACGGAGCTGGAACAAGGAGTTGTGTGCCATATGCAGGCTCCCGAGAGGTCCAGGGGAGCCAAAAAGGTGACCTCTCCCTCTCCCCAGCCCAAACCATCCACGAGGGCACCAACCAATCCTGTTTCCATTCCATAACTGGATTAAAATGGATCTAAATGATCACTTTTCTCCAAGACTGTCTGGAAGAGACTGCAAACCTTAAGGTGACCTTCCTCAGATGGTGAGAACAGTAAATTGAGTTCACTTCCTGACAATTATTTATGTTATTTGCTACAGTTTATAAACAGTAAAAGTATCCTCATCGCAATACAACGTAGAAATGGAGCTGCATTTGTGAAGTGTTTTGGGGGGAGGTTGGTGGGGGGAGGGGAGTCAAATAAAAGGCATGCAATGCTGACCTAATTAAGACTGCTAGACTGCAATGAGGTTCCAGAATCCAAATAAGCAGACGAGAATAGATTAAGCTCTGCCATTTCACTGTTGACTGAGTAATAGACCACACATTTCATTTACAGGTGATTTGCACAAAAACAGGATTTTGTGCCAGCACTCAGTTAGAAGAGCAAATTAATAAAAATATTTTAAAAGGATAAGACGCAACAGAATTGATAAGCCAGTAGTACCGTATAAAATCCAGATGTGTCATTTGCAGCTCCTTGTAAAGAGTAGATCTCCCTGGTAACTGTTGGTGTTACAGTTCATCTCTTGATTTCGCAGGCCTTTACATGAACTTTACAGGTAGGCCCTTTACATGAACTAGGAATAAACCAGGAAGTCTCTGATTAAACAGAGTTTCCCCTTTTGTCAAAATTGGGAATCTATGGCTTAAACCAACTGACAGCTGTGAAGGGAAGAGTGATCCTTCACATCTCATTGCTCAGGCAAGCTAGGTTCACCTGAAGTGGGCCGTATGGTCCTCTGCTCTTAAGACCCCAACCTATCTAATGTGAAAGTGGGTGAGCTGAATAGGATACCAGCTCAGGCTGCAGTCCTATACATCTGAGGTGGTAAACTTCAGCCCTAGGGCAAAAGGTGATCCTCAAGCCCTCATGACTCTTCCCCACACCCAGCACCTTTCACTGACTCTGCTTGGCAGCTTCCTGGAGGGGTTTTGCCCCAGTGGAATGTCTCTTACTTGGTTGACTAGAGGCTGGTAAGAAGTGTGTGTGTATACATATTTTTTGCAGATGGAATGTCACCTACTAAAAACAGGTAAGAGTCACCTCAGTTGCCTTTGACCGCACCACTTTGCCTTTGACCGCACCCATTGCTCACATGCAGCACTCCAGAAGGGAATGTGCCCCTCAGGCTTTAAAAGGTTCCCCACCAAGCAGGCATGCCTAGAACTGCACTGCAAGTGGTCTTGCACTCGCTTCCACCTTGCACCACAGTAGCAACCATGCAACAGCATTAAAGCATCTAAACTCTGCAAGATCCCAAGTAAGAGCCAGTGTGGTGTAGTGGTTAAGAGCAGTAGTCTCGCAGTCTGGGGAACCGGGTTCGCGTCTCTGCTCCTCCACATGCAGCTGCTGGGTGACCTTGGGCCAGTCACCCTTCTCTGAAGTCTCTCAGCCCCACTCGCCTCACAGAGTGTTTGTTGTGGGGGGGGGGGAATGGAAAATGTTAGCCGCTTTGAGACTCCTTAAAGGGAGTGAAAGGCGGGATATCAAATCCAAACTCTTCTAAGGCAAATATGAGGTGTGGCATGGGAGATGCAATGGCATTGTGTTCGTGATCATGTCTGAATAATGGTTTCTAGAGTTAGGATAGGATACTGTTGCTTACTGATTATCTTCCTTTTCACCATTGTATTCCTTCTTCCCTCAGCAGAGTTCAAGGTGCCATGTTGTTGTTTAGTCGTTTAGTCATGTCCGACTCTTCATGACCCCATGGACCAGAGCACGCCAGGCACTCCTGTCTTCCTGTCTGCCTCCCGCAGTTTGGTCAAACTCATATTGCTAGCTTCGAGAACACTGTCCCACCATCTCGTCTTCTGTCGTCCCCTTCTCCTTGTGCCCTCCATCTCTCCCAACATCAGGGTCTTTTCCAGGGAGTCTTCTCTTCTCGTGAGGTGGCCAAAGTATTGGAGCCTCAGCTTCACGATCTGTCCTTCCAGTGAGCACTCAGGGCTGATTTCCTTAAGAATGGAGAGGTTGGATCTTCTTGCAGTCCATGGGACTCTCAAGAGTCTCCTCCAGACCAGAATTCAAAAGCATCCATTCTTCGGCGATCAGCCTTCTTGATGGTCCAGCTCTCCCTTCCATACCTCACTACTGGTCAAGGTGCCATTCACAGGGTTATTCCATTTCCTCCTCACAACCACCTGAATAAATTACAATAAGAAATAATGACGTACCCAAGATCATCCAATGAGCTTTTAGCCCCACCTTGGCCACTGAGTCTTCTTTGTGCAACCACATGCTGTGTATGGTTGTCTGCAGAGACATTCCAGTGAGGGAGCACTTGCTCATGCCTGGGAGCTCCACACAATCAGGACACCTGCCCAACCTGAGTCGTGTGGTGCTCCTACACGAGCAGGTGTCCATGTGCTGGAACCTCTCTGCAGACCACTATCCCATCCCGTCATTGCAGGAAGACCTGTGGGGGGGCAAGGCTAAAAGTGCAGCCCTGCTCTGCTGTCAATGCAAATATGCCCCGCACACTTGTTAACACATGAGACTCTTGAGATGTAGAAATGTGCAGCTGTAGAGCTTTTTAGCAATGACCTCCCTAGCTATAATCTCCTAAAGAGAAGAGAGGCCTGTAGAAAACACAGAAATGCACTATTGACACTTAGTCAGCAGAAGTTGGGCCTATTGTTTGAGGAACTGTCATGTCAAACTTTGAAGAGGTAGAAGCAAATTTGGAGACCTATGAAACCAGTCAGGCTGTATAAGAAACTGGGCTGCAAACAGTCCTGTGTGAAGCTCATGCCTTCCCATTATCTCCATCCTGTAGTTCAAGCTTCAAATAGGTAAGAGGACCACTTTTCCCCATTACTCCATCTAAGTTACTCTGTGGATGTCCTTGTGGCTATTTTATGCGTTTGTCAAATCCATATGAGATGTGCATGTGCTAGCCTGTTCTCACAGATGGCACTATCTTCTCCTGGCGACGGGCTGAAAGGAGCAAATTCTGAAAATGTTGCATTATCTCCTCATTTAGGAGAGCATTTAGGGACTGTAATTAAGGAGGTGTTGGAAGGTTTTTACATCACGTTTTCCAAGAAAGGTTTTGCAATATTGTTCTGTTTGGAGAAGTGCTATCCCTTTTGATCGTTCTCCCCGGCCCCCCCCCGCCCCCAAAAACGTCTGGCTGAAAAACAACACTCACTTCACTCCACACACACACACACACACACACACACACACACACAGCCCCCCGTCTGCCTGGACGTGTGCTTAGGCCGCCCGAATGGAGCGTAGAAACGGGGCGCCCCCATCCTTCCCTTCCCCGTCCCCCACGAGTCCTCTGCATCTGCCCAGATTTCAACTCCCGCCCGTCCTGGAGGAGGTAAACAAGCCCAAGCCTCCTCCTCCTCCTCCTCCTCGGAGCTCCGCAGCGCCGCCTGGAAGCGCGTCTCGGGCCCGCCGGGCCGCCAGAAGGGCTCTTGGGCTGCTCCGTCCAAGGAGGAGGAGGAGGAGGAATCTCCCTCCCGGGCGGGCGGGCTGGCGGGGGGGCGCCATTCCTCCGCCATCCCCGCCGAGAGGCAAGGGGCCTCCCCCCCCCCCCGCAAGCCCCGCAGTCGCAGCCGAAGCCCCCGCCCGGGAAGGAGGCGGGAGGCGAGCGGCAGAGCGCGGCCTCGGAGCCCAGCTGCTCCCTCCCGCCTCCCGGGCGCGCGCGCGCGCGGCACTGCGGAGGCGCCTGCGCAGAGGGAGGGGCGGGGGCCTCGCGCGGCGGAGTCTGCGAGGCGAAGGGCGGGGCTGGCCAAGGAGGGAACAGAGGGTTATTCGAGGTGAAGCGGGGCGGAGTCGCGCCGAGGGGGCGGGGCGGGGGGCGGAGCCGGGGAGGGAGGGAGGGAGGGAAGACGAGGCGCCGAGAGAGGCGGGGGGGGGGGCGTGTGCCCCATTCCTCGCTGCTTGGCCGCGGGACCCGCACTGCTCTCTCTGGGTGCCTCTGGGGCTCCTTCTTCGGGGGGGGGGGGCTCGGCAAGGGGGTCGAGCTGCGGGCGCGGCTCCCACGGGGCACGTGTCCGGTCACCTCCAGAGGGGGCTGCGGGGGACCAACGTGGGGATCTGGTGACTGAAACGAGGCAGCGCCTCTGATGCGGGGGGAGGATGGAACAAAGTGTTCGAAAAACCAGCCCCAGGAAGCGCATCCCTCTGACTCACAGGGAAAAGCTGCAGGCAGAAGCAGCAGCAAAAACAGCCCCCATCACGGCCAATGTGTCATTTGCGTACACTCGTGCTACGGGGGGGGGGGCGGCCTTTTTCTTAAGAGGAGGGCCCTGTGGTGCCCCCAGCGTGTACTGCTATGTCTAATCGTGCTATTTATAAATATGTACCAGTCTTAAGCCCGCGTGGGCGGCGTATCCTGAAGCCCCCTCCCCCCCCGCAAGTAGGTGGCTGCGCGCGTGAGAAAACGAGGGGGGAGCGACCTCCTCTTCCTCGCAAGCAAGCCATCCGCTCTCCACGCATTCGCCCTCCCTGGGAGCTGTTATATGGGGGGGGGCGGAGGGGGTGTGGGAGGCACCTGGTTGCATTTGTGCCGAGCAAACGTGCCAGGCTGTCAGATCTTGCATTTGCCCTTAAAAATAAAAAAGTACAGGGAGCCCCGCGGGGGGTGGAAAAGAAGGTCTGCAGCAGCTTCCCCGGCGCCCCAGGGCGAAAAAAGGGACGCGGTGATCCGGCGTTTCCTCCGACTGACATGCAGGCGGATGACGGCCGGGGCCAGAAGTCACGCAGCCCCCCCCCCCCCGCCTGCCTGCCTGTCTCTGAGGTGGAGGTGCTAATTTCAGTGCGGCTCACGTGGGTCCGGGCTCCCTGCGCTTCCTGCACGAGCTGGGGGCGGGCTTACCAGCCCCCAATCTAGGGCAGTTTGTTCAACTGCAGTAAAGGGAGCTCGATGTTCCAGCAGCGAAGGGATTTCTGAGAACTGGGACTGTGTCCTCAGATGAACTCTCCTCCTCCTCCTCCCCCTCCCTTCTGCTGCCTGCAGAACAGCTTTAAAAGGGCGATGTCTGTACTTTTGCCTGAGCAGCGCGTGGCTTCGGTGCACGTACATCTGCAGCCTGCAGTGCAGTCGCTTGGTGCGGCCCCACCACCATTCGCTCTGCATTAAAGAGGCGAAGGCTGCTGAACTTCGGCAAACAAAGTTGTGTGGAGGGGCTCGGGGACGCTTCGGGGACCTCAACTTCGCCGTGTTGTAAGAAACGTGGTACACGTAGCCAGTTCCCTATACTGTACGTGCAAGCAGCCGAATACTTGCTCACATCCCTCGATGTGGAGAATTGTTCTTCCTGTAAGGCAGAGAGCAGCACCGTTTCAGCCCTCCCACCACTTCGCCGCCCCTCCCCGCCTCCGCTTTCTGCAGATTTCCTGTACAGAGTACATTTCCTAAAATGTGTCATTAGCAGAAGCAGTTTCACTAGGGCAGTTCTGGAGAGCCTTGCATCCCTTCATGATGGCTCACTCGAGACAGACAACAGGATCAATTCCCTCTTTGTCTCTTCATCTCACATTCTTCGGTTCTTGCCCAACGCCTTGGAATGTTCTTCCCATAATTATGTCCAAGGCCTCACCCACTTTTTATTCATATCCCTTCCTAGGACCTTCAGATAGGGGAAAGCTGCTAGATTCTTCATGTGTTTCCTGCATGTCCTCCTGTGCGTCAAAGTTGAATATGTCAAAGGGGTTTTTAGAATAAGCACCACTCAGTGGATAATACTGGTGACAAGGCCAAATGTGGGGGCAGGTGACCCCAGGAACCACCTGCTGTGTTGAGCAAGGGGTCTGCAGGAACACCTGCTATCCTCTATCAAACAAAGTCAAAGCGCTGCCCTCCACATGTTGTTGGACCATAACTCGCATGATCCCTGACTATTGGGCATGCTGGCTGAAGCTGATGGGACCAGGGGTGCATCAACCTCTGGAGAGCACCGTGTCTGCTCTCTACAGGCTATCTAGTCAACGATCCACTCAAAAGCAGAAACAAAGGGCTCAGGCCAGTCCTGGGGAATCTGTCCCTCCCCACCCCACCTGCAGGGCTCCAACTTCCATCAGCCACAGCTAGCATGGCCAAAGGTCAGGCAGGATGGGAGTTGGAATCCAACAAAATCCGTAGGGCTAAGCTGGAATAAAGAGTGCCGGAAGAAATATCTACAACCCTAGATATGCAGATGACACAACCTTGATGGTAGAAAGTGAGGAATTAAAGAACCTCTTAATGAGGGTGAAAGAGGAGAGCGCAAAATATGGTCTGAAGCTCAACATCAAAAAAACGAAGATCAGGCCACTGGGCCCATCACCTCCTGGCAAATAGAAGGGGAAGAAATGGAAGTAGTGACAGATTTTACCTTCTTTGGCTCCGTGATCACGGCAGATGGTGACAGCAGTCACAAAATTAAAAAACGCCTGCTTCTTGGAAGAAAAGCGATGATAAACCTAGATAGCATCTCAAAAAGCCTTGTCGAAAAAGATCCATATACTGAAAGCTATGGTTTCCCCAGTAGTGATGTACGGAAGTGAGAGCTGGACCACAAAGAAGGCTGACCGCCGGAAAATTTATGCTTTTGAATTGTGGTGCTGGAGGAGACTCTTGAGAGTCCCATGGACTGCAAAAAGATCAAACCTCCATTCTGAAGGATCATGAAGCTGAGGCTCAAATACGGTACTTTGGCCACCTCATGAGAAGAGAAGACTCTCTGGAAAGAAAACCTCTGATGTTGGGTAAGATTGAGGGCACAAGGAGAAGGGAATGACAGAAGATGAGATGGTTGGACAGTGTTATAGAAGCGACCAACATGAACTTGATGAAACTCCGGGAGGCATTGGAAGACAGGAGTGCCTGGCGTGCTCTGGTCCACAGGGTCACGAGGAGTTGGACATGACTAATCAACTAAACAACAAAGCACAAAAATATGCAATAGTTCTAGACTCCATGAGGACCACAAACAAAAAAACAAGCACTCAGTCTCCATTGATTCTAGAATAAGATGCCATGTGTACATAGCCTGATGGAGACCAGCTCTTTCCAAAGGCCACACAATCAGCCTAGAAACTCCCCATGTTGAGTTGATGAAGTGAAATATGGAAATATCCTTTAGTCAGAGTAGAAACTACCAGAGCAAGGTCCAATTTTATTATGACAGCTTTTATTTTAAAATTGTGCTCTTTCCTACAGGGTGTAACTTTGTTAGCTGGAACATGTTCTGTAATATATATTTTTAATGTGATTTTCTTAGCTGAAACTATGAGCTGTCTGTATTACTAAGGCACTTACTACATTGCTATTTAAACACAATTGGATGCATTCTGAATTCAGATTCCTCTGACCTATTTTGAATGCTCTGAAACCTAGACTACCTTCCATCACACTAAAGCCAATGGATCCTAGAAAGCATTTGAAACAGAAAGCTGTCTTTTTTCTGATTAATAATAAATACAGTGCAAAGTATACATGCAGTTATAGCTAAATGATTTAAAGGTCAACCAAGAAAAAAAACCTAGGCCCGAAAGTAGCAAAGCTCTTGATACTTAGAATTTTTTAAACACTTTTCCTTGTCGCTGGCTAAATCTAGCCGGAGTAGTCGTATCTGCCCACCAGTAACTTGATGCCTCTTCACCAATAAGCATATTGAACTGTCACTGAAGGTTCAGACTGAAAGACCTTGCACACACTCAGAACACCATAGAAGCCCCTTGTGATAATGTGGTTTTTACATATTCTTTAGCATTGCTGAAATATCAGTGTTAAAACTGTGTAAAATTTCAGAACATAAATATATCAGATTATTAAAATTTCGCCATCCACTATGAAAGGAAATTTCAGTCCAACATCAGTTTTATCCAATATTTCAAAAGCCTGTTGTCAGAAAATAAAAACACATTTTAGATATTCTGCATTTATTTTATGATTCAGCCCTTGTTGAATAAGTAATGAAAGCAAAATCAACCAAGAGAACCATATACAATAACAGTTCATTTAATTTTTCTAACTTTTCACTCTGAATAGATAAGGATCATATCACTTCTGAAAAGTTCTCAAGATTCAGTTTAGTACATCCTACATAGCTATTATAAGGTGTCATAAAGGCTGCAATCCAATGCCATTTACCTAGAAGTTAGTCCCACTGAATCCAATGGGAGTTACTTCTGAGTAGCCATGCATAGACTTGCACTGTAATACTTTGATATACAATATTTAATATTTATATATTAATTTCAGTTCCAAACTGTTGGATATATTATGTCTTAATCTCCTAAATAAGACAATACTCTCACAGTCACTCTCCTTTGGAACTTATCTTGAAAGTGGTCTTAACAGTCTTGAGCAATAGGGCAAGCAACACTCATCCTAGATAATTTTACATTAACCAATTCTCCATTGGATGATATTCAATTATGGTATTCTGCTTGCACAACAGGACTTCCCCTTTCTCTCCTTCCTTCTTCGGTCCCCCCTCCAGGTCAAATCCTCTGGAGAGTTGGGGGGGACACTAAAGAGCTGATGGGGGCAGAGGGGAAGAAGAAGGAGAGGACCTGCTACATACGCTGGTGCAACATTAGATCTCACCCATATATTCTTTTATGTCATTTGGATTTTTCTAATTCTTGACATGTTAGTTTATCCATGTCTCATTTCAGCCCTTCTGTTTTTTAAAATAATTTGCTCAACTTATGCTCTGTTTAGAAATATATCTTTACTTCTTTGTTACTCTTTTGCTATTGAATAGAATCCTTTTCCTATTCAATTTAGGAGTCTGTAACTAACTTTTATTTACATTTTTCTTTACTTTTACTTCCTCCTCCTCCTGATGCCTAGCATACTTGCCACTGAGAACTGGTTGAATGGATTTCTTTCAGCACTGAAGAAATCCTGTAAACCTTTTTATTTTATATATACCCGATTACATTCCCTTATATCTTTTATCTTTCCTTCTTCTTCCTCTTCATTTTGTGTGGCCAATGAGATCTGGACAGAGTTTCTTTGTAACTAGTATTTATTGTGTGCTTGCTTGCTTTGTTTCCTGAAACTACAGATTCTTGAAGCCTATAGAAGAGCGTAAAGGGATGGAAAAGTCAGGAGGTTTTGCTCCTAGCACCACAGATGCAAGAATTGAAAAGTCCAGGAGTTTCTTCTATCCTTTGGCATGGTAAAGGAAGCAGGAAGAAAATGAGTGTTTGCGTTACATCACACTGCCTTCTTATCTCTCTGAACCCCAACATATTTTGCTGAAAGACTAAGAAGAAGTCAAACTGTCAGAGAGGCACTGTGAGATGGGCCTGTGAATTCACGGGGCAAGTCCATTGTATTTCAGGCTCCACTACCCCATCTGTAAAGCTTACTGGGAAGATACAAAGAACAGGAAATGCATCTGCACTAAGCTCAGGTATAGATTGCTCTGTACATCTAAATGAATGAAGGGGGAAGCTGTTAACTCTCTCTTGGTTCACATTTATCTGGAACTTGCTTATATGCTATAAGAATAAGTTGTTGTGACGTGGGGTTTGTGATTTCAGCTCTCTTGACATAATATGCTGGAGACAGTTCTCTAGTAACACTTCTTTATTAAAGCAAACAAGACTGAGACTTGAGGAGGGGAGAGCTACATTTATAGGGACAGGGAACAAGCTAGAAAGGATACATTTTGGAGGGAACAATCTCAGGCAATCACAGTCCTGCCTTTTGGAGGCAACCAATAAGACAGAGGATCCAAATACAGCAGCTTAAATGAACCAATAGTAGCTGTACCCTCTGGAACCAAAAGGCGGTTACTTTACCCTAATGCAAATACAGACAATAATAATACAGATATAAAATCCTTTGACTCAATACACAACATAAATAATGTTCTTTTCCCTTCCCTCCCATTTACTCTCACAGTGTCCCTGCCTTTATTCAAGAATGGCACTCTGACCTGAATGCTGATCTGTTTGTCACTCCTTTACCCTAAGGTCACTATAGTCCTCTTTTTTGTCCCTCCACTAGAGGCAGCTTATGGTTTGTTTTCTTCATTCTGGTCAGTAGCCATCTCAAAGTACTTTCATGACTTGAACTTCATCTCAAGCAAAAGCTGTTGGTTGTGCTCAGTGTCTACACAAGAGACTTTGCCACAACGGGAGCACCTGTCCATTAGTTAACTGATTAGCTAATAAGCACCTGTGACAGCAAAGCCAGACCAGCATCTGGAGATGCAGTCCCTCAGAATTCCACCAGAGGGCTGGAGCCTCTCTCTAATTTGCTCCCAAGACAGCCAGTCAGAGGGAGGCGGAGCCAGCACTTTCGGAGGGAAAGTAAAAGAAGCCATTTCTGAGGGACAGACTTAGATAGGGCTTGATTTGAGATGAGACATAGGGCTCAGGTTGAGAGATAGGGATCAGGAGAGGTTTGTCTGAGGGAGAACTGGTTCTGTTTTGAGTGGAACATCCATTCTGAGGAGAACATCTAAAGCCAGAGAACAGAGCCTCTCAGTTTAGATAGGAAGACCCAGTTGAGGGTCTTGGGAAAGTAAAAAAGGATTTAAACTGGAGGGTTGAGTCTGAGGCAGGAGAGGAAGAAACTGTGGGAAGACACTCTTATTCTTGGGTCTCCTTCCAGTCAGGAGGCCAGAGATCTCCTGGGAAAAGACGACCCTCAAACCAATAACAAGAGCTGTGGGGACCCGCTGGGTCTGTTATACTAACTGGGATACCTCAAGAGTGAGATTGTTAAGAGAGAGGGGAACCGAGGAAAAGTGGCCCTCACTCGGGAACCAAGTTACTAATCTGTGAAGGAAGCTGTGCAGCATCAAAAGTATTTAACTAAAACCTCTCATAACTAAGTAAAGGAACAAGAAACTGAGTTAAGCATTTTACCACCTATTCTGGAAACCTGAGCATCTACCTGAAGTGTAACAACTGATTTTTAGCAACTGAAGTTTAAGAAAAGATGTGCACATACTACTGTGTTTAAGCCCATGACATCCTTGTATTTAGTTTAAGTGATAAGTTACCTTTTACTTGAAAGAACAAATTGCCTGGCCCAACTTTGTTTCACAAACTTCTCTCTGTAAATTTATTTATTTATTTATTTATTTATTTGTTAGCCGCCCTGAGCCCGGCTTTGGCTGGGGAGGGCAGGATATAAATAAAATTTATTATTATTATTATTATTATTATTATTATTATTATTATTATTATTAAATAAAACTCTTGTTTGTTTGTTCAGCTTCTGCCTAAGACTCTGAATCACTAAGGTAAATTGTAGAAATGTAATTGGTGTACTGTGAGGTAGGTCCACTATATTTAATTGGGGGCAGTCAGCGGAGTGAATCCGCTCATTGGGACAGAAAATCTACCTGCTTCACTAGCCACTTTGGAAATGTTACTAGGACTTGACAATGGTTATTATAATGAACAACTGAATGCATTACATAATCAAATTACTCATTTTTAAATGTTTTGACATGATTGTCTGGAACTCTGGGAACTTTAGTTCCATAATAGAGCTAAGGATATCTGTCTAGGAATTGTCAATACAACAAGACAAAATTTAACAGCGATAAATGCAAAGGTTTGCATTTAGGTACAAAGAATCAATGGTACAAAAAAAAGAAAAGAAAAGATGGGGGAGACCTGGCTTGGCAGCAGTACTAGTGAAAATAATGTAAGTGTCTTAGAAGATCACAGGCTGAACAAGAGCCATCAGTGTGATGTGATGCTACAGTAACAGAAACATAGTGCCCAAATCACGGGGTTGTAATAGGATCTGCACAGTTCAGACCATGTCTAAAGTACACTGTCTAGTTCTGGATGCCACATTAAGAAGGGCATTAAGAAATGGAGTGTGAACAAAGAGGATGATCAGGTTGGTGAGGGATTTTGGAAACCAAGTCCTTTAAAGAATGATTGAAAGAGCTGCATATGTTTAGCCTGGAAAAGAGAATATTAAGAGGTGACATGGTAGTGGTTTTCAAGTATCTGAAGGACCTTTATGGAGTAGATGGAGCAGACATGTTCTCTCTTGCTCCAGCAGGCAGAACTAGAACCAATGAGTGAAAGTTAAAAGGAAGCAGATTTTAGTTAAGCATAAGAGAAAACTCTAATGGCCACGGCTGTTTGACAGGAGAACAGACTGCCTCAGGAGGTGGTAGGTTCTTATCTCACTGGAGATGTTTAAGAAGAGGCTGAAAGGCCACATGTCACTGATTCTGCTCCTGCATTGCCAATTCTGCACGGAGTAGAACTTGGACTAGATGACGTTTTAAGCCAATTCTGATTCCATCCCTTGTTGCTGTTGACAGTTTTATAAATGGATTCCAGGAGGAAATGTGGCCACCTCAATTCATCCCATCTTTAGATGAATGACTTTAGGCCATTTGTTACCAGAAATCCCACAACTTAATTTGATCAGCATTTTCATCCACTACATTTAAGTTACTTTTGCAACTTTGGGCACATGCTACTTATCTGTATCTAGAAGACTTGTCCATTCAAGAAAAAAGGACTTCTTGTTGCTGTGTATGACACACACATTTTATCACCACCATTTCAAAACCCTTTATGCACATCCAATGACACAAGAATGCACCTAGGTGGGTTCCCTGAATGGTAAGCTTGCAGAAGCTAAGCAGGTCTGGATGTGATCATCACCTTAATGGGAGACTGCCTACAAACCACATGCAAGATACCTAGAGTTCCTTGATGGAAGAAAGGGAAGAAAATCAATAATAAAGCATGGGGAAGGTCTTAAAATGGTTCTCATGGCACATATATCAGTGGTGCTACATTGTTTCATTCATGAATGCCATTGCCTTGGAGGCAGGGCCTTCGCCTTGGGAAGATTTTATGGATGTCCTCGCAGAAGATGTTATTGGCTTTGGCAGTGTATTCCTGTGCAATTGTGTGGCCTACTCCCACAGTTCCATGAGGTATCTTGCCCAGGCAATGACTGTGGGTAGACCTATGTGAAGAAGAAATATTAATTGTCCACTAGGCATGAATTGGTTCTTTCCCTGCCTGTTGCATCATTTTCGAAGTGGTTTTGTGCAGTGACTTCATGAAGGCAGGGAGCACCTATTTCCACAAGGATGCCCTGAGCAAATACCTTGGGAGTAAGGTAGGTTTTGTTTTTAACCAGAGACTTGAAGGCCCACCACGTAATCTAATAAAATACTCATTCCACACACCATCTGTGGGAACGCCAGGAACAGGCTTTTGCTCGTGCTTACATAATCGCCCCCTCCCCCCTCCCCGCCAAACCTACTCTATGAAGTTTGCCTTTGCTCCCACCTCTCTAGTTTACAAGTGAGAACTGCTCGGCTTGGATTTTTGATTGGCGGAGCCGCGGCGAGTGACATCAACCCCATCACTTTCGATTGGCCCGCTGGTTGCTGGGACTAGAAGGACTTGGGGTGGGCCACTTAACCCCATCTCTGCCGAAAGTGCAAACTTCGGAGCTCTCGCGCAGGGCGCGGGGCAGGACGGGGGAGAGCTGCCCCGGGAGGGAAACGGGGCCGAAGCGGGCGCCGCG
Source organism: Podarcis gaigeae (assembly GCF_964106915.1). Lineage (NCBI taxonomy): Eukaryota > Metazoa > Chordata > Lepidosauria > Squamata > Lacertidae > Podarcis > Podarcis gaigeae. Next base: position 1,426,001 of record NC_139687.1, on the reverse strand, counting down.
CGGCGCCGGGGGCGAGCCGGGGGAGAAAGAGAGAGCCCCGCCCCCCAGGCCGGCGCGGGCGAGAGCGGCGCGCGTCGCCCTTTTAAGCGGGGTGTGCGCGTCTCGGGAGCAGCACGCGGCTTGGCGAGCGGAGGCCGGGATTGGCCGCGGCGCGGGCTGGCGGTCCCGCCTCCCCTGCCAAAAGGCCTTCTGAGTGGCAGCGCGAGAAGGTAAACAGAGTGGGCTCGCTCTGGCGGCCGCCCGGGTGCTGCGGGCGGGGCGGAGGCGGCGGAGGCGGCGGCGGAGGCGCTGCTGCCGCGGGATGGGCTTGGGCGAAGCGGGCGCCGAGCGAGAGGCGGCCGGAGCAGCGCGGAGCAGCGGCGGCGGGCGGGCGGGAGGCGGGCAGCGGCTGAGGGTCCGGCCGGGCGCCGCCTGACGGGGAGCTGCCTCTCTCTCTCTCTCTCTCTCTCTCTCTCTCTCTCTCTCCGGGCGGGAGGCGGCGCGAGAGCGAGCGAGCGAGCGGGGAAACACCCCTCGGTGCTACTTGAATTACTTGAAATCGCCACTTGTGACACTCTTCTGGCGAGGAGGCAGCAGCCTCCGCCGCCGCCGCCGCCAGGATCGCAGCCCAGCCCGCGCTCCCTCCCGGAGTTGGCCGGCGTCGAGGGCGCGAGGGCGGCCAGGTCAAAAGGTGGGGCTGGCGGCGCTTCTCCCTCTTTCTCCGGGGGGCGGCGGTCACGGATGGTCGTGGTTATGTAAACGTCGAGGCGCGGAAGTGGATCCTTCGGCGTGAGCGCCTCCCCCCGCGAGCCGCAGCCTGAAGGCAGCGCCCGGAGCCGCCCGGAGATCGCAGCCCCCCAGTGCCCGCTCGCCTTCGCCCCTCCCCGGGGGAAGCGTGGCCCATCGGCGCCCGCAGGATGTCCGCGGTGGCGTACATGGACTTCGTGGCTGCCCAGTGCCTGGTGTCCATCTCCAACCGCTCCGCGGCCCAGCCCGACGTGACCCGGCAAGCGGAGCTGCTGAAGATGCCCGAGGAAGAGGAGGACGAGGCCGCCGCCGCCGCCGCCGTGACCAAGGAGATGAACGACCCCCGGGACGCCTGGAAGGATTATTGCACTTTGGTGACCATTGCCAAAAGCTTGTTGGACCTGAACAAGTACCGACCCCTGCCCACCCCCTCCATCTGCAGCGACAGCGTGGAGAGCCCCGACGAGGACGCGGGATCCGACAGCGACGTGACCACCGAGTCCGGCTCCAGCCCGTCGCACAGCCCCGCCGAGGGGCAGGAGGCCGGCGGCGGGTCCGACCCGCTCTCGCTGCTGCGCGGCGCGGCGCCCGCCAAAGGGAAGCTGGCCGCCGAAAAGAGACACAAGTGCCCCTACAGCGGGTGTGGCAAGGTCTACGGCAAGTCGTCCCACCTGAAAGCCCACTACCGAGTGCACACAGGTTAGTGGGGGGGGTTCCGGGGGGGGGTCGGGGCTGAAGCTGTTGCAGAAATGCTTCCGTTACGTAAAGGCAAGCAGGGCTCTGCTCTCGCTGCCGCCGCCGCCGCCGCCGCCGCTGCTTTGCCTTTAAAGAAAAGATGTCGGTTGTCCTCGTTTGAACCCTCTTAAAGATGCGGCGGTGATTTTCGCTCTCCTGGGCTTCCCGGCCCGTTTCCGCCTTCGCGGCGCTGGAGAGAGCAGCCTGCCTTCGCTTGGGTACAGGGTGTCGCTGCAAACGGCACGTCAAGGCGGTGGGTGGGTGGGTGGGAGAGCAGAGGGTGTTTTCACGGGCTTGTCAGCTCCGGAGCCTCGGGTTCCCCCCTCCCCTCTCGCTTAGGTGTGCGTACACTGAGAAGCTCAGGCCAGTAGAGGAGCTGTTTAGTCCAAAAATGCTTATTTGAGGATGGAAGGAATGCAAGAGCTGGGAGAGGGAGACAGAGAGGCATGCACTGCTAGAGCTTCTAAGGGATGCATCTGATTTCATGATGACTCTTTGCTTCTTGCCAGGGCATCTGTCCAGGGGGCTGACTGCAGATCTTGTATTGTGTTGTCTAGAATTATATTTCAGTGAAGTAAAATAGAGAATGGCAAGCTAACTTCATTCCTCCTCAGCTGTTTCCTCAAATAGCATATTTTCTAGAGCTGCATTTGCTTGGGCCTCCATGGCACATCTTGGTTCCATAGAACTCACTGGGCGTGGCCTGGTTTTGGCAGTTGTTGTGGATTGATGAAGACCTTTCTGAACTCTTGTGAAAAGACTCATGGGTGATCCTGATGTTCACTGCATTTTCATGTATGATTGACTGGGCAGAGAAAGGGATAAGAGTGTGAAGTCTCTGTCTTTGGAAACTTTCCCATCTATCTTTTGAGATGACTTTCAGTTTTCATTTAATCCTCAATAATACAGTAGCCATCTTCATTTGAGACATTTGAATGAAGACATGTTGCTTGACTGCCTGATGTCTTAGGTATTAGAATCAGCGGTTGAGTGTGTCTTCAGTAAAGTGCTACTTCTAGGGGAATGCTTACTGTTTTATTCCCAGTTTAGAACCCAACCCACTGTACGGGTCACACCCTCAGCTACTGAACACAGCTGGTTTTTCATTGCAGTATTCAATGTGCATCGCCAAAAGAAAAATGAATTGCTTCACAGGTGCATGTTTAAGTAAAGCTTTTGTGAAAGACCAAGTGATTGGTGAATGTCACTTTTCCCAGCAAAGGACATGTTATCCATTTGTGTGCGCACATGTCTTGGCAGCTTCTAATAATGGTATGATAGCACACAGGGCTATGTATTTCTGTGGTCTGGCAGTGGCAGAACATGGCTCTTTCATAGTTATGTGGTTATACATTTGGACTCAAGTCCTAAGAAAATGGGTGTCTATATTTTTAGTCTTAGACATGGGTGTACCCTACATTCAACTGGTACTTGCCTTGGCAGTGTCTATAGACTGGGAGAGAAGGGAAGTAAATGCTGAATTCACAACCCTAATTATCCATAAAACAGGATATTTTGTGCCCTGAGTTGGATGATATAGCAGTTTTGCAGCATGTTAACCTAGTAATCTAAAAAGGTGTCTGTTTGAGCAATTAAATTCTAATTCTAAATTCTAAAAGCTGTCTTTTTAGATTTTAAGGTTTGGCTGAGAGCACTGCATGATGCATACAATCTGCATGGCTTTTTAAAAGTTGAAGCTGGCCTGATAAGGGGAGAGACTGAGTGAGGCAAGAGAGAAACTCATGTTGCTCAATATTAGCATTTTTCTTGTAGATTATTTTCCCACCACAACTTCCCCCCTTAAAAGCCAACTGGAAGAGGAAGAGATCTTTGTTTTAGGAACTGACACAAGACCAGTAGTGCTGCAAACATCTGTGTACTAAAGTATCTTTCTCCTGGAGGGAGTGGCAGAATGTGGATTCTGGCTGAACTCCCGCTGAAGTGTCTTTCTGGCCTAGTTCTGTCTACTGTGGGGGAGGGAGTCCCAGTGCCGCTTTCCTGCTGACAGAACTGGCATCGTATGCAGTTCAGAACGGAAGATGGACAGGAAAAGGAGGGTCGTGTGTCACTCAGCAGTGATTCCTGTGGTTAAAACGCAGAACATAGGAAAGAAAAGAGCAAGAGCAACACCAGCCAGTTTCCTTAGTAGAGCAGGAGTTCCAGTTAATTTGTGAATGTACAGAAGTCCATCACCTGAGGGTGTCCCACTAGCTTTTGGTGCCCATGCTGAACCAGTCACATCAGAGTTGGATTGGATTGGATTTATGTGCTTTTGGCAATTAAAATGTTTCAGTTATCATATTATTTTGCAAAGTATGGATTTAATAGATTTGGTTTGAAATGTGTACTGGATTGAAATTCTCCCCAATCCCTACCTGCCACTGGTTTATATTCTACCGATAATGACATCTGCTCAATGGTCTGCAAGTTAGGAATGCAAATTACTTGCGTTATTAATTGACCTGCTAGGTGTGTACATACATGCACTTACGTACATACATTATGTACATACATACATTCAAACTTATGTTCTACTTCCCACCAAGGATTTTGTTCTCTGCCTTTTACTAGCTGGAAAAGTGTTCTGGATGAGAAATAATAAACTCTATGCTCTGTTTTGCTCTTTGAAATTCATTTGTATCACTGAGTTATTTACAGCTAGTAATAGCTTGTAGTGGTTAAATATCCCCACCCCATACAAAGTATTCCTTTTGCTAGTAAATCCCCCACATTTTCTAGTGTAAAGTTGAATTATTTTTATTTATAGTGTGTGTGTGGGGGGGGAAACAATACCATTGTATTAATGAGAAAATCAAAGGAGCCTTGTTTAAAGGTTTAAGTCTGTGTCCTTAGCAAACAAAACACTTGGACTCTACATTTGAGTGTAAAGCTTCCTTGCCTGATTAAAACCCCATGAGGCCCATGACATATACTGTGTGTTCCGTAGCTATATGGTGGCATTTCCTCAATGGTACCTGCCTGCCTGCCCCCACTCCATGGGCTAGCTCCCATTGGACATTGGGGATCTCTTTTTTAAAAAAGCACATTTCTGCTTTTATTACGTACAACTTTTAATGTATACTTAAATAGGCCCTTTTCTTCATTGGAACTTGCTTTCTGGGCCATTGAATCCAATTTCCCATGCAGCCTTTCACAGCCACTGTGTAAAGAAGGTGCAGGTAAACCCTTGGCTGCTCCATTGTCTTACATTTTTAATGCATGCACTCACATTTTATTCTGAAGAACGGTGTCAGAATCCTGCTCAATCCCCCTTTCAAGTAAAATGTTTTTTCAGTGAGTTTTTATTCATTATACAGTGCAAAACTACAGGTGTCATAGCAGTCTGTGCCGTAGTTTATGAGGGCAGCTGTACTGAGCAACTTACCAGAGCACAGGGCATACTATTCTAGTTGAAGGGGCTTCCTCAAATTTAGGGTGTATCTGCTCCATGTCCAAGTGGGAGGGGGGCCTGGAGGCACTTGCATGGTCCTTGTGGACACTGTGGACATTTTGCCCCTGGTTCTCAACCACCTGCGATCAAGGAAAGATTCCAGGGTGCCAGGATGGCAACTGACATCTCCACCACCTTGCAGCAAGTGCCTGGGAATCATTGGATCTGGACTGTTCTCTCACATTAATACTCCATCCTGTAGAATTCTATCAGTTATATTTTATCTGCACATTCAGAATGAATTTCTGGAGCCAAAATGCTTTTTCTGTGCAGTCTGAACAGGAGCAGTTGCCATTAAGAAAAAATATCAGAATAGGCCAATATATATGTGGAATGTGACTTTTCCTCTTAACTGAGCTCAGGTTGTCATCTGAACTGGCCAGATATTTAACTGAGAACCAATCACAGTCAGCCCATCATTTGAAGAATAAGACTTGAGAGCCATATTGCCCCCAAATGGCAACTAGACATTCTGTTTGGGGACTGTAACCTTGGTTTAAGGAGCCATTAGGAGTTTCTAACTCTGCTGTGGGGGATCTGCATCAGTGTAACCCTAACCATGCTGAAAATCTCTCTGAAAGTTGTGGAAGGTCATAGTGTGTGAGTTAAGGTGAAAGAGTAAAAAAAAAAGCATTTATGGGTCTGTAAACCATGATAATCACAGCTGTCTCCCAAACAGGCTCTTTCTCCCTTCTGGGGTCAGAAGTACATCTTGCTTTGAGGGCTGCATGGGACATAACAAAGGAACAAACAAAGCCCCAAATCGCAAAGTTAGCAATGGATATGAACTTCATGGTAAAACTGTGGAATAACAAGTAATTGAGAAGTTCAATACGTGTCATTTGGATCTCAATACAGATAATGGTTTCCTATCCTTCTACTGGTATTTAAACTTATACAACTACCTTGGCAAACCCTTAAATCATTTAAATTATAATTGAATTATTACTGGTGGTACTCTTTGATGTCATTGCCACTCAATCCCCAGTGCAGCTATCCTCAGCCTCTGGCAGCCTGGTAGTGCTCAGGGATGTTGCAGTCCAGCAGCGTCTAGAAAGCCTCAGCTGCCTCTCTGGACGTTGATTATATGTGTGCCATTTGAGGTCTCCATGTAAGTTTCTCGTTTCTAGCATACACACTAAAAACAAGCAAACATTGGTATCTTTTTAATAGAACTTTGGGTCTAAATCCATGATGGTAATTAAATTCAAAGTGCTGTAGTTATCATGGATAAGATGGAAGTTACATGTGGTTTCAACTTCTATCCTGTGTTTGAGAGAAAGTTCTCACAATAAGTTGTGTCTTCCACATCAGAAGTCCCAACCTTCCCCTATTATTCACTCACAGGGAGAAATGCAGTGTGTGAATGGATGGATCGAGGATATGCTCTTGTGAACACAATGCCTACTTGAGGTGACTGGCGCGACAGTAAGGATTTCTCTTTGCAAGAATCCTTTTATTTTTAAAACTCTTATGCTAGTGAAAATACTGTGTGAATAGTGAAATGCATTATATTTGACTCTAATACTATATTGATAATGCCTGATTAAATGGCAAGATCAGCTTCTATTACTCACAAACTTTGTTTTCTATGTTCATTTCTTCTTCATCTCAAGTATAAAACACACATATTGTATCCTAAGGGGGATAAAATGCATATTGAAGAGGAAAGCAGTGAGCAATAAGAGTCAGAGTTACTTATAAGCTTCATTCTTTCACACCAAAATTGGTAACTATAATTGCCACAAATGGACATTCTGAAAATGCCAGCATTAATGATTTATTGCTGTTGTCCCTTTGCAGAAAAGAGCATGTTCTGTATTTGTTTGTGCTTTCTAGAAAATGAAGTACATTACTTTTCCGTAGCACTGTATAATATTCACATTATTTGTTTATTTATATCTATATAGATAATATTCAGATACACACACACAAACACCCCTCTCTATATTTTAACTTTCAAAAACACCAAATTTAAAAACACCAAAAGAAACTCAATGCAGCTAACAAATCAAAACATTACACAACTTTTAAAGCATATCTTGCAGTTCCTGTTCCTTGGCACAGTCCTGAAACCAAACTATTAACATAATGAACTAACCGCAATAATAATTTCTAAAATAGCTGTAAACCATCTAAAAGCTTATATACACACACACACACACACACACACACAAGGCACACATCCCACCTGCCTCCCCCCCCCCAGTTGTACAGCTTTCATACCAATCTCAACATACGACTAAATACCTGGTGACTCCCCTTCCACCCTTTTCCTGGTGTCTCCTCCCCTCCATCACGTATTCAAAATTTTTAATCTTTGAATATCTTCTTCTATTAAATTCTATTAACTCCTATTCTGCTGGATTTACTCAAGACCTGCTAGGTGGTAATTAAGAGACTGCGAGGGGAAACTAACAGCAGATCCAAGGGATGACAAGCTGACTATTTATCACATATATGAAGGAAAACGATGCTTTGCAGATCTGCTGCCAGCTGGCCATGAAGTATCCAGATGCTTGTAAACCTCAGGATTCCGTGAGAGTGGAATTCTTAATCTTGAGTCTTTGGAACTGGGTGTTCAGACTCTGTTGCCCAGCCAGGAATCATTTCCTTGGGATAATCCATGCCAGAAGAAGAATGAAGGAGTAGCATGGCCAGTGCCAAACATTGGGGGATAACAGCAGCATTCTGGAACAAGGAAGAAATCCTGATCTGGACACATTCCTATACTTCTCACCCATCCACTGAGACTTCAGTCATTTCTGGGCAATTTGGATACATCTCTGGCTAAGATTGACAAGAGCTGCACAGCCTTGTGTGATGCAAGCTGGTGGGCGGGTGCTTGGACAGCACAGGAGCTCAGAAGACCCTACGCACTCTCGGAAGAAAGCAGGAACACCACACATTCCAGAGGCCTTGGGAGACAAAGAGGAATGCAAGGTATTTCGGAGTGTTTTCTTTGTATTGTTTGTGGTAACTGGATTTTTGAGTTTGGGGATTGTGGGGGACATTCATTAATTCTTCCTATACCCCTTTTATTTATGGGGTGAATGCAACCTTTCTAAGAGCTCCGTTTTTCCTTTCTTAGTTTTCACTTTATCTGTTTAAAAGCTCCCTCAGGCTGATGTGCAACAGTAAATGGAAGCACACTAAATCATCTGCAGGATCCCGGTGTTCTGTTTGCCCCTGAGGAGCCCACCCACAGGGTTGCAAAGGACACGCACCCACAGCTGTTTGCTGAAGCACTGAGGTTCCATTTAGCTATCACAGATAATAGTTGTAGCACGTTATATTCTGAGTTCTATAAGTTGGTTGTGTTGCAGGAAATACTTCTTTTCTTTTCTTTCCTGCCCTGAACCTATTGCCAATCAGTGATACATCATGGTAAGCCATAGTAAATAGTTACCTTGAATGCACAGATTGCTCCCACTTCAACAAACAGTGATACAGGATTTAGTTTGATATTCCAACTGGGGGTTGTGATTTTTTTTGCTCCAAACAAGCCACTTTGCAAAGTCAAGGTGTGTCGTTGACTTACCAATTGTGGTTTGTATGAGCAAAACAAACCACAATCCATGGTGCATCTGTAATGTTAAATCAAGGGTTGTGGTTTGTTGCTGCCCATTGGCAGGGAGCAGCAATTTGCACATTCACAGTAAATCATTAATTTTTGGGTGAGCCTGGCTTTCTAGTATTATGAAAGGGAGAGAAAGTCCTCTGTATTTTCTTCAAACTAGTCACTTTTTAAAAATTGTCTACCATGCATGCTCCAATTCATCTTTTTTATAAAAGAGCTCCAAATGCTTTAGCCCTTTTTGTGGTGCAAATTAGAAATGTAACCTGTATCCCAAATGTGATTGCACCTTAGATGTCTGTAAAAGCTTTATGATGCATGTTTTGTTTTGTTTTCATTTCCTTTTCAATCCGTATCCTAATGACTCGTAACATTAAGGCTGCAGCTGGGGACAAGGATATAGAGAAGCATACACTTGCCTTCCATATGTGTATCTGGTCCTTCACCCCTCCCAAGTGGCAGGTGCCCTCCTTATCCCTGAAACTGCTCTTTAAATTCCCCCAAGTGCCAAAAGGGGTATATATGTGTGAGGGATGCACATTTCAAAGGGAAATGCACCCACCTCTCTTTTTTGAGCTTGAAAGAAGCTCTTAAGGTGCATGGGTGTAGCCAGGATATTTGTTGGGGGGCAGGCCTTTTATTAGGGGGGCAGAACCTCAGTTTGTTATGTATTTTTATTGAATTTTATTTATTCAGGGGGCAGCTGCCCCCATGCCCCCCGCTTGGCTATGCCCATGGCCCTGGGCCACCTCTGAAGAGGGAACTCCACGAAGGAGGGAGGAGAGCATGTTCAGAATGTAGGCATGCACTCTCTATGGATCTGAGCAGTGAGCCAGGGTTGGCATTCAAATTAGGGTCTCTGGATTTGGGTGTGGATTTGGGATTTAGGTGGGCATTGGCTTGTTCCCTATGCTGTCAAACCTATGTGGCTATGCAGTGTCACCAGCTATCATTCCTATCAATTAAGATGGGCTGGGGAGCCCAAACCTCTTTTAGTTCAGAAAGTTATTAGCATTCTGGAGGAATATTTTAATTCTTAATTTTGCTGCTGGTTAAATATTATATGCTGAAGGAGACTCTTGAGAGTCCCATGGACTGCAAGAAGATCCAACCTATCCATTCTTAAGGAAATCAGCCCTGAGTGCTCACTGGAAGGACAGATCGTGAAGCTGAGGCTCCAAGACTTTGGCCACCTCATGAGAAGAGAAGACTCCCTGGAAAAGACCCTGATGTTGGGAAAGGGGACGACAGAGGACAAGATGGTTGGACAGTGTTCTCGAAGCTACCAGCATGAGTTTGACCAAACTGCAGGAGGCAGTGGAAGACAGGAGGGCCTGGCGTGCTCTGGTCCAGGGGGTCACGAAGAGGCGGACAGAACTAAATGACTAAACAACAACAACAACAACAACAAATATTATAAACACCCAAACACAATTTTAAAATGTAGTTGGCACTCTTTCTCAGGTCGTTGAAGACCAGCAGCAAAGACTTGAGCCAAAGCAAGGCCACTGAGAAAGAAGTGGGAGATGCCAGAGGCAATACCTTTTTTAAAACACAAAAGGGACCAGCCTTCCTCCCTGCCTCCCCCTCCTTTAAAAAAGAGAGCCCAATGAGGACTTAGTCGCCTCCAGGAGCCATAAAATATTGAGCGAAATGGACTAAGAGAGGGAAAGGGACTGAGCTGGCCGGCTGGAGCCCCATCGAGGGCAAGGCTGGTTGCTGGGAGCCTGAGAAGAGCCGCTCTCCCATTAAAGGGAGAGGAAGCAGGGCAGCATTTTGTTTCAGGTCTCATGTGGGGGATCTAGCTATCAGTGTTTGATTGTAACTTCTATATTTACCTCTTGGACTTTTTTGTAAGTAAAACTGCCTATTTGGCAGCATAATAAGTTTAAAGCACTGCTTTATGCACGGTGCACTTTTTAAATGGCCAAGGTATGGAAGCAAGGAGTATCAGCTGTCCGGAGGATTTGGTCTTAACCCCCTTTTCTGGCCTTATCTCTGTGCCCTTAGAGTACACTACTGTAATAAAATGAATGTTGCGTAGTATACTCCAACCACGTGGACGCATCATAGCATTTGCCAGGCCAGCCATTTGTTTGCAGGGATTCTGTGTCTGGACTTCACTTTAATTTACAGGCCTCCCTCCAGCTGATCTACTGAAACTGTTGCCAAGTAGGCAGATTCAAGGCCAGCCAGCCAACTGCAGGATAGTAAAGTACATACAAGACAAACAACTGGCCTTCTTCGGCAGTAATTTACCTCAGGCCACTGGCATAATCTCTGTAAGTTTTAGGAACAGCAGTGTTCCATCGCTGCAAGTTTGTGAGTACAGTATGGCTGATTCTTGCTCTGCCCCTAGGGAACATTATACTCTGGGGTCTGGATGTGTTTGGTTTCCATCCATAGATGTAGAGCTCTGTAGCTCTGTTTTTTATTTTCTTCCAGAGCAGGGCTAAGACAACATGGAGCTTTCCAGGTGTCGCTGAGCTCCAGTACCCAGCATCTCTGACCATCGGCCATGTTGCTTGGGTCTGGCAAGAGCTGGAGTCCAGGACCATCTGGAGAGCCACACGTTTCCCCATCTGTGCTCCATCTTGAGCTCTTGGTCAACAGTGTTTCCTGGCAAAATTCAGGACCGTTGTTAACTTGCTCCCTGTCTTCCGCTCCCCATTTCTGTTTCCACATAGGACCCATTTTCCCTCTGCAGAAGCTGAACTCTCAGAGCAACTGACACCTTACTTACCAAGCTGATATGTGCAAGAAGGTGAATGCAAGTTGTTTTATTTTATTGGATTTTCTGCTACTCTGTGGGCACTATTAATAATCCTGTTAACTGCCTCCATTTCTCATCCTAGAAACCACTGTTATACCAGAAACGGTTTGGAAGGGAAGCTGAATACCTGGGCACTTGTCACAATGAGAAGCAAAGGTTGGCTGTGATGGCCAAATACCTGAGCAAGTTCAGTAGAATGAAATAGAAAACTCTACACTTAAATCTTCAGAGAATGTGGCAGGAAAAGTTTGGCAGACTTCTACATTCATGAAGGCATCTAGATAAGCTTTCTTGTAGAAGCTAGAGGAAAGCAATGTGTTGCCAGAATCTATCCAACATTGTATCTGAAAGAGGTGTCAGCAGCAGGCGTTTCACAGGACTCTAATGAAAACAGATGCACTTTTACCTCCTGACACTGGTGTGGATGTAGGATTCACCACCTCCCTAGAAATTCACGCAGGTACAGAATGGTCACTGGGCTGCTGCATCCTGTCTATTTGTGCTTTCTCATGGCTTTCCTTTCTTCTCAAGGAGCAAAGAGTGAACTTCCCAGGAAGTAAATATGGTAGCACCTGGTTTTTGCACCTGACCCATGTAATCGTATTTTTCTAAATAAATTTTTTTTTGGTACTGGTCATCTCTGTGAATCTGTTACAGATACTGCTCTACTACATCATATCTCAAAACTCATATTGCTAATACATTTGTCTTTTGAAATTATCCTTCTGCCACTTCACATGAAAACCACCATTGTTAAATATATAAATGGTCACTAACACCAGGCACCCACCCACCCTGGTTTCTGACCTCAGCAATGTTATTCTCTCCACCTACCATTTCCGTAGAATGAAGATGTCCTTATTAATAATGGCTTATTTCATATTTGCAGAAATATTTCTGTTTACTACATTTCCACATGGCACTACTAGAGTATCTAGCTAGCAGGTCAATGAGGACTTAGGAAGAGAAGGGTAGTTTGCTTGCTTTGTGCTTCAGAGAATCCTGCTAATCATAAAGAAGAGTACAGAAAATCCCCACAGCTCACATCCATTTTCCGTTAGCTGCTGTCTATGAAAGCAGTTGTGAAGACCCATTTTATAAGCACCACAACAGAGTCGGAACTTGGATCATAGTATTTTCCTGGCGGTGGAGTTTGGTTAATACATGTGGGTTATGGAGAGTCTTTCTGTTGCCCGTGTACATTCTGACAGAGCGAATGCCCTGAGCCCTTGACGATTTCCAGCCCATTGCTCACCTTGGTTCTCTGCCCTGCCCCCACCCAAGGTATGTGTTATTTCACCTGTCTGCATAAGCAGGAGTCAGGGTAAACCTGACACAGACGTCTTTCATTACGAGAAAAGTCTGCCATTCTTTCTTTAAAATAATATTGTGCTTCATTCTTGGATTCAGGTTGTCAGGACTCTTCTCTCGAGCACAGCATAATGCGGGCTTACTTATTCTAGCAGAGGGCTTGTTGCACACACCATTCTGTCTAGCAAAATTTAGTCTTGGAGTTGTCCATAGAAAGTTGAGTGCCCAGAATTCAAAGGACATCTGCCTGAGGGCATTGTGTGCCCAGTCCTTGTTATTTTCCTTTGAAAGTGACCAGAAACCATGTGCTGCCTTCTGTTCATTCAGTAGAACTCCCTCCCAGATGAGATTAGACAGGGACCTTCCTTCTGGACTTTGGGCATATGACTCAGGTAGTGTTTGGTTTTATGATATTTTCTGTTGTTTTATTGTTCCATTTTCTGTGGAATGTTTTTATATGATGTATACTGTTAAGAAATGTGGTATATAAATGTCTTAAATAAATTGAAATTAAAATAAATGGTATTTGGGAGGCATTTTGATTGTTGACTCTCAGGGAAGAAGAGCTTAAAATACACTGGTGGCTATTTCCCCCCCATGCAGCAGTTAGTGGAAAGTGGCTGCAATCCTGCACCCACTGAGCTGGAAGTTATCCAGACTTGACTCAGTGGACTTACTTCTGAGTAGGCACATATAGAGAGGATTGTGCTGTCATTTTGTAGGCGGGTGGAGTGTTTTGTAAGTGGTCCTAGTGGTGACAAATGAAATGCTCAGAATCTGGTTTCTGAACATGTTGTGCTGAAACAGGGTATTGGATCTCCATTGGAGCTTGTCTGAGTGGCCTGCTCAGTCAATGCTCTCTCAGTAATACAAATGGCGTTCCAGATCCGTGCAAGCTGTCACTATGTTTTGCTTCATCTGTTTGACTCCCAGGTTGGGCCCAAGTGTGGATACGGCTCCACAATATGCCTCTCAATACTTTGCCTTGGTTAGGTCAGCAGAAGAGAGGACTTGGATAGCAGAAATGTTCTGAGGTATACCCAGGCGACCACATTATGATGCTGTTTGAGAACACTTTAAAAAAAAAAAAACATGCTTCTGCCTATAATAGTTGTCTGGCCACATAATGAGATGCCTTAGTTTACTCCTTGATTTGTTAGCTGCTTCTGAAGCTACCAGTTCATCTTTTATAATCTTCTTCTTCTTCAGCGATCACTCGTAGCTGAGTAAGATTAAGATTGTCGTCCATAAACATGGTTTTAACAGTGAATCCGTAAGTGACTGTGGAGGCCAATTCTGGACCCACATGTCTTTCCACAGTGGGGACATTGGTTCCCAGGCAGGAGTTGATCACGGTGTGGATTTGCCAAGCGTGCCTTTCTCTTAGCATGTTTCTCCCTTGCGTCCTGAGTTTGAGTGTCATCAAAGCCCATGACACCTTTGGAAAAGGCTGTTCTCCAACTGGAGCACTTGCAGGCCAGTGTTTCCCAGTGTTCTCATCTTTTATAATACTACCATTATGAAATAATGGGAGGAATTCAACATCACATGCAGGTGATCGTTCTGTCTAGGCAAGCGTTTTAACTTTCCAAATGGAGCAACCCCTCCTTTTTGCCTGCACACTGTTCTGGGGGTGCTCTGCCCCCCAATCCAATTGCAGGGAAAGGAGGGGGGAAGCCCCATTGCACAAGTAAGTGGGGGCCCTTGCACAGGGCTCCTGCTGATGGGACTCATGTGTTGAATCCCGCCCAATGATTAGACAATCATTCTCCTATTTCTAAGCCCTCAGAGATGCCTCATGGGGAATGAAGTTTAGATCCTTCCATAGCTATTATTAATGTTGTTGTTTTTTGTCTTTTACCAGGTCTCCTAGCCTGCCAGTACATATTTGCATGGACACGCCTAACTATATTTCTCTTTAGCATGGATCAATATTAGTGAGTTTGCACCAGTGAGTCAGCACCATTGCTGCAACTGTGATATTTATTTCTAAATTAATAAAAGCTGAAGGGTGATAGCATGCCCATTGAGCAGCAAAAGCTGCTTTGTGGCCACTCCAGAAACACAGGGGGGTGGGTGGGAAGGGTTAATGAAGCATTCCCAGGCAGGCGCTCCCACATTCTTAACTGCAGTTGTGGAGATAGATGGCAGAGACTAAAGAGGAAAAGTGGCCTAAAGTGAACAATGAGGTGAAGTCTGAAAGATCCAGCTTTGCTTTGGGGAAATATAACTTTCAAAGTGTTATTTCCAATGTGTAATGTAATGCAATCTAGAGCCAGATTAGAGAAAAATTGGGAAACTAACAGACAGAGAAAAACAGGAAAGTTGAGATGCAGTGGTTGGGTAAGGAAAACAAAAATAGGGTGATGATTCAAGTTTTAGGCCTTCTAGCTGTAACAGGTGGGGGCTCCATCACAAAAGGGGGCAAAAGCACACAGAATCCTTCTCCAATGTTATTTTGCTCACACTTTGTAGAAATGAATCTGTCTCCAGGCAGTGGTGAGGGGCCAGCAATGCAGCCCTTGCACCAAAGTATGACTTTGTTTTGAATCTCTGAACCCGACTAAATTGGTTCAGAAATAGAAAGGCACTGGCTGGTACCTCTCTCCACAGAGGGTTCCTGTCTAGTCCCGAAAGAAAACAATAAATGTGGCTTGGAAGCCGGGAAATGAGGGGAGAGCGAGGGAAGGGGAGTCCAGCTGAAGCCTAGGTCAGGGAAGGAAGGAGCCCTGCTCCTGAGGCTCATCCTGGGGCCCAGTGCAGCTTGGAAAGAAGAGTCTGCGCAGCCCCTGCAAAGCAGCAGAAAGACTGAGATGTGGAGACGCTTGGAACAGCTTGTGCGCAAGGACTGGTAACTTCAAGGAGGAGGGGGGCGTGCCTTGTGCACCCATTTATGTGGAGAAAACCAGACCTGACTGCCTCACCCTGATTGTATGTTTGGGTAGGGGGGCTTTTTTCACAAAGGCTCCAGGCTTGTACCTAAGTGATATTTCACATCAATAGATACCAGTGGCGTGTTCCTGGGACATCCTGAGTTCATTAACTGCCATGCCACAGGGTGGAAGCCCAGCCACAAAGGTGTGTTTTCTTAATCCATTTTTAGCAAGATACCATGGTCTTTACTGAAAAGGCATGAAGGTTTCCTGTAATGTTAACCCTTGCTGAAAGGGGATGGACATGGACTTCTCAGAACACACTTAATTTAATTTGGATGAGAGTATTTACTCTCAGTGGGAGATACCCACAATTCAGCCAGTTATTTGTTGCATTAGATGTGGCACAGGATTGAATTGGGGGAATGTGCAGCTTCCTGCTTGTGACCATCATGTGCTGGGATTCTTGCTGACTCACCCAAGAGGCGTGTTCTGTGTCCACCACAATGCTCATCACTCGGGGCAAAGCCTGATGACGCAGGGAGTCTGGGGTGGGGGGTGGGGAATCCACAATTCCCGCTGAACCAAGCTTCTCAGTAACAGTGCCTCTCATTTTGCTTCTTCGGTTTATCACCTCTCTGAGCATGTGGGCTCAAAGCTGCTATTGTCATCCTTCAGCTTTAAAACCATTTTCACTCATAAATACAATATATTTAGGGGGTTTCATGTTGGAGTTCAATGAAACATCCACCAATCCCCATTGCATTTCTCCTGGGACTCGATAGGACTTTCAGAGTTGGATAACAACCTGCCCTTTGCTGTTATTGTTAAGAATCTGTTTGCTACTTCATTTATACCTAGTGATGCTTTTTCTCTCACACAATCTGCTTATATTGGCATGACTGGCAAGTCTGGGATTTCAGTTAGGCTACAGCATGATGTCTGAGGCAGCTCCTGGATTCCTAATAGTCACAGTTTGCATTTTGTGGTTTGGTTTTGCTTTGCTTTTGGAAAACAAGTTTCCAGCCCATGGGATTCTAGAGTTGTATTTGAGAATATGCCGTCGTCTGAATTCAGTGATCCTTTGTGGATACAGGGACACCGTGATGCACACACTCAGCTTGACAGGGAAGAAGGTGTGGCTCTGTGCACAAACCCCTATATGTGCAGATCTCCTCATGCCGTTGAATTTAATTGGAAAGTCCACATGTGCTGAAGCTCCGAGTGTACATTGCTGTGCCAACGCAGCTCTGAAACGGCACAGGTAACTGTAAACAACTCTTTTGCCCTCTGCAAGTTTTCTCTGCCCTTAAAAATCAACAACTTCTTGCCTAACTTCTACATGTGTTCATTTGTTCAGAAAAATAAGCAAATGTGCATATGTATGTAGTCTGATTTGCATAACTTATACTGAGAGCAGAATATGAAGTTTCCTGATACAAATCAGTATCTTGCTTTGCCACAGAATCTGGACAGTTCAGGCCTAAGTAGGAGCACTCTCTTTGTACAGGTTCAGCTTGCTACCCACTGAGAGGCTAAAATGTTATTTTGAGATCTTGTTAAATGTTGAGATTGGAAGTAGCGAGTGGATATGGATATCTGGAAGGTTATATCATCACAGATTCATAATGTTAATGTTAGTGTCTCTGAGAACAGTCTGTAGGAGTAAAAGCTATTCCTAGTGGTTGTTTGCTTCCCGTAAATGGTTTGGGTAGCATTTGTCATTAGTTATGTGCTTTGACACCCTCAATCACATCTGTCCTTGTTGATGTGTCAAAGGTGATTGGTGGGGAGGGGGAGGGGGCAGTTCAGTTTACTTAATCAAATCCTCCAGGGCAATAGATAGAGCAGATTTATTTTTCTCTATTTAGTTGGGATATGGAATCCTTTTTAGTCTCATTCCTCACAGCTATGGTTGACTTTATTAAGATGCCAAGTGAGGAACAGTCAACCAGCTCATAAATACAGAAATAATTAATCACTTCTACATCTTACAAGCAGCTGGTGCACATGAAAGAGATGCTGGGAAGAAAATCAGCACAAGTTTGTAGAGATGATTCATAGAAAACTAAGCTCTCCTTGTTCGCAATCTTTGGCTGGCACTGCATGGCACCCATCCAAGTGGAATGTTCGGAAGACCTTACAGTAAATGATATTCTGACCAACATTCCATTCCACTTCTGTGTTTAACAACAAAACCCATTCATTTTTGGCAGTGATTGAGGAAAATATCTCACTATTTGGGTGAGTGCTCCAAACAAAACAAGTCAATAGAGCATGGAAGGATTTATAAGTTTGACTTTCTTGGTAGCTGCCACATATGTGAGGGTCAGCTAACTATCGCAGTGTCCCAAGCACAGTTTTGAGGGCCATCTTTCTGGGATACATCTATAATCCCCCCTTTAGCATATTTAACTTAGAAATCCTGTGCATATTTGCTCCAAAGGAAGTCTCAGTGGGGAGGTGTGCAGAGCATTGCAGTCTGAGAACTACAATAGATGTTTCCTTCCATCAGAAGAAGAAGAAGAAGAGTTTGGATTTGATATCCCGCCTTTCACTCCCCTTCAGGAGTCTCAAAGCGGCTGACATTCTCCTTTCCCTTCCTTCCCCACAACAAACACTCTGTGAGGTGAGTGGGGCTGAGAGACTTCAGAGAAGGGTGACTGGCCCAAGGTCACCCAGCAGCTGCAGGTGGAGGAGCAGAGACGCAAACCCAGTTCACCAGATTATGAGTCCACCACTCTTAACCACTACACCACACTGGCTCAGTGTGGCTCAGCCACATATCAGTGCCCAGCTATGCACACTTAAGTTCCATAGAAATCGCTGAATAATTGCTGTATTGTTTTAAAGGGATGGCTTTATTGTGTATTTTAATGAAGAATTTTTATTATTTTAATATAAGTGTAGCTGGTTTTTATACTTTGTGAACCACTTGGACACCTATTTTGGCATTAAGTGGTATATACTTTAATTAATTATTTAATTAATAGGCCTGTCTATTTGGATCAAGTTTCATGTACTACACTGGAGTACAGTGTTGGAGCATTCTATCAGCTATATTATTTGGCTGGTTTCACATCTTTGAATCTGAGAAGTGCGTCTCACAATATTCTTAATATGTACAGAATTTTGAAATGTTGAAGATGCTCCGGTATGGGATGTGAGAAATTGTGTCATGGTGATAACAATGCTACTGAAATCTATGTGTGTTCTGACATTATGGTTATTATTTTGTCCACACCAGGTGAGCAGCTTTTTTAGGTCTCCTGTTCTCAAGCTTTTAGCTTAATATTTTTTCCAGGGCTGGATATATAGACACAAAGGTTCCTGGGACAGGAAAAACTTTGCATCCAATCCTGGATTGTCCTCCTATATATAATTAATTGTTACTATTTTTTATACAGTATACCACTTACATGCCAGAACGACTTCTAAGTGCTTTACAACTATAAAATCAATCATAAGATCCACACATAATTAAAACACACTTTAAGGATTTCAGCAAGACATTAAAACATCCTTAATTAAAATGTACAACACCCAGGCAAGTGAAAAAGTACGACAATTGAAACAGTGAAAGCACACTTGAAACAGTGAGATCAGAAGTTCTTGGGAATGATTGCTGGAGCAGGTCTGTTTTCAGGAGCCACCAGAATGGTCACCCTAATGATTGAGGGCATCCCACAATATGGGGGGCCACCAGTGGAAAAGCCCATCTTGGCATTACCACAAGCTGAGAAGCCTCAGTGTGAGCCAGTGTGGTGTAGTGGTGAAGAGCAGTGGACTCATAATCTGGTGAACGGGGTTCACTTCCCCGCTCCTCCACCTGCAGCTGCTGGGTGACCTTGGGCTAGTCACACTTCTTTGAAGTCTCTCAGCCCCACTCACCTCACAGAGGGTTTGTTGTGGGGGAGGAAGGGAAAGGAGAATGTCAGCCGCTTTGAGACTCCTGAAGGGGAGTGAAAGGCGGGATATCAAATCCAAACTCTTCTTCTTCTTCTTTGAGACTCCTTCGGGTAGTGATAAAGCGGGATATCAAATCCAAACTCTTCTTCTTCTTCTTCAGGCGGCGGCAAAACTAACTGGCTTCCATTAGCTGAATGCAGTGTTCTTACTGAGCAGTGGAGGGGAAGAGGGATTTTCATGTAACTGGGCCAGAGTTATTTAGGGCTTTGCATGTCAGCAGCAGAACCTTAAAACTGCCCCAGTTGCGTGGCATGTGCCTGATAAGAAGTGTCACTTGTCACTTGGGCTGCAAGAGAAGCCCCACCTAGTGTCCACTGCAGTAATCCAGAGGCAGTAATCCAACACGTGTCCCAGCGGCCAGAAAAGGGTGCAGCTGGTGCACAAGACAAAGGGCTTCAGCACAGAAGCTGCCTGGGCCTCCATGGGCAAATATGGTTCCAAGAGCTCCCCAAAGCAGGATACCTGTCCTTTCAGGGGGAGGGCAACACCTCCCAGAAAAAGCAGACTCCTCAGTTCTCAGGCTTCTGAACCACTTACGCAAAGGGTCTCTGTCTAAGCAGAATTCAGCTCCAGTCTGCTGACCTTCATCCTCTCCATCGCTGCATCCAGTCACTGAGTCAGCTTATGCCTATTGGATTTAATAGAAAAACTGTGTGTCATCAGCATACCAATGTCACTGTGTCCCAAACCTCCTGAAGGGATCTCCCAGAGGCTTCATTGTGTGCCTTGCAGCACCCCCATAGTGTGGGGGATGGAGTTATGCCTTGCAGCACCTGCTCCCCAGCTGCCCAAATGTAGACATGTAGTTCCCCAGGGCTATTCTCTGGAACCAGCCATGCAGGTAGGAGCACAGTGGCTCCAACTCCCAAGCCATGGAGGTGGCCATGGCACCCAAAGTCCCCGAGAGATCCAACAGCAACAGTTGGATTGCCCTCTCCTTGAAGGAGGAGCAGGGCATGAACCCTGACGGGAATGAGTCCAGAGCATCTGCTTCCTCCAGAGAGCCTGAAGCGGAGCTGCCACTGCACTCCTGAGCCCCTTCCCTTGTCCCCAAAGGAGATGTCAGAGACTGGGCAGAAGCTGTCCAGCAAGGGCTTTTGCAGGAGCAAGCATAGAGGACAAGCCATAATGTGGATGGATTGCTCTTCTTGGAGGAGTTATCATGGACTCAGTTTGTTCATGTTTTCTTTGAAGACCTAACAGTGTCTGCATTTGGTGTGTCTGACCAAAGTTGACTCATACTTGCCTTTATTTTTAATAATACAGGGCGTGGGAGCGAGGGAAGGAAGCAAATGCCTCCAGACCCAACCAAAACACAAACTGAAAAACATTAATAAGGAAGGATAAGTTGTTTGCTTATTATTTTAAAAATTGCAAGGTGTTTCTTTGTTTCTCATACGTGGTTTCCAAATTGAAATTGCTGTGAAGGATGACAAAGAGTTGGAGTACCATTTTTAGGCATGGCTTGCTGGCTTCCTGCCTCTTAATGTAATTAGGTCACAGTAAGATCCTTGGTCATCATGCCCTACTGACATAGAACTGCCGAAAATTTGCAGGTTAAGACAGCAATCCTAAGCTCCTGGGGAAGGCTGGCTGCCCTGGAATTTCCTTCCTGTCAGCAGAGGCAGAAGTCTTCTCCACTGCCACCAGCGCTCTGGCAGCATGGGAGGTGAAAAGGGGCATGTTGAGGGTGCGTTGAGGAAGCTCTGGAGCTAGTCGTAAAGCCCTTCTGTTCTCCCTACCACCACCACCCCATGGTCATAAAACTACACCAACCCTGAGCCTGGCAGAGCTTAGGATGTGATGGCTCCTCCACTGTGGGATCTCCCACCGACCTGTATAGGATAGCGTTGCCCAGTTGAAGTACGAGATAATCACTTTGGGTATCTCTTAGTACTGTGTTGGAAATGAAATGCTATGGATCTGAGTGTGGATGAGAGAAGCTGTGGCCCTGTGGTAGAGGTCATATTTTAATATCTGATACAAGTAGCTGCTCAGCAGCTTAAGATAGTGAGAGAGTGGGATACATCTCTTGGCATGACAATTTGGAACTCAGTGCAGAATAGGGCTGTCTGGCCTCTTGGCCATGTCTCTCAGGAGTATTTTAACTGGAGGTGCCATTGTTGGGGTTTATTGCAGTTCAGGCTTTTGATTCCTGCTACACTTTTTGCGGTGATAGTGCAATAATTTGTGAGATACCGAACTTATTTTGTTCACAGCACCTACTTACCTTAATGGAGCATCCTCAAAGTATTACTTGTGCTGAAATACTTGAATATATTGGATGACCTTCTAAGCCAGTGTGGGGGAACCTTTGACCCTGCAGGTGTTACTGAACTACAGCTCCCAGCATCCTTAGCTGCTGGCCATGCTTGCTGGGGCGAATGGGAGTTGTAGCTGAGCAACATCTTGGGCAAGAGCCAAAGGTTCCCTGCACTTCTTCGAAGGAATCAAATGCTAGGATTTAAACAACCAGCCTTAGTTATCATAATTTGCTTCCTTTAACTGCTTTGTTTCTTCTTTCCCTTCCCACAGGTGAGCGACCGTTCCCTTGCACATGGCCCGATTGCCTTAAAAAGTTCTCCCGCTCTGATGAGTTGACGCGACACTACCGAACCCACACTGGGGAGAAGCAGTTCCGATGCCCGCTCTGTGAGAAGCGGTTCATGAGGAGCGACCACCTGACAAAGCATGCGCGTCGCCACACTGAGTTCCACCCCAGCATGATCAAGCGATCTAAAAAGGCCAGCTCTGCCTCCTTTTGAATAACAGACTACAATGGGGGTGGGGGGGGGGGGAGACAACCATTGTCGAGAAAGGCATAACTGATCAGCACAAATACATCTGCCAGTGTACAGAAATATTCCCCTACTTGCATTTTTAAAGCACATGTAGCCGGAAGATTAACATTTTCATCCTCTCCACCCTGCTATGCTACCAACAACAGTCTTAAATCAGTCACTGCTGGGTGGGCATTGGGGAGGGGGGATCAGCAGAAATAATGCAACTTTTCTTTTTGTAGTTTAAATAATTGACACTGGTGTATATATGTCTGACTGGTGGTTTGACCTGTGACACCACAGTAGTGATTCCAAGCTCTTTGTGATTGCTGTGTCATGGGCATGTTTTGTTGACTAATGTAATGCTGCTTGTATTTAAATGAAAACAAAAACGACAAAAAAAGTTTAGTACAACCACTTTCCAGCTCACTTAAGTATTTCTCAAGTAAAGGAAACAGAACAGAAACCCAACTCCATAGCACATGTTTTAGAAGAAGATTCACTTCTCTCTGTGTGTGTCTCTCTCAATGGTCCATCCTGTTCAAGACTGTTAAGAAAAAAACCATTACATCTGTTGCTCTTATTAGCTGATTGATGTACAAACAAGGAGGTGAAATTTATACTGAAGAACTGTTCTGTATATCCAGGTTGTTGTTTTTTTTAAAAAAAATGAGCTACACTTTTGATTATATGTTGCTCTTTTTTTGAGTGAAATCATGCATACAAACCAATGACTAAGCAAAAAGGAAAACAAGATATAAGCTTGTATCATGTGTTTCTGTGGCTCTGCTCTTCATTTGCCATTTGGGTATATTTGTGAAAAAGTCATTGTAGAGAATGTGGGAGAGGTATGAGACCAACAGCAGTGCCCCCACTTCTAGCTGACTTTCATCTGAAAACGATGTACCGTACTGTACTCTATAAATACCACTAACAGTGCTTTATTCTGCTGCGTTTCATTGGAATGGATGCATAAGCAGCAGCTACCATCCTTATAAGCTACCACTTTTGTAAAGGTTTTTTCCTTATGTCTCTCTCTCTGAAAGGTGCATTCTCTTCATCCAGTTGCCAGATTCCTGTCAGCCAGTGGGAACTGTGTGCATTTCTGGAGGGAACAAAACTTTCTCCCTCTCCTTACACAACATTCTCTATGCTAACAGAGACAAGACAATGAAGACTCGTTGGGTTTTTTAAAACCACTTTCCAAGAGACTTCTACCTTTTCATAAATTGCAGCTGTTGTACAGAATATGAGAAGAAAACAAACAAACCAACAACAACGAGGTAATTGAACCTACCACACAGGGGGTATGTCAAAATATTTCTTAGGACATGAACTCTGCCACTATGTACCTTGTGATCTTACCCTGTGTGTTAGGCTTGATGCATTGAATGATAATGGCAATACTACGTCCGTTAATGCTAAGGCTTGCTCTTTGAGAACAGGAGTGAAAGCGTCCTTGGGAGAAGAGAACCCCTTGCATCTAGCCAAGCCGCCATCTTCCTCAATGTTAAAGCATGAACTTTCCCTCCCCCATCTCTTGTAATGGTGGAGAATTATGTTTACAGACTTTCCCCGCTCCCAGAAACATTCTACTGGTTCTATGTTCTTTACTCCTCCTTCGCAAGGAGAGAGAGGTGCAACTGTCCTATCTAGGGCCAGATTCATCCCTGACATAATCACCCTGCAGCCAGTGGAATTATACTGGGATCAATTTGCCCCATCTTTGTAAAGAATCTGTACATACAACACTTGTAAAGTACACCTGCAATGGCAGAATCTTCTTGTTTCACCTGATAAAAAGCTAGCTTCCTAGAAAAAAATAAAAATAAACAAACATCTCAGAGAGTAGAGTATTCTACAATCGTCCGTGGCTTCCAGCACTTAGAACTCAGTATGCATCTAGCATTTTTAACCTGTGTGGTTCATTATAAAATAAAAAAAACCTCTTGTCTATGCGAAGTGAATGGCTTCTAAGTAAAGGTGTTAGGGGCACTTGAACAATCTATGGGATTTCAAAAGCAAAAAGGGATGAGTTTTTCTTCAGTGAAGACATGTCAGGAAACCAAGCACACTTTCTACCTCCGTTTCAGCTTTTTGAAACGTTTTATTTTACGATAAACCAAAATTAATTTCTGGTGTCCAAAATAAATCATAGGGATGTTTGTTCTTCCTTATAAAAACAGGTAGCCTGGCTATTTCTATCGCTCTAGTGTAAAAAGTATTCTGCTTTTCCAGTACTGTTAATGCTGCCTTGTTTGATGGGGGTGAGGATCATGCGCTAGGCCAGCCACTCACAACATGGGATTATTCCAGCCAACCTCCCCTTCTATCCAAGACCAGTTCTCAAGAGCCTCTGCTCTCAGTTAGTCCTACTCCTTCAACAGTCACTAGAACTGTCGACTGTTGCTCTGAGGTAGGACAAATGCAGTATTAGCGAAATAGAGCCTGGATGCTGAATGCTGTTATTTCACCTTGACTGTAAAGCTACAGGCACATGAACATCCCCTCCTTGACAAATGATCAGGTCGCTTAGGCACATGAGAATCTGTCGTGTGGCTGCAGAGTGATTAGGGCACTTGCCTCTTTTTCTGACGGGTGTGGGTTCATTTCCTTGATCTCACACTACATAGCCCACCAGGAAGATTATAGTCTGAACCCTTGAGTTGGCAAGTCTATGGTGGCTGAGCATTGGCCTGCATTCAGCTAAGTAGTCCTGCCAGCAGAAGTCTACCCCAGGACTTCCCTGCTCCCCTCTGCTCCCCCTGTGGGCCCTGCATTGGTTCAGGGGAGCCCCCCGAGAAGCTGGCAGGCAGGTGCAAGAGGCAGATAGGCTTGTGCAGATGAAGCTTAGCTCTGTGCTGAATTCCTCCCAGTGTGCTCACCACATTGCTCCTATGTGTAGGTTACAGAAATGGCATTGCCTTAACCACATCAGCCAAGCAGGTTCTAATGATGCATCTGCTGTGCCCTAAAATGTAATTTCGCACAGCTTTTAGGCATAATTGTTTTAAAACAAAACCAACATGTGAATTATGTTCTTTCTTTAAAAAAAACATTCTTGGGTGCTAAGCCTACCATGGAATGTATAATCTTAAATTTAGGTTTGTTCTCTTAATAGATCTTCCATCTATATTTTTAAAAATTGTGAAGCCCTTCATTGTCACTGCAGTGACGTATGCATGACCACGCTGCTTATTGGTGGCAGCTGTCAGTGTGGCCACCAGTTTGTGGTGGGTTGGTTGTCTGACTTGCAGATGAAGGGTTTTGTCACCACAGCATCTGCACTGAAGTGTGTTGAGCAGCAACAAGCAACATTTCAGTTTTTGGTAACAGACAACCCAGTCACCACAAAGAGCCATCGTGGCTGCACTGAGGGGGAGCAGTTGCCACCCCCACATCAAGCAGGGCCATAATTTGTACCGGTCCTTGGGCCACAGATGGACGTGGGAATGCTTCCTGTGTTACTTTGAGCAGATATGGGTGTGCATGAGAAGGTCTTAAAAGGGTGGAGCCACATGTTTTAGAGTTGAGGATTCTGCTTCTTTGCCATGATTCAAGAGAAAAAGATAATTTGCAAGGATTTCTCTTTAACTCCCATACCACTTTCTTTCCTCCCCAAGCCACATGGGGGAAACTTGGGTGGGGTGGCTTAGAGGGGAAATCAGTCGGCAGGATTAGGGACATGCTGTCCTGTTTCTTCCTTGCAAATTATTCCTTCTCCCACTTGCTGCAGAGCAGCAGTAATAAGAGTTTCTGGTCCTGTGATTGCTGACAAGTGTATGTAGACGCAAATATGCATGAGAAAGGTTTGTGAGAAAGGTAATTGAACCTACTCATGCCCCAGAAAAGGCACACACATGGCAAGCCTCAGAGTCTACTCTGGGAAGCAGAGGCCTGCTTCTTCAGCTGTGGTTCTCAACACACTTGAAAGTGAGTTTCACTGAAATCCACAGGACTTGATTCCAACTGAATATGCTTCACATTGGGGTGCAAGTCTTGCTTCTTAGGAGTCTTCCAAAAGTAACCTCAGAAGCTACCCAAAGTTTATTAACCACTAACAAAATTAAATGAAAAATAGGAAAAGTTTGTCTCTCTCGGTGTAAAAGCAAGCAGTAAATTTCATGGTCAAACTTGACAATGCAGTAAAATCAGTTATTATTGGTTCTTAACAAAAGGGAGTTTAGGAAGAGACTTTTGCAGCTGTTGAGAAGAACAAAAGATCAAGTTTTCTGGGAACATCATTTGCCACGTTACTCTGGAAATTCTTAGGAGTGCTGACGTGAAGATGGCTCCTCTCCTCACTTCAGAAAGACCATTCTAGAGAAGCCATGGCTTTAAAACTATAGCTATACAACATCTTTTGTGAACAATTTTGATGACTTATATACAGGTCTCTTTTCTGTTTGCTGATGGACTTAGCCCAGTATGCACCAAACCGGACATACTCTTCAAATGCTGTTTTACTACAGATTAACAATCTGTAACACTGTAAAATACCAACCTTTACAAGTTTAATCCATTTTATTTTTGTACAGTATTCGTATCCTTTCTAAGTTATTTTCCTGTCCTGTTTTTGTAAATCACATGAAATTGTAAAAAAGAAAAAAAGTAGTCATAGGTGTTTTTTGTACATATGTATATATAAATTGTCCAATAATAAAAAATAAAATAAATAAAAACAAACATGTTACTTGGAATGATTTGCATCCATGAATGACTGCACAGAATTTAGTGTCCGCTTTATGCCTGAGTGGGGATTTGAACCCTGATCTCCCTGTAGTGGTTAGTCCAGTACCAACCACTACACCACACTGCCTCTCAACTGAACCGCCTAGGCAAAAATTTAACCTGCCCCCTGAAGCCCAACAGTAGCAAGGGTGCCATAGAAGTCTTTGTGGGGAGGCCACGCCACCAACTGCCCCCCCCCACTGAAAAGGAATGCCCTTTCTCCAGCTGCTGATCCACCTCTCCTCTGAAGGCTCCAAGACATAGAGGACGTTAAAGGTGCAGCCAAGATGGCCCCTCCCCCAGCCCCAGCCAGCATAACTAGTGGTTAGGAAGGATGAACATTGTGGTCCAAAACACCTGAAGGGAACCACCTTGGCTGCCCCTCAGGCTTTGAATTGTGCTTGGAAACCTGCAGGGCACCTGGCTGGCCATGTAAGCATCACAAAAAATGGACATAGATTTGCATATGCGGATTGATATGTATAGATGCGAATTTAGATATTATTGCTACAATTTAAATAGAAATACATTGTGTTACCAGGGTGTGTCATTTTAGGGGGTGAAACTTAAATTTTGCAAATTTGTTCAGTGAAGGGTCTTAAAAATATGTTTTTGGGTGTGAGGAATTCAAATCTATTATTTTTGTGATTGGACAACATTTATTTTGGTAAGTCTATGTCTGATGAAGAAGCACATAAACTGCTTTAGGAAAACCAAAGAATTTAATTTTGCCTTAAGAAAATGTCAGCTAATGCTAAATACCACTACACAATATTAATGCTATATAAAATAAAATATGCAATTTTGCACACATTTTACTTAACCAGCAAAACTAATTTATATTAATTTAACTATAATATCTTTTGAGTTCCCAAGTCATGTTGCAACTTTCTACCACCCCTTTTTTTGGAATTTGAAAGTTGAAAAATTCTGCACAATGTCTCATGCTCACAGGGGAGGTGGCCGGGTGAGCCTGGCACCTGCTGTGTCTGTTTCCCCCTATATTTCGTTGATGGGCACCTTCAAGGCCTCGGCTGTCCTTTGGACTGCACCAGACACTCCTTCAAACTGTCCTCTGACAGTGCTTCAAAGAGAGGGTTGTCTGTGTTAAGTAGGATTAGTGGCTCTGCAAAAACTAGGAAAGTTGTTTCAGGAGAGATGGTTATGAGATATTTTCCTGACTAGTTGCAGTCAGTATCCAAGCAGCCACATTTTGCACCAGCAGAAGATTCTGGTTCTTAACAGTCTTCAAATGAAGGCTGCAGGGAACACCTTGAAATTATGGCCATGTCTATTTTGCTAGGCCATGGACAACTGGCCAGGCTGCCTTTGCCCAGGAGAGGCTGCAGCTGGTCCATCAGTCTCAGCTGCTGGATTGTCCTACAACTCAAGCTGCAGATACCATCCTTTCAGAAAAGACAACCCCATCTAGATGCTATTACCGCTTTAAAGCTGAATGGGTTGAAAGAGGCAATCACCATTGCTTTGTGCAGGTTGAAATGGTCTTTGTCTGTTTCTTGCCATTTGGTCTAACAAAACGGGTGACTATATACAAAGATGAGCCCTTTACTCTGTCCGGATTAATGGGTTTTTATTCTGGCAGGATGGTAGGCAATCTTGAAAATCAGCAGTCGTCGTTTGTATATAGCAAGGCTGAGTACACACCAAACATTTAAAGCACATCCCATCCTTTTAAAGGGTGCTGGGAATTGTAGTGCTGTGAGGGGTAAACTACACTTCCCAGGATTCTTTGGAGGGAAAATTTGCCTTAAACATATAGTGTGTACATCATTCACAACTACTTCAGTCTCGCAAAAACACCCAGTGGCAAAATTTAAGCCCATTCATCAGGCAACCTGGGTGAGAACTATACCTATAAAATTTGTATGTGGTTATATTGAAATGAAATGGAAATTAAAGGTTCACTTCTAATTTGACATAAAGAGATTAGACGACCAAATACAAATGAATGCAAGCTTTTGAAGGGGGGGGGGGACACTCTATGCAAACTTGAGCATCAGGTTGTTGGCTAGACAATTCCTTAAACTGACTTCCAATCAACAAAGTTCAGTTTATCTGCTTAATGATGCATATATTTTTTACTGTTAAAAAACTTCCCTTAGGAATAATTTTTCATTGACTTAATTTTTCACTCCTGGGTCAAGTTAGGGTTCTTGTTTTCTCTTAATCAAATTATGCTCAGCACTAACACAAGAAGAAGAGTTACAGATAGGTAGCCGTGTTGGTCTGCCATAGGCAAAACAAAACAAATTCCTTCCAGTAACACCTTAAAGGTAAAGGTAAAGGTACCCCTGCCCGTACGGGCCAGTCTTGACAGACTCTGGGGTTGTGCGCCCATCTCACTTAAGAGGCCGGGAGCCAGCGCTGTCCGGAGACACTTCCGGGTCACGTGGCCGGCGTGACAAAGCTGTATCTGGCGAGCCAATACCAGCGCAGCACACGGAGACGCCGTTTACCTTCCCGCTGGTAAGCGGTCCCTATTTATCTACTTGCACCCGGAGGTGCTTTCAAACTGCTAGGTTGGCAGGCGCTGGGACCGAGCAGCGGGAGCGCACCCCGCCGCAGGGATTCGAACCGCCAACCTTTCGATCGGCAAGTGTGCATGCACACAAAAGCTCATACCAATAACTAACTTATTTGGTCTTTAAGGTGCTACTGGAAGGATTTTTTTTTGTTTTGACAAGAAGAAGAGAATCAGATATAAACTGCTGTGACAAGAACTTGAGGGGTGGGGAACCCATGGCCCTTCAGATGTCAGAGGACTACAGCTCCCCTAACCATTGGACCTGCTGGTTGAAGCCGATGGGAGTTCAACAGGATCAGGAGGAGCAGAGGTTTCCCACCCCCATTTTATAGCAGAGTTTCTGGCTTCCTATCCATGGAAGTTACTGGTTGATAGAGGCTGTGAAGAACATGTTGCTTCACTACTGAGGTAACACAACATGGGATGCAACTTTTGTGCTGTACTTCTCCAATTGAGTTATTACATGTAGTAGTCATGATGCAGCCAGCCTGGTGCAGGAATAAATGGCTTGAAGCAGGCAAACCCTCTCAGCAGACAAAAGGAATCCTCCTTCATGCAGCATATTCTGTAGCTGAACTATGCAATTTGCTCCCACAAGACTTACTGATAACCATGGACTTGAATGGCGTTAAAAGAGGATGGTTGTTTTCCATTCACTGTCATCCAGCCTGCATCTCAGTACCAGTTGCTGGGATTCACAAGGACGGAGATTTGCTCTTGCGCTCAGGCCCTGCTCTCCCGCAGGCATCTGATTGGCCACAGTGAGAACAGGAGGCTGGACCAGGGGAGCCACGGGCCTCATCCAGCAGGCTCTTGCGTCCCAATGATTCTAACATGTTTAACACCTTGGACGAATAAATTTACCGCTCAATCTTACACAAGTATGTTTAGAAATAAGTCCCATTGAGTTCAATTGAGCATTCTGACATAATCAAAAGGTATAAAGTACCCATCAAGTGTATGACGTTTATGAAATGCAGGCAACCAATAGGTTTACAATGATTAAAGAAAAGCCGCAGACCTACTGCACCTCTTCTATTTCATGACCTTTAAGCTCTTGGGTACCCTTGTGAATGTATGGGCCATACGCATCAGTCAACTGCAGATAACACTTCACATATTTGACAAGCTGGTCTCTAAAAGTAGGTCTATGAAAGTAAATTCTACAGTAACTATGTTTGTCTTTAATATGCCAGAAGACTCTCGGGGCACTTCTGGCTAGAGACAAATATTTCATTCTGAAAAACACATATTTAATTTATTATTAAACCATTTTTCCATGTGTGTTGGCAACCATTTGGCTATGTTTGTTTGTTTGTTTGTTTGTTTGTTTGTTTGAAAGGTCTGGTTTGCTTGAAGTTTAAAATACAACTTTTGGTCCAAATCGGAGCCAAATTATTTAGGGAATGGTTCATACATCATGTTAATTATCTAATTATTACAGCATTAACTGGTGATTTGCAAGTGTGAATCACAGATCAAGCACGTGTGAACAAGCATCACAGATCAGGCAGAGTATTTTTCCAGCCCCTGCCCCCATCACCACCTTAGATGCCATGGAGTTAACTTGCATGTTCAGCTGCAAGTACTGTAATCAGGGAGGAGGAGTCAAGTTATGAACACAGAATGCGTAAACCAACCTTAAAGGTTAGCAGATAACGGTGAACTTTATATATATATTAAGATTAGATATTTGAAAGGGTTGAGCACGTGTTTAATTTGTAATGCATTGAAAGTTTGAAATAACTAAAACTGAGGAAGCATTTGAAGGTCACCTTCTCCAAAATGACAAAGGCTTAAACCTAGAAGGTGCTTATGCTGGCAAGTAAGTGTCTAAGATCCCCAACTGCTCAACTGTGGCAAAGTTATATCTAGTGGCACAGAAGAACATTGCTAATGTTGCCCCTTCAAAAGCACCTTGTTGACCCATCAGAAAGAACAAGATGCTTTCCATAGCTTCTGAAGAAGCGCTCATCATCCCAGCCCACCCTGCTCAGCGCCACCATCTGTCCTGGGCTGTGTTGTGTTTCCAACCGTCTTGCCTGATCTCGGATATCAAGGAGGACCATCAGGGAACATGGAGCTGTAGCTGGACACTTCCCCTAGATGAAACAGGTTTATGCACTGAATGTTTACATCACTGGGAATAAGGAAGATACCTTAGCAGGTGACCTAGCAGGATATTTTTGGATTTATTTTTGTCTGCCTGTGTCAGGGGAAGTCAGAATGCAAACCACCACCCACCTCGGCAGAGTTGTTAGGCACAGAGGAAATGTTTGCTTTTGCAGGCATGCTGCTGAAGGAAGAGAGACCACAAGATACAGCTAATGAATAAAGGTGGGCACTGTGGGAGCGTCTGTTAATTTATTTGCTACTATAATGCCAGCACAGGGACGCAGGTGGTGCTGTGGGTTAAACCACAGAGCCTAGGACTTGCTGATCAGAAGGTTGGCGGTTTGAATCCCCGCGACGGGGTGAGAGCCCATTGCTCAGACCCTGCTCCTGCCAACCTAGCAGTTCAAAAGCATGTCAAAGTGCAAGTAGATCAATAGGTACCGCTCCGGCGGGAAGGTAAACGGCGTTTCCGTGCGCTGCTCTGGTTCACCAGAAGTGGCTTAGTCATGCTGGCCACATGACCCGGAAGCTGTACGCCGGCTCCCTCAGCCAGTAAAGCGAGATGAGCGCCGCAACCCCAGAGTTGGCCACGACTGGACCTAATGGTCAGGGGTCCCTTTACCCTTTACCTATAATGCCAGCATCCTCAAAAACATAGTGCTAAAGTAAGCTGTACTTCAGTTAACTGTAAGTTACTGGCAAAACTTGAACATTCCTCATTGCCTTATACCTGCTGCATTGCCTAAATGTCTGTCATAAAATAACTATTTGCATATTTTGTATAAGGTTTCACCAGAATTGCTTATTTAAAGTAATGAAAAGCTGTTCTGCTCCCTTTCCTTTCCCAGTGTTCCTTGGCAGACCTCAATGTTTGTTTGTTTGTTTGTTTGTTTAAGGATTTGTTGCTGTGCCTTCTCTCTTTAGAAACCAGGAGGCTTACCCATACAGACAGTTGTGGAACCTAACAATAAATATAATCCTTGCAATAAATGCAGAAGGAGCAAGCATCTGAACTTGTAGCAGCTAGAAAATCAACAGCAACCACCATTCACAACAACTTGAGGTCAGCAGTCTATCTACCTCACCGTTGTCATCTTCAGACTGATCTGGTGCGTGCTTACTCAGAAGTTCCACAGCAGTCAGTCGGGAGTGCTCTTATGCAACACTGCATAGGGTTACAACCTAACTCTCTCCTCCAAAAACACCTCATGCTGTAAAAAAGCAAGAATCTTCTAAGGACGAAGCAGAATTTCACTCGGAAATAAGTTACAGAGCTTTGGGATAGACCTCAAAATGGCCCTTTGTGAGATTTAACTTGGTTCACTGAATAATCCCTAAGTAGGGTCTCTCCCCATGATTTTAAAATATAGAAGGGGGAAGGGCAGGGGGATGGCAAGGCTCCAAGAGGAACAAGGGATTTAGAGGCCAATGTGTCTTATCTTGAATTGGGCTGAGAAGCCAGTACAATTGCCACAGAACCAGTTAAAAATCTTAGCATCACCTAGTCCCCTGAGGTGAGCTGCAGAATCCGGTATTAGCTGAAATTACAGTGGTACCTTGGTTTTCAAACTTAATTCATTCTGAAGTCTGTTCTAAAAACCAAAGCGTTCTAAAACCAAGGCGTGCTTTCCCATAGAAAGTAATACAAAATGGATTAATCTGTTCCAGACTTTTAAAAACAACCCCTAAAACAGCAATTTAACATGAATTTTACTATGTAATGAGACCATTGATCCATAAAATGAAAGCAAGAAACCAGGCTGCAATCTACTACCCAGTATCAAAACCAGCAGTGATCTACCCATTGCCATTTGAGGGCCAGGCGGGAGGGGGGAGTTTAAGTCTGTGTGTGTGTGTAAACACTCAAACTGGAGGGGCGAGGAGCGCGCATGGAGAAGGAGGTGGCTAACTGGATGCAGGAGAGGGGAGTTTAAGTGGGAGGGAAGGAAAGGGAGGCAAAAGTTCTCTTCCCCTGCCCAAGCCAGGCCCCCTCTCTCTTTTTCCCCCCTGCCCACACTCCCCATTCACCTGGGCTTCTGTCTCCTCTTTGGGCAGCATTACAAAGGGGCAGCCCCAGGCTGTGCCCCCAGCCGCTCAGCCGGGTGGCTTGGAGCCTGCGTGCAGGTCGGGCTTGGGATGGGGGAGGGAAGGCGAGGGGGCGGAAAGGTCAACCTGCCCAGCATAGTTCCCCCACCACACGCTCCCCCCCCCCCCAAACACCGTCTCTCTGCGCGCTGGGGAAAAGTCACCAACTTCCAAGTCTCCCTACTTCGGAGTCACTTACATTCCGAGGAGCCGCCCAACTCCATTTTGCACTGAGGAAAGAGGCGCTTCCCAGCAGAGGAAAGGGAAGGGAAGGAAGTGCGGCAGCCACTACTGGGGCCACGGCGCACGCTCAAAATGGAAGTGTGCACTCAAACTGGAGCATGTTCAGCTTCCAAAAAAAGTTCCAAAACCGGAACACTCATTTCTGGGTTTGAAGTGTTTGGGTTCCAAGCAGTTCAAGAATTAAGCTGTTCAAAAACCAAGGTACCACTGTAAAACAAACTCTTTCCAAACATGGGAAGCCCCCCCCCCCCGCCATTGCACCCGCTTCCTCCTCCTGCTTGTTCTTCCCTGGCTGGCACTGCAGAAACGCAGATAGAAGAAAGCCTTCAATATAAAGCGCAGACTTTTTTCTCTCACTTTCCACAGCAGCAATGAGGGTGGGAAAGCTTTCTTTTATTTGATGCAAAAGTACATATTAATGCAGAGATGTTTGTTGGCTTGATCTGCAACAGGAAATTGACTACCTATTTGCACACTTGTTAATGTCTATATACTCTTTACAAGTTTTGAAATCAATACAGGTTACGATGAAACAGACTTTGGACTGAAACTAGTTGCTTGAGCTTCAGCAGCAGATGTGACAAGTCTGAGCTTCTTTTGTTTTGCACTCCAAGAGTAAAGGTTTGTTGCGGGGGGGATAGTGTGACTGCAAAACACCAAGTTCCAAGCACATTCCTCCCAATAAACTCTGCTCCCCGAATACAAAAGCCTTTGTCCCCATCCTTCCTGACCACTGACCATTTTGGCTGGGGCTCTTTAGCACATGGGTTGGCAGCCTTTTTTGACCAGTGGGCACCAGCCACAAAATGTTTGTAATGGGGGTGTGGGAGAATATTATTTATTCTAAACAGAAAGTTAACTCAGTCTCTGCATTAGGATCAAAAATTGAAGACAGCCAGCTGACCTCTTATATGCAATTCTGCGGTGGCAGCAGTAATAACAATAACAACAACAGTAACAACAACAATACTAACAGTAACAAAACAACACATTATTTATACCCCCCCCCCCATTTGGCTGGATTTCCCCAGGCACTCTGGGCAGCTCTCAACAGAACACCAATAACAATAATAAAACAACTGTTACGGCAAAAATCTGGGTGCGAGGCTGCTCTGCCACCCAGCTCATCGGACTAATTCCGTGGGTCCCTGCGGAGGAAAATGAGCTCAGCCGGAGACAGGAGCAAGATGCGGAGATCCGAGTTTATTGGCCAACAGGTTCAAGATGAGATTGAACAGTGAGAAAGGGGAGACATGAGTTTTTGAAACTCCCTCCATGTCCCAGAATACAGTGCAAAACACGTCATGAATACATTAAAGAGAGGTTTGGTTACACAGATTACATCATGAATATATTAAAGGGAGGTTGGGTTACACAGATTAACATATGGAGGAGGGAGGGGGGAATATGCAGAGCTACACCGGATTAACATAAGGAGGAGGGAGGGGGGAATATGCAGAGCTGGAGATATGCACAGATAAACACTTCCTGGGGATGAGAAAACAATAGTCCCAAATATGCATAGTCTGCCACCTGACATTGTCTGGAGGAAAGGCTGATCAGAGCAATTTGAAAGGATTAGGGTCTTGACACCTTGCTTGAGGGATTATGCTGGACAGGGGAGGTGTGATGGAGTCCTAGAGTAATTGAGCAAACTGGCACGCTGATTTTCTATGAATTTTATAGATTTTAGTCCCTTTTGACATTGACAATTGGAATAAATGGATATATTGTAGCGAAGAAGAAGGTAAAGAAGACATGCCCCCCCTTTCCGTATCAGTCCCCCATTCGGAGATAGATTTGCATTAAAGTTCTGTAAGAACTTGCAAATCTTTTCTCCGCACCCTAAATCTCGGTGAAGGTAGGGGTGCCGTGTGAGTGGGAATAGGCCCTAATGGAAAAGGAGGTGGGTTGAGCAGGGCAACAAAGGAGGGAGCAACACGGACCAATACAATGTATGTTGATGTTATATAGATATGCACTAAATAATAACTATGTATCTATCGTACTAGATGTGTGGGTTTGTGCAAACCTGAAGGGGACTTGCAAGCCATGCCTCTTAAGGTCATTTGCAAGTATAGTAGTGCAGATAGCTGGATATAGGATATCGCATAAAGGAACACCTGTTGTATTTTGTTCAGTAGTGGTCTATGCTTTACGTTTAGCAGGAAGGTCCACTATTGACTGGAAAAAAATGCAGTTTGCTTTGCCCCCCGCCATTTTGTGTTCTCAGGTGTCAAGGTAGCTCTTCTGTGGTCTCACGTGTCACAGTAGTGGCAATCCCTGGTGAATCCACTTAGGGCTTTCATATTAGCCATGTTGCCTGGCACCCATCACAGCTGGCAGGTTTGGACACGTCCTGAGGGAAATGTCTTTACCTTGGCCTTTCTATGGGGTTTTATTTTAGAGGCTCTGGTCTTGCAGTCATGGGAAGTTGCTCACTTGCACTTAAAAGGACCAAAAGCTAATTGCAGCCTGGATACACATGCCCAATTCACACTGGGTCCAATTTGAATTTATCTTGCCCCATGGTTCTTAACTCTTCAAACCAATCTGTTAAAAGAAAACCATTCTTAAAAGGGGCACTTGTCCAAATAAGTCAATTTAACTCTATAAGGGATCATTCCTGCTAAATCAAGGCATATACACCTTCCTGAAGCTTCTCCTTGGTAAAGCGAGTTTTAACACATTTTAAAATAGGTAGGGAAGGTTGGCAGTGTGCCAGGTGGGACAGCGAAATGTGGTTATCTAAACATTGAACTACACAATAGCCTGATCCATTAGAAAGCATAAAATGTATGAAAATCCTCCATTGGGGTATAAGGAATAAGGCAGTATACATTAAACATAAGACAATTACACACACACACAAAAAAATTCCTCCCTTTGTGGAAATAACACTGTCAAACACATTTCAACATTCCTACATAATAACACATAATACACAACAAACTAATTAAATATCAGTTGAATATAAAAGTCAAAAATGTCCTTGCAATTCAACTCCTCCCCTCTTTGTCAGCCCCACTTCCCTTTTGAAAGAAATTACTGTGGCCACTTTGAAAACTTTGGTGTCTGTTGTTGTTGCAGGTAATAAGTCTCATAGTAGCGAAGCTTTTCATTGGATCTGTAGTAACACACTTGTAGAAGTGATATCCTGTAAGGACAGGGTGGACTTAAAAGACACAGTTAAAATAATAATAAAACACACACACAAACACACACACACAATGACCTATGAGGAACCAAAATAAATAAATGCTAAGACACAGAATTTGAAGAAATCTGAAGTAACAATGAAAATAAAAGAGTGTTTCTTGATGTGACAACATCGGCTAGAGTGTTAATAGCAAAATACTGAAAAATGACTTAATGGCAATGTAACTTTGTGCAAGTACCTTGAACTAGCCAAAATGACAGAATTAATAAGAAATGCTCAGGCAAAAGGTAAACAAATACCATTCCACAAACAATGTTTGGTTATGCTTCGATTAATTTCATAGACATCATGGAAAAATGGATTAAATAAATGGAAACAGATTATTTATAACTTTAAAAGTGTCAAAGACACAAAGGGATGGAAGTCACTAATACAGCAGGGATTTCACAGAACAGAAAGAAAGTTGTTGTGGGAGGAAAAAGGGACAACCACTTTGTTATCAGGGTTCACATATCCTGTTAAAAGGGAAAATTATTTCATGTGAGAAGCCTGTCAGGAAATGCTGTTCCTAAAATGCACACAAACAAAGTCTGTGACTTAAATCCCATTGAGGGGTGGAATGCTTTGATATTTACCTGTGAAAAGAATTTGGCATGTTAAGATTTCAAACTTGAGACACATTAAGGGTGATTTCTCTCAATGGTTCCAAGTTTTACATAAACCTCCTCTCCCCCCCCCCTACAGTTCCCCCTCCTTCCTCTCTCTCTCTCTCTCCTTTTCCTATTTTTTTTTTAAGCTGATCTAGTCTCTGTGCATGTGTGGAGTTCATGTCTCAGCAAATCTTTTATACTATTGAAATGTTGCATCTTTTGGCAAAATTAGAAGTTGAATAAGGGAAGGGTAAGGAGTAGATTTTAAAAGAGGGTTAGATTTAAAACAAAAAAGGGAAACTCCGCAATTGAAGTATTCACCAACAAAAGCTAGCAATTTCAGCCCAAGCAAAGCGACCAGTTCCTTTATGTACAGGAAAGGGCTAATATCCCTCTGGCCATTCGCGGAACCATGCCACGCCCTTATATATGGGGAAAAAATGGCCAGAGAGTCAGAATACATAGGATTTTTGATTTTTTTTTAACATTCTAAGTTATTTCGGCCTTACCATTTGCAGACAAAAATTTTCCTGCCCCTTTATTTACAGGATTGGTCAAGGCCCATATGTGTTTGTATGTGTTGAAACTTTGAATTGACTTTGAAGTCTGATTTTAAATAGTAGACAAAATGATAAACACTGTAATCACTCAAATGCTTGATATTACCAGTTGTGCTTCAAAACATCACAGCTTCACCTCTCACCTTTTAAAACTAAAGAGCAAAGCTAGGCTGAATTTCAACTCCATCGCCACACCAGAATTTAAGAATTACCCTGCAATACTTGCGGACACATGTCCTTCCACACAGCCACAAATTGGGAGAGTTGAAAGGGACCCTGGGGTCATCTAGTCCAACCCTCCAAAATATAGGGTTCACATCAAGATTTGTACTACACACACATACTTATGTACACAGGCACTACTGGGGAAGAGAGCACAATCAATGCTCCTATCATGTACTAGGGAAGAGGAAAATAAAAGTACCCAGTTTTATACAGAACCCTCTAAAGGAAGAACAGTTTTCCTAAGATAAGATAGGAAGAGAATCTGGGAGAGAATATTTTATAAGCATAGGGTTATTTCAGTTGATATAACCACTCAAATAAAGCAAGAGGTGGGGTAAACATTTGCACCCTTCATTCTCATTTTGTCTTATTTAGGACTGATAAGGTCCAGCATGGCTTCCTTAGATTTAAATTTTGAAGCAAGCTTGCAGTTTAAACTATGCGCGCTTAAGAAAGGCAGTCTGTCAGGGACAGAAGGAACAGACAACACACATAACAGACAACATGTAAACATACATATTCTCATATATGTATTAACACACAACACACATAACAGACAACACGTAAACATATATACTCTCATCCTTTAGTTGGTTATTGCAAGGAGTTGGGCCGCTCCCTTTGGCTTCATTAAGTGAAATTAGTAGGAAGGTCCCACATGGTTTTAAGAGCCTCCTTGCCTCTTCAAACACCACCAGTTAACCAAACTGGCAGGGCTCACAATGCTTAGTTGACTGGGTACCCCTTTGTATAAGCATGCGTTGTTGTTGTCGCTTTTGTTGTTGTTTTCTTTTGGGGGGGGATAGAGAAGGGAGAAGGAGAGGGGTTGATTAGGATTTGGGTAACTTGTACAGGGGGCTATAGTAAAGAGGGGTCTTTCGTCGCTTGGCGACTTCCTTAGTGGGTTTCTAAAGAGCTCTAGCTATCCGGTTCCTTATATTTCCTTCCTATTTCCTTAGTCAATAACCTGGGGTCCTTTTCCACTCTGCCGATCCTGCCCAATTCCTCATGGACTATCCCTCCTGGCAACCTCCTACCTATCGCCACAATCTCAGGAAAAGGGGCCCTACTGAACGCCCGCGCCGTGCGGTGCCAGATCGGGTGATCCCTGGATAGAGTTTTGAACCGAAAATCCCCCTTGCTTTTGGAAGCGGGCTCACGCACGATAAACGTGTTACGTGGCACCGACCAGTGCGGCTGGGATTAATTGATAGAAAGCCAGACCCCTTCCTGCCCCCTCCGTAAGGGCGCTCGGGAAGTTCGGAAGAAGAATTCCAGCCCCTTGCTTTCAACTGAGATGCCCGTTGCGGAGAGTCGGCTGTTTTTCAAGTCGGGTCTCTCCGTCTTACTTTCGGACTCTCAGTTGGTGCGGCTGACTGGAGGGTTTGAGAGGACAAAGAGATAGAGCTCAGAACCCCCCTTTTGGGCCGAGCAGCAGTCCACGGTCTCTCTCACCAATTGGACCAAGAGACAGGCGAGAAGGAGCGATAGAGAGGAGGAGGGCAGAGAATTCAGTTGCCAGGAGATTTCCACCCCTTTCCCACCAGTGCACTGGATTTTCCTTTTCCTCATACTCACGCGTCTTCTATGATGATTCCGGGATCGATGCATAAGCCAGCTGGATCCCTCTTTGCTCCCCGGCTGAACTCCTGGGGCTTTTGATTACCGCCCGGAAGATGGCCGGGGGTCCAAAGGATCTTCCCAGGCAAAATGGCCTGGTGCCGGCTGAAGATTTCGGGGCCCCCGGTCAGCAACGCGGGAGAACCGCAAGCCCCACGTTGGAGCGCCAACTGTTACGGCAAAAATCTGGGTGCGAGGCTGCTCTGCCACCCAGCTCATCGGACTAAGTCCGTGGGTCCCTGCGGAGGAAAATGAGCTCAGCCGGAGACAGGAGCAAGATGCGGAGATCCGAGTTTATTGGCCAACAGGTTCAAGATGAGATTGAACAGTGAGAAAGGGGTGACATGAGTTTTTGAAACTCCCTCCATGTCCCAGAATACAGTGCAAAACACGTCATGAATACATTAAAGAGAGGTTTGGTTACACAAATTACATCATGAATATATTAAAGGGAGGTTGGGTTACACAGATTAACATATGGAGGAGGGAGGGGGGGAATATGCAGAGCTACACCGGATTAACATAAGGAGGAGGGAGGGGGGAATATGCAGAGCTGGAGATATGCACAGATAAACACTTCCTGGGGATGAGAAAACAATAGTCCCAAATATGCATAGTCTGCCACCTGACATTGTCTGGAGGAAAGGCTGATCAGAGCAATTTGAAAGGATTAGGGTCTTGACACCTTGCTTGAGAGATTATGCTGGACAGGGGAGGTGTGATGGAGTCCTAGAGTAATTGAGCAAACTGGCACGCTGATTTTCTATGAATTTTATAGATTTTAGTCCCTTTTGACATTGACAATTGGAATAAATGGATATATTGTAGCGAAGAAGAAGGTAAAGAAGACATGCCCCCCCCTTTCCGTATCACAACAATAACAACAAACATTAAAAAGTTCCCTCAACAAGGCTGCCTTCAAATGTCTTCTAAAAGTCAGAGAGTTGTTTATTTCAAATGTCTTCTAAAAGTCAGATAGTTGTTTATTTCCTTGACATCTGATAGGAGGGCATTCCACAGGGCGGGCGCCACCACCGAGAAGGCCCTCTGCCTGGTTCCCAGTAACTTCGCTTCTCGCAGTGAAGGAACTGCCAGAAGGCCCTTGGCGCTGGACCTCAGAGTCCGGGCTGAACTTACTATCTCTCCATCTCCAATGCCTGTTTCTTCTTTTTTCCTGGCTGTTTCATGCAGGCACCCTTCATCCATATTACTATTCTACATGCTACACAACTTGCCAAGGGACTTCTGGACTGTGGGGTAACAGTGTGGCTCAAAACTATTTTGAGAAGGGACACAAGCATCCCACTCAAATATAAAGTGGAAGATGTATTCCCCCTTCTCAAGCACTTCTCATCACCCGCATGGTGAAACAGCCACACAGCAGTTCATTACTGTGTATTATAGTGGCCTCTGGTGGTGCATGTGATGATCTGGAGCTTGTTCTTTCTGTAAGGCAGACCATTTGGTTAGGATTTTGGTCTCAGCAGTAGCTTTCCCCCAAAGACGAG
Organism: Podarcis gaigeae; assembly: GCF_964106915.1. Taxonomy (NCBI): domain Eukaryota; kingdom Metazoa; phylum Chordata; class Lepidosauria; order Squamata; family Lacertidae; genus Podarcis; species Podarcis gaigeae. Next base: position 1,384,364 of record NC_139687.1, on the reverse strand, counting down.
CTCTGCTGTAGTTGCATGATGAAAGAACACTGTTGCAAAGCTCTGTTGCAAAGGTACACACTGTGCTTTGCATGACTCATACTGTATACATACTACTAACAAGTGTTTTTGAGGCTTCCAAGTTAAGGGAAGTGATGAAAGCAACAGCTAATGTTGCCCATCGTACCAATGTTGACAGAAGAATTCTCAAAATCAGGACAGTGGAGAAAAGCATGGCCTCCCCTACGCAAAGGTCATGGAAATCAAAGTCCTTTGAAGAGCTGTACCTGCAGCATCAGGAGGGGGGAAAGAACAGCCTCCCCCTTTCCTATCAACACATTAATCTTTTTAGTTTTGTAAGTTTTATAAGTTTGCCGAGCTGCAGAACAACATAGTTAGCCAAGTAAGGCACATCGGCAGTCTCTATGTAAACGAAACATTGGGCATCCCTGTGGTTCCAGCATCTCTGTTTTTAAGTAGAGGGGGTATAAATAATAATTTAAAATTATTAAATCTGGCTGGGCCTCCTCAGTCACTCTGGGCAGCCTCCAACAGGATATTGAAAATAGGATAAAACAGCAAACATTAAAAACTTCCCTAAACAGGGCTGCCTTCAGATGTCTTCTGGAAGTCAGGTACAGTACTTGTTTATTTCCTTGACATCTGATGGGAAGGCATTCTACAGAGCAGGCACCACCACCGAGAAGGCCCTCTGCCTGGTTCCCTGTAACCTCACTTCTTTCAGCGAGGGAACCGCCAGAAGGCCCTCAAAGCTGGACCTCAGTGTCCGGGCTGAACGATGCGGGAGGAGACGCTCCTTCAGGTATACTGGGCCAAGGCTTGGAAACATACTGGGAGCCAATGTAGGTGTTTCAGAACCAGTGTTATATGGTCTCGGCTGCCACTCCCAGTCACCAGTCCAGCTGTCACATTCTGGATTAATTGCAGTTTCCGGGTCACCTTCAAAAGTAGCCTCACATAGAGAGCATTTCAGTAGTCCAAGCGAGAGATAACCGGAGCATGCACCACTCTGGCAAGACTGCCTGCAGGCAGGTAGGGTAAGGGAGCTGGGCATGTTTAGCCTGGAGAAGAGGAGGTTAAGGGGTGATATGATAGCCATGTTCAAATATATAAAAGGATGTCACATAGAGGAGGGAGAAAGGTTGTTTTCTGCTGCTCCAGAGAAGCGGACACGGAGCAATGGATCCAAACTACAAGAAAGAAGATTCCACCTAAACATTAGGAAGAACTTCCTGACAGTAAGAGCTGTTCAACAGTGGAATTTGCTGCCAAGGAGTGTGGTGGAGTCTCCTTCTTTGGAGGTCTTTAAGCAGAGGCTTGACAACCATATGTCAGGAGTGCTCTGATGGGGTTTCCTGCTTGGCAGGGGGTTGGACTCGATGGCCCTTGTGGTCTCTTCCAACTCTATGATTATAGGGTCTCAGCCTGCATACCAGCCTGCATACCAGATGGAGTTGGTAAACAGCTGCCCTGGACACAGAATTGACCTGCACCTCTATGGACAGCTGGGAGCCCAAAATGACTTCTAGGCTGAGCACCTGGTCCTTCAGGGCACAGTTACCCCATTCAGGACCAGGGAGTCCCACACACCTGCCCACCCCATCCCCCAAGAAATAGTTTGGCTGCATGTAGATGTTGAAAAGCATGGGGGAGAGGACAGAACCCTGAGGCACCCCACAAGTGAGAGCCCAGGGGTCTGAATACCACTTTCTGGACACGGCAGAAGGAGCAGAACCACTATATAACAGTGTCCCCAGCTCCCAGCCCCTCAAAACGGTCCAGAATGATGTTATGGTCGATGGTATCAAAGGCCACTGAGAGATCCAGCAAAATATGGGTTGTTGTCATTCTTGTTTGTGTAGTGGAATTAAAAACAGTAGTACCCAAAAAAGTGAGAAACATGCCAAAGTAGTAAGTGGAAAGTTGTGCTACAAAATGCCAACTAGGCTTTGGACAACTTGGAGATGAGAGAGAATTTTGGCAAATGATACAACAGCCCATTCCCCTCTTAAAATGTGGACATATTAAGATCAATCTGAAGACTTATCTAAGGTGTCTGCTGCTTTGGGTTTTCAATGGAGGAATGTTTTGCAATCATTCTCCCCAGTACTATTGAAATCTCAAATTTAAGCTCTATTTTTTCATGTATTGTGGAGGCTTTAAGAATAACTTTTTCAGGAATGCTCACACTTGAATATACCTGATAAAGAATCAACTGAATACACCCATACAGAATAATTTGATGCCTGAATTTCAATCTTGAATTCATTTTCAAATATGACTGTATCCAATTTGGCTGCCCCCCTCACATAAGGGTGGGGAGACCGGAAGGGGATTCAGCTGCCTTTTCCAGAGCCTGGCCAGGCTCTCAATTGAAGTACCTTCCCGCCTACTAGAAATAATAACCCAAACTGAACTAAATCTATTCAGGGGGGGCATTAAGTGGTGATGTCAGGGGAGTAGGACGACTTTGGATCCAAGCTATTTCCAAAGCCCTCCCCTGGAAGACGAAGAGCAGACTCCATTTGAGGATCTCTCCCTCATTACAGTCGATCAGGTATATGAAGACGAGCAGCAAAGTCAGTCCTCAGGGAATGTGCAGGCGACCTTGGAACGGACAGCTCACGGAAGAACCCCGACCAGACCTAAGAGGAGGCGTGTAGTGGTGATAGGGGATTCCCTACTGAGGGGAACAGAAGCAGTGATCTGTGGGCCTGACAAGATGTCTTGGGAAGTGTGCTGTCTCCCCGGGGCTAAGATCCAAGATGTAACTGAACGACTGCAAGGAATCATAAAACCCACTGACAAATACCCCTTCCTCTTGGTTCATGTGGGAAGCAATGACACTGCAAGCAATAGCCTCCAGAAGATCAAAAGAGACTACGAGGCTCTGGGCAGGAAATTGAAGCAATTAAATGCACAAATTGTCATCTCATCTGTCCTCCCAGTTGAATGACGTGGCCCAAGGAGAGAGGGAAAATTAGTGGAAGTGTGAACAGCTGGCTTCGCAAATGGTGTAAACAGGAACGGTTTGGATTCTTAGATCACAGACTGCAGTTTCTTGAAGATGGACTTCTGGCAAGCGATGGGCTGCACCTCACAACGGTTGGGAGGAATGTTTTTGCCAAAAATCTCAGAAACCTCATCAGGAGGGCTTTAAACTGACTAATGTGGGGGAGGGAGACAGTGCTCCTGAAGGTAGGAGTCTATCAATTGATGAAGATGATCATCCAAATGTCATAGACCAAATGGAGCAAACAGCACGCAGACCTAGTAGTGGGAGAAAAAATCCTTAAATAAGAGACATGGGGGAATGATTAATGGACTTCAATGTCTGTACACTAATGCGCAAAGCATGGGAAATAAACAAGATGAGCTTGAGCTCTTGGTACAGCAAACTAAATATGACATAATAGGCATCACTGAAACCTGGTGGGATAAGTCCCACAATTGGAATGTAATAATGGAGGAATACAATCTATTTCAGAGAAACAGACCAGACAAGAAAGGAGGAGGAGTGGCGTTATATGTCAGGGATGTGTATACCTGTGAAGAGATCCAAGATTTAGAACCTCAAAGCCAAAGTGAGAGCATTTGGGTCAAAATTAAGGGAGAGAAGAATAACAGGGACCTCATTGTGGGAGTTTACTATAGATCCCCAAGCCAAACGGAGGACATAGATGATGCCTTCCTGGAACAGATGGCCAAGCATGCAAAAGGAAGGGAGATAGTAGTAATGGGGGACTTCAATTACCCGGATATTTGTTGGATGTCAAACTCAGCCAAGAGCATAAGGTCAAACAGATTCCTCACTGGCCTTGCAGACAACTTCATTGTCCAGAAAGTGGGAAAAGCAACAAGAGGAACAGCCATTTTAGATCTGGTCCTAACCAATGTTGATGACCTGGTTAGTGGGGTAGAAGTGGAAGGATCATTAGGCGCGAGTGATCATGCTCTTCTGAAGTTTACTATACAGTGGAAAGGAGCAGCCAAGCATACTAGGACTCAATTTCTTGACTTTAAGAAAGCAGACTTCATAAAACTTAGGGAAGTGCTGGGTGAGATCCCATGGACAGTAATACTAAAAGGAAAGGGAGTTCATGATGGCTGGAAGTTTGTTAAGAGGGAGATAGTAAAAGCACAACTTCAGGCAATACCAATGAGATGGAAACATGGAAGGTGCCTAAAGAAGCCAGGGTGACTATCTAAAGAACTTTTAACTGAGTTAAGGTTAAAAAAGGATGTGTACAAAAAATGGAAAAGGGGGGAACCACCAAAGAGGAATTCAAACAAATAGCCAGCATGTGTAGACACAAAGTCAGAAAAGCTAAAGCACAGAATGAACTCAGGCTTGCTAGAGAGGTTAAAAGCAACAAAAAAGGCTTTTATGGGTATGTTTGTAGCAAAAGGAAGAACAAAGAAACAGTGAGGTCACTCAGAGGAGAAGATGGTGAAATGCAAACAGGGGACACAGAAAGGGCTGAACTTCTCAATGCCTTCTTTGCCTCAGTCTTCTCCGATAAAGAAAACAATGCCCGACCTGAAGAATTTAGAGCAAATGATTCAGCAGAGGAAACACAGCCCAGAATAACTAAGGAGATAGTACAAGAATACTTGGCTAGTCTAGATGTATTCAAGTCTCCAGGGCCAGATGAACTGCATCCAAGAGTATTAAAAGAACTGGCAGATGTGATCTCAGAACCACTGGCAGTCATCTTCGAGAATTCCTGGAGAACAGGCGAAGTCCCGGCAGACTGGAGGAGGGCAAATGTTGTCCCTATTTTCAAAAAGGGGAAAAGAGAGGACCCAAATAATTACCGCCCAGTCAGTCTGACATCAATACCAGGGAAGATTCTGGAGCAGATCATTAAGCAAACAGTCTGTGAGCACCTAGAAAGGAATGCTGTGATCACCAATAGTCAGCATGGATTTCTGAAAAATAAGTCATGTCAGACTAACCTGATCTCGTTTTTTGACAGAATTACAAGCCTGGTAGATGAAGGGAACGCAGTGGATGTAGCCTACCTTGATTTCAGCAAGGCATTTGACAAGGTGCCCCATGATATTCTTGTAAAGAAGCTGGTAAAATGCGGTCTTGACTATGCTACCACTCAGTGGATTTGTAACTGGCTGACTGACTGAACCCAAAGGGTGCTCATCAATGGTTCCTCTTCATCCTGGAGAAGAGTGACTAGTGGGTGCCACAGAGTTCTGTCTTGGGCCCGGTCTTATTCAACATCTTTATCAACGACTTGGATGATGGACTCAAGGGCATCCTGATCAAATTTGCAGATGACACCAAACTGGGAGGGGTGGCTAACACCCCAGAGGACAGGATCACACTTCAAAACGACCTTGACAGATTAGAAAACTGGGCCCAAACAAACAAGATGAATTTTAACAGGGAGAAATGTAAAGTATTGCACTTGGGCAAAAAAAAAATGAGAGGCACAAATACAAGATGGGTGACACCTGGCTTGAGAGCAGTACATGTGAAAAGGATCTAGGATTTTTGGTTGACCACAAACTTGACATGAGCCAACAGTGTGACGCGGCAGCTAAAAAAGCCAATGCAATTCTGGGCTGCATCAATAGGAGTATAGCATCTAGATCAAGGGAAGTAATAGTGCCACTGTATTCTGCTCTGTTCAGACCTCACCTGGAGTACTGTGTCCAGTTCTGGGCACCACAGTTCAAGAAGGACACTGACAAACTGGAACGTGAGAACCAAAATGGTCAAAGGCCTGGAAACGATGCTTGGCAAGGGGTTGGACTCGATGGCCCTTGTGGTCTCTTCCAACTCTATGATTCTATGACATTCTCAGAACACCCCTTCAGCCTGACTAACACTGGCAGGGCCAGGGCATCAGATATTCTTGCGGCAGCCCAGAGTGGGCACCAGACTTTCATCTTGTGTCAGAAAGGGAGCTCCAATATATCCTATGATCCCAGAGACAGCCTTCCAAGGATCACAGAGGAGGGAATGACAAACTTATTCCACCCTTTCCAGTTTTGTTTGTCTTGGACAAACTTTACATCCCATTTTCACAAAGACAAAATTAATGTCTGAGGAAATCTGCTGACCAAGATAATATCAAACAACTGAAAATGTTTCTCATCCCATTTTGAACATGAGTATCATGGTAGTTTTATTTGCATTTTTCTCATATTTAAAGAATCTAAATATTGAGTTAAGTTTCCTAGTTTAGTCATGCACAATGATTCAAGCAGCAAAGATTTAATGAATCGTTTCCAATATAAATTTATTATACAAAAAATAGTTTGGTAGCTTTTTTCCAGAAGGTTTTTTTTTTTTTTTACATAAAAAGGTTTACAGGGTTAAAATTTAAGCATATCCCATCTTTTAAGTATAGTTCATTGTACAAAATGAGAACCACCAATTAAACAAATAGTTTCTGATTAGACAAAGGAAAAAACCACACTGGATATTTTATATTCTTGGCAAGTGTCTGAAACCTCTCATCCTCTCCCACAGCACAATTAAATTAGGATAGTACCTTAGCAGCAATTGTGAAGTACTTTTATAGTTGAGCATCTTGCATTAATTCCATACATCACATCTTTAAAAAGCTTGCATAGTCTCTTTTAGCTCAAAACCATGGGCAGTGAAAACAGTTATATTTTCCTGCTGAACAAATTTGGTGAAATCTTTACCAGTTCACCAAAAACTGCCAAAGCTATGTCTGAACATTTAAAAGACATATAAAAAGAATTTAAATACAGCAGAGCTACAAAGCTGTGAAAGACTACATGGGTGTTTCCCTCACAAATTCACTTCCAAAGCAGGCTGAAAGGTGGCCAATATTAAAAGTGCTTGCAGAGGACAATGACCTGTAAGGTAGAAGGAAGTACACACTATACTCATGTAAGTCTCTTCAAGAGAGTTGTGCATTTAAGTAAATAAATAAAATAAAAATAAATAAAAGTTATTTGGACTTTTCCAACTAATTTTGATCAAGTTTCAAAAGGCACCTGGAAGACCTTTATGAACACAGAAATCGCAGCCGTCTCCTATGGAAGCACTTCAGGCTGAACTTGTTCGATTCTAGCATAGAAGATCCATTGTAGACCAACAGCACCGACATCCTTTGTGCATAAGTGAGGTTCTGCAGGAGCTGTCAACAAATCAAGAAAGAAGGCTCCATTACAAAGAGTCTGTCCATTGCCAATCACATTTGTTTCTTAGTCAATATACACCAGCACTTTCCACATCAGCCATAGTCCGTTTCTCAGAAACAAAATGCTATTTTACTTTCTCCTTTTTGGCACATATGCATTTTGCTAGTTATATATTAACAGTGCATTTTAACGTTTCAGACCTTAAAACATAATAATCACAATGGGTTGGAGCCAAAGGTTTCCTTTTTATCAAAATAAGCCCTTCCATAGGCAAACTCCCTCTGCCAAAGGAAGAGAATCTCTGGATCCTAGTCCAGCATAATTAAATGCTTGCCAAAATGAAAATACTAACTTTCCCCCTTAATATTTGCAGGGTTAGGATCCCCCTCAGGAGGAAATTCCATGGGGCCAGAGCCAAAATTGGAGGACCTGCTTCAACCTCCTTTATTTGATATTATAAAGAGATGGAATTAAATCAGAGCTGCCTACAAGTCTCAAAGAACAGAAGCATTCAAAGGGTTATGATGCTGCTTCCAGTATGAAAATTCCCAAGCATAAAGGATTTTATAAAACCATACCTATGCACTGGATTGCACTTGGGATGTCAATGAATAGACTGATTTAAAACAGGTTTTAGATGTTCTGGAAAATGTTCCCATCAATATTATGCATCATCAGGGGGTTTGGGCTGGTTGTTCATCAGTATGCGGATGATACCCAGCTCTACCTCTTTTTCAAATCAGAACCAGGGAAGTTATTGAAGGTCCTGTGTGAGTGTCTGGAGGCGATTGGAGGATGGATGGCGGCTAACAGATTGAGGTTGAACCCTGATAAGACAGAAGTACTGTTTTGGGGGGACAGGGGGCGGGCTGGTGTGGAGGACTCCATGGTCCTGAATGGGGTAACTGTGCCCCTGAATGACTAGGTGCGCAGCCTGGGAGTCATTTTGGACTCCCAGCTGTCCATGGAGGTGCAGGTCAATTCTGTGTCCAGGGCAGCTGTCTACCAGCTACATCTGGTACACAGGCTGAGACCCGACCTGCCTGCAGACTGTCTTACCAGAGTGGTGCATGCTCTAGTTATTTCCTGCTTGAACTACTGCAATGTGCTCTATGTGGGGCTACTTTTGAAGGTGACCCAGAAACTGCAATTAATCCAGAATGTGGCAGCTAGACTAGTGACTGGGAGTGGCAGCCGAGACCATATAACACTGGTCCTGAAACACCTACATTGGTTCCCAGTATGTTTCCGAGCACAATTCAAAGTGTTGGTGCTGACCTTTAAAGCCCTAAACGGCTTTGGCCCAGTATACCTGAAGGTTATACCCACATCGTTCAGCCCAGACACAGAGGTCCAACTTTGAGGGCCTTCTGGCGGCTCCCTCACTGCAAGAAGTGAGGTTACAGGGAACCAGGCAGAGGGCCTTCTCGGTGGTGGTGCCTGCTCTGTGGAACGCCCTCCCATCAGATGTCAAGGAAATAAACAACTACCTGACTTTTAGAAGACATCTGAAGGCAGCCCTGTTTAAGAAGTTTTTAGTGTTTGATTCTATTTTTAATATTCAATTGGAAGCCGCCCAGAGTGGCTGGGGAAACCCAGCCAGATGGGTGGGGTATAAATAATAAATTGTTGTTGTTGTTGTTTGAATAAAGAATTGTAAATAACGTAGAGTGATAGCCAACTAAGTCATACTCAGACGTACTTTAAGGCAACTGATTTCCATGGGTCTACTCAGAGTATCACTACTCTGTCACGCATAGCACCCACATAAGTACGCACCTTTGGTGTAATAAGGAAGTACTGAGAAGTGCTCGCTTTGCAAGCCGTTTCAACCACCACGTCAAAGACTCTCCTTTCATTAACTGGGTCCATTCCCTGCAAAAGAAATAAACATGTTAACATTTTCTCTCCTGCTAATGAATACAGTATACCCTTTCATGTGCTGGCATATGTACCTGATTTATTTCATCCACCACTCTGAAGGGGCATCTGTTGAGTTCCTGCAAAGCCATCAGGTACAGCATCGTCGAAACACTTCTCTCCCCTCCACTCTGATGGTGTGGAGTCAGTTCGTGAAGTTGGGTGCTACTGCGAAACTTGACTCTAATCCGAATCCCATATTTGTCATATTCCTCCTGTCATAACAGGATAGCAGTGTAAGAGATCTGCAAGTTGGCACATAAGGTAAAGGTAGACCCCTGACCATTAGGTCCAGCCGTGACCGACTCTGGGGTTGTGGCGCTCATCTCACTTCCAGGTCATGTGGCCAGCATGACTAAGCCACTTCTGGCGAACCAGAGCAGCGCATGAAAACACCGTTCACCTTCCCGCCAGAGCAGTACCTATTTATCTACTTGCACTTTGACGTGCTTTCGAACTGCTAGGTTGGCGGGAGCAGGGACCGAGCAACGGGAGCTCACCCCATCGTGGGGATTCGAACCGCCGACCTTCTGATCGGCAAGTCCTAGGCTCTGTGGTTTAACCTACAGTGCCACCCATGTCCCTAAGTTGGCACATAGTCATGTACAATAAATCAAAGAGAGAAAATGCTGCTATCACATCAAATCAAAGCTTATTTGCTTTCATTTCCCATCTTCTTGGCACTCAGTGCCATACATTTATTCCTGTCTCCAGGAGGCAGAGAAATATGGTAGATTTAACTATGGTTTGTCATTCAGACAGCATACCAAACCACAATTAATACCAACTCCCCCCCCCCCCCAACTAACTAAATCATGGACTGGAGTCTTGTTTCAGCTTTATCTAACAACCCAATCCCAATCCCAACTATGCACCAGTACTAGCATGAAAAAACACAAGCACACTTGCAGCAGTGTCAAACTGAGCCTTAACACAATACTCCTGTTATGGAAGGGACTGCTTTCCCACTCAACAGGCAGGAAGGGGCACTTGCACAACATATTTTCCAGACCATTTGGAAGCCAAAGGCTGTGCTCACACAGCAGCACAAACCAGCACTAACATTTTGTAATAGCAAATAGGCACTTCCCTTCTGCTCCCCAACTGCTAAATTGTGACTGGCAAAATACTTGCCAGTTATGATACATGGAAGGTGGTGGATGCAGGGCTAACACACACACACACGGTTTGTGTGCATGTGTAATGCATTTCTATGTGGTTGCAGGGATTTCCATCAGTGAGACTCGGGCCAGAAGGCAGGCTTGACCTCACCTCAGGGGACTCCCAAAACACAGTACTTCCCTTATCCCCATAGGAGTGCAAGCGAGAAAGGAAGACTATTGAGGTTAAACTGCCCCTGATGTTTTCTGGTCTGATTTCTCCTTCTCAGTTGTATCCTACACAAGGTATCCTACATATGCTCATTCCAAACCAAGCATTGCCAAATGAGTTCTCTGGGGCTGACTCCAAAGTGAGCATGTTCTGCCCCTTTCATCTAAATAAACCTACTCAAGGTCTCAATTCCTAGTGCTGAGCACTGGGAACTACTTGTTATGTATTTGGAGTGTTTAGATGCTTCAAACTGAAAACACTTAAATAAAACTTATAGAACTGCTTGGCAGGGTTTGGTATAGAACATTATTGTTAATGCCAGTCTCGAAACAAAACAGTTTATACTTTCCAAGAAAGCCTGCTACTACCTTCCAAGAACTGTTTCAAAAGTGACAATATGAGAAAACAACTGGGTATTCCTTATTCTTTAATAAAGGTGTGAAGATTCAGATATCCAGATGGAGAGATTTCCTCTCAATCTTAGACAAAATGTAACACTGATAATCATACCTCGTTTTCTGTATGTAGGTCCACTTCCCCGGCACACTGCATGGAACTAAAAAAGCTGCTGAACTTTTCATTAATTTGCTCAACTAGCTGTTTCAAAGGGTTTAGCCACTTTTCCTTAGCCTAAAAAGAAAAAAACACTCATGTTAAGAGGAGCAATTTTACAGCAAATACACATCTTTGTACTGCAGCAATCAGGAGGTTAAAGTTTTAAATATGCTATTTATTAATGGTGTCCCTAAAGACCATCTGACATATGGGTTAGAAGGTGCATGTGCACCAATTTGCTGCGCCAGTTGTGATCCAGGGACTGGGGGTGGAGGAAATGAAGAGGGGAGGCTACACTGCCAGTTGTCACACCCCCCCCTGTGGAAAACAAGAGCACCAGGCAGAGGCTGTGCTGTGTTGACACTAGACCTGTGCACGGAATGCCAGCATGTGCAGGGTGTGCATGAATGGATATTCTCATCGAGTTGTCTTGGTTGCTGAAAGCCCCTGTGCAGGTCATACACCAAGTATGCTCCTTCCAACTTCACTCCCATTGGCCACACAGACCTGCTGATGTGCATGAAGCCACCCCACTGCACATGGAAGCTACTCAGTGGCGACCGGATGCCATGTGCTATCCATGTTACCATGGATGGGTGCTAGGACTGTGCTGCCATGCTCTGGCAGTGGGGGGTGTGGGTGTGGGCGTTCCACAAGTCCTTAGTCCTGTGCTCCAGCTGGCTGAACCTGCCGGCGGCTGTGTGTGCTCGGCTTGTGAGTTCCTTGCCTCCGTGTACCACTGCCATTCATATACCTCTTGCAAGGATGGATTTGTAGACTGTACTTATGATGTTGGTTTATTAGAAGGCCAACAGATATTTATACACTCCCCTATATTATAATGCCTTATGGAGTGAAAATAATGGCAATAATAACCAATACACATAATACCTGTGAAATATTCTGCCTATAGTCATCCAATTCTTTTTTCTTCTCCTCCAGCTCCACTGTCATCTGTGCTATTTCTTCTGTCCTTTTGTTACATTCCTCAACAACCTGGCAGGAAGACATGACTCTCTTTAAGAGGTGACATCTTCCAAGTGGACAATACAGACGTTTTACAATCCAAAGAAAGAAAACTACAAGGCCCATTACTTGTTGAAATAGAAAACAGACACGGAACCTGGTTACACATTCACAATACAAAATACATTTCTAGCTCAAGTGAAAAGAATATGAGGCAACACTGCACTTCTAACTGGGAGAACCTCAAATATTCAATAGCAGCACAGCTGTTTATTTAAAACTGGATCAGCCTCCATCAAATATAAAAATGGGTGGGTGCAGGGCCTGCCTTTTAGGTGCAAAGGGAGCATGAGGGTGGAGAGGTGAACGATTCCGCCTTTCCTCAGCTCCCCACAGTACATCACCAGAGACCAAGGGAGGGCTTGGGAAGAGGCATTAACCAAACCAGTCTTATCATTATCATCAATTGTACTTTGAGCCAAAGCTAATTCTCTCTGCCCTCCCCCTGCAATCGCTGTTTTTTTTCTTTCCTCTTTTTAAAAAATCAGAAGCAGCCCAGAACACAGTGGTCTCTGAGAAAAAAGGCTATTTAGAATTCTAATAGATTCAGAATATGGCATTTGACAACACATTGTTCCTGCTGTTTAGCTTATTATTGTTGTTATTACTAAGCAACGTAGTACAGTGTGGGAGTTAAATACTGGGGATACATACTGAAGCGCTGAGGCCTGTGAAACAGGAAGCTCTTGATTTCTCCTCATTCAGCAAAGCGTCAATTTCATCCAGTGTGTTTGGAAGAGCAAGAAATGCCTAAAAGAAAGGACCTTGGTATCAATGCCAACAACCCTGCAAAAACCTCGATTAGGATTTGAATAGAAATTGTTCCTTCATAGGTATTATCTGTCTTCACGCAAAGGACCTACCACTTGCTTTGGACATAGCCAAAGAAACCTTTTATTATTATTTTTGACCTCTCTTACACGCCTGAACTCATTCTGCGCTTTAGCCAGCCTGACCTTCCCCCTACAACGGTTGGCTACTTGTGATTTCCCCTTTCTTCCATTTCTCACACACGCCCTTAATTCTCAGCTCATCTGTAAGCTCCTTATGCAGCCAGACCGGTAGGAGGAGTAGCAGGAAGCATTCTATGGGCTGTGCTTTCAAAGGCTGCCTGGAGTGTTCTAAGGTCTGCAACAACCCAATGATCCCCCCCTTCCACAACACATTTTAAAAGGGTATTGGATGTTAATCAGCCAAAGGCCTGGTTAAAGAGGAATGTTTCCGCCTGGTGCCTAAAGTTGTATGATAAAGGTGGCAGCTGAACCTCCCTGGGGAGAGCATTCCACAAATGGGGAGCCACTGCAGAAAAGGCTCCGTTCTCATGTTGCCACCCTCTGGACCTATTGTGGAGGAGGCACACAAACACAGGCCACAGAGGATGATCTCAGGGTCCTGGTAGGTTGATATGGGGAGAGCCGTTCCTTGAGGTTTTGCACTGCTGAACTGTTAAGGCTTTATAGGTTAAATCCAGCACTTTGAATTGGACCTGGGAACTAGTAACTAGTGCAGCCTATATTGTTTCGCATAAACTTTTTGGAAATTAAGCAGTACATAAATTCTGTTTAATAAATAAAATAAATCATTATAATAAAGGAAGCCTTGTTGGGAATTACATCAATGATTGATACTATCCTGTTTATTTTAACTGTAACTAATATTTATAGATATAATGATGATCCAAAATTTTCTGAGATTGTAAAATATTTATTCTGGTACAATCAAACCTAAATGCCTCCATCATTGTACATTTCAGCTTCCAAATGCTGAAAACCCAGAAGTAACTGCTTCGGTTTTCGGAAGCCAAATGTGCTTAGAGTTTCCCTATTGTATTGAGGCTTCTGCTTTCATTTTTTGGTTTTTGAACATTTTGGAAGTCGAATGGTCTTCTGGAACAGATTACGTTCAAAAACTGAGGTTCCACTGTACAATAGTTAATGTATATACACTGATTAATAATAATGAACGTGATTCATTAAATAGGCAATCAGTATTTATAATTATTAATGAATTTATAATCATGCAATACTATTTACTAAACTATATTAGAAATCTATTATGGCAATATTCCATGCAATTAAATATGCTATGTTACCTGACAGCATGCAGGGAGTGGGGAGGGGGAAAGGTTTCTACAAGCCAAGACACCCGAGGCTATGCTTTGCCCACGGTTACCTCTTTATGCCTTGCCATGTCTTAATTTGCTCACCAAGTTAAACATTCAGTGTTACAAACTTAGATAAAGTTCTCTATTGGATCAAAATTTTGAAGTGTCAGGGAGGATTTAAAATTTACAGTGTGCTGTGCGTTGGAAGGAGAATTACATGAAAATGATGGATCAGTGGTATTTAACACCTGTAAAATTAGCAAAGATGTACAGAACTGCTCCAAATGTTTGTTGGAAATGTAAGGAGAAGGAGGCACCTTCTACCACATGTGGTGAATGTGCAAGATAACAGGAGCATTCTGGGAAATATTTACAATGAGTTAAAAAAATGTTTAAAATAACATTTGGGGGAAAACCTGAGGCTTTTCTACTAGGTCTTTTAAGTGCAGAGATTCCAAAAGAGCAGAAACGACTATTCATGTACGTGACAACAGCAGTGCAAATATTACCAGCCCAGAGGTGGAAAGACGATAAAGTTCCGACCAGAGATGAATGGCTGATGAAGATGATGGGACTACGCCGAAACGGCGAAAATGACTGGGAAAATCAGAAACCAGGAAGAGAAGAACTTTAAAAAGAATGGGGAAAATTTACAATGTACAGTGGTACCTCGGGATGCAAACAGGATCTGTTCCGGTGCGTGCGCGGGTCACGTTTTGCCGCTTCCACGCATGATGTCATTTTGAGCGTCTGCACAGCGTGTTACTTCCGGGTTGCCGCGGAGTGCAACCCAAAAGTGCTGAACCTGAAGCACATTCAACCCGAGGTATGACTGTACTTAAGAGAACACTGGAAACAACTAAAAACCTTGGCAGGATATGAGTAATGCTTGTTTTATTATTATTATTATTATTATTATTATTATTATTATTAAAAAATATTTATTTATACAACAAGAAAAAACAAGAAAACACACACACACACAAAAAAAAACCACAAGTATCAAATTACACACAAATTACAAAAATAACCATAGACGCATAATTTTCTTGACAAACAATAAAACATCTATTGGTCTTAACACTAAAGACCCAACTTCCCGTCTATTCCATATTTCAAGTTCAAATTACTTATTGCCAATACACATTTTTTTCATAATTAAACTTATTCTCAATAAATCTAATTTCTTCTCTCTACCTAGCAACTATTACTGAAGTTCCTCGAATGCTGCAACAGAATTTAAACTACTATATTTATTTTTCAGATATTCTTTGAAAACCTCTCATTTAGAAAC
Source organism: Podarcis gaigeae (assembly GCF_964106915.1). Classification (NCBI taxonomy): domain Eukaryota; kingdom Metazoa; phylum Chordata; class Lepidosauria; order Squamata; family Lacertidae; genus Podarcis; species Podarcis gaigeae. Next base: position 1,368,993 of record NC_139687.1, on the reverse strand, counting down.
AAATTCCTGTTTGGATTTATTCTTTATTTTTTCTGATAAACCATCTAATTCGGCATATTCTGTCAGCTTTTGGATCCAATCTTGTATAGAGGGGATTTCATTACTCTTCCATTTTGCTGCGATCAAAACTCTTGCTGCCGTCGCATATAAAAAGATACCCTTCCTCTTTTGTGGAATATCCAAATCTGTTATTCCCAGGAGGTAGGCCTCTGGTTTTTTATTGAATGAGATCTTTAGCATTTTTTGCAGTTCTGCGTGTATACTCTCCCAGAATACCTGTATTTTCCTACATGTCCACCACATATGGTAGAATGTTCCTGAGTCTCCGCATCTCCAACAATTGCTTGACACATTTTTATACATTTTTAAGAGTTTCCATGGTGTTAGATACCATCGATGTTGCATTTTTTGAAAGTTCTCTCTAATCGTGTAACAATTTGTGAATTTCCAATTGATCTTCCATAAATTTTCCCATTGGGCCATGGTTATTGAATGGCCAAAATCCTGAGACCACCTCACCATTGCCACTGTTACCTCCTCCTCCTTGACTGTCCAGTCAAGGAGGAGTCGATAAGTTTTGGAAAGAGTTTTTCTTTTAGAATTTACAAGATCAGATTCGAATCGGGAAGTTTCTACTGAGAACCCCTTTTGTTGTCAGATTTAAATTTTTCAAATAACTGATGGTATTGGAACCAGTCTGAAATGTGTTCTCTTATTTCCTCAAATTTTTTAATTTTATTTGGTTATCTTCATTTTTTAGAAGTATTTTATATGTTGGCCAGCTTTCCTGAGTATTTTTCCGTTTTACTGCTATGGCTTCTACTGGAGAAGTCCACCACGTGACTTTAGGCTCCATCAGGTTTTTATATTTTTCCCATACAGCAAAGAGTGACTTTCTTATTATATGGTTGGTAAAATTTTTATGAATTTTCGCTTTTCCATATATTAGGTAGGCGTGCCATCCCCAACGGTTGTCAAAACCTTCCAGGTCCAGGAGGTCCGGATCCTGCAACGTGCACCAATCTTTTAACCAGGTGAAACAGGCTGCCTCATAATAAAGTTTTAGGTCGGGTAGGGAAAAGCCTCCTCTCTCTTTTATGTCTATTAAGATCAGGTGTTTAATCCTGGGTTTCTTCCCTTCCCACAAAAATTTGGAAATTTCTCTTTGCCATATCTTGAGACAACCTGCTTCACCCAGTATCGGAATCATTTGAAATAAAAAGATTAATTTTGGAAGCACATTCATCTTTATAATGGAAATCCTACCGAGAAATGTTAATTTTAGTTTACTCCAGGTTACCAAGTTTTTTCTAATCTCTAGCCAAGTTTTGGTGTAATTATCCTGAAATAAGTTTATGTTCTTGGGGGTGATCCAAATACCCAAGTATTTCGCTTTGGAAGAGATTTTCAAGCCCAATATTTTTTCTAAGTCGTCCTTTTCTTCTGTGGTTACATTTTTAACAAGCATTTTTGTTTTTGTAATATTCAGCTTAAAGCCTGCCACTTCTCCAAATTCTTTAATCAGTTCCAGCACTCTTTTCAGACTTTCTTTAGGGTTTTCAGTCATAACGAGTAGATCGTCCGCGAAAGCTTTAATTTTATATGTTTTGTTTCCCAGAGTGATGCCTTTAACAAGCTGATTCCTTCTTATCTGATTGTTCAATACTTCCATCACCAAGATAAATATCAGTGGAGACAGTGGGCAGCCCTGTCTGGTTCCCTTGTTTATTTTGCACTCCTCAGTAATTCTTCCGTTGATGATCAATTTTGCATATTGTTCTGAGTAGATGGCATTTATTCCTTTACAAATATTTTCTCCCAGTCCGATTTCTTCCATTAATTTTTTCATAAACTTCCAGGACACGTTATCAAAAGCTTTTTCAGCGTCTACCAACATAATAGCTGCTGGTTTATCAATTTTAATATCCAAATATTCTAATACATTAATCACACATCTAATATTGGATTGCATAAATCGTCCGGGAAGAAATCCGGTTTGATCTTTATGAATTATCTCTTTCAGCACCATTTTTAATCTATTTGCAAGAATGTCTGCAAATATCTTGTAATCGTTATTTAGCAGTGCAATGGGTCTGTAATTGGCCATGTTTGAGGCTTCTGTTCCTTGTTTATGGATAAGAGTAATAAACCTGTCCTTCCAGGTTTTCGGAAGTTTTCCATTTGCCAGAATATTATTCATTAGGTCTTTCATGGGAGGAAATAATGCTTGTTCTAACTTTTTATAGTAATTAGCTGGAAGACCATCTGGGCCCGGTGTCTTTCCTAATTTTGATCTCTGTATAGCTTGTTGCACCTCCATAGCTGTTATTGGTGAGTTCAAGATTTCAGTTTTTTCCTTAGGTATTATTGGTAGTTTATTTTTGCCCAGATAATCAATTATTTTTTCCAGAGTCTCTGGACCTTCATTATATAGTTTTCCGAAAAAACTAGCAAAGTTTTTACTAATTTCCTTAGGTTCTTGAATCCATTTGTCTTCAATTTTAATTTTATTGATAATTCTATCTTCTTTTTTCTTCTTTAATTGCCAGGCCAGAAGTTTACCAGGTTTATTTGCAAACTCAAAGTTTCTATGTCTCAACCATTTTATCTTCCATTCTATCTATGAGTAATGCTTGTAATATACGAAGACCTATGGTAAAAATGGATTCTTTGTTAAACAAATAGAGAAAATAAGGGAGACAGTCGGGCGGGAAGAGATTGATAATGGTAACCATGGAAGGGCGGAGGGGAGTCGAAGGATTCAGGGAATCCTAAATGATGGTGTTGATGTATAATGTTTGAATTCAAATTGGTTATGTAAAACTCAATAAAAATAATTTTTTTATAAAATAAGTTTTTGAAGTGCCTTCAAATATATGGTAATATGAGGTGTACTGATGACTTTGAAAACATTTTCCTATTCATTTTCTTGAACTGTTCTAAAAGATAAAGGCCAGGAAACAGGCACTTTCGGAACAGAGCAAAAATGGTCCTATGTGATTGTGCAACAGTTTCCATCAACAAAAGATGGCTCCGCCTGGGGTTTAGTTGTGTGTGTGTCTGTGTGTCAGTCCTTTGTTGTGGCACTTACATTGCTGAAATGTTCTGGAATACTTTGATCTGGACGAAGGTTGCAAGCTTGCATAGCTTTCCTCAATAAACCTTTACAGTTCTCCAAGAGGGCACGTCTCCTTTCATCCAGCTCCGAAAGCTGCTGCTGTAATAGACAAAGGGGGGGGGGGGAGGCAGTATTATTATTTTCATGAAAAACTCAGCAAAACGTTGACCAAAGCAAGGCCTTCAGAATTTGGGAGGAAGGGCAGGCTATAAATTCAATAAATAAATAATTACTCTGAAAAACTAAAAATGGAGCCACAAGTAGACAGGGCCCTGGAGGACACCAGCCAGGTGTGGAAGGGAGGGCAGCTCCATCCAGCTCATTCCTGTGGGGTCTGCAGCTGCGTCTGAGGGAAGAACTGTCTGGCAGGATCTGTCTTCCACTGCTCTGCTCCCAGATCGGCTCTGAGGGAGGAAAGTGTACCTGGGCAGCCAGAACCAGCACAGAAGAAGAGGACCTCGAAGACTTTGTGCTTGAGTTTGCTCTTTCCCTCCTGCACTTCATTTTTCCTTGTGTGGTGGGCCTTTTCACCCTGAGCAAAGGGACAGTCCTATGACTGATTTTTGTAAGCCATTCTAGGACCCTTTTTGGTTAAAGAGTGGGGCACAAAATACCTTAAGTAAATACATCATCTGTAGCATTGTAGATAAAACCCTTAAATAATTTTTCAACACCTGCAAGTGTTATTCAACCTACATCTCACAACCTAAAAATAATTGTGTGAATTGGTCCACAAAGCTGTTTCTCACACAAACCTTTTCCACAAAATAAAATCTAGACCCATCTCAATGGAGGAAAACACATCTATTTGGATATCCAGCGTTTATTTATTTCACGCATACGCACACAGCCCAGGGTGTCCTGGCCTAGGACAGGGTTCTGCAACCTTTAAGACAAAAAGAGCCACTTGGACCTGTTTCCAAAGGAAAAAAAAACTGGGAGCAGCAAAACTCGTCATTATAAAAATAACTTTTTTGTCACTTTTTATTATTTCTTTGTTTGACCCCTCCTCATAGAAATAAATTAACAAGTTACCTTTTTGTGTGTGTGTGTGTTCTTCACTCCCCTTCAAAACAGTGACCAGCGTACATGTCCCCTTTCAATGCAGTGACCAGCATACATGCCCCTTACAATGTAGTGGGCAGGTGGGCGGGAAGGTGACATCAGGACGGTGCGTGACTAACGCACGCACCGCCCCATGCAACGTCACAGCCAGTACAGCGCCCGCCACAGTGGGGAGTGTCGGGGCGCACAATGCGCCTCCTCCCCTCGCTAGTATCCGCCCCGGAGCCGCGGCAAAGGTGTAAAAGAGCCACATGCGGCTCCGGAGCCGCGGGTTGCAGACCCCTGGCCTAGGACTTCAGCGGCGGCTACAGTTTTCTAGCACGCTATCATTGCACAGTGTGTGGTCGCTGGCGAGTTGCACAGGCAGTGAAGTGCCCGGCCAAGGTGAAGAGCAACCTGACCTCTGCCCCAGGCCAAGACAGCAAGCGCTGTGAGGGAGGCTGCCATTGTGGCCTCCTAGGAAGAGAAGCGAGAGGAAGACTAGCCGGGAAACAGCAGCTGCAGGGAGCTGCCAAAGCGAATGCCAGACTCCAAGAGCAGCCACCCTGGGGTGACAAAGCAATAGGGAAACCCGTGCTGATCCCCACCCTGGGCTGGGGAAAGACGGCTGTTGTGTGTACTCCAAGAGAGCTGGCCAATTTCCAGGAACTTAAGGCATAACCTCACAGGGCTGTTGCAAGGATAAAATGGAGTAGAAGAAAACAATGGAGGAAAGGTGGGCTATAAATGCCATAGATAAATCAATAAACCTAAAGGCACAGACCAGTCTGATCTATTAATCTCTGTATAGCAACATATTCATCCACAGAAGGCATTTCAGAATCACAGGAGAGAGAAAAATGCTTCAAGGGTTAGGAAGCAGCTCACAGCAAGAGGAGCTGCCATCTTCCCTTTCCCCACTTGCTCCTGCTTTTACCAGCAGCTTGGCTGAGCCGCCAGAACTGTGCTGTGAATAATGGCAGCAGGGCATCAGCTGGGGGGGGGGGGCATTCAGGTCATGGAGGAACTGGTGAGATACTGCCAGAACTCTGCTAGGCTCCAAACAGTCAAGGACAACATCAAGGTTTAGCCACTTCTCAGAAGTTGTTTCGATTGTTGGGAGTGAATCAAATACGTAACTAAGAACTAGTAGAATCATAGAATCATAGAGTTGGAAGAGACCACAAGGGCCATCGAGTCCAACCCCCTGCCAAGCAGGAAACACCATCAAAGCACTCCTGACATATGGTTGTCAAGCCTCTGCTTAAAGACCTCCAAAGAAGGAGACTCCACCACACCCCTTGGCAGCAAATTCCACTGTCGAACAGCTCTTACTGTCAGGAAGTTCTTCCTAATGTTTAGGTGGAATCTTCTTTCTTGTAGTTTGGATCCATTGCTCCGTGTCCGCTTCTCTGGAGCAGCAGAAAACAACCTTTCTCCCTCCTCTATGTGACATCCTTTTATATATTGGAACATGGCTATCATATCACCCCTTAACCTCCTCTTCTCCAGGCTAAACATGCCCAGCTCCCTTAGCCGTTCCTCATAAGGCATCGTTTGCAGGCCTTTGACCATTTTGGTTGCCCTCCTTTGGACACGTTCCAGTTTGTCAGGGTCCTTCTTGAACTGTGGTGCCCAGAACTGGACACAGTACTCCAGGTGAGGTCTGACCACAGCAGAATACAGTGGCACAATTACTTCCCTTGATCTAGATGCTATACTCCTATTGATGCAGCTCAGAATTGCATTGGCTTTTTTAGCTGCCGCGTCACACTGTTGGCTCATGTCAAGTTTGTGGTCAACCAAGACTCCTAGATCCTTTTCACATGTACTGCTCTCAAGCCAGGTGTCACCCATCTTGTATTTGTGCCTCTCATTTTTTTTGCCCAAGTGCAATACTTTGCATTTCTCCCTATTAAAATTCATCTTGTTTGTTTTGGCCCAGTTCTCTAATCTGTCAAGTGCCCGAGTTTGCTTTTTTCCTCTTCCCTCCCAATCATGTTTCCTTTTGTGTCATGACTTTTAGGTTGTAAGCCCAAGGGCAGGGATTCTGTAATTATGGATTCCCAAAAGCCCCTCTGGAAGACTTTTTGGGCTGAAAAGCAGGTTACAAATCGGGAGTTATTAATACGTTTGTCTCTCCAGATGTCCCATCCTCTCTGCTCTTGTTACAGAGGAAATCAGGAGTCAGTAAGTGCTGTGAGGACACTCTGGCAGGAGTTCTGCCTCGCCCTTCGCACTAGAGATGCTGCTGGCAGGAGCTCAGGCACGTGCAGCCCCCTCCCTGTGAGCTGCTCCTAGTGAAACAGGAGCAGAGAAATTCTGCCAAAAGAACAATTTTCTGAAGGGTAAAACATGCACCATGCTGGACTATCTAAAATAATAATGATAAACTTAAGTCTTTAGGATAATTATTCTTTCTGCCTGTTCAGAAAGAGATATTTGGCAGAGTATTGGTATTTCCTCATATGCTTTATTTGATGCCATTAGGAGTAAAAGGATGGGAGTCTACTGAAAAATAGTAGCCAGTGACTAACACTTCCATGCAGAACTGAGCTGAAAAGATTGCCACTCTAACAGTATTCCAAAACTTTTAATTATGAAAAATAACACAGAAGGAAAACATGATAGTTGTGTTCTTAAAATTCATTCTAAAATAAATACTGCAATGTATGTTCTGGATTTTTCTCCCCAAATGTGCCACGGTACATGTTACAAAAAATAAAATAAAAATCAATTAATCCAAACAAGACAATTATCAAGTCTCTCTCAAAACAGTTATTAAACACAGAGGTGGCTGTGCCAATTATCTGACGAGCAGATGGGGCTAACAATCCTCCCTACTGTTCCACATGGGTCATAAACACATATTTTCCTCTCACATTCATTAAGAAAATTAAATAACCAAAATTGCTTAAGATAAATATTAGAGTTCTTGATCTAAGGTGCTATACTGAACAAGAAAAGCACATAAAATCTGCTAATGTGCATGTGTCATTTTTAAATGTTCATGCATGTTAGCAAGGAAAACATATTCTAATCTAAGAGATAATGTTTTACTTTTCTTAATGAATCACTGTGCTGACAGAACCCACATATGCAGCATTTGTCTCCCACAGAAAAAGGCTCAATTGGATTTTGCCTGTCTGCCACTACTTGTACAAAGCCTTTTTTAAATACCATCAGCACGGTGCTCTATCTACCTGCATTTGCAGTCCTCAAAACTCAAGGATAGGCTTCCTTTAGCAGGTAAGGGAAACTATCAAGGAAATTGCTCTCCCTTTCTGACAGGGTGTGTAAAAAGGACGTGAAATGCTGGTGCCCTAGGTAAGCATTGTGCCTTTTCATATTATTTTGCATATCTTGATTGAGTATACTCATGAACAAGGAAGCTGTCCTGCAGCAAGTAAGACCACTGATCCCTCCTGGCAAAATATTGGGGACACCAATTGGCAAAAGCTCTCCAAGGGTTTCAGAGAGGGACTTTCTCAGTCCTACCTGAAGACACCTTTTGCAGGAAGAGCATGTCCTCTCACACAGGACACTGGCCCATCCCCTAAACGGCATTCCATATATAAAAGTAGGTTTTCAAGCTCATTCAACAAGTGTGAGGTCTTACCTCTGCAGCCCGTAGCTGGACAGCGCAGGCTTTATATTCAGCCTCAAGTCTGCTCTTGTGGAAAGCTGCTTTCATGTTCTGTAGAACCAAATCTGTTTTCTGTTTATTCAAGGTCACACAACTCTGTGGAAAACAAGTATCATTTAGAAGATTTTGCTAAAAAGAAAAGCATTTATTATTCTTCAATCTGGTGTTTATCCAGATGCAATGCCTCTTCTGTTTGATCAAACACTTGGCAACTGAGAATAAAGTTTGCTTTTCCCAGGTGAGTAACAATTCATTCCAACCTGCCAGAATGATAGCGCAAAGCACTTATTATTATTTATTTATGTATTATTAAAATTTATATCCCACCCTTCACCTTGTAATATACTTATGAGTGGGCATTTTTGTAGACTTTATTCCTTTGGAACATTTGCACTGTCATGCATCAGGCTCATAACAACATTGATGTTAATGGACTCCTCTAGGTGACAAGCAATTGAGAAATAAAATGTTCATCATCATTATTTGAATAAATTCATAAAAGGCCAACAGTACCAACAGCAGTCTTTGAGAGATGTGTGTTTACCTTTATTAGTTGCATAAATTCTGTGACGAGTTTTACTTTTTCAGTGTTAATTTGTTTTACTGCAATATTCGCTTGCTCAGATGCTTCTTCCAGGTTGACGCCATCTTGTTCCATTTGTCTCAAACTGTGCAAGGAAGATTTATGGGCAATGCTGTTTGAATAACTTCAAAATTCCTATTTCAACCCTATGAAGGCTAGATTTATGTTTTGACAATGAGGAGGCATGATAACTGACTTCCAAAGTACAGAAAATCAGACTATCCTGTGCAAGCTGAAGAACTTAAAAGAGTAAAGTCTACAAAGCTTTCACAATACATAAACACCTAATTTTCAATAGTGCCTCTAAAACACATCTGCCCTATCATTCAATTAACAAGCTCTGTCCTAACTGACGTTAACAAGCACAGGAGAAAACAGGAATGCCTGTCATCATTAGCTCAATTCTTCAAGCTAAATTCTGTCAACTCTTAACCATTTTTGGGGTCAGGTCTGAAATCCTAGCTGTCATGTTACGCAAATTGCCCACCAAAGGGATAGCAGGTTCTATGAACACCAAAGGAGTTATTTATACAGCCAAAGTATAGCATTATTTTTTTGGGGGGGGGGGAATGCAGGTGGCGCTGTGGGTTAAACCACAGAGCCTAGGACTTGCCGATCAGAAGGTCCGTGGTTCGAATCCCCGTGATGGGGTGAGCTCCCGTTGTTCAGTCCCCGCTCCTGCCAACCTAGCAGTTCAAAAGCACGTCAAAGTGCAAGTAGATCAATAGATCAATACCTTCTCTGGCGGGAAGGTAAACAGCATTTCCGTGCGCTGCTCTGGTTTGCCAGAAGCGGCTTAGTCCTGCTGGCCACATGACCTGGAAGCTGTATGCTGGCTCCCTCGGCCAATAAAGTGAGATGAGCGGCACAACCCCCGAGTCGGTCACGACTGGACCTAAGGGTCAGGGGTCCCTTTACCTTTACCTATAGCATTTTTAAATCCTCTTGTCTGGACGCAAAGGTCTGCAAGTGGAATTATGTTTGCAGGCTGCTCTTTTCCATTTCCATTTCCCTACGGCAGGACCTGGAAAGCCGCTCTTGGGGGTTAGCGGAACCTCCAGATCAGCACAGAAAAGAGTGTCTGGGGCTGCAGGAGGAATTGGTGGAAGCTGAGGCTGAGCCCTTCACAGGAGTCGATGTACCTTCCACTTGCACAAGATCACCTTTGGATCTAAGCCACTGATTTCAATGGGAAAATCTAAGAATATGCCAAACTCTTCCAATTTAAAATCAAATAGATTTGAAAGTGCTTAAATTTAGCTGAATCCTGCCTAAGTATTCTTCTTCCATGTTTTTAAGCACCAATGGGTAATTTGGCAAGTATGTGGACATTAACTTACAGAAAAATCGCCCAACAATTTTTTAAGAGGCACACACAGAACTTCAAATTCTCAGCACATACCTTTCCTTACTTTCCCCACAATTTAATAGAATCATAGAACTGTAGGATTGGAAGTGACCCCAGGGCCATCTAATCCAACCCCCGGGAATGCAATATTTATATAACTTTTATAAGCCAAGTAAATAAATTTGATTGTCCATACTGCCTTCTTTTTTACAGCTGATGTTTAAATTACAAACCGTACAATGCACATGCAAGTATGCGCTTATGCGGTTGCCCCCTGGTAACAGTGTAGCAAAGAGAACAAAGTTTACAGCAAAGGGAACGGAACTGTCCAAACCCTGCAAGTAAGCAAAGTCAGAAGAACTGAGGGGGACTAAGGACTTAAAGGGCAAAAATATGAATATGAATATAAATAAAATATAAAATACATAATATAAACAAAATATTATGTAAATTCTAATGACATTTCTATTTGCCTTTTTAAAGTCCTTTAAAAAGGGTGGAAAGATTAATTGGACTTGTAAATCATTAATCCCCTATTTCCTACTTGATCTCTCATATCAATTTTATCATAAGTCAGAATTTCACAGTACTCAGCAGAAGGATGAGAGGTTTTCCTAATCATTTAAATGGCTCCATGATACTGTTGGATTGGAGTTTAGGGGATGAGGAGGTTAAGTGTGTAATGATTCGCTGGGCAAAGGATGTAGGACATAATATACTATTTGAAGATTGGGAAAAACTCTGGAAGGAAGGACTAAATTTCACGGCGTGTGTAACGGTAAAGGAAAACATAATGAAGATGTTTTACAGATGGTATTTAACACCTATGAAATTATCGAAAATGTATAAGGTGGATAACAAGTGCTGGAAATGTAGGGTTAGTGAGGGTTCCTTCTATCACATGTGGTGGGAGTGTGGAAAAGTTAAACAGTTCTGGGAAAAAATTTATATAGAACTGAAGAAGATTTTAAAATATACGTTTCCAAAGAAAGCAGAATTTTTCCTACTAGGTATATTGGGTTATGAGATAAGAAAAGATAGTAGATTAGTATATTATGCAGTTACAGCAGCAAGAGTAATGCTGGCCCAGATGTGGAAAAAGCAGGAGACACCAACGGTGGAGGAATGGAGATTTAAGATGTTGGATTATATGGAATTGGACAGACTTACAGGCAAAGTAAGATACATAAGAGACCAAAAGTTCACTGAGGATTGGGGAAAATATGTAGATTACTTTGAACTTATTAGTCAAGGGGAAATAACGCTAAAGGGATTTAGAGACGCACTGTGAAAGATTGTGAGTTATTGTTTAAAGAGAATAGGAGACTAAATAATATGTAAGGTTAATATACACTAAGAAACGTATATAAAAAGGTACAATGACAATATATACTAAGAAATGTGTAATTTAAAGTGTTACTCCGAATGATTTTCGGGAAAGCTAAAGGAAGTTTTGAAAATGAAGATTAAGAAATGTGACCAAAGTGAAAATTAAGTTTTTATATATTTCTCTCACTTTTATTTCTTTCTTTATCTTTATTTGTCTGTGTAATACTTTTACTTTTGTATGTTTATATGTGTGTGTGTGTACATATTCTTTACTTCCATGAAATAAAAAAATTTAATAAGGAATAAATGGCTCCATGATCATCAATGGACTATCAAAGAAGTAACAGTTCTGATCCAGGTTTGGCTCAGTTTTCTGAGTGCTGTTTCTCTACATAATAAATATACAAAATAGCTATACCTGTCACTTTTCATACTAATTTTTGATTCCAATTGCTTCCTTTTGTTTTTTCTATCCAGTAGCAACTTTTTCTGTTGTCTGAGGTCATTATCTCTGTGTTCCATACGTTTTTGTTGTTTAGAGAGAGAAGCCATTTTAGAATCCAGCAACTCCAGCTGCATTGCAATTTCCTAAAGTAAAAAGTGCAGGAAAAAATCCCATTGTATAATGTGTTCATAGTGCACAGGCAACCATTTAAAAAACGGGGAGTATTCCCTGCCCCCCCCCCAAATGCTAACAGTGTTAATTAAATTAAGAAGGTGCACAGCATTTTAAAGTTCAGGTGCAAATATTCTTGTGATATTTGAAAGTGACTTTCAAATTGTAGCTTTAGTGTTAAATGTGGTGAAAAACAGATATAAAACACCAGCCAAAATTGCTGACCAAAGACTTTACAGGATCCCAACATTTACAAGTCCCAACATTTCAAAACATGAACTGCTGTTTTCCTAAACCATCACGATAAATCAGCTTACCTTCTGTTGATTTTCCAACTGCCTTCTTTCGTCTGCATCCACTGTGACAGTAAGGAACTGTGCCGGCTTCAGTGATGTATTACTGGTAATGGTCTGATTTGTGTAAAAAGACAATTTTACCACGTATCTTTCTTCTGCTGTGTAGATGCTTTTCAGTTTGGTTTCTTTTATGACCTGCACACACAAAATTACCACGGTACAATTATATCAACTCCAGAGGGATAGCTATTAACATCCCGAATGTTAGTCTACTGCAACAAAAAATTCAAATAATTTGTAGCAAATTTATTACAGCATACATTTTAGTGGATTACAGTCACTCGCATCAGATGCATGCAGTGTTATCCTAAATTGGCATGAATACATACACATGGCAGCGGGATAGCGGGAGTGGAGTTGCAGGCAGCAATGTGAGAGGGAAATAAAGTGAAATGCAGAAGCTACAGACTGTGATCATTACTTGAGATATGTTGGTGCAGTGTGGCTGGATGGCAGCCTTACGCTCTCCCCTTGCACCATGAGTGAGCTGGGGCTCCCCAGGGCTCAGGAACCAATGATGTGGGACAGCCACATACAGCTCCCAGAAAGGCGGCTTTCTGTCTCAGCACATTTTAAGACTCTTCTGACTGGGGGTGCAAGAGAGGAGGCCCCTTTGTTTCCTCCCTTCAAATGAAGGGCAGCTCACCAGGCCTGAACTTTAAAGGGGGGGGGGGGCTACTGGCCGTCTAAGACTTTGGGAGCTGAACTTCATGTGAGGTAGAAATGAAGTTAAGTCTTAACTGCTGCTGTTTCCACTTTTTTAGCTTGTGTTTTGCGTGTGTTCAGGTGGTTTTGAGACAATTGTCTTTAGGATGCTTTATCTGTTTTATATTTTATTGTAAGCCAGTTGAGATCCAATTGATAGGAAAGCAGATTATAAATTTAAGCACAGTATTTATTATTATTATTTGCATTTGTTAGTTGCTTTATATATTAAAAAGTTTCAAAACAACTTTACAAGAAAAATACATACAGGTAAGTACAGTTATAAGTCAAGTTTAAAATACATTTAACACAAAATATCAAAATGTTTATCCAACAATACACTAAATAGTCAAAGATGAACAAAACAATAGAGACTGACTTAACTACTAAAAGACTAGATTCCACAAATAGGGGTGGGGTGGAGAGTAAACACCCCTAAAGAACACCCCCTCTCCATCTCCCTCCAGGCTGGGTCACGTGAGGAGAGGTGATCTTTGGAACTGGGATCCTGAAGCACATAAGGCTTTATAGGTCAAGTCAAACTCTCTGAACTGAGCCCATAAATTAACTGGTATTCAGTTCAGCCAGAATCAGTATATTGTCCTCAGATCTTCTAATCCCAGCTAATAATCTGGCTGGTGACTTCTGCAGAACCATCACCCCAAAAAATCAAGCACCACTTTCTCTCCACTGCTGCTGGGAAACAAAGAACAGATACGACTTTCAGTGTTTGAAGAAACCCAACTCATCTCTGCCAATGGGGCAAAAAGACTGACCACACATCTTGACCCAGAGGGACAGCACATAGGAGAGGTGTAATTTGATTGCATGTGGTTTTCTTAGCTGCTTGTTGCTACTGTGCTTTGCTAATGTGCTTATATAAAGTATGACAAGTTCATGGCCTCCTGATCTGGTGTTGCTTGCTTCTAAGGGAAAGGCAGCCGCATCACACCAAGAGTCTTCCTAAACACTACAGATTTCTATCTCTCTTAGTCAACATGCCTCACCCTTTCGATCATATTTCTGGTTTTCTCTGTGCCGACAGGGACCTCATGAATGCGATATTTCTCACACAGGTAATTCATCACAGGGTGGGGAGCATCAAACAACTCTCTCAAGTAAGAGAAAACTCCATACCGGCTGAAGAAGGCAAGAGAGGCAGTTAAATACATTCCCCCCAATTAGTAAGATGAATAATCAATTCTCAGAGCAAGAGTGTTGGAGAAATGAATAAATATGAGCAATCATATTTTAACTGAGGTTAAATATTAAGATTCTGTAACATCAAAAGCCAAATTCTGCTAGCTTACGACAGGCAAAATTGAGCAAATAGTAAATGCTTATTTAATCAGCTAAATTAATTTGATTCAGTATGCTGGGCATCGTGGTGAAAACAGCTAGGTCCCTGCACAATTGCTTTCACACAATAACTTATACCCATTATTATAATGTAGGGTTTTAAGATAAATAGCTTAAAACTTACAACAGTTCTTCAACTGGTTTCCAAGGTCTGCTTTCAGCATAAGATTCACTTGGCGCACACACAGCATTCACTCTGAGCCTCTGAACATCACGCACCTAAACAAGATTGCATCAAGGCCAAGAGAACACTCTTAGCTTTCTAAGACAAATGTTTGAACTGAGCTTTTTAACAGTTCTCTTGAGTAGGTAACAATAGTAACATTAGAGAGTATTTCAGAGGATCTTTAATTTAGAACCACCTACAACTCCTTATCTCCTGCCAACCTAGCGGCTTGAAAGCACGTCAAAGTGCGAGTAGATAAATAGGTACCGCTCGGGCGGGAAGGTAAACGGCGTTTCTGTGCGCTGCTCTAGTTTGCCGGAAGCGGCTTAGTCATGCTGGCCACATAACCCGGAAGGTGTACACCGGCTCCCTCGGCCAATAAAGCGAGATGAGCGCTGCAACCCCAGAGTCAGTCACGACTGGACCTAATGGTCAGGGGTCCCTTTACCTTTTACAACTCCTTATCTGAAAGCCATTTCAATCAATTAAGGACAGGGTTAAGAAGTGCCTCACTTTTCTTTTTTGAATTATCTGCACCCTGTTTATTAAGTGAATTTTCCAAAAAGCCTAGCACCCATTAACTTTATATCAGAAGAATAAAGAAACTGAATCTTCATAGAGTCACTGTTATCAGGCAACAGCAGAGCAGGTTTTTCCCTCTCTTGCTCAACAAGGTGACTTCTAAAAAATATAACATTTCATGTGCTTCTCTTAGTTGGCGGCTGGAAATGCACTGGAGAAAAGAAAAATTAGCAGTGCTTCATGCTACCAGTGTGGTGAGAGAGATGCAATCAAGAGCCTACTTATTAGGCTTTTTGCTGTCTGGACTTCGATACCAATCTGTTTTTAATGTAGGAATTGGTCCTTGCCTCTCTTAGAAAGATTTCCATATCTTCTTGGCTTTCAAAGACAAAGGCCCTCAAGTCGTTGGATGAAATGTGATTTTCTACATATTTAGCATGCTTATGATCTTTCATATTGATCTGTGCAGGGAAAAAAAACATCCAACAATTACAAACGGTGGCTGAAATTAATAGAAAAAGAACAATAAAATGCGCATGAAGGCAAAGGAGCCAGTAAGGTGACACTTGGGTTCTAAATAAATGGCAAGTACGTTTCCAAATGCAGTTAAGGACGGATGTTTGACTGAGGCTTCAAATCCTGTGCACACCTCTCTGGGAGGGAACAAGTCCCACGGAATGCAATGAAGCTTACTTCTTTTTTCATCGTTGGTGGAGTGTGTTTTAAATGACTTATAATGAGATTATATATTTCAAGTATGACTTACATTAAATGGGCATCAAGAAATAAAATAAAATAAAATAAAATGTGCTCTATTCTTTAAAATGGCTCAATACTCATTATGCTGTGGCTAATTATTCTAGAAGTACCTTAATACATATGTTGGTGGTTACATTGTGGCCCTGTCGTTATCTTCGTGGCAGAGAGGTGCCATCCTGATGCACCCGGGAAACTTAGAAAGTCCCAGGTGATGTGGGAGGAGCCCAAATGAGGACTTTTTCTTGAGGGTAACCTCAAGATCAGACTACTGTAAGACACTGCATGTGGGTCACCTTATGCCTTGTTCCTGTAACTGGTGCAAAATGCAGGTGCTTAGTGGGACACCCAGCTTTGAATATATTTTAACAGTGTGGAAAGATCTGCACTAGCTGCCTATTAGCTGCAGAGCCAATTTCAAGGTTGATGTTGTTGGTATTGAAAGCCCTGAACAACTTGACACCAGGGCAGGCTGATCTTAAAAACTTCTAAGGAGACATGGCTGGTGGTTCCACAACCAGTAGATTGTCACTTGTTGACAATGCAGAAGCAGGGCTTCTTGTGGATAGAACCCAACCTCCAGAATACCGTTCATCACACAATCCATGAGGTGGAGACTAGGGCTGGGCGATATATCAATATATTGTCCAAAACAGGTCTGAAGTTCACATCGTAATAACTGTTTCATAATATCTGAGCTGGCAATATATCACAAATCACAATGTGTGTAATGGCTAGGCAATATCTGGTTTTCAGTATCACGATAACTCACCAGCTAAATGTTGAAATGTCATCAACAGCTAAACCTCACAGAGTCACCAGCTCAACACTGCAACTACCACAATGTCTGAAATAAGGATGGAACTATACAGAGGCGAACAAGACAATGTCCAGGCAACTGCTACTACTTAAAGAGGTCTAAAATGGATAAACGACAACATTATCAATCACCATAGTTTGTTTCATCAGCAGGCAAGCCAAAATGCATCCCAACAGGACTTTTGGTTTTGGACTTGGCTACCAAATGATGGCATTCAGGACAATCCAAACCACGACAATGAATCACAGTGAATACAAATAATTTGGGACTGCCAGGCTGCCAGCAGTTCTGCTAGGAGGCAGAAACAGCAGTGGCAGAAACCAGTTGCCAGGACTGCAGCAGTAGTGGCGACAACCTGCAAGGCCTGGCAGTGGCGGCACAATCAGTGGTGGCCTGTGAGTCCTCATGGTGGTGACAGGAGGGGGGCAGCAGTAGCAGCATGCAAGGCCTCGTGGCGGTGGAACAAGCAGTGGCGACTGCGAGGCCTTGTGGCGGCGACAGAAGTTGGCGGCCTTGCAGCAACGGCACAGTGACAGCCTGCAAGGCCTCTTGGTGGTCATACATAGTGGTGGTAGTAGTAGCAGCAGCCTGCAAGGACTTATGGCAGCGATGGAAGGCAGCAGCAGTAGTGGTGGTGGCCTGCGAGAACTAACAGCAGTGATGGGAGGTGGTGGCAGTAGTGGCCGCAGCCCACAAGGCCTCGTGGCGGCGATGGAAAGTGGCGGCCGTAACGGCACTGGCCTTCGAGGTCAGGATTTGGCAGCAGAAGCAGTAGTGGCCTGCGAGTCCTCAGGGTAGAGGCCTGTGGGGACTTGTAGCAATGACAGGAGGCGACAGCAGTAGTGGCATCCTGCAAGGCCTTGCATCAGCAACGGGAAGTGGCGGCCTATGAGGCCTCGTGGCAACAAAAGCAGTGGGGCTTGGGAGGCCTCGCCATGGTGGCAAGAAGTGGCGGCCTGGAAGTCCCCCTGGCGGTAGTGGGAGGTGGTGGCAGAAGTTGTGGCAGCCTGCTCAGCGAGGCCTGACAGGCCACCCCTGCTTCTGCCACTGTCTCCTGACACCATGGGAAGGCCTCACAGGCCACTGCTACTGCCGTCATGACAAGGCCTTGCAGGCAGGCGTTGTTTTTGCCACTGCTCCAAGGCCTCGCAGGCCACCACTACTGCTGTCACCACAAGGCCTCACAGGCTGCCGCCAGCACCCACTGTCATAGCAGGGCTTTGCAGGCTGCTTATTGTGCCACTGCTTCTGCCCGCCCCCCCAGTTGTTGATTCTGCCACCACCAGCAGGCCTGCCTGCCATCTGGGAGTCCCAGATTATTTGTATTCACTATGATGCATCACTGTACTTTGGATTGTCCTGAATGCCACCACTTGGTAGCCAAGCCCAACCCTTAAGTAGTAGCAGTTGCCAGGACACTGTCCTATTCACCTCTGCATAGCCCTTTCCTTATTTCAGATGTTGTGATATATTGACATATCACGATGTTTAACTGGTGATATACTGCAATATTGAAAAACAGTTATCGCCCAGCCCTAGTGGAGACTGTAATAAGTCAGCCTCTTAAAACATGTTCACTAGTGTTTTCCTAGATTCTGAAAAACTGTCTTTGTTTTGTACAATGCTAAGCTTTATTTGTGATGCACACTTTTATCAAGTTTTACTGAATGTTGCTGATGAATTTTTATTGTTTTTATGAAAACCTCTTAAAATGAAATTTATTGAGCAGCATGCTTTTTAATAAGTAAATTTACTTTTGATGGATGGACAGAGTAATCCTAGGACTCAGCTAGAGTGGTAAAGACAAAGTGTTTTATATGTATTGTATATGCAATATAACAATGTGACACCAGAGGGCGCTGTGGAGTCCCATCTTTCCCAACCAGATTTCCCTGTATGAGTTTATGGTACGTTTAAGTAAAACACTTCTTTGACATGTCTAGATCCAGCCACAATCTTACACATATGTATATAGTTTCTATTCTATTAACATTCCCCGCTCTCCCCCCCCCCCCGCATTTTCATAGTTCTTGTTTTATCTGTAACCCATCTCAGAAAAAGGTGAGGTATAAATAAATTAGCCCTCCTCCTCCTATCTGCCAGCAGGTCAGATGGTTAGGACTGAGGTCAAGTATCTCTCTATCTGCAGGGGAAGGCTCCGCATAGAAGGGCATGTCCCTGCGGTGCTGTTTCCCTGGTGGTAGCCAGCAGTATTCTCCAAAATGAGTGTTCTGGAGGCCTGCTTTCATTTACTGGGGTCCTCCTCATTACCGGCCTAAAGTTGGTACAACTCATTTCCCTCTCTCCATTGCAACCAATGGGTCTGGGGAGAGAATGAGAAAATGCAGTAAGTCCGCCCCCCATACTTCCCACCCTGGGGGAGCCATTCGCCACAGGATTGCGGTGTCGTTTGACCTAATAACCACCATGTAACTTCAAAATGAAACTAACTGAAAACGATAAAAATACTGCACTTTGTCAAAAAGGTTATTCTCAGAAGCAGTTTGAAACAACCCATTCAAAATAAGTGATTAGATCTGGTTATATTATCCAGAATTAGCTTTAGAAATGAAGGTGCTAAAGGGCCCACAAGCTGTATGATAACTTTCCCATCCTCTTACAAAGCACTGCTTTTCTGGAAGGCTCTTAAACCTCACTGATGGCAAGACTAGGAAAGGGTGAGGCGGGGGGGGGCTTTCTTGGAGCAGCCCAGCAAGAGTGGGGACTCACCCTGGACCTTTTAACTTTAATATGCTGGTCATATGTCTTTGTTAGTTCATGGTATGAACTACATACATACATAGATACTTTTCAAAATACAAAGCCTCAAGTTGAACAGAATCCGTTCCAGAAATCCGTTCGACTTCCAAAGTTCCAAAGATTGAATCGGAAGCAGCGGAAGCCCCGTCAGATGTTCAGCTTTCGAAAGAACGTTCGAAAACTGGAACACTCACTTCTGGTTTTCAATCACTTGGGAGCTGGAACATTCGACTCCCAAGGCATTCAGGAGCCAAGGTACGACTGTATTCTGTACTTTCGCAGAAGGCAAGATTCACACCACGGACTTAACTCAATACATAAAGGTACCTGTATGCCAAGCTCGACTATTCACATTAAAACAATGGATTATAGTTTTATAAGCAGTAGTGGTATTAAGTTTTAGTGATGACTAAGTCACACAATAGTCAGGCAAATCAGCTTACTGCAAGCATCATGGGATCACAGACTTCTCTTTTGAACCGGTTTCTGTTTTCTCTTAGCCACTTAAGAGCCATGTGTGTGTCTTGAAATCTCCTTTTGAGCTTCTCTTCCTTCATCTTCATCATATTCTCAAACTGCACAATGCCATTCATTACTCCTGTAATTTTGAGACAGCTTTAGGAGCCATGTTCACAGGGCTTCATGATCACAACTACAGCCACTATAGAGGGAAGAGCTGTCTTGCACAAAATACCCATAGCTAGACCCTTGACGCATATCCAACTAACTGCTTCTGCTAGCAGAAGCCCATGCAAGAACTTCCACTAGCGCAATCAGGCTTTCCCCGCTCCCCCTTGCAACCCCACAGAACAGCATGCAGCAGGAGGAGAGGAGAGATCGTTCTGGAGGGCAAGCAGAAATCACAATGCAAAGCTGAATTCCTAGCATATACCGGTACTTTCCACTCTTTGCAAGCAGCCCATGGAGAAAGCTATGTGGAATTTTTTTTAAAGCATCCAGTCTGAATTCAGCTGCTGAATTCCCTGCCATACTAGAATAAATCCTCGCTGGAAATTTGGGCCAGGATTCAGAGCATTATACAGGAGGTCCACATGTACAGTGGAGCTTCTAAGCCAGCTCCAGACACCATTCACCAAATTTCAGGATCAGCATCAACATACAGCTTTAGGAGTTGCCTGGGGGGTGGGGAGTCCTGGGAGGGGGTATGTTTGAACACACCTAACTAAGGCTAGGATCCAAAGAGCCTATTGAGAACATTTGCTTCCAACCCCTTCTCTGTCATGTCAACAAAGAAAGTCAACGGGAATTGATATCTTCAGGGCTGGGGATTTGGGTTGGTTGTCAGTTATCAAAGCCAATTTCCTATTGTGAAATTCAGCTTTACCACTTGGCAAAAATAATTAAGTAAATAAAAAGGGATGGGCATCTGGGGGAAAAAGACGTTAGCAATTCCACCTGCCACTGAACCCAATGTATTTTGGCTATGCATGATTTTGGCTTCAGGCGCAATCCTCAGAACGTAACCCCCATGTAAGTTGTGGGCTTACTGCAGTACTAACAGCAAGCACACCGTTAAGCCCATTTACCATCTTTGTCCTTTAGCAAGCTCTCCTTTTCTCCTGTCAGATGATTTAATTCACCATCAATATTTAGTTTCTCTTCCTGCAAATGGTTAAGCTCAGTATTAATTGAATCCATCTGAGGTTGAATATTCTCAGGACTGTCTGTATTTCTTAGCTCATTATTCCAGTCTTCTATCATCTTACGAGTGTTTTGTATTCTCTTCTGTCGGTCCATTTCTACCTCCTCCTTCATCCTCATTGCCTGCATAATTCTCTCAATCTAAAAAACACACACAAGCATTTCTCAAGCATGCCAATAACAAAAAGAAGTTTTTACAAAAGTAAGAATATTCTAGCTAAGATAAAATGGAAGTTATTTATTATCTAAAAAACCCCCAAAACCCACCAGCCATTATCATTCTTTCTAGTACCCAACTTGGGTGACCCCTGGCCTATCAGCTTGGAAGCAAAACAGGATCATACAAAATCCAATTGGCTTGCATTGCTGATCATAGGTTCCCTGCACTTTCCAATTCTGGGATGCCTAGACTTGCTGGTCTACATAATTTTTTACAAGGTCATGACCTTTTATATCTAAAGTGCTATAGAAGCAAATGACGCTAATGACTGCAACTATTTACCTGGAAATATGCTAGAATCTAGCAAGTAAGAAAGGCAGGGGTCACTATTACAGAATCCTCAATATTGGCATTTACGCTTTTGGAATAAAATGAATGCCTCTGTCAGAAAATTAAACATGTTATAAAATCAGCACAACATGGGAGAAACACAATGGGTTCAAATTACTAAAGTTTTAAGGTAAAGGGTAAAGGGACCCCTGACCATTAGGTCCAGTCGTGACCGACTCTGGGGTTGCGGCACTCGATCTCGCTTTATTGGCCAAGGGAGCCGGCATACAGGTCATGTGGCCAGCATTACTAAGCCACTTCTGGCGAACCAGAACAGCACACTGAAACGCCGTTTACTTCCCGCCGGAGCAGTACCTATTTATCTACTTGCACTTTGACGTGCTTTTGAACTGCTAGGTTGGCAGGAGCAGGGACCGAGCAACGGGAGCTCACCCCATCGCGGGGATTTGAACCGCCGACCTTCTGATCGGTTCCTAAAGTTTTAGAGAGAGTTAAATGCAAAATATAATACAATACAAAACTTACTTCTTTGTCTTTTGACTCCAAAGCATCTTGATGCTGTTTACATTTCTGAGATGTTTCTCTGATAGCTGCAGCCTATATACCAAAGCATTTTTAAAGTTAGAATTACAGATAGGTAGCCGTGTTGGTCTGCCATAGTCAAAACAAAAAAAAATCCTTCCAGTAGCACCTTAAAGACCAACTAAGTTAGTTCTTGGTATGAGCTTTCGTGTGCATGCACACTTCTTCAGATACACAGATACTTCTTTCATGCATGCACACGAAAGCTCATACCAAGAACTAACTTAGTTGGTCTTTAAGGTGCTACTGGAAGGAATTTTTTTGTTTAAAGTTAGAAATCAGCTATAACTGTAATAAAAGAATCTAAGGCAGTATGGACAGGCAACTTTTCTACTACACCATGGATTGAATTGCATATTGTAACAACTATTTCTGGAGAACAATCGTTGCCTCTTAATTCAAGGCTGAACACACTACCGTTAACAAGTATATAGTTGGCAGTTTAAATAACTGCAGCTTTATGGAATCAACTTTTGAGA
Organism: Podarcis gaigeae; assembly: GCF_964106915.1. Lineage (NCBI taxonomy): Eukaryota > Metazoa > Chordata > Lepidosauria > Squamata > Lacertidae > Podarcis > Podarcis gaigeae. The sequence goes on along the minus strand of NC_139687.1, from coordinate 1,346,631 downwards.
TTTGATATAAACCTGGATACATGTATAAATTTTGCCATTTGTATCCTGATGCCTCGGTTGTAGCTCACTTCACATGTAAGTTTCTTCCTGTGGGGCATCACAAACTTCCACAGCAAAGCACCGAAGGCTGGCTACAGATCAATGAAACTCAAACCACTCCCTATGGGTGGGTGGATTGGGGAATGATGTTTGGTCACACTCATTATGAGCTCTGCAGCTTGAACCAAGAACCTCAGTCTGAAGATGAGACCTACCCCAGTGGTTGGTCCTGGGCTCTCTATATGTTCATCTACTTCAGGTGCTGAAGGGAATAGGAGTATACAAAATCAGGCCCTGCTATGGGCAGGTAATATGAAGTCTCTAGGCTGGCCAATCTCAGCATAAATACTAGGAGCTTGGCCTTTGCCTTTGATAGATCAAGAGAGACATTATTTCTCTCTTTGCTGCATTTCAGGTTCTCCAGCTTAAGGCACTGACTTCATGGACTCTGAACTGGAAAAACTCAATGAATTCCAAAAAAACAAGCCAGAACCCCAGCCAGGCCCTGACAGAGCCCAAGCTCTGAAGACCTAATTTTGGACTGCAAGTTATCCCCAGGTGAAATAGCAAGTTAGGATGTCCTTAGACATTGCACAACCTTCTTTGTGAGGCATACTGTGATTTAGATGGTGTCAGGAAGCTAGACCATGTAGAACTTTCTGTTCTGATTCTACTCCACTGACTCCTTTCTAATTCTTTGCTCATTAAAAGTGTTTTCGTTTTACATTACATAGGGTACCTTCAGCTACATGTCTAAACTACTTGTATGTCCATGAGACTTACAAAGGAACTCTTAAATACATACTTTCTCTTGGATTTTGTTATTCAGACTTGCACACTGCTTCTCAGCCTCTTGGATCTGATGTGTCATGGGAGATTGTGATTTTCTTAGTGCATTTAATTCCTCCTTTTGACGATCTCTGTTTTGTTTCACCTGTTCATATTGCTTGCGGACATCTTCATATACCTAGGAAGGAATGCAAGCAAACAGATTTATTAATTTACATTGTTTATTCAATGCATTTATATACCACCTTTCTGCCAAGGCACCCAATGTGGCTTACAATTATAGACAAATTATGTAACATGTAAAATGGAGGAGGCAGCAGTCTGAATGAACAGGCCCTGATGTTGTCGGTGAGGACATTACACCTCTGTGCTCGATAGCCCAAACAAGTCGTCTGAAGTTTCTGCTTTGTTCACCATTTAACCTGTCAGGAAATGCAAACATGTCCCTGTTAGATGGACTGGAGTTGGTGAATAGTTCCAGGCAATTACTTTGACATCTGTCCATCTATGCTTAAGGAGGGCAGGTCCATCTCATGGAATGGGAGCCTGCGGCCCTCCACTTGTTGCAGAATTACAACTCCCACTTTCCCTGACGACTAGCAATATGGGCTGCGGCTGATGGGAGCTGATGTCTATCATCCAGAGGGCAACAGGTTCCTTATACTTAGTCTAACTTTTAAATTTCTATTTTGTTCTTTTATTCTAATTGAGGATAGAGTGTGGTGTGGGGAATGCTATAAAAACATATGACCATAATGTCCTAGTATGGCACTAGTATGGCTCACAGCTAGACTAACTACTGGCGGCTACAATACGAGAAATAATTGTGTCTTTGTCAGGATTGCTATGTCCAGACATGTCTGTAGGTTTAAGACCTCCTGGGCCAATGAAAGACTATGCAGCAAGAGCACCTCTGGGTTGTGCTCAGATGTGCTTGACACACAGTCTGGTGTACTCCAAGCTACTGAAGTGGACTTATGCTGCCTCTACCACTCATAGTGACTATTTCACCTCTTCTATAGGAGGTGGAGTTGTATGCCGCCTTCGTCTGAAGAACTCAGGGCAGTTCACAGCATAAAAATACAAAATAAGAACACAAAAAGCAAGAACAAACCCATAACCTCTCCTCCCATAAGCACATTTAAAAGAACTTGGAATGTTAAATAGCCCAAGGCCTGGTTGAAAAGGAACATTTCCACCTGGCAGCTAAAGATGTATGATGAAGGCACCTCCCTGGAAAGAGCAGTGTTTGTGAACACTGCAGAAAAGGCCCATTCTTGTCTTGCCCCCCTCTGGACCTCACATGGAGGGGCCCATGAAAAAGGGCCTCAGATGTTGATCGCAAGGTCCAGGTGGCTCATGTGGGGAGAGGCAGTCCTTGAGATAAGTCCTGAACCGTCAATTTAAATATCCTGTAGCTACTCAGTTGATCTTTGGATTCTCACTTTGGAAGACTTCCGTCATGGAAATAGGAATCTGTAACATCTGGAGGAGGATCCCAGGTCCTCCCTCTCGGATCGAGGCCACTGTCCACTAGTTTTCAATCCAATGGCTACAAACTAGCCCAGTGGCTACAAGAATTCTTTAAAAAGCGTGTGGGTGGGGGGAAAGATGGGAGATTTCCAGAAATGTCAATTCCGCATCCAATAGTTCCTTCTTAGCCTTTTCTGCACTCCTACAGAATTACAGCATAAAAATAGCCCTGAATGCTCTCCTAGGAAAAGCAGCTAGACTTTTGAAGACAAATCCTTAAAGAGGTTATTATATAAATTTAAAGAATATATACATTCTATGGCCTTTGCAAATCTGACTGGCTTTTTTGTTGTTCTATTGCTGTTTAAAGATTTCTTAATATGTTACTGATGTTACTTGTAAGCTGCCTTGGAAAGATCTGTATCTTGAATGGCAATGATATTAATAACAGTAATAAAGAAATAATGTAAAATGCAATTCATCTTGTCATCTTTATAATAATTGTGATTTATTTGTTTTCCTCTTCTATTTCTATCCACTTCTACAATTCATTCAAGTACGCTTGTTACATTACACTTGTTTTTGTTTTTCCCCAAAAGTGTAAAAGAAATGAAAAAAAAACTTACCACCCAGGGCCTTTTTCTCTCAAGCATTGCAATTAAATCCAGATGGCGTTTATGTTCATGGTATCGCTCCACATCTTGTTTATACCTTTCATTTGTTTGCTTCATTTTCTCTAGGTTGCTATGTTTCTCTTTACATGAATTCTGTCAGAATACGTATTTCAAGTTATTTATTTATTTATATTTTTTATTGCTTTTTAACATACATACATATCATACATATCACAAACATACTTACACAGCCAAGAAAAAAGGAGGGGAAAAAAAGAAAAACGAAACATGTAATACATAAAAACATAGACAACTCAACTTACATTGACAAACACTCATCGACTTCCCTTTATCTCGATTTCGGAATAAAGTTATCATATTTTTTATCCGCAGTGTCTCATTTTTCAAGCAATTTTTACGTAGTAAGCGTTATCTCATACCTACTATGATTTTTCAAATATATATTTGTTTTTTATCAACATTTTTATTTTCCTTTTATTTCTGTTTGCATATATAACTTAAATTTATCCCATTCATTATTAAATTTTGTACTTTTTTGATTTCTTATTTTCTGTGTCAATTTTGCCAGTTCTAAATAGTCAAATAGTTTAGATTGCCACTCTATTATCATTGAGATCTTAGACGTTTTCCAATACTGTGCTATGAGGGTTCTGGCAGCCACTGTTGCGTATTGAAAAAATGTTTTATCTTCCTTTTTTATTTCTTCGCCAATTATCCCCAGGAGGAAAGCTTCAGGTTTTTTGCTAAAGGTGTATTTGAGGACTTTTTTTAACTCATTATAGATTCCCAAAAAATTTTAAGTGTCTCACATGACCACCACATATGTATAAAGTCGCCCTCCTTACTCTTGCATTTCCAACACATTTTATCACCTGTTTTATAAATTTTATCCAATTTTACCGGCGTCATGTACCATCTGTACATCATCTTATACATATTCTCCTTGAGTGTTGTACATGCCGTGAAGTTCATACCTTTACACCATAAAGCCTTCCATTTGTCAAACTCTATATTATAACCCAAGTCCACGCCGTGAAGTTCATACCTTTACACCATAAAGCCTTCCATTTGTCAAACTCTATATTATAACCCAAGTCCACTGCCCACTTCACCATCTTTGGTGTCCCACTCAAGTAACTGGTTATACATTTTTGATAGTAATTTTGTTCTTCCTTCTATTATTTCAATCTGAAATCTAGATTTCTTCTCATTTATCCCAATCTTTTTATCTTCCGTCCACATGGAGTTAATTTGGTGATATTGAATCCAGCCAGTCAACTTATTTTTTATTTCTTCATATGGTCTGATTCTCCACCCGGATTCATTTCTAACTAATAGATCTTCATATGTCCATCTTTCCCCTTCAGTGTTTATTTTCTTTTTTGTCAGTATATCGATTGGTGATAACCACCAGGGGGTTTTCTGTTCCAATAATTTTTTATTCCTTTCCCACACTTCTAACAGTGGCCCTCTAATAATATGGTTAGAAAAATCTTTATGTTTCTTTCCTTTATCCCACCACAGATAGTCATGCCATCCAAATCTTAAGTTAAAACCCTCTAGATCTAACAAATCTTTATTTTTAATGACAATCCATTCTTTTACCCAACAAAGGCATGCTGCTTCATAATATAACTGTAAATTTGGGACCGCAAATCCCCCCCTGTCTTTTTGATCCGTGAGCAATTTGAATTTAATCCTTGGTCTTTTTCCTTGCCAAATAAATTTAGAAAGTAGTCTCTGCCAATCTTTAAATAGTGAAATTCCCCTAATTATCGGTAAATTTTGGAATAAAAAGAGTAATTTTGGTAATAGATTCATTTTGATCGCAGCCATTCTCCCCAACCAAGAGAGGTGTATTCTGTTCCAAGTATCCAAGTCCTTTGTTATTTCTTTCCATGTGTTCTTGTAGTTATTTTCAATCAGATTTATGTTCTTCATGGTTAACCAGATTCCGAGATATTTTACTTTTTGGGCAATTTTAATCCCTGTTTGAGTTTCGAGATCATTTTTTGTCTTTTCTTCCAGATTTTTGGTCATTATTTTGGTTTTTGCTCTGTTCAATTTAAAACTGGATAGTTTTCCAAATTCCTCTAGTAGTTCCAATACTTTACCAACACTCTTTTTTGGGTCTTCCAGCGACAACATAAGATCATCAGCATATGATTTCAATTTGTGTTCTTTCACTCCTATTGTTATACCCCGAATATCTTGAGTTTTCCTTATCTTATTTGTAATTATCTCTAGCACCATAATGAACAGTAACGGGGACAGAGGGCACCCCTGTCGGGTACCTTTCGCTATCTTAAACGGATCTGTCAAATTGTTATTTATGATTAGTCTAGCACTTTGTTGTGTATAAATCGCTTTAATTCCTTCCAGGAATGTGCCCTCTCTCCCCGACCTTTCCAAACATTTTATCATGAAAACCCAAGACACATTATCAAATGCCTTTTCGGCGTCAACAAACATTAAAACTGCTGGAATTTCATTATGACATTCTAGATATTCAATGATGTCTATTGTATGTCTTATGTTGTCTTTAATTTGTCTATTGGGTAGAAAACCGGCCTGGTCAGTATGGATGAGATTACTCAGACACTTTTTAAGTCGGTGTGCCATTATATCGGCAAAGATCTTATAATCATTATTCAATAATGAGATCGGTCTGTAGTTCTTGATGTTAAGTTTGTCTGAATCTGGTTTCGGAATCAACGTGATGTATGCTTCTTTCCAAGATATTGGTGTTTTTCCTCCTCTTAATATCTCATTCATTACATCACATAATACCGGTGTTATATATTCTTCTAGGGTCTTGTAATACTTAGCAGATAACCAGTCTGGGCCTGGGGCTTTCCCCAGTTTCATCCTCTTAATTGCCTCTCTAATTTCCTCTACTTTTATAGGTTTATTTAAATCGTTTCTTTCCTCTTCCGATATGTTATTTGGGCTGTTTTCTTCTAAATAGTTTTCTATACCTGTTAAGACGTCTTCCTCTATTTTATATAACTTTTCATAGAATTTAATGAAGTTCTTTTTTATTTCGTTGGGGTCCTCTAGCACTTGTTCTTCCACTTTTATTTTGTTGATAAGACTGAGTTTTCTCCTTTTTCTCAATTGCCACGCCAGGAACTTTCCAGTTTTGTTTGCAGATTCAAAAAACTTTTGTTTCATTAACTTGATTCCCCATTCCACTTCTTGATTTATTAATATTGAGTATTGTGTTTGGAGCATCTTATATTCTTGTTTATAACCATTGTTGTTCGAATTTTTTATCATGTTTTTCTCACATATTCTCATTTTATTAATTACTTCTTTTTTCTGTTCTTTGGCCTTTTTTCTTTGAATATTTTGCTGTATCAGGAGGCCTCTTAACACTGCCTTGCTAGCGTCCCACACTACATCTATGTCTGTCCCCTTATTCATGTTTAGGTCAAAATAGTCTTTTATAGTAGTTTTTGCTTTTTCAATCACTTCTTCTGTTTCAAATAAGTAGTCATTCATTCTCCAAACGTATTTCAAGTTATTTAGTTGGTTCAATTAAATTGTAATTGTGACGTGCCCTCTTTGAAACTCAAATACACAAGAATTAGTATTTCTATCAAATTAGCACCTCACTTCTCTAATGGAAAATGGATCTTACTTGTCAGAGTGCAAGTCAGAAGCCCATATACAAAATGAAGGTTTGGTGTCAATAGTAATCTAATCTATCAAGAAACAATGAAATGTTATATGCTTTGCATTAGGTCCTCTCAATCCTTGCAAATGGGAGATAGCAGGGTGGCAAAGAGGCATTCCACAGCATTTAACTATGATTCTGTTCCAGTGATATCTGCTGCTGTTGCTGAATATTTAAACTATGCACTTCCTTTTCCAAATATGGAATCAAACGTGGTTCATAATTCAGCTATAAGAACCAGTAGATAAATGAACAGTGTAGACAAAACAACTGGGACTTTAACATTTCTGTCAGCACAATGAAGGCGAGCCATGTTCCCACTTGACAAGGACTTGACACCAGAGAATCAGAAGTCAGCAAATTGTTAAAGCATGAACCCTGGTTAGCCTGAACCTCGCTAACAATCAAGTCAATGTAACACTAAGTATATAAATTTCATTTAAATATTTGTACCCCAATTTTCTTTTCTAAAGCTAGGCAAAGTGGCTAACCAAAAGCACATACCAATAAATACAAAAATATCAGAATCTATATACACACAATAATTCAATCACTAAATAAAGGAGTTTGAACTACACTAAACTCATGAATGACTAATCAAACAGTAAACCTAAAACAACATTTCAGTTACACAATACGACTATTTCACCAGCAAAATACAGTGTATCTAACAACCTCAGTGAGCAATCCTATACTGTACTTGAAATCTGCAGAGAAGCTGTAGGATACAGTGAAAGCCAAAGATGCCCCTGGAACTTCCAAGATGCCCCTGGAATTGTACCCGCCATGCCAGCAGCCCTGCACGTGTCTTTCACTTTCAAGATCCATTCCATCCCAGATGCTGCACAAACGAGACTTTTGATTTTGAGCTGAGGCATATTAGAAGGGAACCCTAGACTGACTGGGCTTCAGCCGGCCTCAGAAAGAGACCCAGTGGTGAGAAAGGGAGGCTGGGAGCCCCACCACGGCCTGATCACTCCGACTGGGAATGGGGATGGGGCAGGTGTCTCAAGTTCATCAATGCTGCTTCCTGGATGTACGAAGCACTCAGTTAGCAGAGGGTAGAAAGGGAGGCAAGGGGTGCTGCTGAGAAGCCTACCAGGCAACATATTAGGCAGGGGGTAGGCTAAAAGAAAGATCCCTTGGGTTGCCAGGGCATCCAAAACAACATGCTGGCTCATGAAAGAACCAATCCATTTGTAGCTGGCAGCTATTCTACTTAAAAGCAATTCATGTGAGCACTTGGGAGGTAGAAAGACTAAACAAGATGCAGTGATGCCTGGTGTCTCCATAAATTTGTCATTGAGGATCACACTCTGGATGGTGCTATGGGATAATCATATCTGGCAGCTTTGGTGCTGGGGATAGGAGGGCATAATTGGGGTGTCTGTCAGCCTGAGTGCATTGTCTCCTCCTTCTAGCTGACATCAGTGTGCAACATTAGCACACTGGCCATGACTGGTAGACTTTAACAGTGTTTCTATTAAGTGGCTGTATCTGCCATTTTAAAACCATTTGGGGATTTTTCAAGCTTTGTTTTTCCCTACCCTTCCAGGCTGAAAACATAGGATAAGGCCATTGTTGGTCCTTCTTAAATAACCCGGCAGTAAAAGCAGCAACTACTAGGCCCTTGACCACCTTCAAAAACCTCCTTACAGTAAAGGGACATGGCAAGAGGAGGGTATCCACAATATACAGAATCTCACACACTCCAGAATCTCACACACATCATCTCAATCAAAAAGCAATGGGAGCACAACATAGGGTTAAAAAAAAACCCCAACCCAATGGACTAAACTGGTCTAAACCTCCCTTTAAATCTATCTCAGCTAAAAGAAAGAAACTCACATTGAAGCTTATTGATAGATAGTACCTAACACTACAAAAGATGGCGCTTATACACCCAAGAACCTCACCAAAATGCTGGAGAGGTTGCAACTCTACAGGCACATACCTCCACATGTAATGGGATTGCCCCCAAACCCAACCCTTTTGAACATAAGTTACTTTGAATATTTTTGGGGACTTAACAGCTACTAGAAGCCACTCCAGAACTGAACCTATTGAATATTTTCCAAGACAATAATGCACTCTCACACCACAAAGAACTCCTAAGCCACCTACTCTCAGCAGCCAGGAGCACCATAACACTAGAAAAGCTAACCAACAAATTCAAACTAGAGTGGGGTTAAGCAAAAGAGAATGCCTTCACCTCAGTATGTCTCCCCTTTATTACATACACAGCCCAACAAGACAACAAGACCCCACCAACAGCATTCGAATCAACATGGCTAATTTGACCCAACAACTCCTCCCCCTGAAACATGCAAACAAAACTCACTGCAGTCAGTTGAAGGCAACCAACCAGGCCCTGGGGCCCCCAGTCCCCTTCACTGCCAATGACAACCAAGAAATGAATAGAAAGAAAACCTACCCACGTGATGCCGACACAAAAACCTGGCACATACACTATGTAAAAGAATGGAAGCTTACTACCCCCCTTTTCTTCCCCCCATCTCCCCCAACCTTATATTGTCTAAACCATTACTGTCTCATGTTGAATATAACTGATTTGTAGAAAGGACTGAACTGAAAGCAGAGATGCTTTATGTACTTATGTTACCCAAGAAATTTTTTTATAAAAAAATCTTTTTTAAAAAAAGGCAGTTGTTGGTTTAGTAAATTGCCCCATCCTCCCCACATTGGAGTATAGGATTGCTCTGCCTGCCAGTAAAGCTGAAATCCATACCCATTTACATAGGAGGAAGTTCCAATGAACTCCATGGGACATACTTCTGAGTAGACATGCATAGGACTGGGCTGTAATATACCTCTGCCACCAGCCAGGATACCAGAGGCCATAAGAAGGCTGTACTGTCTGTCTGGCAGGAAGAACAGAGCAAGAGCTAACAGATCTAGCTAACAGATGGGGCCAGGAAGAGCAGCTGCTCCACTGCTTTCCTCCCTCTGTGTTCTGTTTTCTTTACTGCTACGTTTATTGGATTGTAACAGGGACTGTCTCACCTTTTAATCTCTACAGTTCTCCTAACATTTCAGATGTTTTGTAAGTGATAAATAATTACAGGAATAAAAGTCGCTAATTCAGAGAAGCAAGAAAATATGTTAAAAATCAAAAAGGAAGTTCTTCCAGAAAGGCAGTGAGTCAGATCCTTATCTCCCCCACCTGCTGTGGGCCAAGTTTGACAAGTGGGTGGGACTGCCGCCTTGTCAATCTCCTCACATGACAGTTATAGCAGGTGACCTGCACAGGCAAAAGCACAGCACTGTGCAAGCCCCAAGAGTGGACATTTGGTGGCTGGCATTTCCAAAGCCAGGGACGCAGGTGGCGCTGTGGGTTAAAGCCTCAGCGCCTAGGACTTGCCGATCGAAAGGTCGGTGGTTCGAATCCCTGCGGCGGGGTGCGCTCCCGCTGCTCGGTCCCAGCGCCTGCCAACCTAGCAGTTCGAAAGCACCTCCGGGTGCAAGTAGATAAATAGGGACCGCTTACCAGCGGGAAGGTAAACGGCGTTTCCGTGTGCGGCTCTGGCTCGCCAGAGCAGCGATGTCACGCTGGCCACGTGACCCGGAAGTGTCTCCGGACAGCGCTGGCCCCTGGCCTCTTGAGTGAGATGGGCACACAACCCCAGAGTCTGTCAAGACTGGCCCGTACGGGCAGGGGTACCTTTACCTTTACCTTATTTCCAAAGCCGGGTGCCAAGCAATGTGCAAGCTCTGCTGACTGGCTGGTTGTTGATGGCTGCCAAATGCCATGCATAAGGCTTTGCAAGCACCAATGGTCCATGCATAGACCCTTTTGGCCTAGCTGCAACTTACCTGCCACACACCTGATATCATATATGAGCTCAGGTGTTGGGCAAGTTGGGCATGGTTTGGCCAAAATAATCTGGCAAGCCAAATGGGAAGGTTTGCCTCTACTATATTAGGGGGACAGTTTACCTACGAGATTACCTTACCCCACATGTGCCCACTTGACCTCTTCAATTGGCAGAATTAGGACTCCTACAGGTGCTACATAACACCCAATAGCCATTCCACATTGGTAGTGTGGCAGCACCTGCACTTTGGAACTCCCTGCCTGCTGAGATCAAGAAGGCTCCTTCACTGCACTCTTTTTGGCACCTGCTAAAGACATTCTTGTTTAGACAAGCTACCCAGATGCCTAGAAAGTTGAGGTAATTTTAATATGTTTTTGTATTTTAACTTTTGTATGTTTTAAAGTATGCTTGTGAATTTTTCTCTGTCGTATTATCTTTGTGTAAAACACTTTGTGAGGGGTTCCCCCCCCATCAAGCAGTATCTAAATTTTATAAAAGAAACCAACAAAGAGATGTAAACATCCCAAAGGCCTCTCCCTGCTCTCAGCTGTGCTGGCTGCTGCTCAGACCTCTGCTCAAACTGTCTCTTGCAGTTACCATGGATTTCTGCCACACTGATTAGATAAAGAAGGGGACAGAGAAACCCAAACAAATTTATTGAAATATCAACACAGCCTGTTCCAAAAGTAAGTATAATTCCTACTTAGTCAGTTTCTAAAACTGAAGCTCCAGCCTGTTCTTCTAAGAAGAGATAGGAAAGCAGGACATATGAAATTCAAGAGAAAGAGAGATGAGAAATAAGAACCTTGGTAAGCAAATTATAAATAGTAGGAGCAAGGAATGAAAAGGCAGGATGGGCAAGATAGTATCTGCATCTCCATGTTTAGCATGGACTGGGCTGCCAATTCAAAAATAGCACCTTTGCTCTGACTAAAATCAGAAAGCAGCACCCCTAACCTCTGGTCCTAAGGAAGGGGCCTGCTGCTATCACATTCTCCTTTTAGAACAGTTAAACTGTTTTGAATTTATTTTAAAAGTAAAAAAGAGTGAGAAAAACTTTCTCACAAATATCAGCCACCTACCTCTAGTTCTCGCTCTCGCTGTCTAAAGTTTTTCAGATCACAGTGATATTTGTACATTTCTGGAGGACCAACCGATTTCTCTGTGGCTTCAAGTAGTTCAACCTTGGATAATTTTGCAAATTCTCCAACTTTATCCTGCAAAGCAAGAATCCAAATACCTATGGTGCTTTGTGTAATAATGTAATACACTTTGTAGCAAAAGGTATTTTTTTCAGACCAATGTAAAATACAGTGGTACCTCAGGTTACATACGCTTCAGTTTACAGACTCCACTAACCCAGAAATAGTACCTTGGGTTAAGAACTTTGCTTCGGGATGAGAACAGAAATTGGGCTCCGGCAGCGCGGCGGCAGCAGGAGGCCCCATTAGCTAAAGTGGTACTTCAGGTTAAGAACAGTTTTAGGCTAAGAATGGACCTCCGGAATGAATTAAGTACGTAACCAGAGGTTCTTAATTCCAAGCACCTTCCTCCACCACCATCCTCCCCTGGTGTGAGCACATTTGTCACTCAGGCAGGGGATTTTGGTATCAGAGAAAATCCTTTAGCATCTAACCAGCAGCAACCTGTTGCCAACTCTCCACCCACCACTACTTCTGGGCTGAATGTGTGCACAAGAACTTGGAGAAAAGCTAGTAACAGAATTCTGTATGCAAGAGGCAAAGACAGCTTCAACTGCCACTGAATGGCCTTCTCAGGTCTCATAAAGTTCAGAAGAGCAACAGAGGCAAGTTGTTCAGAGGGAAGACTGCAATACACCTCTGTGTATTTCCCACCCTTACAGAGCACAAGATTATACCCACAATTTTTGTCCTGCAGAATTTCAAAGAATAATTCTTGAAGGTACAGATGCTGATTTTAGGGCTCTATCACTTCAAGGAAGTAGACAAATAAAGCAAAATTATTTATTTAAATGTCTGAAACAATTCTGATGAGTTGTACATGATCATAAAGAACTAGAATTTTTTCATCACTGCATCAAACAAAAGCCATGTTCAAATCCATATGTATTTTCTGCATCTCTGACATTAATTTTACTTTACCACAATAATTTTGCTCTTCCCTTAGCATACAATCCTTTAGAATTTAAAATGAAGAGAGAACAATACACTCTCATAAAAATTACTACATACCTGTGGAAGAAATTGGCACAGATTGCCTACTTGGATATTTAAGGCTGCAATTTGATCTTCTACCATTTTGAGAGTGGACGGTTTCTTATTAATAAACCAAGCAGACTGGTTGTTTGATACAGACATTTCCCGTGTGATAACAAGTTTGGATGGTTTCTTAAACCTAAGAAAGAGAAGGGAAAGTGTTTTTTAAAAAAACAGCCATGAAATGCTGGTTAAAAATCTGGTATGTGGCAGCTTCTCCCTGCAAAAAAGCCAGTAAGATAATTTATTTAAAACATTTAGACCAAACAGAAACAGAAACAAGATTGTTACTCACACCTCAATTTCAACAACTGCTTTGTTAGTACCCCGCTTCACATAGTGACCAACCTAAAATTAAAATAAACAAATATTACTAGATTTATCTGGCAGGGGAAGAAACCAAGAATAAAATATTAATTACTGATAGATGCTAAAGAGGCGAATTCTCCCTGCCGGATATATGAGATTATATTTTGAAGCGTCTTCTCTTTGCTGGTTAAAGGAATGGATATCATTGGGAAACAGCTAGATATTAGATCTTGAACGACGCAATAATAGATTTGGTTGGCACGCTTAACTTAAGGTTAAAGTTCATAAAGCTTTTTTGAATCATGTTAAAAGGAAACCGATGTATGAAGTATGGGATAAATATAAAAAATTATTAGAACATAAAACACCATGATGGCTCTCTCCTCTTGAAGCAATATTGGTGGAAAAAAAGAAATATGAGAAATGACTGGCCAACATATAAAGAATCAATAACAGAAGTAGATCAAGAGTTAAAGTTAAGGAGGTTTGAAGACATAAGAGAATTAGTACCCGATTGGTTGCAATATCAACTTAATGAAGTGTTTAAGATGGATAAAAAGAATGGTTTTCTATACAAAACCTCCCAGTTTGAAAGGGAACTGTTAGAAAATAAAACTACCGGTAAGTTAATTTCTAAAATGTATGAACTTCTATTAGACTGGCAAACGAAAGACGAACAGGTCAAAAGGGTTATGATTCACTGGGCGAAGGATTTTGGTTGTTATCACTGAATTAGCAGCATAGGAAGGATTAAGGACAATAGAATTAAAATTTACAGCCTGAAAGAAAATTATATGAAAATAATGTATTGTTGGTACTTAACTCCTAATAAATTAGCTAAAATGTATAAATCAAAGTCTAAAACATGTTGGAAATGTAAATAGAAAAAAGGCACGTTTTATTACATATGGTGGTCATGGAAGATGATAAGAGATTCCTGGAAAATGATATATAATGAATTGGGGAAAATGTTGAAAATAACTTTTTCTAAGAAACCAGAAACTTTTCTTTCAGGTATTTTAGGTCCCAAAGGAGCAAACGAAATTATTCATGTACGCAACCATGGCTGTATGGATGCTGTTAGCCCAGAGATGGAAAGATGGCACAACTCTGACCAAGGAAGAGTGGCAGATAAAACTGATGAACTATGCCAAGATGGCATGCAGGAAGAATTAGAAACCAGGAAGAGGCTGACTTTAACAAAGAATGGGGAAAGTTTATAATTCATTAAAAAAAATTACTATAAATTTGAATTATGGATAAAGCTACGAAATAGAGCTACGAAAGAGTTGCAAATACTGGTGACTGTAGAGCAATTCTAGGGGTTCAAAATAATGATGGGATGTGGTCCGCCCTCCCTCTTACTCAAGACCACAATCCCTTCAACAAATTGGAAGCTTTAAGGTTAAAAAGTGAACACCCGGCCTCTGAAGAGGACACTGTCATTGTGAACAACAGGTTGCTGGGAGTTCTTATGCCCTCCAGAGCTTTCGGAGATGTCAGATTTAAGTGGAGTCAGGAACTTCAGCAGAGTGTGCTAGGAAATGGTTGCAACACGGAGGCTTTAAACATTTATGAGTATGCACCTCCAAACTATCATACACCTCCTTATTTAACTGCAGAACCTGAAGTCACGTACCACAAAATAAGAAAGCAGGATAATTTTTTAGTGATTGCTTCAGAGGGGGGAATCATTATATGAAGATCCACAAAGGGGGTAAGGGCCTGGGGCATGTGAGTCTCAGGCTCCCCAGCCATCCTAGCTGATGACACAAGAGGGTGGGCTTCCCTTCAGATCCACAGATCTCAGCAACTGCTTTGAAGCAACTGTAGTAGGAGTAATCTCACTAGGTGCAGAACTGACATAAAGACAAGAAACTTGAGGGAAATCTCTGGGTACCATGAATTAAATGGAAAGATGGCAATACATTTCAAATTAACCCACAGGTCTTCCCATGTCTTAGAGCAGGGGCCCCAAACTATGGTCCACAGGCTGGATGTGGCCCTACAGGCTCATAAATCCAGCCCACCAGCCGAAACGCCCCTTCAGCGCATGGGGACTGACTGAGTAGTCCCCGCGCACTGAGGTAAACCCAGCACAGCGCGGCATTTCATTTCCTTGAAAAGAATGTTCGCACGCACACATTCTTTTCAACAGAAACGTCTCGCCACACTTACCTCAGCGCGCAGCGAGGCTTCCGTGGCTTCCGCTCCTGCAGCCAATCGGAAGCCGCAGAAGCCTCACTGTGCAGGGACTGACTGAGCATGTTCCCCATCTCCGCCACCTCTGGAAAGAGGAGGGAGGAAGGAAGAAAAAAGAAGGGAAGGGTGTTGACGGTGGTGGAGGAGGAGGCAGCAGTCACTAGTGATGTCGAGAAGCCATCAGTGTGCTGGAAAACACCAAGCGCCGCTGGGGGGCAAGACGACGGTGGCAGCAGCAGCAAGGAAGACTCCTGCCGGCAGTGCTCTCCGCTGGCTGCTTGTGTGCCCCGAGACTCGTGCAAGCCCCACCACACGGCTCAGTCCTCGTGCCCAGGCAGGCGGTGCTGCAAAGCCGGGCTAGGCCTCTGTTGCTGAAGAGCCGCAGCCCCACTGCCCTGCAGTAGAGGCAGGAGAGGTGGGCTGGTGGGGCAGCAAGACCACAGCCTTTTCTCCCCTGCCAGCGAGCAGAAACAGCAGCGGCAGAGCATTGAACAGCAAGGCTGCCTTTTGCAAAAAAAAAAAAAAGCAGGGGGAAATGGTTCCAGTTCAAGTGGGTGGAAACACCAAGCTTGCTCGCTCTTGCTACTGCTGCCAGACAAACAGGGCGGGCGGGCGGGTGCCTGTTTCTTTAAGCAGCAGCAGCAGCACCTCTTCTGCTCACTCCTCCCCTCAGGGGAAGCCCAGCCCAGCCAAGCAGAAGAGGGAGGGGATCCCTGCCGGGCAGAGGGGAAAGCCCCCTGCAGGAGTCCTGAGATGGCGAGGAGCAGGAGAGCCACCCACGGCCAGAGAGAGCGCCGCCTCACCCTGGCCATGCCGTCAGCTCTGGAGCGCCTACAGGGCCGCGATGTGGAGTTTGTGATGCACCAGGCGACAATGACAATCAGGTACAACTCGTCGCAGAGTGCTGTGGACAGGAACATGGGCCGCTCCAGCATCCTCTTGCGCCACCACCTCAAGCTCACCTTCCACGCACCCCACTTCTACCTGCGCTGCCTGGGCAAGAACGGCGTCTTTGTCAACAGCGCCTTCCAGAGGAGGGGTGGCCCAGCCCTGCAGCTGCCCCTCCCGGACGTGAGTTGGGAGTCGTGGGGACGGGCGACACATGGGCAGGCCCGCCATGAGGATCGGGGGGTAGGGAGACGTGCAGGCAAGCTGGAGTGTGGGAATTTGGGTTTGGAGGACAGGCGTGCAAGCTGGGGTGGGTGGGTGGGGGTTAGGGAGACACGCAGGCAAGTTGGGTCATGAGGATGGGGCTTAAGGAGACACGAGTGCGGGCTGGGTCGTGGGGATCTGGATTAGGGAAGCACATGCATAGGCTGGGTCGTGGGGAAGGGGGTTAGGAAAACGTGTATAAGCTGGGTTGTGGGGATGAGGGTATGTGCAGGCAGACACATGTATAGGCTGGGTTGTGGGGATGGGGGCATGGAAGGCCTGCATGTAGACTGGGCCATGGGGGTGAGGGAGATCCATGTGTAGGCTGGGTTGTAGGAATGAGCATTAGCGATATTGACCATCTCATTAGGCAAAAGCAGACCCATACTTCCCACTGAAATGCTTATAAGTTTATGCTGATTAAAATCATTCTTCATTTTAAATATTGTATTGGTTTTCCTGTTTTTTTGTGCACTACAAATAAAATATGTGCAGTGTGCATAGGAATTTGTTCATATTTTTTCAAATTATAGTCTGGCCTCAACAGTGTCTGTTTAAAAAGTTTGGGGACCCCTGTCTTAGAGTCAATTAAAATATCCAGGAAGGGCATATGCTATTGACATTCATGGGCCTCTAAACTCAGAATACATTCTAGGCTAGTTCCTCTCTATCATGTTGCCTTTCCCAGAGCAGAGAACCTTTCCCACAGAGATCTTTCAGACAAGTGATCCGCCAAATACATTCTAAGATGGTATAGGCCTATAAGGATAGCCCTGCATATTCTTCCTGGCTCTGTGAGCGTATTTGTATTATGTTCTAAAGTATGGCATGTAGTCGGCTTAATGGTTGTTCCCATTTAGTTACACTATTGCTAGAATCATCTCTCGGCTTAACTGCAGTCTTTTGGGATAGCTCACTGATAATCAGGAGAAACCTTTCGTCTAAATACAACCAGAAGCTCCCTATGTGCTGTATGCTGCACACAAAATTAGTAAGCAATTTTATATTCATTCTCCAGGGTGCTGCAGTACATAAAATTCACCAGAGTATATCAAAGCTTTAGAAAATAAAGGTATCTTCACACACACACAAAATATGGAAGTCAAATTGGGAAAAGAGCCCAATGCATTTTCTACAAAATTCTGTCCTCTATTTTCCATCCAACATATCAAACAGTCTTTAAGCTGTTACCACACTTTAAACATATTACCATAAGAATACCATTCTATAAGATTGCAAAGAGTTATCCTCACCTTGTCTGCTCGTCCTATGAAGGAAGGTTTTCCAGCCAATCCCAGGCATAAGGCACATACGATACTTGATTTACCTGTTCCATTAGCTCCAACTATCATGTTTAGATGGGGTCCTGGAAGCACCACACAGGAATCATAAGTACTGAAAGGCAATGCCATTATAATTTAATGTTTAGAAAGTGGGGAATCAAGGAATCTGAATAATCAAATGCAGATTATTATAACACCAGTTCATTATATTTAGTTTGCCAGTGTTTTTTTCAAAACTATCTCAGTCCTTCGTGTTTTAGCCCCCCCCCCCCATGAATATATTAGGAGTAAATATCTGCAGACCCCATATTCTATACACTGATGAATTTTGAAATCAAAACTAATGTAAGAACTCTGGGTTGACAGAGATTGGAATTTGGCATTAATTCAACATAGCCTGTGACTAGACAACAGAATTACAAAATGTAATTTTGCCAGATAGCCAGGGTCTTTCAGAAAACAGCAGCTTCGGACATGGAAGGCAAAAAAGATATTCACAGAGGTGGAGTTCTAGAAGGGACCAGAAACCTAGCTAATATGGACCCTCGGTATATTCCCTTTCCCTCGATGGACCTTTAGACTTTTCCCAGTCCCTTGTGCCACCGGGTTGCCTGCGCCTCCCCGGGGCCCAGGGAGGGTCTCCTCGCGAGCCGGAGGGGCAGCGGGCCTTTGCTGAGGCTGGTCAGGTCCCCCCTTTCCGGGGCCCAGCAGGGAGGGGGGCGCTGCAGGTTTCTTCTAAGCCCCCACATGCGAAGTTGTGTTGTTGGGCCTCGAGTCGAAGATTCACCAAGCAAGCAGCGCGGAAAGAGACTTCCCCGCCCGCTCGGGGCTCCCGCCCTCCCTGGTCCCGGAGGGCCATTTGGGAGGCAGGCGCTGGAAGCCCCCGGGTCTCCCGCTGCCGCCTGGTCAGGACGGGGGTCCTGGGGGGGCTGCCCCTCGCCCCGCCCCCGCGGGGAAGCCCCGCCCACGAGGCCCCGATCCTCCCGCCCGGCGCGCGCCGCGCTCACAGGAAGTTCTCCATGTAGATCTTGAGGATGGAGCCCTCCACGAAGGGCGGCTCGGCCTCCGGCGGGGCCGGCGCGGCCAGCGGGGCCGTTCTTCGCCTCCAGCGGCGCAGGCGGCCGCTGCTCGGGCTCCCGCCTTCCGCTTCCTCCTCAGGGCTCTTCGCTCGGCGCTTCGCGGGCGTCGCCATTTTGCCGCCGCTCCCGCGCTCGGGCGCTGCGAAGACTTAGCAAGCCGGCGGCGCGCGCCCGCTTCCCATTGGTCGCCGCGGCTCTACGTCGGGCTGGGACCGCGCGTCATTGGCGGGGGCGACCTTCTGCCTCGGGAGCATTTCCGTTAGCTGAGAAAGAGCGGCCATGGGGGTCCATTCCAAGGGGAGGGCCGGCGGAAGCGGACGTTTTCATTGGGTGGGGAGCGAGGGGGCGGGGCATGATATGTAAAGAGCCTCTCTGCGCGACGTCACAGAGGGCCAATAGCAGGCGGCCGTGTGCTTCATGATGCAGTTGGGCGGGTTGGGGCTGCGCGTGACTGGGCGGGAAGCGCGCGCGTCGGTCGTGGGCCGTGGGCCGAGGGAGGCGGCGCCCCAGACGAGGCCCGTCCCGGGAGGGCTCTCGGGCTCTCGGGCTCCGGCTTCCTCCGGGCTGGGCTCCCGGAGGGGCTCCCGCGGGGCCCCGGGAAGGCCTGCTTCTCCCCTGGGCGCCTGAAGGGCTCCTTCCGAGGGCCATTGCCGCTCTGTCTCTTTTGACAGTGATCCAGGAATTAGCTTCCCCTTCAGATAATTTTTAAGTGAATAATTTTCTGATGTCTGGAGTAATTGAAGTTTGAAGCCTTGTTTATTCTGTTAAATTCTACTCCAAGAAGACCCATTTATTCTAAGTAGAACTCATCAACACAGACATGTATGTACGAAGTATTTTTTTCTAGTTGTGATCTCATTGACACTTCTAGATCAGGCACCTCTTAGAAATAATTAATATTTTTGGGAAATGTTAATATTATTTATACTTCTAAATGAAATTACATTTTAGAATTTAACTCTGAAATTAAAGCAGGTCCATCATATGATATATTTTAAGCCCATGAAAAATACAATAAGATTGGTATTTTTAGTTTTGAAGGCCAAAACTGTCATTTTTTTTTAAATTTCAAAGCCTTATAACTAAAAAAAATGAGATTTTAAAAATTAACATTTTAGATTTTAACTTAGTTTTCAGCATTCAAAAAGTATACAAAACATTAAGAAAATTGGATGACACAAGGTTAAATATCAGATCACTTGATATGGAATGACCCATTAAATCATTTTAAGGCAGCAGTCACTTGAAACAAAGGGGGAAAGAAATGCAAATGCCACACACACAAAAACAAACTTTGGAACTAGAGTAGAGAGTCCTAGATTAGTAGTGAATGTTGGTTGATGAGCAGCGTCCCGTGCACAGCGGAAGGATGAGGAGTACGTGCCACATACTCTATATTGCTTTATTTACACTTCAAAGCTGGTATGTTACAGAAAAACATCTTGCCTCTGCCGGAGCAGAGAAAAGCATCCTCTCTCCTCTAAAGCACGGAGAGAACAACACTGAACTGCAAAGAACAGTGAAAAACAGGAAACCAGTGTACGTCACATCCAGTCTCCTTTCCCGTGAGAAAACCCAACAGCACTTGACTGTGGAATGTAAACATTGTCTTGTGACAAGCACTTCGCTGCTCAGTGAAGGAAGCAGAAACCAACATCCTCCCCCTTTCTGTGAACATCACTGGGCAGCGTGTTCGTACAATATCAGTACAAACCCAACTTCTGCACATAGGTACAGTGTTGATCCCTTGATACAATCTTGGACAATACATCAGCAGGAATTTCATTACCTGGCATATAGGACACCGTTACGAGTCCCTTTTGAATACGTTCCCTAGCATGTTGCAACTTCAATTGCAAGTGCTTCGTGCTTTGCTTACAACCTTCAGAATTCAGCAAAGCCAAACATGCTTTGTTGTCCTGGTAAACCTGGATTGGACATTTGACAGGAATTTTCATGTCTTTGCACAATTGTAACAACCATTCACAATCCTTAAGTGAATAAGACAGTGCATTCAGTTCAGCTTCACAAGTACTTAAGCTAACTGTTGTTTGCTTCTTGCATGACCAATCAAATAGACCCTGATTGTACTTATAGCAAACTCCAGACGTACTTTTCCTGTCTGTAGTGTCACTTCCAAAACTTGCATCTGCAAATATCTCAAGACCACCAGACTTCTGATTGTTAAATCTCAGTCTGTAATGCATAGTGCCTTTCAAATACCGCGCTATGCGTTTCAGAGCTTTCCAATCCTTAACAGTAGGATTGTTGACTTGTCTGCTTAGCAAATTACAGCTAACAGCAATGTCTGGTCTTGAACATCTGGCAATGAAGTTTAGCTTGCCTAGCACACTTCTGTACAGTGTAGTGTCAGAAAATGCTTCTTCAGTGTCATCTACCTGATAACCTGTTGTCATCGGTGTGTCTACAGGGTTAGCATCCATCAGGTTTAGTTTGCTTAACACATCAGCAATTTTCCGTGACTGGTGTACTAGAATGTTACCATCTTGATCTCTCTCTATTTCCAGAGATAGGTAGTTGTTTACCTCACCAAGATCTTTCATGTCAAAGTGCTCTTTCAGTTGAGCTAGGGCGTTATTGTACATTGTGACATCTTCCCAAAAGAATAAAAGATCATCAACATAAAACAAACAATACAGTTTCTTTTGCCCCTCCTCTTTGACAAATACACATGGATCAGCTTTCCCTTGCTTAAAACCTAGAGAAAACAATACTTCAGTGAGTTTTGAGTGCCAACACCGTGCACTTTGTTTGAGACCATAAAGGGACTTCTTCAGAGCACAAACAAATCCCTGTTTTACCTGTACGCCATCAGGTGGAAGCATATAAAGTGATTCATCTAGAGATCCGTACAGAAAAGCTGTATTCACATCATGGTGACTAATGTGTAGATTCTCTTCTGCAGCTAGCTTGAGCATAAGCCTAATGCTCTCATACCTCACGGTGGGTGAGTAGGTCTCGTGATAGTCTTCACCTGGTACCTGTGCAAAACCTCTGGCTACCAATCTGGCTTTGTGTCTGACTATCTTGCCATTTTGATCTGTCTTCGCTTTGAAGACCCATTTGCTTCCAAGCAGTTTCATTCCTGGAACTACTGGAACAAGGTCCCATGTTTTGTTCCTTTCCAAGGAATCAAGCTCAGCCTTCATGGCATTTAACCATGGCTCAGCTTCCTTTGAATCCAAATCCTGGATTTCTTGGAAACTTGAAGGTTCAAACACCTTCTTGGAGCTTTTAACAGCAGTTACTGCTATCTTAGCAAACTCATCAGCAAATCTCTTTGGAGGTCTGCCTTTTGTTGCTCTCTGTGACCTGCGAATTAGCCTTAAGTCTTCAACACTCTCCTCTTCTTTCTTAGGAGAAAAGTGACCTATTGTGAACAATGGTTCCTCTAATTCTTGATCAGAGCTTTCAGAGGGTCGCATAGAGGCTTTCGCACTCTTGAAATCCTCTGACTCACCCGATTCAGTTTCAGACTCAGAATCAGAACCTTCATCAGTGGGTGTGGGTTGTTGTGGTTGCTTTTGACTATCCTCAGTCTCATCACTGTCATCAGGATAACATTGGAAAATTCCCACATTCTCCCCCCACTTGGCATTGTACTCAACACTTCTTGTGAGCTTAATTGCCTTAGAGTCAGTCATCATTATTCTGTAAGACCCTTTCTGATAACTAGAAAGATACCATGCAATCCACGCTTGTCTAACTTGGAGCTTTGTGGTGAGTGAACCCACATGTCAGAACCAAAAATTTTCATGTGTTTGATGTATGGCTTCTTGCCAAACATCTTCTCATAGGGGGTACAACCAATCGCTGAAGATAACCTGCGATTATAACTGTAAACAAAACACGAGAGAGATTCGGCCCAATAACTCTCTGGAAGATTGGCATCATGCAGCAAGGTTTTTAACCCTTGAAGCAATGTCTGATTTGCTCGTTCCGCAAGTCCATTCTGCCATGGCGAACGAGGACTAGACAAATCGTGTTGAATTCCTTTCTCAGTCAGAAAAGTTTCAAACTGCTGAGAAGTGAATTCTCCCCCGCGATCAGTGAAAAGAATTTTTATCTTCTTACCATGCACATTTTCCAACCAAGCACAGAATTCCTTGAACCTAGGAAAAGCCTCTGATTTCTGCTTGAGATTGTACACATAAATATACCTGGAAAATGCATCAATGAGAACCATGAAGTACCTGTTTCCACCCAAAGAGGGCGCTAGTGGTCCAACCAAATCAGCATGAACAACCTGGTATGGTTCTGTAGCTTGCCTACTAGACACCTTACCTTTCGCAGCCATTTTCACTTTGTTTGCTGCGCATGCCTTGCACTTCATGTGGTACCTGCAGGGTTTAATAGTCATACCTTCAACCAAGGCAGGCATTTTAGATACTGCCTCAAAATGCAAATGACCAAATTTTCGATGAAAATCGTGAATACATTCTGCATGCAAACTTTTGTTAGAACCTGCAATGCAACAAGTGTCATCCTGCACAACATCATCAAAATACAAAACATACAAACGATCAACATATTCAGCATGCAATACATAATCATTTTTCTTTGTGATGATGCACCTTTTGTTCTTAAAGGAAACGTCAATTTTCCGCTCATTCAGCTGTCCAACGCTGAGCAGATTATGCTTGGCATCTGGCACATAAAGCACATCCTGTATCGATAAGTCCAAACTGTGAAGAACAACAGTTCCGTAGCCTTTACTGGGGATTGTGTGGTCATCCGCCTGGTGAATCGCACCTTCCTGCGGTGTAAAAGACACGAACAGTCGCTTATCATTGCACATGTGATGCGTTGCAGCCGAATCAACAACGAAGAAAGATCTAGACGTCTTCTGGACCTCTGCAACTTTTGGAGTGAAGCGTGAGACCATTGCCTTGTGCTGCGTTGTCCTGGACACCGGACCTTTGCCTTTGCCTCGGCCTTTTCCACGCGATGAGCTTTCGCTGCGCTGCTCTGTCTTGGCCCTGGGATTTCTGCATTCCCTCTTCATATGGCCTAGACGTCCACACGAGTAGCATTTCACTGCCTTCAAAGCTTTGGCGCCATCTGGTGGTTCCACTGCACTATGGGATGACGTCTGTGAAGTCTCCCCCTTGCCCATGCAGCTAGCACCCCGGCGATCTGCTTCATTCAGAATCACGGCAGTAACATAGTCCACTGTCAGCTGAGCAGTTGGCTGTACAGCAATCTGAGTCGCAACAGACTCCCAACCTGAACCCAAAGATTGTAGTATCATGAAGGAATACACAGCCTCTGGAAAGTTGAGTCCTCTCTGTTGCAGCTCATGTCTCAGATTCTGCATCTCCATCAGATGTATACGCACATCTCCACCTTCAGCAAGAGCCATATTATGCAGCTTGTTAAAGTAAAACATAGTGGATCCAGCTTCTGTCCTCAAGTGAGCCTCTCTCAAAGTGTCCCAAATTTGTCTGGCTGAGGTCTTATCACGCAACAGACAGAGCTCTTCTGGGGATACTATCAATGTAAGAGTTCCCCTTGCTTTGGAATCTTTAGCTTCCCATGCATCTGTAACTGGAGCTGGGGGGGTGTCTGTAATAACTTCAAACAGACCCTCTTTCCGCAGAATAGCCTCTGCATAGAGAACCCAGTCCGCATAGTTTTTCTTATTGAGCTTAGGAATCCCACAAGCATCCTGAAGGGCCATCATGACTCTGGCATTAGCCTTCTGCGTCATCTCTGCTGCTTTAAATCATGCTGCGTGACTGCTGCAGCTGCTTTATTCCAAAAGCACTTTTAAAAGTTACTTTCGATTTCCCAGCATAGGAAATTGTTCCTTTTAGCCTTTGCCTGAGCCCGGCAAAACGGCCTTAAAAGTTCAAAGTCCAGCCATAAAGCCATTAATTAGAAGCTGGCAGGCTGCCCGGAGCAGTAGCACATACCTCATCAATCATCTTGACGCGCAGAGCAGATTCCGTTCCGATCTGTCCCTCTGCATTCCGATCCTTTGCCGGCACTCCGATTCGACTTCTGGAGCCCATAACCATGTGTTGGTTGATGAGCAGCGTCCCGTGCACAGCGGAAGGATGAGGAGTACGTGCCACATACTCTATATTGCTTTATTTACACTTCAAAGCTGGTATGTTACAGAAAAACATCTTGCCTCTGCCGGAGCAGAGAAAAGCATCCTCTCTCCTCTAAAGCACGGAGAGAACAACACTGAACTGCAAAGAACAGTGAAAAACAGGAAACTAGTGTACGTCACATCCAGTCTCCTTTCCCGTGAGAAAACCCAACAGCACTTGACTGTGGAATGTAAACATTGTCTTGTGACAAGCACTTCGCTGCTCAGTGAAGGAAGCAGAAACCAACAGTGAATGTGGCTTACATTTTCGCTGGAATAAAACATGCTACGTCTGTATTTTAATCTGCCTATTCCTCCCCCCCCCCCCCGTTTCTTTGTCTTCAGAGTGGATGTCTTTAAAAGTTGGTAGTCATACTTTGGATCCCAAATGCCCTGGAACTTGGGGAAGTTTTGACTCCCGAATGCTGCAAACCTGGAAGTGATCCAGAACGGATTCCATTCAACTTCCAAGTATTGCAGTGTAACACCTTTATGAAAGGATTTTTTTAATGGTACTAAGATACCTAACCCCTTGAAATTAAAGTGTTTCTGTATCACACTATAATGAAATAACAGGGCAGTGTACAATGTTAAAACCCAACATGCTATTTTAGAAATAAAAATAATAGAGTAAAATAATTTAACACAACTAGCTAATGTTACCGGAAAAATCCGAGGGCTCCCTTGGACAAAAAGTAAAGACACCAACCAGAATAAATTGAAGCAAATCAGCAGCCTGTAGGCTTGGTCTTTATTGAAGAAAGACTGCCGCGACAGGGTGTTCCCCTCACTTGCAGGTGAGAGAAAAGATCAAGAAGAATAGTGTGCAAGGTCTTATAAAAACTTTTGAAATTCCCCTCCTCTAGGTCAAGCCCACCCCCAGAAACATCATGCATACATTACAGAAAGGAGGGGTTGAGGGAGGAGTTGGTGGTAACCTGAGTGTCCTGTCACCTGGCTGGTTCCCCCTTTCCCCCCTCCCCATGAGTCACTTCCAGGAGACAAAGGGGAGTTTGCAGTTTCCTGCCCCCAGAGGGAAGATCTGATCATTGTCCTTTGTTTCAGTCCATGCTGAATCCACTCCCATATGCAAGTTCTTTGTGATCTTGATTGTCTTCTGTCTGGGATCATCAGGGTTGGCATAACAACTGGGCAGGGCTCCTGTGGATGTGCTGAGATGGTGAAGGGATTATGGCTGACCCAGAACCAAGCCACCCCCTTTTGATAGTCCTTGTCATATGGAATAAAATAAAAATGGAACAGTGCAAATCCAATGTATGGTTGATTTTTCTATGAATTTATAACAGAAGTGTGGCGTATGTAGTGTGTGAGTGTGAGTGTGTGTGAAGTTTGTACAAACTGGATGATGGGGGCGGTTTCCTGCTACACTAACTAAGCAACAACATAAACCCAGCCCCAAACCACTGTCATGTGACAACAGTGTCAGTGACTCATCACTGACTTTATAGTCTGTCATAGAAGGTTTTTGCAGTTTTCTTCTTTTCTGTGTTTCTCCCTCTCCTTTGTTCTTTTTCTCTTATACAGTTTTTTATTCTTCTCCAACTGTCACACTCCCAAGTTCTTTTCGCTTGCTGTTTCCTAACTGCCCCCTTTCGACCTTTGATCTGCATTCTATTAACTCCATAGCAGCAGACATTCCTATAATCTTGTGAATTCTAGATATTCTTGAAGTCTCCATCAGAGGTCAGCATAATAATCATTACAGGAGAGAGAATTTTACAAGCCTGTTGATGTGACATTTATGACTTAATTTTAAATACCATTTTTTTCAGAGGGGAAAAAAGATAGTGGAATATTTTATCTGTCCACAAAGGCAGACATAGAAATATAAATGCTTTATCCCATGTTGATGGCCTTTCAGCTGATTCCCTGGTGGCCCGCTGGAATGTGGAGTTAACCAGGGCTATTGACTGTTTGGCTCCAAAGCGCCCCCTCCGATTGCATGGAGCCCGGACAACCCTGTGGTTTTCCACGGATCTGAGGGCAATGAAATAATCGCTGAGACGGCTAGAGCGCCAGTGGCGGATAACTCATTCTGAAGCTGACCCAGACACAGGGTAGAGCTCAGTGTTGAGCCTACCAAGTGGCAGTAGCGATGGCAACGAAGACTTTCTTCACCGCCTGTATTGCATCTGCAGAAAACAGCAACAAGAGACTCTTTCAGGTGGTTCGCAATTTAGTGGAACCACCTGCTACATCGGGGCCCAGTACGGGCCACATGATCTCCTGCAATGATTTTGCAAAGTTTTTTGCGGATAAAGTCGCTCAGATTTGGGAAGAGGTAGACTCCACCGTGGGAGCAGGGCCTGGGCAGGAGAATGCTAGAGGATGTGGACAGTCTGCTTGGACAAGTGAAACCAACCACCTGTCTCCTTGATCCTTGCCTTATAAAGCTAGCCGGGAAGGGCTGGGTGATGGGCTTCGCAGGGTAGTGAATGCTTCCCTCTGTGGGGGAGCCTTCCCAGACCCAGTGAAAGGGGTGGTTATCAAACTGCTTCTTAAAAAAACATCCTTAGATGCGGCCAATATGGCCAACTATCGCCCAGTCCCAAATCTTCCATTCTTGGGCAAGGTGATTGAGTGAGTGGTTGCTGAACAACTCCAGGCACACATGGAAGAAACAGACCATTTGGATCCCTTCCAGTTTCAGGCCTCATCATGGGACTGAAACTGCCTTGGTCGCGCTGGACGATGGTCTCTGGCAGGCTAGGGAAAAAGGTGAGAGCTGTTTCCTATTTCTGCTGGATCTCTCAGCAGCTTCTGGACTGTCTAGAGCTGGGGGCACTGTTATACATTGGTAAAAAGGTAAAGGGACCCCTGACCATTAGGTCCAGTCGTGACCGACTCTCGGGTTGCGGCGCTGATCTCGCTTGTATTGGCCAAGGGAGCCGGCGTACACCTTCCGGGTCATGTGGCCAGCATGACTAAGCCGCTTCTGGTGAACCCGAGCAGCGCACAGAAACACTGTTTACCTTCCCACCGGAGTGGTACCTATTTATCTACTTGCACTTTGACGTGCTTTCGAACTGCTAAGTTGGCAGGAGCAGGGACCGAACAACAGGAGCTCACCCTGTCGCGGGGATTCGAACCACCGACCTTCTGATCTGATCAGCAAATCCTAGGCTCTGTGGTTTAACCCACAGCGCCACCCACCTCCCTTATACTGTACAGTGGTTCCGCTCCTTCCTCCTGGGCCGTGTTCAGAAAGTGGTGGTGTTCAGACTCCTGGGCTCTCACTTGTAGGGTGCCTCAGGGTTCTGTCCTCTCCCCCATGCTTTTCAATATCTACATGCAGCCGCTGGGAAACATCATCAGGGGGTTTGGGCTGGGTGTTCATCAGTATGCGGATGATACCCAGCTCTACCTCTCTTTCAAATCAAAACCAGTGAACGCGGTGAAGGTCTTGTGTGAGTGTCTGGAGGCTGTTGGCGGATGGAAGGCGGCTAACTGAGGTTGAATCCTGACAAGACAGAAGTACTGTTTTGGGGGGACAGGAGGCGGGCAGGTGTGGAGGACTCCCTGGTTCTGAATGGCGTAATCATGCCCCTGAAGGACCAGGTGCGCAGCCTGGGAGTCATTTTGGGCTCCCAGGTGTCCATGGAGGTGCAGGTCAATTCTGTGTCCAGGGCAGCTGTCTACCAGCTCCATCTGGTATGCAGGCTGAGACCCTCCCTGCCCACAGACTGTCTCGCCAGAGTGGTGCATGCTCTAGTTATCTCTTGCTTGGACTACTGCAATGCGCTCTATGTTGGGACTACCTTTGAAGGTGACCCGGAAACCACAACTAATCCAGAATGCAGCAGCTAGACCGGTGACTGGGAGCGGCCGCCGAGACCACATAACACCGGTCTTGAAAGATCTACACTGGCTCCCAGTTAATTTCCAAGCACAATTCAAAGTGTTGGTACTGACCTTTAAAGCCCTAAATGGCCTCAGTCCAGTATACCTGAAGTAGTGTCTCCACCCCCATCATTCTGCCCAGACACTGAGGTCCAGCGCCAAGGGCCTTCTGGCGGTTCCCTTGCTTCGAGAAGCCAAGTTACAGGGAACCAGGCAGAGGGCCTTCTCGGTAGTGGCACCCGCCCTGTGGAACACACTCCCACCAGATGTCAAAGAGAAAAACAACTACCAGACTTTTAGAAAACATCTGAAGGCAGTCCTGTTTAAGGAAGCTTTTAATGTTTAATAGACTATTGTATTTTAATATTCTGTTGGAAGCCGCCCAGAGTAGCTGGGGAAACCCAGCCAGATGGGCAGGGTATAAATAATAAATTATAATTATTTATTATTATTATTATTATAAATGTATTTGAATTAATTTAGTTAAGAAAAGAAGTCACTAGTGCAGAGAATGGCTGTAGCAAAACCAATAGAAAAATATATCAAGGATCAAAAGGATAGTCATTAGAAATAGTGGATAAATGGATGGATATGTATTGGAAAGGCCCAAATTCACATAAACATTTTCTGTATTTGACCAAGATGCTCACCAAGTTGTGCTGCTGAACACATAGTTTAAGAAATTATCACTTTTTTTGTAACCTTATTGCAGATAACATAGGAATGGAAAAGCACTTAGAAAAGGAAGAAGTTCAGTAGAAATAATTCATTAGACACTTCACCTGGTTTTGAAACAAACTCCATTGTTTCATCTTAATTCAAAACATCATAGCTTACAGCACAATCCTATGTATATCTATCTACTTAAAAGTAAGTCCTGTTGAGTTCAGTAGTACTGCAGATAATGGTGCCTAAGATTAGAGCATCGGCCTTTGGAGTTACGATGGTGACTTGGAAGCCTGACCATTTTACATCTGACCAGGCAAAATCCTCGTTGCAAGATGATATAGACCACCAGCTTACTGAATGATTTACTATATATAAGATGCAGTCTCTGTAGCCTACCAATCTCCTTTTCTCAAGCAGTACAAGAGATAGGAACTGTTCTCTTGAAGAGGTGTTGAGACATGACCAGTGCTGCCACCCAGAACCAGTAAATGAGTAAATGACCGTTTGAACTAAGAGGAGCCCAGACCTTAGAGTTCTTGCCTTCAGCTCCTGAAAAGAAGTAATATTTGCCTGACCAAATCCTGCTTTATTGTCGGTTGGTGTGGGAGAATTTTTAGAATTTTAGAATTTTTAAATTGTAAACAACTTTGAATTCCTTGGCAAAATGGCAGGAAGTACATAAATAAAAAAGAAACTAGAAAACTCAGCAGTGCAGCAAAACTGTTAGGGGGACTGGATGAGAAAAGATGACACATGCTAGCAGTTAAAACATCTCACACTGCAGTCATGCTCCTCCTCCTCCCCATTGTGGCTGACCTTTCCCCACTTGCTGTATATACTGGGTCCGACTTTAGCTGCAGTAGCACAAACCTAAGCAGGAGGCAAGGGAACTCTCAAAGTCTTGGCCCACTACTGCTTTCAATGTAGATTCTAGCCCAGAAACTATTTTCTCAGGAGCATCTTCAATTTAAGATTCTGAGAGGTCTCACCTAAGATAATAATAATTACTATTATTAAAATTCTATACTGCCCTTCATCTGAGGATCATAGGGTGGATTACAGTATAAAAATACATACCATGGTAACAAACAATAACAGTCCCAACCCCCCCAGTTTAGAAGCCCACAGATTGTTTAATTAGGCAAAGGCCTGGAGAAGAGGAATGATCTTGCCTGAGCCTCCCTGGAAAGAGCGTTCCACAAGTGGGGAGCCAGCACAGAAAAGGCCCATTCTCGTGTTGCTAACTCGGACAGCTGCTCCAGATGGATACAATGGTTGATGGTATGAAAAGCTGCTGAGAGGTTGTGAATTAACAAGGACCTATTTACCCTGTCTCTCCTAACAAAAGTCATCATACAAGGTGACCAAAGAAGTTTCTTGTCCAAAACCAGGCCTAACCCAGACTGGAATTGATCTAGCAAACCAGTTTCTTTCAATAGCTTGTGGATCTGCTCTGCAACCACTTGCTCAAAAACCTTGTACGAGAAGGGGAGATTGGCAAATGGCCAATAATTACTTTGATTTTCTAACTCCAGGGAGGGTTTCTTGCCCTAAGGGGACCCCAATTCCTTTCTCACACTGTCTTTGGCCACTTGCCCGCTGTCATCTTCTAAGCCCAATCCTGAGCATTGGTCAAACGGAAGGGAAAGTTGAATGATTAGGCAATGGCAGCTGCTTTTGCTTTTTTCTTTTTTTTTTAGATGGTTGTTAGGTAATTTTATGTAATTTTTACTACTCTGTCCTAGGATCCAGTGGATTCTAATTTCAGTTTTTAATTTATATTTTTGGATTTTCTTCAATTATCGTTGTTGATATTCCTTAGTGATAGTTTTATTGTTGTATTTTTTTGTAAACAACCTTGAGTGGTTGGGGTGTTTTTTTTTACAATCAAGCAATGCATTTATTTATTCATAAATTTCAATGCTGTGGAAATAGATTACAAGCTCACTCAACAGATCGTGCCCTTGCACTTCTCCAACTACAAGAGTTCTCTGTCCTATGAGACACAGATATTTAAGAGGGGAGATACAGATGGGAAAATGAGAGTTTGATTGTGTGAGTTGCCTTCTCTCCTGCTTCTATAACACTGAACACCAACTAACAAAATGTGGTAAATATATTTAATTCCAAGTAACAAATCACTTCCTCGAACCATTTGTCCTCCTCTCCCAGATTGTTTTCACCTGCACTCTAAAAGAAAGGAGAGGGGTGGCCAGGCAGTTGAGGTACCATTACAGAATAAGCCCCGTTTCCCTCATTTCTGTGGTGCAATTTAAATGTTGGTGTTAATTGCGCTTCTTGTTCTTTTTTGGTGATCACTCGTAGCTGAGTAAGATTGTCTTCCATAAACACGTTTTCCAAAAGTGAGTCTGTAAGTGGCTGTGGAGGCCAATTCTGGATCCACACGTCCTTCCACAGTGGGGACATTGGTTTCCAGGGGCGCCGACTTATAAAAAATATTGGGGGGGCCCATACCGGGGTCCTGCCCCGGGAAGTTTTCTAAATTTTAGATGAAAATTAGTGAGTTTTAAAGTTTTTTAAAAGTATTTTAGAGTCATATGATCAACATTAGAACCCCGAAAACTCGACTCTCTATAACTCCACACTCCGGGAAACTCGACAAGCCTGAAACACTTTTTGGCTTTGAAAAAAGAAACAAAACATAAACACGCACGGTATTTTCGTAAAAAGCTAATTTAATTTACAGTAACAATTATGCTTATAGACTATTACAGAGCAGTGAATATATAGCTCTGAAAAGACTGAAATGATATTTAAATAAATCCTAAACTATCATTAAAAGAATAAAACATAAAATATTGCTGTCGCACAGTAATAGCACTTTGATTAATAAGTGAAATAGCTAATTTAAGCTTACTTTGAATAAGGCTGAGGGTTCATTAAATAAAAATAATATCTCAAAGTTAATGCTTTAATACAGTTAATAAAGTTAATACAGTATGCCTAATACTGTATGTAAATACTGTAATACTGTATGTAAATAACGGGCTTTAATTGGGTCTTACACCCTAAAAATATTTAAGTATTTGAAAATAACTAATACAGTACTATAGTAATATAGAAATACAGTACTAAACTAGTACTAATATTTCGAAACTGAAAATTTAACATTCTGTATGTATTTAATTCTCTATTTTATAAAGATTTTTAATATCTGACTGTGAGTTTGGAGTAGCCCAATGCAAAAATCCTGAGGATCCATGTGGATCCATGCTTTGTAACCACGTTTTTGCACCACTGTGACCCTAGGCAACAGTGGGTGCGTGTTTATTTGGTGCAAGATGTAGCCATGGACATGCTATGTGATCTGATGGTGAATTTGGGGTGACCCAATGCAAAGATCCTGAGGATCCATGTGGATCCGTGCTTTGTAACCACGTTTTTGCACCACTGTGACCCTAGGCAACAGTGGGTGCGTGTTTTTTTGGTGCAAGATGTAGCCATGGACATGCTATGTGATCTGATGGTGAATTTGGGGTGACCCAATGCAAAGATCCTGAGGATCCATGTGGATCCGTGCTTTGTAACCATGTTTTTGCACCACTGTGACCCTAGGCAACAGTGGGTGCGTGATTTTTTTGGTGCAAGATGTAGCCATGAACATGCTATGTGATCTGATGGTGAATTTGGGGTGACCCAATGCAAAAATCCTGAGGATCCATGTGGATCCGAGCTTTGTAACCACGTTTTTGCACCATTGTGGCCCCAGGCCACAGTGGGTGCGTGATTTTTTTGGTGCAGGCTGTAGCCATGGACATGCTATGTTATCTGATGGTGAGTTTGGGGTGACCCAGTGCAAAGATCCTGTGGATCCATGCTTTGTAACCACATTTTTGCACCATTGCAGCCCCAGGCAACAGTGGGTGCGTGATTTTTTTGGTACAGACTGTAGCCATGGACATGTAATGTGATCTGATGGTGAATTTGGGGTGACCCAATGCAAAAATCCTGAGGATCCATGTGGATCCGTGCTTTGTCACCACGTTTTAAATGGGGAGGGAAGGAAAAACACAGAAGGGACAAGAAGCACAAGAGGGGTGTGCGGAGAAGCAGCTGGCTAAGAATGCAGGGGAGGAGTTTAACGGGGTGGGGGTGAGGAAAGGAAGGCAAAAGTCCCCCCCCCAAGCCAGCCCTCTCTCTCTCTCTCCCACCTGCACCCCTAGAGCACGGAGAGGAGGAGGTGGTGGGCTGGAGCCTGCACGCAGTGTGACTAGGAAAGAATTAGAAGGAAGGACTCGATCCTTTCCTTAACCCTCTGCTTGCCAGGAGGGCAGGGGATTCCCTGCTCTTTGTTGAGTTTGAGCAAACACAGCAACAGAAGCGGATGGGCAGTAAGACCCTGAGGCAGAATGCAGGAAAGCAGCAGCTTCCGCCTTCCCTCCGCCCGACCGCCCGATCTTATTTTTGCCTGATTTTTGCCCCTGCGCTCCGGCTCCAGGGACCACACATTCACTCAATAACACGCACAGACATTTCCCCTTACTTTTTAGGAGAAAAAATCTGCGTGTTATAGAGCGAAATTTACGGTAATAATTTTCTTAAATTATTGGGGGGGCAGAGCCCCCCCAAACGATTTTTTGAGGGGGCTCGGGCCCCCTCAGGCCCCATGGAGTCGGCGCCTATGTTGGTTTCTGTGTGGGAGTTGATCACGGTGTGGATTTGCCAAGCGTGCCTTCCTCTTAGCATGTTTCTCCCTTGCGTCCTGAGTTTGACTGTCTTCATAGTCCATGACACCTTTGGTGAAGGCTGTTCTCCAACTGGAGCACTCGCAGACCAGTGTTTCCCAGTTGTTGGTGTTTATACTGTAGTATATTTTATACTGTAATATATTGAGCACATTATTATTATTATTATTATTATTATTATTATTATTATTATTTGCCTTGAGACAGTCTTTAAACCTCTTTTGTTGACCACCAGCATTACACTTTCCATTTTTAAGTTCAGAATAGAGTAGTTGCTTTGGAAGACGATAATCAAGCATCTGCATAACATGACCGGTCCAATGAAGTTGATGTTGAAGAATCATTGCTTCAGCACTGGTGATCTTTGCTTCTTCCAGTACACTGATAGTAGTTTGCCTGTCTTCCCAAGTGATGTGTAAAATTTTTCAGAGACACTGTTGATGGAATGCTTTGGTTTGTGTTGCCTTGCCCCATGTCTGATTTCTGTTCAGGGTTAGGACGCCAGCTGGAGTGGGCCTCTTGAAACAGCTGAAGGCCACAGGCTTCTGGCATGACTCATCCCCCCCACCCCCACTTTCTTACCCAAAGTGTGTGTGTGTCTTACATATAACCAGCAGCATCCAGCAGTTTTGTTTGGATCTCTTTCCAGTTCGAGTCTCTTTACCATTTTTACCACAACCTTTTAAGACCAAGTTACTGTACTTCAGAGCTTTCCAAACTGTGTCAGGACACCTTACTGTGTCGGCTGCAAAATGTAGGTGTGTTGTGCGAATGCTCCCCACGTTCCTCCCGGGGCTGGAAAAGGGTTAGTTTAACCTTTGGTTTGTTAGTGAAACTGAATTACTGTGGCTTGAAATGATGCATATCTAAAAAGTATGTCACCAACATGAAAAGTTAGGAAAGGTCTGCTGTACTTATTTAGTTAGTCTGTAGTCTATGATGCACCAGTATCTCCTAAATAATGTATATTGTTGAAGCAAAATAAAAAAATTCCTTCCCGTAGCACCTTAGAGACCAACTAAGTTTGTTATTGGTATGAGCTTTCGTGTACATGCACACTTCTTCAGATAAAGCTCATACCAATAACAAACTTAGTTGGTCTCTAAGGTGCTACGGGAAGGAATTTTTTTATTTTGTTTCAACTACGGCAGACCAACACGGCTACCTACCTGTAACTATGTATATTGTGTAAATAACTGTCTTGTTGGCTTGAGGCAATGAAACACTTCACTTTGAACTGTGTGGGCAAGGAGTTTTCTTCACCATCACTTCTGAAATGGCTGGCAACAGAAAAGGTTGAAGATCCTGAAGCTTTGCTGTGTTACTCTCCTGGTTACACTGGAATAGGTATGATCTTAAAATGTTATGTGTTTCCCATTAGAACAGGGCCTTCAGTCATCCCAGGCTCCCACCCCAAAAGCAGCAAGCAGATCTTACTTCCATCTAGGTAAGTGGGATGGAAGTGATAACGGTGTTTGAAAAGTTCTTTTTAAAGACAAGTTGTGGCATTCTTACTTGTGGGAATGTCAGGATTGCAAATGCATACATGCTGTGGCCGATGGATGCATGATTGCTCACGGCGCCCAAGCCAGAAGTGACTCTAAAATGTTACTAAAAGGGCGGAAGGCTTTATGTGGGCCCTGCTGCTGCGTGCGGGGGTCCGCAATGCAACCCCCATGCAAAACGAGAATTGCCTGTACTCCATTGGGGGGGGGGGTGTGTCTGCTCCATCTGTAAAGGTGGCACCATATTGCATCCTACTCAGCTGCTGCTTCCCCCCACCTCCCACTGCTCAGAGCCTCCCCCTAGATTCTCCTGAGTCCATTCCACAGGAAGTGGGGAATAGAGCCAACATTCCTGCTCCCCTTTTGGATGTTGCTTAAGTTGAGGAAGAAATGGGAATTTCCCCTTTCTAACCCAAGTTCCCACCATTTAGTGCCTCCTCCCACCCCATTTATTCATTCTTCATCAGAGCCTTCCAACCCAATCCCAATCCGTGCAGTGATCATTACAGTCTCGGAACATGCAGAGGCAGACTTATGTAGGAATAGCTGGTCTTGTGTTCCTAGAACTCCCAACAGTTTACAGCAACAGTTTGAATTACATGTGCAAACCAACTGGAAGCCAGTGAAGTTCTTATAACATAAGTACAGTCGTACCTTGGTTTTGGAACAGCTTAGTTCTCAGATGTTTTGGCTCCTGAATGCCGCAAACCCGGAAGTGACTGTTCTGGTTTGTGAACTATTTTGGGAAGCCGAATGTCCAACGAGGCTTCCGTGGCTTCCAGTTGGCTGCAGGAACTTCCTGAAGCCTATCAGAAGCCGTGCTTTGGTTTTCGAACGTTTTGGAAGTCAAATGGACTTCCGGAACAGATTCTGTTCTCCTTCCATGGTACGACTGTATTCATTGCAACAAGCCCTAGTTAAGAAAGTAGCTGCCACACACTGGGCTAGCTATATTTTCCAGATTATTTTTTTTCAAAAGTAGCCTATTGTAATAGTCTGGTCTGGAAGTTACCAGTGCATTGGTGAGGTTTGAAAATATATTTTAGCCACTTCTAGTCACTTAAGTGGAGTCAGAGAAATTATTTTAAATTGTATTTTATTACCTTGTTCCAAATTATAGAAAAACGTGATGTAAATACATGTGCATGCGCACACAAAACACACACCCATACATATCTATAAAATATAAAATATTCAGCAATCAAATATGCATCATCTATTTCTAACAGGAAGGCAGATTGTTTGTGGCTGAGTATGATAAAGACAATTCTGCACAAGTCTATAAAGCTATTTTTTAAAAAAAAACACACACACCTGCATTCCAGTCTGCTGTAATGTATGCAAGTCACTGTTTATGTATTGTAATCAACACTTTAACAGAACCTTTACAGCAGTTCATCTGTTAGCTGCTGGAATGACAAATGGATTCATTACAATAATTATTTGGCAAGGAATAGCCAAAAACAAAAAAAACCTACCCAAATCGTTTATATGTGATACTTAATATTTTTATAAATGGGTTCCCTGAAGTGATTGGGTTTCCTGAACAACAATTGAAAACTATTTCATTTGACCTACAGAATATTACTAGCTTTTAATAATATTTTCTCCATTCTTTCTAAATTCTAAAATTAAATCCATAATTTGCCAAAGACAAGACATTCACTGAATGCAGTTTTAGTTAACACAATGACAAATTATATATTTTGTCCATTTTGCTTTCTGTAATTATGTGCCCAAAAATGTTTACCAAAAACACATTTGTCTATTACTTCACACTCTGTGCAAAATGAATAGCCCTTTAGAATAACTGATGTCACATGCAAAATAAAATACAATAAAAAACAAAGTGAGGGAAACCCTGAGTCAGTAACTTCATTGGCAAGGCTGAATTCTTGCCATACCTTCACGCTGCTAACAAAATAGTTCAGTATTTATCACTCTACAACTGAGAGCAGGGAGGGAGCTGTGCAGTTCCTATTGTAGATAAGCAAAGTGATATTCCATCTGCTTCTGCGGAGCTCAGTATTCAATTTCATTAAAATCGGCAGAATAACCAGAAGATTGCAGTATGGTTTCTCCTGTTTCTAGAGGTGGAGGAAAAGAATATTTGAAGTAGCATACTATTCTATAGATAATCATTTTAACATGGGCTACTATTGAAAAACAAACACAGTGCAAACTTATACCTGTCTATTTGGAAATAAGTCACATCAGCTTTAATGGAGCTTACTCCCAGGTAGGAGGGTATAGTATTCCAGCCATAATCATCTGAAGAAGTGTGCATGCACATGAAAGCTCATACCAAGAACTAACTTAGTTGGTCTTTAAGGTGCTACTGGAAGGATTTTTTTTGTTTTAGCCATAATAATGAAATTCATTCAAATAATGGCCTAGTGGAATTTCAAGCAGTTGGTATCATTTGATAAAAGAATCAGGCGGGATTTGACTTAAGAGGTTCACTCATGCAATAGGACTTTTCCTTTCTCTCCTCCGTGCCATGCACCCCCAAATCTGCTTGGAAGGGTTGGGGAAGCACCCCATCAACAAGTTGAGGGTCTGTTTACATCTACATGGATTCAACACACAAGTGCCACTAGGAGCTGCCTCACTGTACTGCTTTATTTGTAGTTCATATAGTCATCTATCACAAGGAAATGGGGGGGACGACTAGAAATGAAGTGAAGAAGAGCTTAAAGTAAATATAATTTACCTTTACAAGGTCCTCTCTGAAATAAAATATCATCAATGGCAATGTCACTTCTTACTGATATTCCACGAACTGCTTCAAATATAATCTGTATTTTTTGAAAAATACAATTTTTAAAATATTTTTGAAGGTAAAGTTTCCAATAATTTGAAAAGTATATATAGAAGAAATTATTCAGTCAACTGAAATATTTTTTAGCCATCATGTCATGGACCTAATTAATGCAAAGAAGTTCATGCAAATGGACTTCCCCACCCACTCCAACCCTCTGTACCCACTGAAAAGTCTCTCTGGAGGGTTTGTGATGTGGGAGGGGGAACTACCCTACTGAATTTTGGGAAACTTCCCACCCCACCCCCCTACTTCAGCATCCACCTCCCACTCCATGTTATTCTTGAGGGTTCTCTGACCCTCCAGTGACCATTGGATGTGCTGGAAGGAAGACAAAACATTCCCTTACACTGGTTTCCTTCTAGTCACATTAGCTAGGATCCAGGCCAATGTGTTTTAATGAAATCTTTATTTCTTTATTGCATCCAGAACATTAAACATATTCTCTTAGGACTGCCTGGCAGATAGATACCTTAACTTAAAGAAAAATTCCAGTTATTATTACCAGTATTGTAGCTTCTCAGGTACAGTTAAGGCTGTAATCCTATACCCACTTACCTGGGAGTAAGTCCCACTGAATTCAGTGGGACTTGCCTTGGAACAGGTATGCCTAGGATTGCACCATTAGATCAACATACAGAGCATGTTTACAGAAGCAAGTTCCACTGTGCTTATTTGAACTTTCTCCAAGTTTGCATAGGATTGTATCCCTTCTGCTTTTTCAGCTTTCATATGTGGCTCCAGCCAGGTCTGTATTATAGCAGCATCCCAGGTCTATGAGTAAGTACCATGGAACTCAATGAAGTTTACTTCTGAGCATACAGGTACAAGGATGGCATTGTTGCCAAGAAGGCCCACCTATATTATATGATCAGCTGGTTCAGAGTTATTCACTGTTAACTTGAGTCACCATGTTCCCTTGCTTGGGCCACTCAAAGGTTACTTGTACTTGCAGACAAGGCCAATCAGGAGAACTGAGCTGAAAAAAATATTTTTGTTCCACTGAGTTATTTTCACTGTGTTGGTTTAAATAGCTAGATGTGTACACGGTTTTTCCCACATTACTTTTAAAAGTGACTACATGGGAACACACCTGGGCCAGTTTGGGACTACAACCCAATGTTACTCAAGCTATTGCTACCTAAATCCATAAAGAAAAAACTGTTACCTTGGCTATGGAACCAAAGCACATAATACTGCAGTGGATTTACCTGCATTGCAAAGAGGTAACAATCCTCCTTACCATGAATCCTAAGGTGAAAGTGAAGTGAGTTAAGGAACCCCAATTCTAACAGTGGTTCTTTTCCATTCATTTGAGTTGCTTCAGACTCTGTTGCAAGACTGCAGCATGTGTGTTAGCAACTAAAAGTGAGTTATAACATGTCACAAACATCCCCCATGGGATCCATTGCTGCAGTGTTAACTTACCTGATGAGATCTATCACATGTATATTCTATTTGGCCTCTTAACCATGTGATGCTTTGTTCACCATGCCTTCTCCAGAGGAGGATCTCGTCCTTATCACCATGCTTTTTCATATAAACATTTAATAGCCCTGTTCCAGAGCCATACATGTGATAAAAAAATGTAAGACACTGATGTCCAACAGTCCGTCGTAATACCCTTGAAACAAGCTGTGTCTTCTGTCCATAGATCATGTTGGATGCCTCTATGTACATGTAATGTCCTTTTTTAAAAGAAAAAGATACGCACCTCCATAAATGCTGTCATGAGTACCCTACCCTTGGGGCTTGTTCTGCATAAGGAATTAATGTGTCCACAGCTCAGTTAGACTTTCCTGGAGCTGCCTAGTGCACCAAGGCTTTCTCACAGTGTCGCCATTTCACAATCATCAGTGGCAGCAGTTTTTTATGTTCAAACTACAACTGCATCTAATAATCAACAAGTTCATATATTCCTGCCTCCATTGCTACAATTCCACTCTTCTTTGCTACTCATTTTGTCAAGGAAAAAAAATTCTCCCCCCTCCTCTTGACCACCCCAGTCAATCCTGAAAGAAATAAGAATTGATAGTAATCTCAGGAGATGGAAAGAGACCAAGAATAGCAGGGACAGCTGTTGGGTGCTATGGATATCGCTGCACAGAATTGCATTAGTTAACAATGTGCTTGAGGATTCTTTGAACTTGGAGAAATATTATTGGGAAGTGTTTTTTTAAGTACCGCATTTTTCGCTGTATAGGTCGCAACGGACCATAGGGCGCATCTAGTTTTTTTTTGGGGGGGGGGTAAAGAAAAAACAAATTATTTCGGGCTGCAGGCTGCTAACCGCAAGCCTTCGGAGCCCGGCGGGAACTCCCACCGTGCTCTGAAGGCTAGCAGATAGTTGCCCGAAGCCAGGGGTGCGCAGTGCTGCGCTCTTCGGGCTGCAGGCTGCTATCCGCAAGCCTTTGGAGCCTGGCGGGCACTCCCGCCGTGCTCCGAAGGCTTGCGGATAGCTTCCTTAAGCCTGGAGAGCGAGAGGGGTTGGTGCGCACTGACCCCTCTCGCTCTCCAGGCTTCAGCAAAAGCCTGCATTCGCTCCACAGGACGCACACACATTTCCCCTTCATTTTTGGAGGGGGAAATGTGTGTCCTATAGAGCGAAAAATATGGTAATCTGTATCATATTTTCAACCTAATTTGAAATTTATTTTTGGCAACAACACAGAATCCATTGAAGATGGTATGAAACCGACTGGGGTACACAGATCGTTAAACAACACATTATTTGGTTTCTAAGCTAGTCTTCTGTGACACAATGAAGCTGAGAAAATTGAAAATTTAGGAATCCAAGATCATTTAAATTAAAACACAAGTTTGTGCATCATTTTAAAAATCAGAACTATGAACTGTAGAAATAGCATCTGATGTTGCCTCAGTACTACTTATTACTTATTATTACTTATTACTTATTCTAGTTGTTTTTATACCCATGTTTTAAATATTTTTACTGAAGATACAGTAGAGGCAAAATTGTAGAATTCTGTGAATTATTTCCCTTTGGCTCTCCTGAAGTTTTGATAGAATCTCAACTGGTGGTATGTTATGGGTGCACAAAATATGGACATCCCAACAGGTTAAAATTGCACTTAAAGGGAAAATATTTTCACAGCTCTATTATCAACCTATTTCTTAGCTTCTCATAATTTGGTCACCTCAGAGCTCTCACCAGGCAGACTCTTTGCAAAATGTCAAGGTACTGGAATAAATAATCCAGATTTTATAATGGCTTGAGTGTTCAAGTGTTGTTCTTTTCCTGCCCAGGCTTATTGGAAGTGACTGAAAAAGAACTGAGACTGTCAATAATCTGTTACAGGTCTCTTTAATGCACAAAGCAACCTACATTGTAAGATCAGCTTTTTTGTTTGTTAATAGGAAAAGAGTAAATCTGTTTAAAGGGGTTTGTCTGGGTTCTTAACTGTGTAAGTCCTCTTTGCAGAATAAGCAACTATGGTTTATTGACCCGTGTACATTATAAAAGAAATTATCCCCTCTAAAAACTCTGAGTCCTGCCTTACCTAAAATATCCTGCCTTACCTAAAATGTATTGGATAAGAAAACTTTCTGTCTTATTCTCTGATCTTCCATATTTTAGTCAATGCCCTCTAGCTAAAAAATTTCAGTTTAACTCACCTACCCCAGAAGTGTGGTCTCCTTTGGGTCCAGTATAAGATGTTGGTGTCTGACCTCTTCTCTTATGCCAACCACTCCGGTTTCTATTTTGCTGAATGAACCCACATTCATTTCGCTCAAAAGTACATTCTCCAGCAAAAGCAGGCAATATATCTGTAGCAAAGAATTTACAGAGTTACAGTTCAAAGTAGGTCCAACCCTGTCTGAAATACCACACATATATGGCATTGTGGTTGGAAGTCATCACCAACTTTACCTGTTACCTAAAATTTGCATCCATTAATCTATTTGAATTTGTCGGTTTTAAAAAGCAACACAGATGACACATTCCTAGGTTTTCTACTTTCTGAAATTATGAAAGCAAAATGGCTTTGGATCCCTTTACATAAACCATAAAACACACCTGCTTTTCACTCTAAAATAAACTTTATGGACAAATAATGTAGTTGAGG
Organism: Podarcis gaigeae; assembly: GCF_964106915.1. Taxonomy (NCBI): domain Eukaryota; kingdom Metazoa; phylum Chordata; class Lepidosauria; order Squamata; family Lacertidae; genus Podarcis; species Podarcis gaigeae. The sequence continues at coordinate 1,304,150 of NC_139687.1, read as the reverse complement.
AAAATGCAGGCCTGCCTGAAAATATAGTTTGCCTTGGTCCTGGAGACTTAAGAATATGACCTTAATTATATATTTGCATAGGATTTTTTTCCCTACTCACAGTTTGGATCTCTAATGCCAGTGTGGACATTTAGGAAGTGTTACCCCAGAAAGTAAGCATTACTGACATGGGAGAACTCAAATTGCATCTTGCACAATGCAGAAAGCACAGTTCATTCTGGCCTTCCATAAGTTCCTGCTTTCAGAGCAGACAGGGAGGAAACCCTGTAGGCGCATCTCATGACAAGTGTGATATAATGGGAATTTAATGTGCTAAAGGAAAGCATCCATATTCTTTGCTGCTTCCCTTTGAATACATGCTATTACTCATCAGCAACATCATCCCGCTCTATGGATGTGGCTATAAGGCAGACTTGTGAGACAATGGAGGCAAGGATGCACAGGCCTGTTTCCAGTGTTCCCAGCAACCACTAACATCATTTTCCTGAATGAACTGCTGGCATTAGTGTGAGCTGGCTACTATTTCTCCGGTGCCCTGGATTCTCCAGAAGATTGCAAGTATTTTGTATTATATATTTCAGAGCTGGGGAATCTCTGGTGCTCCAGATCTTGCTGGACTACAACACCCTGCATTGCGGACCCCTGGCCATGCTGGTTGGGGGCCGAGGAGGGCTCAGTCCAACAATGTCTTGGACAGCCACAGCTTATCTGTTCCCACACTACTTAATTTTAGGTCACTAATAGGAGAGCACCCAGGACAGAGCACGCCTGCATATTCAGGTGTGTTTGGGTGTCCCTATGGGTTTAGGCTGGGAATGTGCTTGGTATGGTGAGATTTCCATGCATGTGCTGCTCATGGATTGGGACTGATGTAACCTATATGTCACAATACACATATGAGTAAAGCCTGTGAATCCGTTTATCATTTCCATATTACTGAGTAAAGGCAGGCTCAGATGCATAGTTATTTGACTTAATTTGTATCTTTACAACTAACTGTTTAGGTGGAATCTTCTTTCTTGTAGTTTGGATCCATTGCTCCGTGTCCGCTTCTCTGGAGCAGCAGAAAACAACCTTTCTCCCTCCTCTATGTGACATCCTTTTATATACAGTGGTGCCCTGCAAGACGAACGCCTCGCAAAACGAAAAACTCGCAAGACGAAAGAGTTTTCTGTTTTTGAGTCGTTCCGCAAGACGAATTTCCCTATGGGCTTGCTTCGCAAGAAGAAAGCCCATAGGGAAATCTCCGGGGACCTCTTTTAAATGCTGGCGGTGGGGAGCAAAGCCTTTCGCCCTCCTTCGGCCTTCTGGAGAGGTCCAGGAAGGCCGGCGGGGGCCGAAAGGCTTTGCTCCCCACCGCCAGCATTTTAAAAGCGGTCCGGGATAGCAGAGAATTGCGCTGCGCTATCCCGGACCGCTTTTAAAATGCTGGCCATCGGGAGCAAAGACTTTCGCCCACCGCCGGCCTTCAGAAGAGGTCCTTGACCTCTTCTGAAGGCCGGCGGGGAGCAAAAGTCATTGCTCCCCCCGCCTGCCTTCCCGGGATAGCGGAGAAGTGCAGCGCATTTCTCGGCTATCCCGACGGCTTTTGAAGGCAGGCGGGGGGGAGCAAAGACTTTCGCCCACCGCCGGCCTTCAGAAGAGGTCCAGGACCTCTTCTGAAGGCCGGTGGTGGGCGAAAGTCTTTGCTCCCCCCTGCCTGCCTTCCCGGGACAGCGGAGACTTCTCCGCTGTCCCGGGCGATCTTAAAATGCTGGCGGGCGGCAGCGAACCCCAGCATTTTAAAATCGCCCCGGGACAGCGGAGGCTTCGCTGCCGCCCGCCAGCATTTTAAAATCGCCCCGGGACAGCGGAGGCTTCGCTGCCGCCCGCCAGCATTTTAAAATCGCCCCGGGACAGCAGAGAAGTCTCCGCTGTCCCGGGGGTTTTTAAAATGCTGGCGGTCGGCAGCAAAGCCCTCCTGTCCCCGGAGCTTGCGGGGCGGGAGGTGGGGAGAAGGGCTTTTCTTCCCACCGCCAGCCTTCAGAACAGCCTTCTGAAGGATGGCGGTGGGAAGAAAAGCCCTTGTCCCCCCCCCAGCCTTCAGAAGAGGTCGGGGGACAGACTGTCCCCGGACCTGGTCTGAAGGCGGTTTCCATAGAAACACATTGATTGATTTTCAATGCATTCCTATGGGAAACTGTGCTTCGCAAGACGAAAAACTCGCAAGAAGAAAAAACTTGCGGAACGAATTAATTTCGTCTTGCGAGGCACCACTGTATTTGAACATGGCTATCATATCACCCCTTAACCTCCTCTTCTCCAGGCTAAACATGCCCAGCTCCCTTAGCCGTTCCTCATAAGGCATCGTTTCCAGGCCTTTGACCATTTTGGTTGCCCTCCTCTGGACACGTTCCAGTTTGTCAGTGTCCTTCTTGAACTGTGGTGCCCAGAACTGGACACAGTACTCCAGGTGAGGTCTGACCAGAGCAGAATACAGTGGCACTATTACTTCCCTTGATCTAGATGCTATACTCCTATTGATGCAGCCCAGAATTGCATTAGCATATTTAACTTACCAGCTGCTTGACAGCTTCCTAAACTCACTGACACATCATCTAGCGCTACTAGTCCACAATCCCAAAAGCTTCTACACCAGCTCACGAACACCACCTGAAATTTATAGAAAAGATGTTACTTTTTAAATGCTTTTGTTTTATCAGTCCTTGTAGTCTCCTTTTTCTAGGAAGAGAGCTTTCCTGCATTTCTTTTTTAGTGTTCTCTGCTGAAGACATCTGAACAATTTTAGTCTGAAGAGAGAGGCGTTCCTATGTAGTCTCATCTCAGCACAAGCCTATGTTAAGTAACATTTATATTTTTCTGAATGTATGATAAATCCTGACTAGCTCTAGTACAAAATATTCTTTACTATTTACATTTTTGGCAGTGCTTCATCCCAAAGGATCAGATGGCAATAAAATATATTTTATCACAACTAGTGATGGGAGGTGCGAATATTCTCCACAAACTAAATTCTAATGTAAGAACCAGTTTTACAACCCACATTTAAAAAATCTAGTAAATAATAAGTCAAGCTGTGATATTGCTAGTGTAAGTAATTTCAACTATATGTAATAGCAGAGGTCAGCAAGGCTTACCTGGTCTGGGCCAGTTCACTCCAGTGGAGATCCCTCGCCTGAGTGCGTGCGATTTCTGGCATCTGTGCAGACTTGATTTCCGGTGCTGCAAAAGTGAGTCCCCACGCTGTGCTGTCGGTTTAGCGCAGCGTGCGGGGACTCACCAAGCAGCCGGCTCGGAGGCCGGTAATACCACCCCCGTGGGCCGCTTGTGGCCCATGGGCCTTAGGTTGCCGACCCCTGTGTAACAGCCTTCTTTATATTTTGGTGTGACCTTATTCTTAGCAATTCTATAGCCTTGGCCATACAGTGATGTATACACAACATAATTAGAATTCAAAGTTGATGGAAAATATACGGTTAGTGGCAGGCTTAGTGATTAATGTGAGTCTTTCACGTTGAATTTTCAATTTCAAGTTTGGTGCAAAAAATCAAAGAACGTGAATTCACTGCATTGCCCCATTGAATAAAAGTATCTGTACAGATTTTGGTTGCCATCCTAACAGGTTTACCCATGAATAAACATGTTTTTGAATAAACATGGCCTAGGACCCTCGTACCTATGGGACCGCCTCTCCTGGTATGCCCTATGGAGGACCTCAAGGTCCATAAATAGCAACACCCTAGAGGTCCCGGGCCCTAAGGAAGTTAGATTGGCTTCAACCAGAGCCAGGACCTTTTCAACTCTGGCTCCGGTCCGGTGGAACGCTCTGCCTCATGAGACCAGGGCCCTGCAGGATCTGATTTCTTTCTGCAGGGCCTGTAAGATAGAGTTGTTCCATCTGGCCTTTGCCTTAGAATCAGTTTGATTCCTTCCTCCTCTTTCTTTTTCCTTTCTCCTCCTGTGAAGAGGCTGCATCCTAATGTTTTAATGTTGTGTCTTAATCTTTTAAATTGTCTTTTAATCAACTTGTTTTTATTATTGGTTGTTAGCCGTCCTGAGCCCAGTCTTGGCTGGGGAGGGCGGGGTATAAATAAAATTTATTATTATTATATAATTTTCAATGCATTAAAATGAAGATTCTATTTTAAATGAAAATTCTCTAATATTCTCATTAATCGAGAATATTCTCCAAAATATTACCATATTTTTCAGTGTAGATATTTTTTCCTTAGCAAGAATAGGCAAAAATAGCGGGTCCTCTTATACACGGATAGCATAGGGGGGCTTGGGCGATTGGTGTCAGCAGCCAAGAGATTGGCAGCTGCGATTTGGCTTGTGATTGGTTGCTGCGGCAAGGTTTGCTGACAATTGGCTGCAACTGTGGCAACTGGACGTTGATTTACGGCAGTGTTGAGGCGTGTGTGGTTGCGTCTAGTGGGCAGGTGGGCTTTGAGTGGCGACCATGCATATGATTGGTGGCCATGGCAATGCGTGCAATTTGCGGTGGTGTGCAGGCTGTAGAGCGACTGGCGGTGGTGACCCCCCGGTCACAAAATATAGGGGTCATCTTATACATGGGGGCATGTATTCTCATAACATCACTAATCACAACATATAAATATTAAAGCCAATAGTATAAGATTGCAAAGCTTATGGGCAGACAGGTGAAGCAATTATTGGGTCTCCGGAATGGAAATACAGTAAGATGGACACTATACAATTTAACTAGATTAATACATTGGTGTGAGGGGAGCTACCTGATCAATTTTACCCTATACTTAAAAGATGAAACAACTGAAGGAGAAAGGGGGAGTTTCTCCATTCATATAAATAAAAAATCTTCCATCCGTGGTAAGCCTCTGGACACAAATGGCATGTTATGGGAACACAGCCACCATGGGGAATAATCTAAAGTAAATACACATTGCTTCCAGGGCTGGTTTAATGTATTTGGAAACAAAAATTTATTTTCCATGTACTATCTGAAAGGCAGTAGGCAAGTGTATAATGCAAATTGCATGCCAGACCTTAACATAAGACCATTTGTTCCCCCTCCTATTTAAAAACCAGAAAGCTAATTCTTTTTTAGGATAATTAGTAGCAGAATTGGCAAATACAGTCATACCTCGGGTTACAGACGCTTCAGGTTGCGTTTTCTCGGGTTACGGACCGCCGAAACCCGGAAGTACTGGAACAGATTACGTCTGGGTTTCGGTGGTAGCGCATGCGCAAAAGCGCTAAATCGTGCTTTGCGCATATGCAGAAGCACCGAATCGCAACCCATGCGTGCGCAGACATGCAGCTGCGGGTTGTGAATATGCATCCCACACGGATCACATTCGCAACCCGAGCGTCCACTGTAAAGGCCAAAGTCTGCTGGCTGAGACTCCACTGTAGGTAGTAATTCTTCCACTGATACTTGACAGGTTTATGCTTGAAGCAAGAAGCCCTTTTGCAAGAGGCAACAAATACAATTATAAATATGTTTTCTGAACAGCATCTGAACAATCTCTGCAATTATTCTGCTGCTTCATCTATAACAGATGGAACTGAAATCCCTGTGCACGTTGTAAAAATTTTGAATCTGGGTGGGGGCTGTTCAAATGTTGACTTTACATACTTCCATTTGCCATTTCAACTGGTTAATGTATCTTGCAGATGACCTGCCAACATGAATTATTTCTGTTGGCCCTTTGGCAGATACACTTTAAGTCTCCAAGCAAACAGTTCCTCAAAAACTTGCCAATGAACAATCACATGAATTAAATTACAAATTCTCAAGAGGATCTAAATCTGCATCGTCTTTTCAATTTAATGTAGCATGACAGCTGAACAATATCTCACATTTAATCATACCGCATGAAGTACCATATCTTGCTTTCTGTGATATATTCAACATCAAATGAGAAACTATTGCAACAAATCATTTCCATTCTTGCTGAAGCTAATGTAGTGATTTGTCCTTTCATTATGTTTCTTCAGACCCAACACCCTAGCCATTATTTCTTTATTATTACATTTCTATCCCACTTTTCTTCCACCGAGCTCAAGCTGGCACACATGGTTCTCCCCCTCCCCATGTTACCCTCCTGTAGGGCTGGACAGGCTGAGAGGTGGTGACTGTCCCAAGGTCACTCAGTCACCTTCATGCATAGGTGGGGATTTGAACCCTGGTCTCCCAGAGGATACCCACACTAGCTATTTCAGCCATCTTTGTTGTTCTTTCATGCCACAATATCTGAAAACAACGGTGATCTAATGTGTCTTCTCGTTTGATTTTTTTAAAAAATCTATGATGTGAGGACAAAATCGGTGAGAGTTTCCAGTTGTTTATCATCTGTACTTTCAAGCTCACGGGGCACAACCAAACAAATCACAAATAGAAACATGAACTGCACGTATGCACACAATGTAGAATAATTTTTAAATATCAGGGTTTCCACTACTGCAATGATACTGTTTTTCCCTCCACAGAGGTTATATTAAATTATCAGAAAACATGGTTACAATTTGTAAATGGAGACTTCCGGAGGCGACGCCTCCGACAATGGCGGATTCTCCCTGATTCAGGGGGAGACAGCTCTACAGAAACCGGGTCTTACCGCTGCAGCGAAGCGGGGACCCTTTCAAAAATTGCAGACGGAAGAAGCCTGCGACTGTGGGACTCGGCGGGCACCATTTGCACCCCTCTGTTTGGCAAAGGAGCTCTACAAAGGGCTCCGGAGTGAGACAGGGGTTGGCGTGGTGCTGAGAGTCAATCGCTACTTTTGTGGAGTGAAGCTGCACAGCCAAAGTCGGAGAGCGCTGTCCTTTTTCCTATGCTAATTCGGATTTCAAACAACAACCCGTGAGTAGGATAATTGAAACTTGTAGATCAAAATTATACCTTTGAATTAGAGCCGAGACGGGAAGGTGTAAAAATAGGAAGTCCGCCTCCTGTTCTTTGTAGAAAGATCAAAGCAAAGACTTTATAAGCTAAAAGCCATAAATTGACAGCCTGGAATTTCCTGCTCTTTTAACTACCAAATCCCCCCCTAGACAGCAGGAGGATAGGGGGAAAACAAATCGTGACTTTGCAAATGCTGCAGAGAGTAATTTAAGAAAATAAGTCTTCACTGTTCCTAACCTGGGGACGGAATGAAAGGAAAGAAATTGTCGGTGGTGCTTATAACAGGAATATAAGAAAACTGACAGAGAGAGTTGGAAGGAAAATAAGTCCTATGCTGCCTTCTGCCTGTTTGCTTTAGATTGAAAGGAAACAAAATATCTGAAAATCGAAAGTAACTTTTATTTTCCCTTGCTGGATACACTGTAAAAATGGATGCTAAAAAGTAACTACCCCTCCTAGAGGAGGTCTACCAGTGCTTTTGTTTTATTTTACAAAGAGAACATAGCAGCTGAGAAAATCAGACCGTGGGACCAGCTTTCTGACCTTGACAGAATGATGAGAGAGGAAGTTTTATCTGCCCTGGACAAAATATATGATGTGCTGCAACAGATGGATGAGAAAGTGTCTTTTATGAATCAAGAGACGGCATACATTTTAGCTGCAGTTAACAAGGAGGTGCCAATGGAATGTACAGTTACAGAAACTGCACAACAATCTACTCAGGATATTGACTTAGGGCAAGTGCATGAGGTTATGAATGTATCTCATAAGACACAGAGTCTCCAAGTTTTACAGGATCAGAAGCTGCAACATTGGGAGATGGAATTCGTAGGGCACTGGTTAAATTGTGGACCTAAGAGAGTTATTATCTTGGGTGTGAAACAAGTGGAAGATTATCTTTGGAATGACTACCCTTTGGATTACAAACTAAACATTGGGGAGTGCAACACTGGAGAATGGGACAATTGGATAAAAGGAGATGAAGAATTTTACTACATAGAGTCCTCCAGAGACTGGCTCCCCAAAGAGAAAGAGAAGAAAATGCGAAAGAATACAACAGGGAACAAGGATTTATGTAACTACAAACAGAAACAAGAAAACTCGCAGAGGGGGCTTGGAAGTGACTTGAGAGCTTCAGATATTAGAACACCGGATTGACAAGGGTTAAAGACTTAAGGACTGACATTATCCGGAACCAGGAAAAGGGACGCTGGAGAAACTTAAAATGAGAAATGCTTTTGTAATAAATTCTTATTTATGGAATTAGTGTAATTCTAATGAAATATTAAGAGATGCTGGAAAGGAAGTAATTGGCTTTAGTAATGGTTTAAATCTAAGAACTTTAAAGATTTGAGGATAAGATAAAATTAATGAAATTAATGTAAGAAAAAATGAAGTGGTTTGAGTAATAAGGGGAAATAAGAATTTGCAAGAATGGTTTGATTATAAATGAAAATATGAGGTAAATATTACATGGGGACATATAATTAAGGGTAAGACAAGTGGTATGAATTTGCTGAATTAATTTTAAAATGGAATACAAGGAGGGAGGTGAGAGGAAGTCAGGAAAATAAGTAAAAGAATGCTGAGAATTTGAAAGGAGAGATTTTTATTTTTTATTTTTCTTATCCTTTTGTTTTTTGTGTGGAATTTTTGATTTTTGATTGTTGTAAATTTTATTTTTTTGTCTTTGATGTTTATTTTTTGTTATCTTTGTGGTCTTTTTTCTTGAGAAAACCTAATAAATATTATTATTAAAAAAAATACAATTTGTAAATGTGTTGAGTACACACATTTGTACCTTCCTACAATGGATGAGTCAAAATGCTGTAATAGGATCTCTGCTCTGAGCCTCACTGCCAAAGAAGAGGCTAGGAAAGAGGTAGAACTTTGAATTCCAGAGAGAAGAACAGGATTTAGAAGATGAGTTGAGCACAGAAGTATACAGGCAGTTCCATATCATTAATTAAAGTGTTCACAACATAGTTAATATTATTTAATATACACAATTAATAGATTTAATATATTTATTTATTAAGCAAATTTAATCTGTCCCTGGCAGATGCACTGCACGGAAATGCAGGAGAACCCAGTATTTGTGTGTGTAAAAGAGAATCCAGCCCCTGGAATCCCGCCCAGAGAAGATCCAAGTGCACAGAGCAGGAGTCAAAGTGACCCCAAAGGTACCCTTTCTTTATTAATGTGTGTGTGTGGATGTGAGGGACACTAGAGGGGATCTGAAAAATCTTCCCCTCTCCAATCGAAAAACAGGAGCCCGAGTTTGCTTTCCCCCACCAGACAGGTTTTTCTGCATAGCTGATACCTACCTACTGCAATCTCCCCAAACTCCTGCCGCTCCTTCCCACCCCACTGATCCCCCTTCTCTAGGGCCCAGCCAGACCCTTGACTTGTGCACACCAAAGACAGTGAGGAGTGCCCCCAACACCCCACCACCAGCAGCAGCCCCCGTCCGGGGACAGCTCTCACCCATAGCTGTCAACTTACAGATTTGAAAATAAGGGACCAGCAGCCTTGAAAATAAGGGACCAGCACCCAGAAAAGGGACCTGCAGCCTCACCTGTTCCAGGCACTCCAGTCTTCCTCTCCTCCTGTCAAACTCATGCTGGTAGCTTCGAGAACACAGTCCAACCAACTTTGTAACCAGAGGTTCAACTGAATAGAATCTGAATCACATGCACCACAAGGCCTATGCAGCCTCAACTTAAGATGGCTCCCCGGCCTGGCTTTGCACTGCAAGTTTGCAGCAGCATGTGCAACAAAATGGCGTCCAGCATTCAAAACCCCCCTCAGCTTGCATTAACTAGCCACACACACACACACACACAGCCTCCCCCCCTCCTACGAGATCTCCTTTCCTTTTCCCCCACCATGTGCCCCCGCTCCAGACAGACCTTTCCACCGGCAAGGGTGAGTGGGCCATCGATGACATATCCATCCGATCCCAATCTGAGCACTCAGCACAGGTATGTTCAACTTCTGAGCCCCTCTGAGCCAAAGGCAGAAAGCCCAGCCAGCAGCCAAATGAAGCCTCAAGGAAAACCACAGTCACCTCTCCACTGGGAAGCGCTGAGCAAAGGCGAGTCCCCAGGGAACGCAGCCAATTTGATCAGCACAAGGCATGCAAGCTGCACCCCCCAGTCGTTCTTAGACTTCTTATTGGGTGAGCAACACAGCCAAGCAACACAGTTGAAGCCTCCCTCCTCCCTGGCTGGCAGGGAGGGAGGGAGAGGACCTGCTTCCTTTGAAATTTAAGGGACATCATTTTAGGGACATTTAAGGGACATCCATCAATAAGGGACAGCAGCGGGACATGGCGCTGGAATAAGGGACTGTCCCTTCAAATAAGGGACGCTTGGCAGCTATGCTCTCACCTAGCCTTTAGCTCCCTCGTTCTCGACTCTATGGGGTCAGGCAGCTTCCTTCTTCAGCGTCTACATTTCCCCTGTGGCAACTACTATATGAAGCTGCTGAGTGAATCCATGGAAACATTCCTCCTTTTTAATCTGGTACTGGTGAGGCAGTAGAAAAACTGGACCAATGTCTGATACTAGTATTTCCAGTCCTAGGATGACACTTTAACCATTATACCAGTACTTCTCAAATGTTTTTAAACTGGTTCAACTTGTTACTCATTCTTTCAGGACCCACTTGTCAACCAAGTACCTCAGGTTACATACACTTCAGGTTACAGACTCCGCTAACCCAGAAATAGTACCTCGGGTTAAGAACTTTGCTTCAGGATGAGAACAGAAATTGTGCTCCAGCGGCACGACAGCAGCGGGAGGCCCCATTGGGTAAAGTGGTGCTTCAGGTTAAGAACAGTTTCAGGTTAAGTACAGACCTCCAGAAAGAATTAAGTACTTTACCAGAGGTACCACTGTACTGCTTTTGAGACTCCATTTCCCCTTCTGCAACAGAAAATCCAACAATGTCACTTTATTTGTGAGTGAATATAGTGCTATGTGGGCAGTACCTATGGGAATAATTTAATTGGGAGTGCAGCAGGAAGTGGATAATGACCACATGCTTACAACTGTTTTGTTCTTGCTTCATAAGGCTTTGTGTTGGCTTATCAGTGACTTTGTGCTGATACAGGTTTCATACTGATTGTTTTAGTAGATGTTAATTGGTTGTATCTGTATTTCTTGGTTACCGAATTGTAATGTGAATTGTCCAGAAATCATGGCCGATTGTGTTGTATATAAATGCACCCCCAAAAAAATATAGTCACAGATATCAGATCTCCAGTATCCCAATGTTTAAAGTATAATGAGGACAAATTATGCAGATGCTTTTCTGTCCAAGGATAAAAAAGGAACAGCAATTGCAGCACTGAAGAATGAAGGAGAAAAGAGCCCTGAGAGAAAACCACGGCTGGAGACTATTCCTGTTGCATCTCCTGTATATTCAAACAGTTACACAGTGCAACAGAAATGGCTACCTGAACAGAAAAATAGGATAGTGATGTGTTTAGCAAGTCCTCAGCATTCAATTAGACTTCCCGTGTCTTAATTTTACAAGTCTGTTTCTTCACTGGTGAAACTACACCTCTTTGATTCTTTTTACAACAGGGAAATATTTTGTCCTAAACAGAAATTAATCTTAGCCTCCCCGTTTCTTACGCAGTCACCAACAAGAAAGTGAGGAGAAAAATCAATGTTTTACAATATATTTATGGTATGATAAAATTTTAGGGAGCACACACATAGTGAACTCACATTAGTTACCAGAAAACTAATCCTTTACCCTTCAGAATTTAGGAAATAGTCCCTGAGAAAATTACACTTTATTTTAGCATACAGAACAATCCCAAAAGCCATTTTGGCTCTCCTAATGACTCTAAATATTTCCTCTGCAGAAGGAAATATCTTGTAGAAACTTTCCCAGTACAGTGGTACCTCAGTTTAAGAACAATCCTGTTTACGAACGATTCGGTTTACAAACTCCACAAAACCGGAAGTAGTGTCCTGGTTTGCAAGCTTTACCTCGGTCTAAGAACGGAAGCCAAATGGTGGAAGGGCACTGGCAGCGGGAGGCCTCATTAGGGAAAGCACGCCTCAGTTTAAGAACGGTTTCGGTTTAAGAACGGACTTCAGGAATGGATTAAGTTCATAAACCAAGATACCACTGTAGGCCTGTGACCTGGATTCAAGAATTGAAGAATTTACCAACTCAAAAGAATGCCCCAGACTGGCCAGGTAATGCAATTAGTAGCCATTATCAGGTAGCTTTTATATGCCTGTTGTCTTTGCCCATGGAGTTTTCTTGGCAGAGATACTGGAGTGGCTTGTGCTCACTGGAAGGACAGATCGTGAAGCTGAGGCTCCAAGACTTTGGCCACCTCATGAGAAGAGATGACTCCCTGGAAAAGACCCTGATGTTGGGAAAGATGGAGGGCACAAGGAGAAGGGGACAACAGAGGACGAGATGGTTGGACAGTGTTCTCGAAGCTACAAACATGAGTCTGACCAAACTGCGGCAGGCAGTGGAAGACAGGAGGGCCTGGCGTGCTCTGGTCCAGGGGGTCACAAAGAGGCGGACACGACTAAATGACTAAACAACAACATCAGGTAGCTTGTAAGACAGGAGACAAGCCGCACTCTCAAATTTCTGTTGTAGATGTGTATGATGTCTTTGGGGTAGCTTTTGGCTAAGGGGTTGGGCAATTTCTAAAGTCTTTAAAAGTTTTTGCACACCTTTGTTTTGGTTCCTCACCTCTTTGCAAGAGAAGGGGAACTCTGTTGCAGCAGGAAATTAAAGATCTTTCCTGCTTTCCTTCTACTGGTTCCTGCCTCCATTCATTATTCTCTGACCAATCATGGACTTGCGCCTTGGGAGGTTGGGATGCAAAAGCCAATCCCAATTTTTTCTACAACAATGGAAAAATTACTGACAGCAAATAATAAAGTTCTGACTTGAGAAACTATTGCAAGAGTACAACATGGAAGTGGTCCCTTTAGAGCAGTTATGGGACAAACCGGTTTCAAGACAGAACTGTCTATGTTTATTATAAATGATCTCTTGTTTTTAAGTTGGTACAGTGGTACCTCAGGTTAAGAACTTAATTCCTTCTGGAGGTCCGTTCTTAACCTGAAACTGTTCTTAACCTGAAGCACCACTTTAGCTAATGGGGCCTCCTGCTGCTGCCGTACTACCAGCACGCAATTTCTGTTCTCATCCAGAAGCAAAGTTCTTAACCTGAGGTACTATTTCTGGGTTAGCAGAGTCTGTAACCTGAAGCATCTGTAAGCTGAAGCATCTGTAACCCAAGGTACCACTGTACTGGTATTTTTACAGCCCCCCGAAATTTGGAACATGCTGGGATCTTCACTGCTTAATCAGGCCTAGATTCCTGTTCCTCCAAAAAGCAACAGTGTTGACTGGACAGGGTAGAATTCCTTAGGAAAACATGTAGTTTAAAAAATCCTAAAGTTTCTGCCCCTTTTCATCCTTGGGTTCCAGCTAAATAACTCTCATGATGGTAGGGATTTTTTTTAGCATTAAGTCCTTACTTTGTTGATGGACAGAGAGTGAACTATTAACTACAGATACTCTTATTTTTGTTTTAAGTTGAACTGTTAGCTGTATTTACTGTTAAAAATCTTTATTGATTTATCGCTTATCTGTTTAAACTCACACTCAAGAGTTTTCTAAGATGGCTAATCACATTTTGTATCCATGGCCTACTTGCTACTTTTCCTGTACAAAATACTCCAGCCAGTAACTACCTGAAACAGCTAATTCAAACATATCTTGGAAAACCCTACACAGCCTCAGAAAAAGAGTTCTTTCATTCATCCGTTACGCAGTTTTGACTCAGAGAACAAATATGTTCACAAAACGCTGCACCAAAAGCTAAAGTATGGACTTCATTTAATATTTGCATGATGTACTCTTTACAGTGTGGAGGAGCATGGAGTAAAATAAGTTGCTAAAAAGTTTTAGAAGGTTTTTCCAACTACAAAAGTTATGTAACCAGGACGGTTCTAAAAAGGATGGAATGGAAACATCTGATTCTCTCACTCTATTTGACATTCAAGGATGGCCAAAATGCAACTTGGCTGTATAGACTATTTACTATTTCCATAGACAACCAGGAAATCAAAGTTGCATAAATCAACCACAGGCCAGCTCAAACAAGTGCTAGGCATGAAGATTCATGAGAAGGAATAAAGCTGGAGAACAGGAAAATATAAACTGATTTCCATTAAGCTTGCATTGAAATTACACATGGGACCTGTAAGAAAATGCTGTGCGCTAAATTATAAATTCTACATGTTCTTCATTCAATGTAAAAGTTTTGCAACCACAATCATGCGCCGCCCCCTTTGCTGGTGACATATTATTGTGTACACAGCACTCAAGGTGTGATCTTACTTGTGTGGACCCTTTGTCTCTTCTGTAATGCCTCCTATATTGCACTATATATAACTGGGAAGCACTGGCCTGCGAGCGCTCCAATTGGAGAACAGCCTTTACCAAAGGCATCATGGACTTTGAAGATGCTTGAAGTCAGAGCAAAAAGGAGAAACAAGCTAAGAGAAAGGCATGTTTGGCAAACCCTCATTGTGATCAACTCCCATCCAGAAACCAATGTCCCCACTTTGGAAGGACGTGTGGATCCAGAATTGGCCTCCACAGTCACTTACGGACTCAATGTTAAAACCGTGTTTATGGAAGACAATCTTACTCAGCTATGAGTGATTGCCGGAGAAGAAGAAGAAGAAGAAGAAGAAGAAGAAGAAGAAGAAGAAGAAGAAGAAGAACCCCTAAATGTTTTCAAAAAGTGCTACCACTTATCCAAGTTGCCATTTAATGCTTGCATATTTAGTTCACTTTTCTTATTGTAATATTTTAGGTTTTTCCCAAAAAAAGGGGAGAGAGAGAGTGCACTATTTATATTTATAGCAAACAGAATGAAACTCACACGACCATGCTACTAACTTGTTTAGTTGAAGAAATCACTGCCTTGCCGTGGCGAAGGGGCTTGAAGAACTCAGAGAAGCTATGAACTATGCCGAGCAGGGCACCCAAGATGAACAGGTCATAGTGGAGAGTTTTGACCAAATGTGATCCACCTGGAGGAGGAACCGGCAAGCCACTCCAGTATCCCTGCCAAGAAAACTCCATGGACAAAGACAACAGGCATATAAAAGATATGACGCTGGAAGATGAGCCCCTCAGGTCGGAAGGCGTCCAACATGCTACTGGGGAAGAGCGGAGGGCAAGTACAAGTAGATCCAGAGCTGATGAAGCGGCTGGGCCAAAGCCGAAAGGACGCTCAGTTGTGGATATGCCTGGAAGCGAAAGGAAAGTCCAATGCTGTAAAGAAAAATATTGCATAGGAACCTGGAATGTAAGAACCATGAACCTGGGTAAGTTGGAGGTGGTCAAAAATGAGATGGCAAGAATAAATATTGACATCCTGGGCATCAGTGAACTAAAATGGACGGGAATGGGTGAATTCAGTTCAGATGACCATCATATCTACTACTGTGGGCAAGAAACCCGTAAAAGAAATGGAGTGGCCCTCATAGTCAACAAAAGAGTGGCGAAAGCTGTACTGGGATGCAATCTCAAAAATGATAGAATGATCTCGATACGAATCCAAGGCAGACCTTTTAACATCACAGTAATCCAAGTTTATGCACCAACTACTTGTGCTGAAGAAACTGAAATTGACCAATTCTATGAAGACTTACAAGACCTTATAGAAGTGACACCAAAGAAGGATGTTCTTCTCATTATAGGGGATTGGAATGCTAAAGTAGGGAGTCAAGAGATAAAAGGAACAACTGGCAAGTTTGGCCTTGGAGATCAAAACGAAGCAGGGCAAAGGCTAATAGAGTTCTGTCAAGAGAACAAGCTGGTCATCACAAACACGCTTTTCCAACAACACAAGAGACGACTCTACACATGGACATCACCAGATGGGCAGCATCGAAATCAGATTGATTATATTCTCTGCAGCCAAAGATGGAGAAGCTCTATACAGTCAGCAAAAACAAGACCTGGAGCTGACTGTGGCTCAGATCATCAGCTTCTTATAGCAAAATTCAAGCTTAAACTGAAGAAAGTAGGAAAAACCACTGGGCCGGTAAGATACAATCTAAGTCAAATCCCTTATGAATACACAGTGGAAGTGAGGAACAGGTTTAAGGATTTAGATTTGGTGGACAGAATGCCTGAAGAACTATGGATGGAGGCTCGTAACATTATACAGGAGGCAGCAATGAAAACCATTCCAATGAAAAGGAAATGCAAGAAAGCAAAGTGGCTGTCCAATGAGGCTTTACAAATAGCGGGGGAGAGAAGGCAAGCAAAATGCGAGGGAGATAGTGAAAGATACAGGAAATTGAATGCAGATTTCCAAAGAATAGCAAGGAGAGACAAGAAGACCTTCTTAAACGAGCAATGCAAAGAAATAGAGGAAAGCAATAGAATGGGAAGAACCAGAGATCTGTTCAAGAAAATTGGAGATATGAAAGGAACATTTCATACAAAGATTTCCATAATAAAAGACAAAAGTGGAAAGGACCTAACAGAAGCAGAAGACATCAAGAAGAGGTGGCAAGAATACACAGAGGAATTATACCAGAAAGAAATGGATGTCTCGTATACCCCAGGTAGTGTGGTTGCTGACCTTGAGCCAGACATCCTGGAAAGTGAAGTCAAATGGGCCTTAGAAAGCACTGCAAATAACAAGGCCAGTGGAAGTGATGGTATTCCAGCTGAACTATTTAAAATTTTAAAAGATTATGCTGTTAAGGTGCTACACTCAATATGCCAGCAAGTTTGGAAAACTCAGCAGTGGCCAGAAGATTGGAGAAGATCAGTCTACATCCCAATCCCAAAGAAGGGCAGTGCCAAAGAATGCTCCAACTACCGCACAATTGCACTCATTTCACACGCTAGCAAGGTTATGCTTAAAATTCTACAAGGAAGGCTCAAGCAGTATATGGACCGAGAACTCCCAGAAGTGCAAGCTGGATTTAGAAGAGGCAGAGGAACCAGAGACCAAATTGCAAACATGCGCTGGATTATGGAGAAAGCTAGAGAGTTCCAGAAAGACATCTACTTCTGCTTCATTGACTATGCAAAAGCCTTTGACTGTGTCGACCACGACAAACTATGACAAGTTCTTAAAGAAATGGGAGTGCCAGATCACCTCATCTGTCTCCTGAGAAATCTCTATGTGGGACAAGAAGCTACAGTTAGAACTGGATATGGAACAACTGATTGGTTCAAAATTGGGAAAGGAGTACGACAAGGCTGTATTTTGTCTCCCTGCTTATTTAACTTATATGCAGAATTCATCATGCGAAAGGCTGGGCTGGATGAATCCCTAGCCGGAATTAAGATTGCCGGAAGAAATATCAACAACCTCAGATATGCAGATGACACAACCTTGATGGCAGAAAGTGAGGAGGAATTAAATAACCTTTTAATGAGGGTGAAAGAGGAGAGCGCAAAATATGGTCTGAAGCTCAACATCAAAAAAACGAAGATCATGGCCACTGGTCCCATCACCTCCTGGCAAATAGAAGGGGAAGAAATGGAGGTAGTGAGAGATTTTACTTTCTTGGGCTCAATGATCACTGCAGATGGTGACAGCAGCCACGAAATTAAAAGACGCCTGCTTCTTGGGAGAAGGGCAATGACAGGCCTAGACAGCATCTTGAGAAGTAGAGACATCACCTTGCCAACAAAGGTTCGTATAGTTAAAGCTATGGTTTTCCCAGTAGTGATGTATGGAAGTGAGAGCTGGACCATAAAGAAGGCTGATCGCCGAAGAATTGATGCTTTTGAATTATGGTGCTGGAGGAGACTCTTGAGAGTCCCATGGACTGCAAGAAGATCAAACCTCTCCATACTGAAGGAAATCAACCCTGAGTGCTCACTGGAAGGACAGATTGTGAAGCTGAGGCTCCAGTACTTTGGCCACCTCATGAGAAGAGAAGACTCCCTGGAGAAGACCCTGATGTTGGGAAAGATGGAGGGCACAAGGAGAAGGGGACGGCAGAGGACGAGATGGTTGGATAGTGTTTTCGAGGTTACCAGCATGAGTTTGACCAAACTGCGGGAGGCAGTGGAGGACAGAGGTGCCTGGCGTTCTCTGGTCCATGGGGTCACGAAGTGTCGGACACGACTAAACGACTAAACAACAACAACAACAAATTTCCAATCTGTTACCTCAGAGGATGTAGACAGGTTGCTTGGACGGGGGAAACTGACCACCTGTCTCCTTGATCCTTGCCCATCCTGGCTTATAAAAGCTAGCCGGGAAGGGCTGGGAGATGGGCTTCGTGGGGTGGTGAATGCTTCTCTCTGTGAGGGAGCCTTCCCAGACCCGCTGAAAGAGGCGGTTATTAAACTGCTTCTTAAAAAAACATCTTTAGACCCAGCCAGTATGGCCAACTATCACCCAGTCTCAAATATTCCATTCTTGGGCAAGGTGATTGAGCGAGTGGTTGCTGAACAACTCCAGGCACGCCTGGAGGATGCGGACCATTTGGATCCCTTCCAGTCAGGATTTAGGCCTCATCATGGGACTGAAACTGCTTTGGTTGCTCTGGTCGATGATCTCTGGCGGGCAAGGGACAAAGGTGAAAGCTGTTTCCTAGTTCTGCTGGATCTCTCTGTGGCCTTTGATACCATTGACCACAACATCCATCTGGAGCAGGGGTAGGCAACCTAAGGCCTGGGGGCCAGATGTGCCGCAATTGCCTTCTCAATCCAGCCTGTGGACGGTCCAGGAATCAGCGTGTTTTTACATGACTAGAATGTGTTCTTTTATTTAAAATGCGTCTCTGGGTTATTTGTGGGGCATAGGAATTCGTTCTTTTTTCTTCTTTTCCCCCCCAAAATATAGTCCAGCCCACCACATGGTCTGAAGGACGGTGGACTGGCCCATGGCTGAAAAAGGTTGCTGACCCCTGGTCTAGAGGGGCTGAGAGATGCGGGCACTGTTATACAGTGGTTCTGCTCCTTCATTCCGGGCCGTGTCCAGAAAGTGGTGTTCAGACCTCTGGGCTCTCACTTGTGGGATGCCTCAGGGTTCTGTCCTCTCCCCCATGCTTTTTAACATCTCTGGGAGAGATCATCAGGAGGGTTGGGCTGGGTGTTCATCAGTATGTGGATGATACCCAGCTCTACCTCTCTTTTACATTGGCTCCCAGTACGTTTCCGAACACAATTCAAAGTGTTGGTGCTGACCTTTAAAGCCCTAAATGGCCTCGGTCCAGTATATCTGAAGGAGCGTCTCCTCCCCCATCGTTCTGCCCGGACGCTGAGATCCAGCGCCGAGGGCCTTCTGGCGGTTCCCTCGCTGCAAGAAGCGAGGTTACAGGGAACCAGATAGAGGGCCTTCTCGGTAATGGCGCCCGCCCTGTGGAACGCCCTCCCACCAGATGTCAAGGAAATAAACAACTATCTGATTTTTAGAGGACATCTGACAGCAGCCCTGTTTAGGGAAGTTTTAAATGTTTGATGTTGCTTTATTATTATTATTATTATTATTATTATTATTATTATTATTATTATTATTCCATTGGGAGCCGCTCAGAGTGGGTGGGGTATAGATAATTAATTAATAAATAAATAAATAATAATAATAATAATAAGCCTTATTTCATGTAATAGACAAACAATTTGCAGAGAGTGCAGCACATCACCACCCCTACCAGAAATGCTTGTGCTAATGGAGACTTATCAGTGCTCAATTATTCCACAAGTAAATAATTGCAGCCCCCCTGTCCAGGCCTTCAAACAGCCAAACACAATAGGTTGTCACACGGCTAGGCAAAACTATATTGTCCATTATTGGCTCCTTTCTTTTCTTAACCTCAGTTGTAGGGTTCTCAATAGGAAAGTTTAAATTGAGGTGAACCCTCTAGCAAATAGGTAGTGGCTGGTGTCTCTCTTTCCTGGGAGAGGTGCTCATATTGTATCCAATTTAAATATCAAATTTTGGTTTGATTAATTGGGAAATTGCCTTTAGAACCAATTGCTACTCAACCCATTTAGTGGCTAAATCTTTATCTGTGATCACATTCCCATCTGTCAGGGAATTTTCAATGGAAAATAATAGAAGGGGGGAAATATCATGCCTTACTTTGGAACCCTGCAATCTGACATACAGAAATTACTGGTCATTACCTTGGCAGGCATGGGCTTTTTGAAGCTGATCTCCACTTGCGTCCAGACTCCTCTGGGAGTTTCCAAGACAGACCAGATTTTCTCTTGTACCACATGGTTCTCTTCAAAGATGTAAACAGTCAGGGCATCAGTCATTTTGAAAAAGCCATATAAGGCATAATAGAACCGCAGACAATACTGTAAATTTCCTGGCAAAGTAGTGCTGTACAAACGGCCAATGTACCCAGGTTGTGATGTAAACTTTGTATTCGCTAGCAAGTAGTAACCTGCAAAACAATAAAATGTTAAAAAACATTTCTGGCCAACTCATTCCATCACCTCATTTTAGGACACTTTTAGGCATTTCATTGGATTCTAGAGTTACAGAAAATTTCCGCTGGCAAAGTTGCAAGTTATAACCATTACTGATTATATAACACCATGTTTCTAAATGAGTGTTTGAAAGAAAACCTCCCAAATAAGTTTCACCTATATTGCATTTAAACAACTACCAGGTGTTATTGAAGATCAAGACATTTCAATCTTACAACGAGAGAGCTTCTTTCTCTGCAGGAAGCAGCCCTGGCTTCACCAGTTCAGGTGGCAGCTGACTCGGCTCCAAGGCCATCCAGACGTGACACTAAATCACACAACACATTTTCCCCAAGCAGCTCCTCAGTAGATATTAAAGCTCTATTGAACACATTGTTGGATACTGAATTATAGTTTAGATCATATTGCTGTGTCACTGACCATACTTCACTGCTCACCAGATTGACAGTGCAATCCTATGCAATCCTATTCAGAAGTGAGTAACACCCACTGAGTTCAATGGGGCTTATTCCCAGGTGAGTACAGACTGCAGGTTAAGCCAATCTCTATCTGAAGTAGTTTGGTAAAATTCATTTTTACCAGAAAAGCTATTCTGAGGTAAAGTAACAAAGATTCTCATGGCACCTTAAATACTATAGTATGTATTATGGAAGATAATAGATACCCACTTCACCAGATACATGAAGTATAATCCCAAAATGGCAGGCAGATGTACACACACGTAGAGAGGAATGAGGTCAGAGAAAATGCTATTTCTGAGAGTTCTTAAATAGTACTTCATTTACTAAGCCTTTAATGAAGCAGCTGGTAACAGGGGATTTTGGACTTAAAACAACTTCAGAATATCAAGGAATTGCATTTATCACTTGATCTTGATTTCATTCACCACCATGTGACCACTGATTCTCTTCTCTGAAAACTGATGGGGCATGAAAGCCGAGCTAAATACCTTTTAGTCAGTTTTTATAATAGCTATTCAAACCTCATCCCATGTGTGCCATCTCCTCCAGCTGCCCAGAAACAATATTTTCTGGTGTTCGTCCATAGTAAATCACTGATCCTGTTTTTGCCTTTCAGGTAAGTAAAAACTTATTATGTGTATCATATTATTTGTTATATTATTGGTTTCCAAACTTGAATTTACTCATCTGCAGTGTATGCAGTGTCTGCAATTTATCATGTGTCCCGCACTTTCATTACCCATTCTTCTTTGGAGGAATGTCCAGTGTTTCCCAAACCCCTAAAAAGTACCCTGTAACTGAGAAACATTAAGCTGAGGGAGAATTGCGTTTCTGAGGCTGGGCAGTTCCCACAGGTCCAAACCAAGCCATCCCACCAGCTTCTCAGTATCTTAATCCCCTGCGATTGTTTTTTTAAAGACTTACAGTAGTGCTAGATCCCCTGTCCCCTCCTATTTATACCAGCTTCTCCCCCCCCCCCCAAAGAGGGCATTTCACCAGAATATAGTGATGCCTGTTTTGGTGCTCTGGCTTTTGTTTCATGGGCTGCTGTTGTCTATTCTTTGTGCCAACCTAAGAAAAATAGTTTGGAAAAATTGCTGGGAGTTCCAGAATTCCCACAAAACTTTTGTGGCAATGTGCGATTGAGTTCAGAACATTGAGGTACTTCATCTGTATGTTCTGCTTGTTCTTCAGGTGAAGAAGATTTGTCACTTACCCATGCCAGTAGTATGGTCTCCTGGCCTGTATGCATTAGGCTTTACTTTGACCCTGCTCCAGCCAGGGCCATCCTTGCGATCCTGATAAAAATTACACAGATCCTCCTCAAAATTGCAACTTGCCTGTGAAGGACTGAAGGAAATTTCTGAAAGGAAGTTAGGAGAAAGGAAGAGAGTGCATCAAGACAACAATCAATGTTGTTTTATTTGTTCATTAACGGCAACTGTACATATTATCCAAGGCAGACATATGTGAAGACTCTCTTTGGGTTAAAAGGTCCCTCTGCACCCACCTGTGCATATGTGGAAGCCATGCAACAGGGCCAACAGGGGGGCGGGAGGTCTGTGCATGCCTCCCATGCTCCCATGCAGCCTTCCCACTCAGGTCATCAGTGCAAGTTGTCTGAACAAGTAAGTAAGAAGGGAGGCTCTGGGGAGATGTGTCCAGACCTCCCATTTCACCTAAGGTCCCATTGCCTGCCCATGGCCTTGTGTACACATGGAAACAGGAAATAAAACCAGTGAACCTATGGAAGTTTGTCTCTACACACTGGACAGAATGAATACCTGCTCTAAATAAATATGGCAAAACTCAAGCGGGTATAAACCTCTCACATCTGTATGACAAATTCAGTCGTCTTTATTTCTTTTAAGTATAAAAAATAAATAACATATCAAAAAGAATGAAAACTCCTTCAAGATATCATGCTTAAGTAGATTCATTTTTGTGCGGTTGCTCCATTTTAAAGATATATGGTAGAAATTAAAGTTTTCAATGTGACAGCCCTCTAACATATAAAAAACACATAAATCAATATTTCCCTAAGAGAACAGATCCAACATCAGTTAAGAATTACCAGCCTATATTTCCTTAATAACGATTACAAAATATTTGCACACATACTAGCAAACAGATTGAAATGCATATTGAAAGAGTATATCCGTGAGGATCAAGCAGGATTTCTCCCAGGGTGCCACATGAAAAATAATATAAGATATGCAATAGATACTCTAGAACAGAGATTGTCAACCTGATCCCTACCGCCCACTAGTGGGCGTTTCAGGATTCTAGGTGGGTGGTAGGAGGTTCTACGGTACAAGCTGAATCCTCCTTCCATCGAGCGCTGGTGGGCGGTAAGGAAATTTTACCATCAAGAAAGATGCATTAGTGGGCGGATAGGTATAAAAAGGTTGACTAGCCCTGCTCTAGAGTATCTAGAAGTGATAAACAAAAAACAGGCAGTGTTGCTGTTTATTGATGCTGAGAAAGCATTCAACAATGTCTCCTGGAGGTTTATGAAAAAAACACTGGAGATGATAGGAGTGGGAGAGAATTTCTATAAAGGTATAAATGCAATATATTCGCAACAAAGAGCTAAACTAGTTATAAATAACAATCTAACAGTAAACTATAATATTAAGAGAGGTAAAAGACAGGGGTGCCCTTTATCCCCACTGCTATCTATTTTGGTGTTGGAAATTCTGAAGATGAACATCAGAAAAGAAAAGAACATAAGGGGTATAGTTATCGGAAATAAGACCTTCAAAGTAAAAGCCTTTGCTGATGACCTGACTATAACAACAGAAAACCCAAAGGAAAGTGTGTCAATAGTGCTAGAAAAGAATTTGGGCTAGTCACAGGTTTCAAACTCAATAAAGAAAAAACCAAAATGTTAGTAAAATAAATATGAGGGAGGAGGATAGAAGAGAACTACAACAACTTACAGGACTGACAACTTGTAAAAGAATCAAATATCTAGGAATCTGGATATTGGCAAAGAATATAAATCTCTATAAAGACAACTATATACCAACCTGAAAAGAAATAAAAATAAACTTGGAAATATGGGACAGGTTAAAATTATCATTCTGGGGTAGGATCTCCCCAATAAAAATGAATGTGTTGCCTAAAATGCTTTTTCTATTCCCAGCCATCCCAGTAGTGGACAGTGTAAAACCTTTTAAGACCTGGCAGAAAGATATAACAAGATTTATTTGGCAGGGCAAGAGGTCGAGAATAAGTTATAAATTACAGAGAAAGAGGAGGCTTTGCACTGCCAAACTTAGAGTTGTATCATGAAGGTGCATGCCTATCTTGGATTAAGGAATGGATAGTATTGAAGAACACTGACATACTAGACCTAGAGGGCTTTAACAATCATTTTGGTTGGCATGCTTACCTATGTTATGACAAAGCGAGAGTTCACACAGATTTTACAAATCATGTAATAAGAAGGTCCCTATATGCAGTCAGGTTAAACAAAAGACACCCTGGAACAAGGTTAAAAAACAAGGGTATCTTGGAACAAAAGACACCCTGGTGGTTGTCACTGACGGAAGCCATAACAGTAAAAAAAGGTTAACATAATGAATGATTGGGTTACATATAAAGAAATTCTCTGTGAAGAAGGCAACCAATTAAAACTCAATAATTTTGAAGAAATAAAAAGTAGAGTGACTAATTGGTTACAGTATGACCAAATACATGACCTATTCAAACAGGATAAAAAAGGGGCTTTAACAAAGAACCTTCAAGCTTTGAAAGAGACTTGATATACAATGACGATAAAACACTGTCCAAAATGTATAAAATCTTATTAGAATGGTCGGTGAAGGATGAGGAGGTAAAATCTGCCACAATAAAGTGGGCAAGAGATCTACATCATAACATACAGCTTTCAGATTGGCAAAAACTGTGGAGGGAAGACCTTTAATTTACAGCTTGTTATTCTATTAAGGAAAACTACATGAAGGTCTTCTATCGCTGGTATATAACACTGGGGAAATTAGCAATAATGTACAAAAATAATTCAGATCTTTGCTGGAAATGTAAGGAGGCGGTAGAATTGATGTATCATGCCTGATGGACCTGTAAAAAAATGAAGGAATTTTGGGACTTAATTTATAACGAGTTGAAAAAAATGTTTAAAATCTCATTTCCCCCAAAACCTGAGGCATTTCTTTTAGTGATTATTGGGAGCGAGATCCCAAGATATCTAAATAACTGGAAAAGTGAGACAAAACCATCAATAAAAGATTGGCAGATCAAACTGATTGAATACACCGAGATGGATAAATTGACGGGACAGAGAAGGGATCAAGCGAAACAAAAATTTAGCAAAGATTGGAATACATTCAAAGTGAAAGACCACTGTGGAGAATTGCAATTTTTGCCTGGTTTAGATTAACTATTGTAATGAGAAACATCTAAAAGTAGTGGATAAGCTGGTCACCAACAATCTATATTCACAATGATATGCATTCGACAAAGAATTCTAAAAGAACCAAGTAAGAAGGGGAGGGAAGTCATAGGTAATTAGAATATCAATAAGTCAAAGAATAAAGAATATATTTTTGTTTTTTCTTTATTATGCTTTAGAAACAATTGTACAGTGGTACCTCGGGTGAAGTACTTAATTCGTTCCGGAGGTCCGTTCTTAACCTGAAACTGTTCTTAACCTGAAGCACCACTTTAGCTAGTGGGGCCTCCGAGGTACTATTTCTGGGTTAGCAGAGTCTGTAATCTGTAACCTGAAGCGTATGTAATCTGAGGTACCACTGTACATCAACAAGAAATTGAAACTTTATATTGTGATCTTATGTTAAGAAAGCATTTCTGTTGTAAAAAATCAATAAAGAGGAATTGTTATATATCCACATATATGGAGAATACCAAGAGCACAGTTTGGCCTGCATCATATTTTTCTGTGATAAATGGCACCTGGATCATGTTAGCACTAAAATAGAAAAGGTGTCACCTTCTCTACCATGCACAAAGTATTAACAAAACTTGGCAAAATTTGAAACTGTTGAAATACTTATATATCACCCAATTTAAAAAGATTAGCTATATGCAATTTTGACACCAAATCACCAACGTTTGCTACGTTTGGGATTACACATAACAGAAATACAGTGGTACCTCGGGTTGCATACGCTTCAGGTTACAGACCTCGCTAACCCAGAAATAGTACCTCGGGTTAAGAACTTTGCTTCAGGATGAGAACAGAAATCACACGGCGGCAGCGGGAGGCCCCATTAGTTGAGTGGTTAAGTGGTGCTTCAGGTTAAGAACAGTTTCAGGTTACGTACTTAACCCGAGGTACCACTGTACAATGGAAATACAAATGGAGAGAGTTCTTTTAACTCAGTGGTCATTTGATATAGGTGACATATTACCATTATTCCCCATTAATGTTGTGTTATTGAGTTACTGATGGTCCCAATTTACACGACTAATTAAATAAAAAAGTTGCACTAAATAAGATACATCTAAGTACAGCACTTGCAAATTCATGTAACATTTTGAAATCTAACAGCAAATCAGAAAACTCAGGGAGGAAATTCATACCTGTCTGATTGCTGCAGAAAACGGGAGAGAAAGAAATGTCATCAAGAGCAATATATCCTCCATTCGCACTGCTGAAAGCAACTTCAAAAATCACCTGGAAACAAAACCCAAGTAGAGAAACTTCATTGTTGCACCAATCATTCATTAACTAATAGCTTAATAATGATAGTTTTATTATTTCATTGCAACAAAGCTATGAAACTCCCAATACCACACATGAGAGGGAATGCTTGAAACTACACCCTCCAGGTGTCTGGCAGGAGGACAGGGCATGTGGAGAAGATGACTGTGGCTTGGGAAAAAGCCTCATGGGCCAAATTAGATCCTTGGCGGGCTTAATTTGGTCTGCAGGCCAAGGTTCTTCATGCCTGTTTCAGGGGCAGATGTTCATATAACTCAAATAAAAGGCAACTAATGACGAACAATGGCAGGCAGATTGATATACAGTAGTGTATACAGATTGCTCTGTGCATACATCAGCTTGTGTAAGATTTCATAAGTGCACACCATATGTACAGCATAATGTGTGACAATTGCACATGCGTCTATTCGCCAACATTTAACTTGGTAGTGAAACTAAACCTGATCGTGCTCATAAATAGAAATATGTGTATCTATCAAAGTTCAAGGTGTTTTTCTTATAGAGGAAATCCAATATGAATATTATTTTGGGGAAAGTTTGGTACAAGGGTTAGAGTGTTGTTCTAAGACCTGGGAAACCATTGTTCAAATCTGCCATGAGGCTCACTGTCACCACAATGTGTCACTATATTGGGTCAGTTACAGTCTCTCAGCCTAACCAGCTTCACAGGGCTGTTATGAAAATAAAATAGGGAGGGAGCTCTTTGGAGAAAAGTTAGGCTATAAATATAAAAATAATTATTAAAATATATAGTAATTATTTTGGGACGGACCCTTAGACAACATGTGAGTCCCTCAGCATGGGAAGACCCCTCCCCACCCTGAGCCATCACAAGCCCTATGGTATTCCATGCAGAACATTGTGAAGAAGGACTTTCCACAGAGCTGTCTGAACTGCACGGATCACCCATAATTTTTCTAGGGTTCATCCTAGAAATTGATCATATCTTCTAAAAAAAGCAATTTATTCTATTTAGTACAGTGGTGCCCCGCAAGACGAATGCCTCACGAAACAAAAAACGCGCAAGACGAAAGGGGTTTTCGGTTTTTGCATCGCTTCGCTAGACGAATTTCCCTATGGGCTTGCTTCGCAAGACGTCTTGCGAGTTCTTGCGAGTTTTTTCCCTTTTTCTTAAAGCCGCTAAGCCTTTAATAGCCGCTAAGCCGTTAATAGCTGCTAAGCCGCTAATACCTGCTAAGCCGCTAATAGCCGTGCTTCGCAAGATGAAAAAACGGCAAGACGAAGAGACTCGTGGAACGGATTAATTTCGTCTTGCGAGGCACCACTGTATATTAATACACTGCTTAATGCATCAAGTCCGTACACACACTCCATGGCTGCATGTTAAATATAGTTTTCACAGCAATATTGGAGAGAGAGCAATTTGTCAGAAGACATCTACTTCCAAGTGGAACATTCAAGTTGTATGAGTTTTAACTATTCATATTGAAGAAAAGAGAATGGCACAAAAAAGTCACTTTCATGTGATAGTCCTTTTCAAACTGTAGAATATGTAACTGTGCAATATTTGGAGCCTTACCTCCATTGGATATGGTGCACTGAAGTCAACTTCTCCTAAGACCCAATCCTTACTCACAGAACCATCTGCTTTCCAAAGTTCTTCATAAAAGCCATTTATGTCTCTCATGTAGACAGTGAATACAATTCCACTTTCCTGCTGCACTTGGTAATAAAAGGACAAGCAGCCCGACATAGGAGTTGTTGTCCTAGGTGAGACCAGCTGAGCCACTTCCTGGAAATGTTTGACATAGAGAGAGTCCACATACATATAATGACCTAAAAATCAGAGAAGCTTCTTTTAATGCTTAATGAAATGGCTTCTGCAACATATAAACAGTGGGAAGTAAATTGGATGTGTTACTTTTTATAAACAACAAATACTGAGCATTCTACTTCAAGTTTTTCAGGAATGCCAGTGGAAATATTTGGAGCATTATGGGAAGATGCCAGACACAGTGTAAAAATGCAGGCTATACCAGTTTTCCTGTTCAGGTTGGCTGACAGAGGTGCCATCAAGAAACAAAGAGACAGCAAGAGTAACTGGCCATTAAGATTAATTGACAATGCAAATACTGTCCCCACCCCCATGCGTGGACAGAGACAGGAGAACTGGGAGGGGGAGGTTGACATGATGTAACCACAGGAGAGAACAGCGGCCTTTGCAGGAGTTTTATTAAAAGAGCAAAAAGGAAGGAGGGACAGAACTCTGTGTGGGATGCTGGGAGGGGCTTCATGGAGAAACCTGGGTGCATAGCTGGCTTCTGCTCTGGACCCAAGCTTGCTGAAGCCATGGGAGACGCAACAACAGGCACCTTGAGGTGCAATGTTCTGCACTCCTTCCATCAAGGCTCAGGTATAAATATGTGTAATAATAATAATAATAATAATAATAATAATAATAATAATAATTTATTTGTTCCCCACCCATCTGGCTGGGTTTCCCCAGCCATTCTGCACGGCTTCCAACAGAATATTAAAATACAATAGTCTATTAAACATTAAAAACTTCCTTAAACAGAGCTGCCTTCAAATGTCTTCTAAAAGTCTGGTAGTTGTTTATCTCTTTGACATCTGGTGGGAGGGTGTTCCACAGGGCGGGTGCCACTACCGAGAAGGCCCTCTGCCAGGTTCCCTGTAACTTGGCTTCTCATGGTGAGCGAACTGCCAGCAGGCCCTCGGAGCTGGACCTGTGTCTGGGCAGAATGATGGGGGTGGAGACACTCCTTCAGATATACTGGACCAAGGCCGTTTAGGGCTTTAAAGGTCAACACCAAACACTTTGAATTGTGCTCAGAAATGTACTGGGAGCCAACGTAAATAAACCTTCGTTCATAAAGACATTGTAGCCTCCGTTGTGTCCTGATTTTCCAGCCAAAACACAACCCTGGAACTCCCTGGAATCCTTTTAGTTCTGTGTCATACAGCATATCATCCAAACAAATCTTGGCTACAGGTCACAGGTAATGAGGAGAGAGCTTAGCCAGGATCCCTTGTTCAAACAACAAACTAAGGTTCCCCCAAAGCTTCCTGGAAACAGTTGGCTGTTATAAGTGCCGAGAGTTGTTAAGAGACCCTGGTTCCCCTCACAGCACTACAGTTCTCAGAGTTCCCTATGAAGAGAAATTGATTGTTAAATCATTCTGAGAAATTGTAGTTCAGGGAGGGTAACAGGGGTGTCCTAACCTCTCTCTATAACAACTACAGCTCCCAGAACTCCCTGGGGGCAGCAATGACTGTTTACAGTGGTATCAGAGTGCATGAAATGTATGGTGTACATGGCCAAGCCCAACTCTGGTTTAGCTGCCCCACCATGCTGACCTGAAAGGACCAAGGAAGAGCAAAGCAGCTACCATCTCCTCAAGAGCCAGCACATTTGCACTGAACCATCGTTTGGCTTAGTGTGACATGACAATGAGACCACGGGTACTGGTTGATGGACTGATACATATGCAGAAAGGCGATCCATTTAGATTTTCCACCTCAGGCACACATACAAAAATACTGGGCCAGACTGACCTAGTTAAGTACCACGGCTGCTTGTAGTCTCAAAGTTTAAAAACTGTTTCATTGAGGAGATGGGGTAAAGAGGGAGAGAGGAAAATATCAGACATTAGTCAAGCTAACGTGCATAAAAACTGTGGGGCCAGATACTAAAACAACATGTTTCATCATTAAAAGTTTTTGTGTTGTATTGTGTATACTTGTTGCTAGGGAGGAATTATACAACAGTAGCAGAAGTAACTGGCTCATTTTTTCAAACTGTTAACTTTTAGTTACTGGCCACTTCTGGATTATGAAAAGACTTGGCTTTACAGTGGGTGCCTCTTTTTATGGTGCTGGCAAACTCCTGCTTCCCGATGCATTTCCAACACAGATTTTATGTTGACCATAATTCGATCAGGACATCTTTTTTCCCTTCTTTAAAGGTGCAACCAATTAGTAAAACTTAAGCCAAATTATATGGAACAATTTTGTCCAAAACCAAAGCATAATGCTGGATTGAAAAAGATGTAAAAATGTCTGGGCTTTGTGTTGTTGTTGTTGTTTAGTCGTTTAGTCATGTCCGACTCTTCGTGACCCCCTGGACCAGAGCACGCCAGGCACTCCTGTCTTCCACTGCCTCCTGCAGTTTGGTCAGGCTCATGTTTGTAGCCTCAAGAACACTGTCCAACCATCTCGTCCTCTGTCGTCCCCTTCTCCTTGTGCCCTCCATCTTTCCCAACATCAGGGTCTTTTCCAGGAAGTCTTCTCTTCTCATGAGGTGGCCAACGTATTGGAGCCTCAGCTTCACAATCTGTCCTTCCAGTGAGCACTTAGGGCTGATTTCCTTCAGAATGGATGCGTTTGATCTTCTTGCAGTCCATGGGACTCTCAAGAGTCTCCTCCAGCACCATAATTCAAAAGCATCAATTCTTCGGCGATCAGCCTTCTTTATGGTCCAGCTCTCACTTCCGTACAACACTACTGGGAAAACCATAGCTTTAACTATACGGACCTTTGTTGGCAAGGTGATGTCTCTGCTTTTTAAGATGCTGTCTAGGTTTGTCATTGCTTTTCTCCCAAGAAGCAGGCGTCTTTTAATTTCGTGACTGCTGTCACCATCTGCAGTGATCATGGAGCCCAAGAAGGTAAAATCTCTCACTGCCTCCATTTCTTCCCCTTCTATTTGCCAGGAGGTGATGGGACCAGTGGCCATGATCTTCGGTTTTTTTGATGTTCAGCTTCAGACCATATTTTGCGCTCTCCTCTTTCACCCTCATTAAAAGGTTCTTTAATTCCTCCTCACTTTCAATACCTAGGGATGTATCTGACCTCCAAAAATTTGAATTTGTTTAAAGACAACTATGAGAAATGTTGGTCAGAAATCAAAAGAGATTTGGAAACATGGTCAAGATTGAAACTTTCCTTGTTGGGCCGAATAGCAGCTATAAAGATGAATGTATTGCCGAAAATGTTATTTTTGTTTCAGGCCCTACAGATCGTGGACAAGGTGGAATGTTTTGGAAAGTGGCAGAAGGATATTTCCAAGTTTGTTTGGCAGGGCAAAAAGCCCCGAATAAAGTTTAAAATATTAACTGATGCGAAAGAAAGAGGGGGATTTGCCCTGCCAGACTTGAGGTTATATTACGAATCTGCAGCCTTCTGCTGGTTGAAAGATTGGATCCTATTGGAAAACACTGATGTCCTAGATCTGGAAGGGTTTGACAATGCTTTTGGGTGGCATGCATATTTGTGGTATGACAAGGTTAAAGTGCACAAATTGTTTAAAAACCACATTGTCAGAAGAGCAATTTTGATGGTCTGGACAAAATATAAAGACTTATTGGAGAGTAAGACTCCGAGGTGGCTCTCACCGGTGGAGGCCAAGGCACGCAAGAGACTTAACATGGAGGCCAATTGGCCTAAATATGGGGAAATAATTGAAAAAATTGGAGACAATTGGAGGTTGCAGAGCTTGGAAAAACTAAAAAACAAGGTGCGAGATTGGTTGCACTATGCACAAATTCAAGAGGTTTTTAAAGTGGACAAGAAGGTTGGATTCCAGGTGGAAAAATCGAAACTAGAGACAGAACTGTTAGAGCCAAAAAATAAACTACTTTCGAGAATGTATAACTTGCTGCTTAAATGGAATACTCAGGATGAGACAGTCAAATCCGCCATGATAAAATGGGCGCAGGATTTGGGGCATAACATTATGTTTGAAGACTGGGAAAGGTTATGGAACACCGGAATGAAATTTACGGCATGTAGTGCCTTGAAGGAAAACATTATGAAAATGATATACCGGTGGTACATGACCCCAGTCAAGCTTGCTAAGATATATCACCTGTCTGACAATAAATGTTGGAAATGTAAAGAGGCGGAAGGGACATTCTTTCACCTCTGGTGGACCTGCCCGAAAGTGAAGGCCTTTTGGGAGATGATTCATAATGAACTAAAAAAGGTACTTAGATTTACCTTACCTAAGAAACCGGAGGCCTTTCTCCTGGGCATGGTGGACCAGAGAGTGCTTAAGAAAGATAGAACTTTTTTTATGTACGCCACTACAGCAGCAAGGATCCTGATTGCAAAGCATTGGAAGACACAAGATCTACCCACGCTGGAGGAATGGCACACGCAGTTGATGGACTATATGGAACTGGCCGAAATGACTGGCAGAATCCGAGACTTGGGAGAAGAAACAATTGAGGAGGACTGGAAAAAAATTAAGGACTATTTGAAAAAACATTATAAGCTGTATGAATGTTAAAAAATGCACCTTTTAGGAAATTCTAGCTTCAGCAATGATAAATTAATGAAATGGAAATTGAGGCACAAGAAGTCAGAGGTAGAATAATGAAATAACTTTATTGTGTTTAAATGAAAATGTACATGATTTGGGTTATAACATATTTGAAATTAGGTAACATGATAAAATGAAGGATACAATAAGTATTGAAACAAGGTAACAAATTGCTGATGTTCTGTATTACAGAGAATGCAGGGTTGGGAGGATGCGGGGAAGTCCATTAGACTTGATGGAAAAAAGAACATGGAAATTTGTAACTTTTCTATTTTATTCCTATAATCTGTTTTCTATTCTTTTTTCTGTATTTCATAAACTCAATAAAAAATTATTATAAAAAAAATAAATAAACTCTTCTTTGTTCCAGCAAGGCTATCCAGCCGTGAAATTTTGTTAAGCGAGTTTAGCAGGCATAAGTGTTTTACCTACTAAAATCATGTGTCAAAATAAAACGCCTGGGTAGGCTTGTTGGAACAAAAAAAGGGTTTTAAACGAGCACTGAAAATAAAATTAAAAAAAAAATTCCTCCTCACTTTCTGCCATCAAGGTTGTGTCATCTGCATCTCTGAGGTTGTTGATATTTCTTCCGGCAGTCTTAATTCCAGCTTGGGATTCATCCAGCCCAGCCTTTCGCATGATGAATTCTGCATATAAGCAGGGAGACAATATACAGCCTTGCCGTACTCCTTTCTGGAACACTCTAGCTTTCTCCATAATCCAGCGCATGTTTGCAATTTGGTCTCTGGTTCCTCTGCCTCTTCTAAATCCAGCTTGAACTTCTGGGAGTTCTCGGTCCACATACTGGTTGAGCCTACCTTGTAGAATTTTAAGCATAACCTTGCTAGCGTGTGAAATGAGTGCAATTGTGTGGTAGTTGGAGCATTCTTTGGCACTGCCCTTCTTTGGGATTGGGATGTAGACTGATCTTCTCCAATCCTCTGGCCACTGCTGAGTTTTCCAAACCTGCTGGCATATTGAGTGTAGCACATTAACAGCATCATCTTTAAAAAATTTAAATAGTTCAGCTGGAATACCATCACTTCCACTGGCCTTGTTATTAGCAGTGCTTTCTAAGACCCATTTGACTTTACTCTCCAGGATGTCTGGCTCAAGGTCAGCAACCACACTACCTGGGGTGTACGAGACATCCATATCTTTCTGGTATAATTCCTCTGTGTATTCTTGCCACCTCTTCTTGATGTCTTCTGCTTCTGTTAGGTCCTTAACACTTTTGTCCTTTATTATGGTAATCTTTGTACGAAATGTCCCTTTCATATCTCCAATTTTCTTGAACAGATCTCTGGTTTTTCCCATTCTGTTGTTTTCCTCTATTTCTTTGCATTGCTCGTTTAAGAAGGCCTTCTTGTCTTTCCTTGCTATTTTTTGGAAATCTGCATTCAGTTTCCTGTATCTTTCACTATCTCCCTTGCATTTTGCTTGCCTTCTCTCCTCCGCTATTTGTAAGGCCTCGTTGGACAGCCACTTTGCTTTCTTGCATTTCCTTTTCATTGGAATGGTTTTCCTTGCTGCCTCCTGTATAATGTTGCGAGCCTCCACCCATAGTTCTTCAGGCACTCTGTCCACCAAATCTAAATCCTTAAACCTGTTCCTCACTTCCACTGTGTATTCATAAGGAATCTGACTTACATTGTATCTTACCGGCCCAGTGGTTTTTCCTACTTTCTTCAGTTTAAGCTTGAATTTTGCTATAAGAAGCTGATGATCTGAGCCACAGTCCGCTCCAGGTCTTGTTTTTGCTGACTGTATAGAGCTTCTCCATCTCTGGCTGTAGAGAATATAATCAATCTGATTTCGATGCTGCCCATCTGGTGATGTCCATGTGTAGAGTCGTCTCTTGTGTTGTTGGAAAAGTGTTTGTGATGACCAGCTTGTTCTCTTGTCAGAACTCTATTAGCCTTTGCCTTGCTTCGTTTTGAACTCCAAGGCCAAACCTGCCAGTTGCTCCTTTTATCTCTTGACTCCCTACTTTAGCATTCCAATCCCCTATAATGAGAAGAACATCCTTCTTTGGTGTCACTTCTATAAGGTGTTGTAAGTCTTCATAGAATTTGTCAATTTCGGTTTCTTCAGCACCAGTGGTTGGTGCATAAACTTGGATTACTGTGATGTTAAAAGGTCTGCCTTGGATTCGTATCGAGATCATTCTATCATTTTTGAGATTGCATCCCAATACAGCTTTTGCCACTCTTTTGTTGACTATGAGGACCACTCCATTTCTTTTACGGCTTTCTTGCCCACAGTAGTAGATATGATGGTCATCCGAACTGAATTCGCCCATTCCCGTCCATTTTAGTTCACTGATGCCCAAGATGTCAATATTTATTCTTGCCATCTCATTTTTGACCACATCCAACTTACCAAGGTTCATGGTTCTTACATTCCAGGTTCCTATGCAATATTTTTCTGTACAGCATTGGACTTTCCTTTCGCTTCCAGGCATATCCACAACTGAGCGTCCTTTCGGCTTTGGCCCAGCCGCTTCATCAGCTCTGGATCTAGTTGTAGGTCCTCCGCTCTTGTAGGTCCTCCGCTCTTCCTCAGTAGCATGTTGGACACCTTCCGACCTGAGGGGCTCATCTTCCAGCGTCATAACTTTTATATGCCTTTTGTCTTTGTCCATGGAGTTTTCTTTGCAGGGATACTGGAATTGCTTTGCCGGTTCCTGCTCCAGGTGGATCATGTTTGGTCAAAACTCTCCACTATGACCTGTCCATCTTGGGTGGCCCTGCACGGCATAGCTCATAGCTTCTCCGAGTTATTCAAGCCCCTTCGCCACGGCAAGGCAGTGACCCATGTGTACTCAGCACCAAAAAGTGTGACCAGTGACCACTGTCCAGGCAAGGTGGGGCCACTTTCTACCTCTCTGGAATTCTAAGAACTCACTCACCAACTATTTATTCTTTTTCCCTCTACGGTAACCATTCTCGTGGGAGTTTGTTGCAATATCCATTTCTAATTCTATACACAGAAAGTTGTATTCTGTGACCATACAGAATACAAAGACAGGAGCTCAATTCGTTAGTATTTATCCAAAGTAAATAAACATCTTTATAACCACTTTACTGCATTGATAGGTTATAATCAAGTATCTGAACCAGAGTACAATATGTCTTTAAAACTAGCCGAGACATCCCACTTCTAGTATTTTTCATTGTTAAAATGTGTTTTTAGTGCAAAAAGGTGACAAAGAACTATGCCATATTACCCTGTGTTGATAAAACATCAAATAATTCCATGTGTCTTTAAAATGCAGTTATTATTATTATTATTATTATTATTATTATTATTATTTATTGAATTTATATACTGCCCTATACTTGAAGGTTTCAGGGCAGTTCACATAAAAGGATCACAGTATATAAAATAAAAATAAAAGCAATTACCCAATAATACCACCCTCCTCCAAAAGAACCACATTTTAAAAGGGTATGGGATGTTGATCAGGTCAACCCAAGGCCTGGTTAAAAAGGAACGTTTCTGCCCAGCGCCTAAAGGTGTACAATGAAGGCGCCAGGTGAACTTCCCTGGGGAGAGCATTCCACAGACGGGGAGCCACTGCAGAGAAGGCCCATTCCCGAGTTGCCACCCTCTGCACCTCTCAAGGGGGAGGCACACAAAGGAGGGCCTCGGAAGATGATCTCGGGGTCCAGGTAGGTTCATATGAAGACAGGCGGTCCTTCAAGTATTGTGGTCCTGAGCCATTTAAGGCTTTATAGGTCAAAACCAGCACTTTGAATTGGGCCCAGAAACTAATCAACAGCCAGAGCAGTGGGACCAGGATGGGTGTAAGATGCTCAAACCATCTTGCTCCGGTCAGCAACCTGGCCACGGAATTCTGCACCAGCTGAAGTTTCCAAACTGTCTTCAGAGGCAGCCCTACGTAGAACACATTGCAGTAATCTAACCTTGAGGTTACCAGAACATAGACAACAGTAGTTAAGCTACTGTTACTTATGAGCCAGCTCTGTAAATTATTCCTTTCCTCTTTCAGCATCATCAAGCATTTAACGTTTCCTGCTCTTCAAGCAGCACTTCAAGCACTCTTCAACTCTAGCACTGCCTTGGAGCAGTGCTAGAGTTGCCATATGTCTGGGAAATCCCGGACATGTCCTCTCTTGGGGGGCCAACATGCCCATCCGGGGGATTTTTAAATTTTAAAGGAAATGTCTGGGTGTTGGGGGAGATTAAATTTGTTGTTTATTTCTGGATTTCTTTGGCTCGGCTGCTCTGCACGCTGCAGCCACTGCCAGCCCCAGCCAAAGAAAGCGGCTGCAGGTCTGGTGGCGCTGGGCCCTCCTTCCCAGCTTGGGCTGTCCTCTTTTTTGCTCTTTAAGATATAGCAACCCTAAGTAAGTGCCACGCATTTTAACAACAGAAACAACAAAAGGTGCCAGGACTGCGTACCCTTGAGTGCTGTCTTGGAGTCTGGAAGAAGTTTATAATAATAAAACACCTCCTCCTAGACTGTGGCGCTTCATCAATTCTATAATCAGTGCTAAAATAAATGTCAAAAATCCTTGGAAAATGCATTATTTCTTTGCTTGAGGTAAAACAATGGTTCTCTTTCTACAAGAGATTATCACTACATTGCACTATTTCCCCCATATATGTTCTTTTTTTAATCTTTATGTGGTCTCGGCAGCCACTCCCAGTCACCAGTCTAGCTGCCGCATTCTGGATTAGTTCATTTCTAGGTCACCTTCAAAGGTAGCCCCACGTAGAGCGCATTGCAGTAGTCCAAGTGAGAGATAACTAGAACATGCACCACTCTGGCAAGACTGCCTGTGGGCAGGGAGGGTCTCAGCCTGCATGCCAGATGGAGCTGGTAGACAGCCGCCCTGGATACAGAATTGACCTGCACCTCCATGGACAGCTGGGAGTCCAAAATGACTCCCAGGCTGCGCACCTGGTCCTTCAGAGGCATGATTACGCCATTCAGAACCAGGGAGTCCCCCACATCTGCCCACCCCCCGTCCCCCCAAAACAGTACATCTGTCTTGTCAGGATTCAACCTCAATCTGTTTGCTGCTATCCATCTTCCAACTGCCTCCAGACACTCACACAGGACCTTCATCGCCTTCAGTGGTTCTGATTTAAAGGAGAGGTAGAGCTGGGTATCATCCACATACTGATGAACACCCAGCCCAACCCTCCTGATGATCTCTCCCAGAGATGTTAAAAAGCATGGGGGAGAGGACAGAACCCTGAGGCATCCCACAAGTGAGAGCCCAGGGGTCTGAACACCACTTTCTGGACACGGCCCAGAATGAAGGAGCAGAACCACTGTATAACAGTGCCCGCATCTCCCAGCCCCTCTAGACCAGGGGTCAGCAACCTTTTTCAGCCATGGGCCAGTCCACCGTCCTTCAGACCATGTGGTGGGCTGGACTATATTTTGGGGAAAAAAAGAAGAAGGAAAAACGAATTCCTATGCCCCACAAATAACCCAGAGACGCATTTTAAATAAAAGAACACATTCTAGTCATGTAAAAACACGCTGATTCCTGGACCGTCCACAGGCTGGATTGAGAAGGCAATTGCGGCACATCTGGCCCCCAGGCCTTAGGTTGCCTACCCCTGCTCCAGATGGATGTTGTGGTCAATGGTATCAAAGGCCACAGAGAGATCCAGCAGAACTAGGAAACAGCTTTCACCTTTGTCCCTTGCCCGCCAGAGATCATCGACCAGAGCAACCAAAGCAGTTTCAGTCCCATGATGAGGCCTAAATCCTGACTGGAAGGGATCCAAATGGTCCGCATCCTCCAGGCGTGCCTGGAGTTGTTCAGCAACCACTCGCTCAATCACCTTGCCCAAGAATGGAATATTTGAGACTGGGTGATAGTTGGCCATACTGGCTGGGTCTAAAGATATTTTTTTAAGAAGCAGTTTAATAACCGCCTCTTTCAGCGGGTCTGGGAAGGCTCCCTCACAGAGAGAAGCATTCACCACCCCGTGAAGCCCTTCTCCCAGCCCTTCCTGGCTAGCTTTTATAAGCCAGGATGGGCAAGGATCAAGGAGACAGGTGGTTGGTTTCACTGGTCCAAGCAGCCTGTCCACATCCTCGGAAGTAACAGATTGGAATTGATCCCACACAACTTGACTAGACAGGACTCTAGCACTCTCCCGCCCCGGCCCTGCTCTTTCCAAATCCGCTAAATTGCGAATCACCTGAAAAAGTCTCCTGCTTCTGTTTTCTGCAGATGCAATACAGGCGGCGAAGAAAGTCTTCTTTGCCGTCACTACCGCCACTTGGTAGGCTCGACGTTGAGTTCTAACCCGTGTCCAGTCAGCTTCAGAATGAGTTATCCACCTGAGGCGCCCTAGCCGTCTCAGCGATTGTTTCATTGCCCTCAGATCCGTGGAAAACCACGGAGCTGTCCAGGCTCCATGCAATCAGAGAGGGTGCTTCGAAGCCAGACAGTCAATAGCCCTGGTTAACTCCACATTCAAGCGGGCCACCAGGGAATCAGCTGAAAGGCCATCAACATAGAATAAAGCATCCCCTACCACTCTCTGGAAACCATTTGGATCCATTAAGTGGCGGGGGCGGACCATCCAAATCGGTTCCACCTCCCTGCAGAGGGTAAGGGTCACAGAGAAGTCCAATTGCACCAGGAAGTGATCTGACCATGGCACTTCTTTCATTTCGCTTTTACTTAATGTCAGATCACCAACATCCATAAAGGTAAACACCAGGTCCCAGGCATGCCCGTGGCTATGCGTTGGGCCAGACTTATTCAGGGACAGCCCCATGGAGGCCATGCTTTCCACCAAGTCCCGAACGGCCCCTTGAAAGGTTGTGTTGGCATGGATGTTAAAATTCCCTAGGACAACCAAACCTGGTGTCTCCAGGAGAACATCCACCACGACCTGAAGCAGCTCGGGCAGGGAATCCTTGGTGCAGCAGAGAGATCAGTACACCAGAAGGAATCCTGTACTGCCCCTATTGCCCAACTTCCAGAACATGCACTCAGAGAACTGGGTCTTCCCAATAGGACGCCTGGTGCAAACTAATGACTTCCTAAAAATCACTGCAACCCCCCTCCCCGCCCACATGACCTGGGTTGCTGTGCGTAAGAGAAACCTGGTGGACAAGCAGCGGCAAGGACAGGCCCATCTGCTTCATCCAACCAGGTCTCTGTCACACATGCCAGGTCAAGTCCTCCATCCATGATCAAGTCATGGACGGCAGTGGTCTTATGAATCATTGACCTGGCATTGCACAGCAGCACCTTCAGGTCATGTGGGTCTCCCTTGCTGATTTCAGTAACTGTCCGGTCAGGACCACACCCAGAGGCAGGGATAGTCTGGTCTTAGCGTAACTCCTCCTCCTACCCATGATGACTGAGATTGGTTGTCTCAGTGCATCCCCCCTATGTGTAACCTGCCCCAGCCATTTTGTTGGCTGGGACCCACTCCCTGGCAGCCCTGACCCCTCCCCTTAAGAACAAAATAAAACTTAAAAAACAAACAAAAAACAAAAACACACACACAACGGAACAATAAAACAATACAATTATATGAAAAACATAAAAAAAACACTTAAAATTTAAAATTCAGTCGTCATTACTTGTTAATTTTTTAAAAAAATCATGCTTTTTTTTGTTTGTTCAGGGTATATCTCAACTATGCAGGAAAGGAAAAATGCAGAAAGAATCATCCTAACATAAGGTTGCATATATTATTTGCGTCTGCCAAATAAAGTTCTGCAAACGTAGCTGTGGAACTCCCTTTTGTCATCAAAAGATCACATGAAAAAAGCAGAATTTGCTGAATGAGCAAAAGTAGCCTCTGGAGTTGACATCTGCTCTAGTTTTAGAGCAAAATGCATCTGCTGCACTCAGTCTTTCCAGTGAACAAATATAATACTTTGTGGTT
Source organism: Podarcis gaigeae (assembly GCF_964106915.1). Taxonomy (NCBI): domain Eukaryota; kingdom Metazoa; phylum Chordata; class Lepidosauria; order Squamata; family Lacertidae; genus Podarcis; species Podarcis gaigeae. The sequence continues at coordinate 1,263,393 of NC_139687.1, read as the reverse complement.
TAACATCTCTGAAGAAGCCTCTAATTTGCCGTCTCATCCCTAGATTGTGAAACAGAGGAAACAAACTTCACAGGCAATATAAACTTTTGTAGGAGAAAAGATGACATGGCCCTCACTTTCTTTTTTGTGAATGTATTTCTTATTAGGGCTACAACATGCCAGCATAACAGAGGAGGGAGGGATCCCGAGGGTCATCTAGTCAAACTCCCTGCAATGCAGGCATCTCAACACTGCTCTCTTTATTTAGCAGATGCATTATCTGTCACCAAAAATATATTCTATTTTCTTCTCAGCATGGCAGAAGGTGGCAAATTAATAAATACAATTCTATGAATGTTTAAAGAGGCCAGAAATTCTATTTCTGGTCAAGTTGCTTCAATTTAAAATGTTTATCTTTTAGTAAAAGAAAAGGAAGAATATTCTTCTTTCACTATTTATTTTGATGTGTTTCAGGCTTTATTGCAAAGCTCAGAGTGGTGGCAATTTGTTTTATTTTACCCTTAGGGCACATGAAGGGAGCTTCATGAGTAAGCCTAGATTTAAAGGAGTTTCATCTCACAGACATTTAGACTGCTTTCCTAGATAGCAAATGTGTATGTACGTGTAATAATAATAATAATAATTTATTTATACTCTGCCCATCTGGTTGGGTTCCCCAGCCACTCTGGGCAGCATCCAACAAAATATTAAAAATATATTAAATACAATAAAACATCAAACATTAAAAACATCCCTAAACAGAGCTGCCTTCAGATGTCTTCTAAAAGTCAGGTAGTTGTTTATTTCCTTGACATTTGATGGGAGGGTGTTCCACAGGGCAGGCGCCACCACCGAGAAGGTCCTCTGCCTGGTTCCCTGTAACCTCACTTCTCACAATGAGGGAACCACCAGAAGGCCCTCGGAACTGGATCTCAGTGTCAGGGCTGAACGATGGGGGTGGAGACGCTCCTTCAGGTATACTGGGTCTTTGAGGCCGTTTAGGGATTTCAAGGTCAGAACCAATACTTTGAATTGTGCTCAAAAACATACTGGAAGCCAATGTAGGTGTTTCAGGACTGGTGTTATGTGGTCTCGGCAGCCGCTCCCAGTCACCAGTCTAGCTGCCGCATTCTGGATTCGTTGTAGTTTCCAGGTCACCTTCAAAGTTAGTCCCACATAGAGAGCATTGCAGTAGTCCAATGGGAGGTAACTACAGCATGCATCACTCTGGCAAGACAGTCTGCGGGCAGGGAGGGTCTCAGCCTGTGGACCAGATGGAGCTGGTAGATTTCTGCTCGCATCCCAGGGCAAAGTTTGCAACCTGGAGCGGCTACTTCCGGCGCTCATAACCCACAGCGTGCGCAACCAGAGGTGTTCGCAACCAGAGGTACCATTGTATTGTGGTTCTATTTGTGTGGACAAATTCTCTCAGACCCATTTAATCCCAATGCAAATAGCAGTTTCTGGGAACAATGATGGTCAGGACTTCAGCAGGAAAGGGGTTAAATTTCCTGTCCCTACCAGGTATGATAACAACAATTATCACACAGCGCAGCTGGTGTACATTAAATACAAGTGCATTTAACATTATGTCTAATTTGCCTTTCAGAATGGGAATATGCATCCCAATAAAAATCTGTATCTACATCTCACTGAAAGTAAAGGGCAACATCTGCTTTTGGATTTTTATTTATTATTTATTGAATTATTATTTATTAAATGTGCTCAGGGCAACTCAAAGCAACTTACAACTAACAACAGTAAATCCCACATGATACATTAAAACCAAGAGGACATCCTGAGGCATCTCTTAGTTGTGTCTGTAGTGCCTAAAGGCAGAAGATCCAACCTGCCCCAGAGAGTTTGCGTGGTTATTCAATACTATGGCCCAGAAAAGCCGAAGTCTCCACAGAAATGAAGAACATATTCTTTCTATTCATGTTTCTTTACACAGTATGTTACAGTTAACACTTTCTCAATGGTGTGGTTCATGGAATAGAGTTTCTTTATAGTAACAAGTAATGACCAAGGTACAAATGGATTCACATATTTGGTCAGCCTAGGAATTGGCAGTGGGTCTCCAGGGCCTCTTCCAATTGTACTTGAAGATGCTGGGGTTGAACCTAGGACCTTCTGCCAACATCTCCAGGTGTTGTTGGACTATGACTCCCATCATCCCTAGCCATTGGCCATGCTGAGTGGGCCTGCTGGGGACTGTGGTCCAACAACATCTGAAGGGTAACACACTGGCTTCCTGTGCTCTACTACAAAGCCTCAGCTTCCTTAAAAAACAGGAGAATCAAGAATTAGCAAAGTTCTAATTAATTAGCAGTGCTAATTAATAATTAGTCTGGACTATATGCACAGTTGACAACATTCCAAAGAAATTGTTTTTGGGAAAATGCCTAGATAAATCACAGTATCTGATTTTATTCAATGGGAATACAATTAAAAACCTATCGGCCCTTGAAAAAAAACAAGCCTGAAAACATTTAGTGAAGATGTAGGTCACAATTTACTTGGAAAATAGTCAAGAGCAGAGTTGCACTAATGTATGTCATATATGTAAGTATTTTAGGGAGCAGACTTTCATGAAAAACTGTTAACAGATGTTTTCCCCAGAAAAAGTGTTAACAGATTTTTTCCCAGAGGAATGCCCTCTTTATATAAGAAATGCGATTAACTTATTTAGTCTGCATATTCCCCTCCCTTCCCTCTTTCTTCCAGTGTACTTTCTAAAGCTGTATGCTATTTTAAAAAAATTGGGATGTGGGATGTGTTGTTTATATTCCCATGAGAACAAGGACCCTCATATAGATGAAACAAGAAATGAAAACACTTTTCCAGTGAACAAGCAAATGATCTTTCTTGCTTACCAAACTCATCATCAAGAGTGTGATCTCTTGGAAGGATGGATGGTGAATTTCCAACATTTCCTCCACCAACAAACCAGTTTACATTGGGGTTCCAGCGATTCATAAAACCACACAGATGGTTTTCTTCAAAATTACATTCTGCAGTTGCAAAGCATACAATGAAACTCTGAGAGCATGGTGCACAACCGTTCATTTCACAATATCCCTAAACATCTGGTGCATTAGCGGTAACCAGCACAGTCCTTTAATAATTTTTTTAAAAGTATGTTTCTTATTTTATTCACAAAGATATACAAATGTTGAGCCATACTCTCCTCCCACCTGTTACCATCATCACCCACTCATTAAACTTTCAACCAAACTGTTAATATGTGGCTGGTTTCTTTCTTTCCAGTGCTACAGGAGTTGTTTGAAAAATTCAAATGCACCATTGATAGCCAATTTTCACTTAATAGCAGCAATGGCTGGAAGCAAATCTATACATTCACATTTCCATAAACTTTGGTGTTTATTATTTTGCTTTCAAAACAAAGTATTTAACAGTTTTGTACAATGCCTCATTATTATACTCACTATTACAAAGGGCTACCTGAGGTTCAAACCACACAGGGAATCAGAGGCAGATTTAGGATATGAAACCAAATTTCCCAAATCCCACATGCAGGCCCATGTCAGCAGGGGGCGGAAAGGTAGCCAGGTACACTTGCTCCAGGCCTCAGAGGCCAGGGGCCCCCACCAGGGACCAGCTGCTTTTTAGTTTGAGTTTATAACTTTATTCTAACAAGAGTCCCATCAAGGGCCTCAGACAAGCTCTGCCCATGGTTCAAGATTCTCAGCAAGACAGAATGGCAAAAGTAAAACTCATCTCCAAATCTGCTATTATAGTAAATTGGATCAGTGCCTCCAAACTTGACGGCTTATCTCAATTGATAAATATGTGATAAAAGTGATCTCGGAGGAGCCCCCCCCCCTTGTTCTGTTGCAGTTCGATACCCCCACAAAAACATCACCAGACCTCACAAGCAACTACAGACGTGTGAATCATTTCGTCTCTCTCTATTAAGTTTTTTGCCACTGCCATAAATGTTTTGCATCCTCATTTGTTGCATGACAACACCATGAAGTTGCTCTGCAGTAATTGTTACATCCCAGATATTTTGCTGCAGCAACTTTGCACTGGTGCAACATTCCCTAGACAGGTGAGAGTAATTAGGCTGTTGTTCAGTTTAAGATAAATAAAAAGTTAGTTACAATACTTTGACTTTATTCTGGAAATAATAAATTGCTACTAAAACAATCTGAAGGAAGATGTTAATGTGAGTTAATGTTCCCAGTTTCACAGTTAAACACCAAATTTTCATTTTAACTAGAGCCGATTATTACAAGAGTCACCTACCTATACAGTAGCCAGTAGTTATCTTAATTTCAAAAATTGCTATGCTGGCAAAAATATCTCTTCCCAAGATGCCTTCTAGAACAATCTACAAAATAAGACAAAAACAGGAGTTTAGTGCTAATATTTTTCATAACATTTATTAAAATTAAGGAAGCAGCAGAGATCTCAGTTTTGGAATTAAGGCTCTACAATGACTCTTTTCCTTGCAAGACTCTATTGAAGAACAGTCTAGAGTGGCTGGGGAAACCCAACCAGATGGGCGGAGTATAAATAATAAAATTAGTATTAATTATTATTAACAAAGGGCAATGCCTAACACCTTCAGCTAGTACAGTCCCTGAATATCTGTTCAGAGATTACATGTATATAAAAGAGAGAAATACCATATTTTTCGCTCTATAACACGCACCCGACCCTAACACGCATGTAGTTTTTAGAGGGGGAAAACAAGAAAAAAATTATTCTAAATGAAACAGTGGATGTATGATTTTTGTGGTACATGCTGTGGCCACAGACATGTGATCTGACAGTGAGTATGGGGATCCATGCTTTGTAACCACATTTTTGCACCACTGCGGCCCCAGGCAACAGTGGGTGCGTGATTTCTTTGGTGCAAGATGTAGCCATGGACATGCTATGTGATCTGATGGTGAATTTGGGGTGACCCAGTGCAAAAATCCTGAGGATCCATGTGGATCCGTGCTTTGTAACCACGTATTAAGTGGGGAGGGAAGGAAAAGCACTCAAGGACAAGGAGCACGTGTGGAGTGGGTGGAGAAGGATGCTGCTAATAATGAAGAAGAGGGGTGTAAGGGGAGAAGAAGCACGTGTGGGGTGGGTGGAGAAGGATGCTGCTAATAATGAAGAAGAGGGGTATAAGGGGAGAAGGCTCTTCTCCTCTCCCACTTTGCTCCTTTAAAGCAAGCAGGCTCTGCTTTTCTTCCTCCTCCCCGCTCATCCCCGGCTTAGCGAGCTGAAAAACTTTGCTGCTATGTAGCGAGCTGAGTGGGGAAGAGAGAGGGACAGAGAGCCTGCTTGCTTTAAAGGAACCAACCGGACAGGAGCCGCTTACACTCATGTAAGCGGCTCCTCTCCTCTCCCGCTTTGCTCCTTTAAAGAAGCAGGCTCTCTGTCCCTCTATCCTCCTCACTCAGCGGCTCTTCTCCCGCTTTGTTTCAAAGCAAGCCACGGAGGAGGGAAGGAAGGGGAACCATGGATCCTCTGCTCACGACTGCAGCAGATCCCCCCCCCCGCCACCCGTAGGCATTCATTCCATAACACGCACAGCCATTTCCCCTTACTTTCTAGGAGGAAAAAAGTGAGTGTCGTGGTGCAAAAAATACGGTAATTGCTTATGATTTCACACACTGACATATCACACATAGCCCTATTTAATTTAAGATTTGATTTGGCAACAAAATAAACTCTGAAAATCTGCATTTTCACAATCTCATTTTGCATATAAATGAAGTCAGTCACAGTGGTGTAGCGCGGGGGGGGGGGGGGCCTGACAGGGAGCTGTGGCCCTGGGAACATGTTTTTGAGGGGGCACAACCAGGCACCTCTACAACAAGCTGCCTCACCAGAGCCTGGCTCTGGTGCACAAAGGAACCATGGAGACAGCTTCCTTGCGCGATGGCCCAGGGCCACCAGGGCAGAGAAAAGGAAAGTTGGTGGCAACTTTGCCACCCCATCCTCGGCGAGGATGCTGCTGAGGCAGCTCTCTCGCTCCTGCCCACAGCTCCACTCCCAGGTCTTGGCCCGGAAGCACAGCAAGCGAGCTCCATGCCCCTCCATGCCCTGCATGCCCACCCCTGGGTAGTGGTAGCATGCGCTCTGCCGCTGGTCAGAGGTCAAAATGGGAAGGAATCCTGTTTGTATTCCAACAAAAAAGCTTTGATTTTTCCAATATGATTACCTTGGTAGCTCCTGCAACAGTTGTCTTCCTCAGAAAATATAAAATAATAATAGTAGTAGTAATAGCAATAATAGCAATAATAGTAATAATAGTAGTAGTAGTAGTAGTAGTAATAATAATAATAATAATAATACAAATCCTGTAGCTCTTTTCAGGTGTTCATTGAGATACAATGAATGCACAAGAGAGACAGCAGACCCCTCTCTTACACAGGGTAGCATTTGCCACTCCCCTCACACACAGAGATCAACTACAACCTCTGCAGGAAATCCCCACAGCTCTACTGCTGCCTTGAGGGCACAGCCTCCCCACCCCCATCTGTTCAATGTATATGCATGTAGACTATATTCAAGCATACAAATGTTATACTTACTTTGTATTTGTCTGTACTGTTTCGTATATCTAAACTAGCTATGAGCCAGCTCTCGGAGCGTTCAGTGGTTGTCCAAAGCAAATGGTCAAAACTTTCACCTTCCACCCTTAGGTACAGGTTTAAGGCAGTAGGATCTACTGGTAACTCTGAAGATGCTGCAATCTGATATATCAGTCTAAGACAGCTCCACTCTTCGCTATATAGGTCAGGACTGAGGAGTACAGCTGTGTCACCATTTGTTCCCTGTGAGGTGTCCACAGAAATATAATGACCTAGAAATGCAGAAACAAAATTCAGTTGTAACAGAGAAACTATGTGCGGCATCCATATTTAAATTAGAAAATACGCTGAATTCCCCATTCCTAAAAAAAAAAGACACACAAACACTAAAGTGTAAAAAGTATCACTCAGCATAAAAGTATCACTCAGCATAGAACACAAATATGTATTTGAGGTCCAGTTCTGAAGGCCTCCTGCATTTCTTTCACTGCAAGAAGTAAAGTTATAGGGAACCAGGCAAGGGGCTTCTCAGCAGTGGCACCCGCCCTGTGAAATGCCCTCCCACCAAATGTCAAGGAGATAGCGATACAATTTTTAGAAGACATCTGAAGACAGACCTGTATAGGGAAGTATTTAATGTTTGATGTTTTACTATGGTTTTATGTGTTGGAAGCCACCCAGAGTGTTGGGAAAAACGCAGCCAAATGGGTGGGGTATAATATAATAATAATAATAATAATAATAATAATAATAATAATAATAATAATTTCCCAGCAATTTGTGCGCCTTTATAAACAATCTAGGGGAACATGTACATGTTTATGACTATACTAAGCATGCTTCAAAGCTGTGAGCTCCACTGAGGTTACTAGAACTTGCTTGTCGGCAAATAGGCTCAAGACTGCACTGCATGAGTAACAGCTGAAGCAGTCCAAGACCAAAGGGAGGCTGCCATCATGTCACCTGATAGATAAAACTATAAATCTATAATGATTACTTCACACAACGTGCTCTCTTTCCAACACAACTAGGGCACTGTGTCGCTGTGGAGAGTGGACGTCCTATCCCAAAGAACAGCACGCTCTGTCCTTTGCTGCCCAGAGGCTCTCTCAGGACAATTGCCAGCTAGCAGTGAAGTTGGAGAGCTTCCTCCAGGCCTGAATCAGAGAGCCAAAGGAAAACAAAGCATCCAGGAATCCACACAATCATTCTAATCCCTAGATTTTAGTTTGATCAATCTCAAAATACATCTGAAAGTGCAGCCCTCTCTACACTATTGGGCTGGTGGAGGGAAATCTTCCCCAGTGTTGCTACAAACCATGTTTTGGTCCCAATCCTGTGGCTGCGCCATTACACGGAAACCTTTTTCATTGGCAGCCTCCACATAAGGACTGAAACACTTCCATCAGTCTTTATTCCCATAGCTTTATTAAACACACTTCCAAGGAAGTTGATAACTGCAGGCACACTTAACTTAGGTATATAATCTCCATTTAAAATCAATTGAATTTTATTTCCTCAGAGTGAAAATTGCCTAAAAGGTAAAAACAAATGCCAAGAGATACTGTATTTTAATTCCTAAATAGAATTTTAAAAGGTCATTCTGATTGATTTCTGCTTGCAGTAATCAGTTAACATTCAAATTAAAACAAAATATTCCAAAAAAATCTTGCTTTTACCCAAGATCAACATATTATTATCAAAGTAGTGTATACTTCGAAATCCATACTGCAATTGTAGGTTAGAATTTTGGCTTTAAACATATGAGAAAGCTTTTCTGTAGATGCAAACCATGACATTTTACATTTTTGGTACATTCACAACAGCACCACAGTCAGAATTATATCTTAAGTGGCACCCTCAGGGTTTAAATGGTTTGTACATTCTAAGCAGCATAGCATTTTCTCTGTCTCAAACAGCCATTTGTTTAAAATTGTGTCCTCTGGGGTCTCCTATCTAAATGTCAATGCCGCTATAGAATTTGTTGTTCCCCTCCTCAAAATACAGCAAGAATGTGTTTGTTCTCAATTGAATGTGACATTTAATCAGAACCAAGCTATATCATCTGTCTGGCAAACCGGAAATGCAGATGAAGTCTCTGCACTACAGTTATGTTAGCTCTGTAAAGCAATTTTGTCACTGCATGCAATTCCCCTTACTCTTTCATATTTATTAACCTAAAGACTGGGAGATAAAAGTGGAGAGCTACAAAAGCTAAGTAATTATTGTGCATCACAGAGTTAAGTGGATTTGCTAAATGTTGTTCAACTAACAGCACCACCCTTGCTGATGAGCTCCCTCTGGCTCTGGGTCCTGCTGGGGTGGGTCTTGTGCCCTGACCCTGATCCCATCACCAGCCTCTCCTTCTCTCGCTCTCTTTTTGTATAACTAATTTTCACAAAAGCATAAAATAAAACATTTTAAACAACTATATATACAATCCATATTGAATCCGCTGTATGGGATTACTTGAATCCCCTGAATTTTCTCCACCCCTTCCCTTGGTTCCTTTATAATATTTTCATTCACGTATATCAATAAAAACTTTATCTCTGAATACTTCCAATTTTTGTACATTGTCTATAATATGACAAGTGTTTTTTTAAAAATCCTGCTAAAGAATTAACTTGCATACATTTCTTTTGTAAATATACAATAAATATTTCCTATTTTTAAAATATTTGTTATCATCTTGATTTCTAAGTTTCCCAGTTAATTTAGCCATTTCAGCATACTCCATTAACTTAATTTGCAAATCTTCCTTAGTGGAGACTTCTTCTTCTTTCCAATGTTGGGCTAGCAATATCTAGGCAGCCATTGTTGCATACATAAACAAATTCTTATATTCTTTAGGTAGAACCATTCCTGTAATAAAAAAGCTTCTGGTTTTTTAACAAAGGTTATTGTCAGGGAACTGCCATCGGAGAGTCAGGTGGTGGAAGGGCTCAAGGAGGCTAGGAGAGCCTCGGATGCGGAGGAAGGAACCAGTAGGGGGAGAGGGAGAGTTCCTGCAGAAACTCAATCGGAGGAAGGGCTCCAAGATGTTTCCAGTGAGAATAGCGGGGAGGGCTCAGGACCTCCGCTGGGGACGCCCACTCCGCGGAGGAAACTGTCACGCAGAGAATCCAGAAGAAGAGTTTCCGTCAAGGAACTCTTATGTTGGAGTAAATTCCGGAAACGCCCACTGACGGATTCTGCCAGCGATTGAGGTAGCCACGCACCCATGGCTCCTCGGACTGGGAAAGTTTAGGAACTGATGGTAAAGCTTGGAGGCTTTAAACGCTTACGCACGAGCAGCCCCCTTTTCCCATCACAGCAATCCGTCAGTCTTTGATGCTGCTTGTGCGAAGGAGAGGCATCATCAGCAACCCAACCGGAGTCGGAGGAGCAGGAGGAGCTGGAGGGGGACCAACTCTGGAGGAGAGAAACAGAGCTTTGGAGCACCAGCTGGCACTGCTAACGGCGCGGCTCGAGGAAAGGAGGGATGCACAGGGGAAACCCACTCCCATCGGAAGGAAGGTACCTGTGTTGGTACAGAAATTTGGGGGTGATCCAAGGAACTACCAAGCCTTTAAGACAGAGATGCAATATGCACTAAACCTGCAACACGATGACTTTGCTGATGAGGAATCGAGAGTGGCTTTTGTGATTGGACACCTCGAGGGAGGGGCTAGAGATTGGGTGAGACCCCTGATGGCAAACAATAATAGCGCCTTAAAAGACTTGAGGAAATTCTTTGGTGCGATTGACTTGCTGTTTTCCAGCCAGATTGAACAGGGCATGGTATGCAGACAGTTAATGGTGTGCAAACAGGGAAATCAATCAGTCAGAGAGTATTGGACACAGTTTACCATGCTTATACATAAATTGGGGTGGGATCTGTCTTCGGACCCGATACAAATGCTGTTTGAAGAAGGTCTAGCCCCAGCGGTGAAAGATGAACTTTCCCGCGCGCCCCGTCCTGAGTCCATGGATCAGCTGACCAAGGCAGCACTTGCGATTGGTGCGCGCCAGGAGGCGAGAGCGCTGGAGAAGCGGGAAGGGAGAGGAGAGCGTTGGAATGATTTCCACATTCCTGAGATGCCGGCGCAACCTTCCCCGCCAGTGGAACCGATGGAGATTGGAGGAGCAAGCGCGCGCGGAACTTCAAATGTTAACGAAGGGCGGAAGAAGGAAGGGAAGAGCGCAAGAAATGTTTCCTTTGCCAACAGCCAGGACATTTTGCCAGGGTCTGCCCGCAAAGGAAGGGATGGCAAGGAATGGTGGGGGCTGTTGGGGGTGAGGAGGAGGGGGTTAAGGAGCAAGTAAAAGCCAACGCCTGGCTGCCAACGACAGGGCACAGCAGTCAGGCCAAGGATCAGTGAACGTGCCCAAGCCTGAACCCCCAAGATCTGCTCTCGTCGTGGAGGTGCTGCTAGAGCTACCCAACGGACATCCACTTACTATAAAGGCCCTCTTAGACTCAGGCAGCTCCTGCAATTTTATGAGTAAGGAGTTTGCGTCAGAACACCAAATACAAACCCTGTCCTTAATTCCTTCCTTGCAGGTGACAACGATTGACGGGAGGGAACTGCTGGGAGGGGAAGTGAACCAACAGACGGTCCCCATGACAATGAGAGTGGCAAGACACACGGAAGTCATTGCTTTTCATGTAGCCACACTAGCGGGACCTCCCATCATCTTGGGAATGAGCTGGCTGGCGCTACATGACCCACTAGTGGGATGGCACCAGCAGACAGTCTCTTTTGGGTCAGCGCATTGCCTAGAGCACTGCAAGGGAAGAGAAATGCAGGGGCTGGCTAGGGCCAGTCTTGCAGTGATGGCGGTGGGGGAAAAGGGAGAAATACCCCAACAATACGCCGATCTGAGTGATGTCTTCAGTGAGAAGGAAGCAGATAGACTGCCCCCGCATAGACCCTTTGACTGTCAAATCAACCTACTCCCGGGAGCCCAGCTACCAGTGGGCAAGCTGTACGCCATGTCAGACAGGGAGATGCAGGAGTTAAGGGACTTCATAGACAAGAACCTGAAACGAGGTTTCATCAGGGAGTCAAGAGCGGTGGGGGGCAGCCCAGTGTTTTTTGTGGACAAAAAAGACACTAATGAGCCCAGGCTTGTAGTGGACTTTCGGGCCGTCAATTCGGTGTCAGAACCAGTAGCCTTCCCCATGCCCAGGATTGACGACATTTTGACCAGGGTGAGGAAGGGAAAGATTTTTACCAAGCTGGACCTGAGGGGGGCGTATAACCTGATACGGGTGAGGAAGGGGGATGAATGGAAAACAACATGTTCACCCCCTTGGGGGCCTTTGAGTATCTCGTTATGCCCTTCGGACTACAGGGGGGCTCAGCCTGTTTCCAATCATTCATGAATCACGTGCTGGGACCTTTGCTCTATAAGAACTGTTTAGCCTTCTTAGACGATGTGTTAGTCTACTCAGAGGACGAAGAGCAGCATGTCCGAGATGTCCGAGAGGTCCTAAGCCGACTGCAAGCAAACCAGCTGTGGGTCAAGCTGGAGAAGTGCCAGTTCCATACTAGAGAGGTGGAATTCCTGGGGTACCGTTTGTCAGACAAGGGATTGGCCATGGATCCTAGCAAAGTCCAAGCGGTACTGGAATGGAAGACACCCAGAACCAGGAAAGACGTGCAGAGATTCCTGGGGTTTGGGAACTTCTATCGGAAGTTCATCAAAAACTTTGCCCACTTAACGGCTCCCATCACCGATTGTCTCAGTAGTAAGAAGAAATTTGCATGGACGGAAGAGGCGCAGCGAGCGTTTGAAAAGCTAAAGAAAGCATTCGCTTCGGAAGAACAGCTCTTGCACGTGGATCTACAGAAACCGATGAGGGTGGAAACAGATGCATCAGATCGAGCGGTAGGGGCGGTTCTGCTCCAGCCGGGGAAGGATGCGTCGGACTGGAGACCGTGTGCCTTTTTCTCGCGGAAGTTGAATAAATCCGAAAGGAACTACACAGTGTATGACAGGGAACTGCTCACCATTTATGAAGCGTTTCGACGATGACGGCACCTGCTAATAGGAGCGCAGCACAAGGTTCAGGTGTGCACGGACCACAAGAACCTGGAATATTGGCGAACGGCCAGAGTACTGAACCAGAGACAAGTGCGATGGGCGCAGGAATTTTCCAAATTTCATTTTGAGATTCGCTACGTACCGGGACCAGGGAACGTGAGAGCGGATGCTCTCTCTCGAAAACCAGAGTATATGGAGGGGGAGGGAGCACCAGAAGAGAGACATGTCATCCCCGAGGACCACTGGGTGTGTGGGGCAGCATTGGTAGGGCAACGAGAACTAGTAGAAGGGACAGAGAACGATGAATACGCCCAAGAGAAGCTCAGAGGGCTCAGGAGAGCCGGGGAGATCACCGGGGGTTTTGAAGAAAAGAACGGGGCGTTGTACTACAAGGGGGCCTTGTACATACCAGAAGGGGAATTGAGGGGTAGGGTACTCAAACAACTGCACGACAGCCCCACCGCGGGGCACTTTGGGCAACACAAAACAATGTGGTTAGTTACCAGGCAATTCTGGTGGCCCAAGGTGAGGGAAGATGTACGAGAGTATGTAAGGGGGTGCGACCGCTGCCAGCAAGCAAAGGGGGAAAGGGCGGCCCCAGCGGGGTTGCTGGAACCATTACCCACACCTGAATGGCCATGGGAGGCAGTTACCATAGATTTCATGACGGATTTACCAAGATCCAAGGGGAAAACTGCGGTAATGGTAGTGGTAGACCTGTTAACCAAGATGTGCCACTTTATAGCTTGCTCACATGCGGTAACGGCGGAAGAAACCGCCAGGTTGTTTGTAAAACACGTTTTTAGGTTGCATGGTGCCCCCTTGAGGGTGGTTTCAGATCGAGGGAAACAATTTACGTCCAGGTTCTGGAGGAAGCTCATGAGCTTACTGCACGTGGAGGTCAATTTCTCAACCGCCAAACACCCAGAAACAAATGGGCAGGCGGAAAGGGCAAACAGTATTCTGCAACAATATCTGAGGTGTTATGTAAATGACCGGGAGAATGATTGGGTAGAGAAATTAGCCCTGGCCGAATTCGCGTACAATAACGCGAAAAATGTGTCCACGGGCATGAGTCCGTTTTTGGCTAATTATGGGTGTCACCCCAGGGCCTTTCCCGAGGAAGGGGGGGAAAGATGGAGCGTACCGGCAGCGGAACATTTTGTGGAAGAAATGGAAGCAATACACCAACAGCTCAAAATGAATTTGGATAGGGCCAAGGCAGAATACAAGAAGCAGGCAGATAGGAGCAGAAGGGAAGGAGAGACCATAAGGGTGGGGGACCGGGTGTGGTTGTCAACACAAGGGTTACCGTTCAAAGGGGGTTGCAAAAAATTGCGGCCAAAACGACTGGGACCCTTCAAGGTTATACAGCAGGTCAATACGGTGGCCTTTAAACTCAGGCTGCCAGACAACATGAAACTGCATCCAGTATTCCATAGGTCATTACTATCACCATACAGGGAGGGGCGAGAATTTGGGGAACGCGAAAGTGAGGTTACTGCGGCACCGCAAGTAGAAGAGAGGGAGCGGAGCAGTCATGTAGCAGAAATTCTCGACTCTCGGTGGAAGGGGAGACAGGTGGAGTACCTAGTGGCATGGGAAGGGGAACCGGAGTCCGAAAATACCTGGTTACCGGCAGAAATGGTCAAGGATGAGGTCTTAGTAGGAACATTTCATCGCCGGTTCCCAAGGAAGCCCCAGCCCTTGGCTAGGTTCTGGGAGGAACACTTCGGCACCATTGATGAAGAAGAGGAGTGCGAGGGGTTCCCAGAATCAGGACAGGAAGAGGAAGAAGAATCAGATGGGGAAGAGTATGGGGGAAGAAGGGACAGTAGTAGGTGGAGAGCGGTTTTTGAGTCCACCGAAGATGAGGAGGATTCCTTCCGGGGGTTCCCAGCCTCACCACCCAGAGAAGAGGGGGAAACGTGGGGTGAGGGGGGTCCTGGAGAGGAGGTGGATGTCAGGGAACTGCCATCGGAGAGTCAGGTGGTGGAAGGGCTCAAGGAGGCTAGGAGAGCCTCGGAAGCGGAGGAAGGAACCAGTAGGGGGAGAGGGAGAGTTCCTGCAGAAACTCAATCGGAGGAAGGGCTCCAAGATGTTTCCAGTGAGAATAGCGGGGAGGGCTCAGGACCTCCGCTGGGGACACCCACTCCGCGAAGGAAACTGTCACGCAGAGAATCCAGAAGAAGAGTTTCCATCAAGGAACTCTTATGTTGGAGTAAATTCCGGAAACGCCCACTGACGGATTCTGCCAGCGATTGAGGTAGCCACGCACCCATGGCTCCTCGGACTGGGAAAGTTTAGGAACTGATGGTAAAGCTTGGAGGCTTTAAACGCTTACGCACGAGCAGCCCCCTTTTCCCATCACAGTTATTCTTAACATTTTTTTTCAATTCATTATATATTATTTCCCGGTACTTTTAATAACCTTACATTGCCACCACACATGATGAAACATGCCTTCTATTTCTTTACATTTCCAACACTTATTTTCTCTTGTTTTATACATTTTTGCCAATTGAACCGGTGTTAAATACCTCCTATGGATCATTTTCATATAATTCTCTTGAAGTAAGATACAGGCCATAAATTTTAGATCATTCTTCCACAGTCTTTCCCAATCTGTTATCTGAATATTATGTCCTACATCTTTTGCCCACTTTATCATAACACACCTGACCTCTTCATCCTTAGCTTCCCATTCTAACAGCAAGTTATACATTTTTAATAGTAATTTAGGACCACTTTCAATTACTTCTCTCTGAAAATTTGAAATTTCATAAGTAAATCATTTCTTTTTATCACTTTTAAATATTTAATTTAACTGGAAATATTGTAACCAATCTGTAAACTTTCCTTTTACTTCTTGAAAATCCTTCAATTTTAATTGGTAATCTGTCTCCGTTAACAGCTCTCTCTAAAGTGGTACCTCGGGTTAGATACGCTTCAGGTTACAGACTCCGCTAACCCAGAAATAGTACCTTGGTTTGAGAACTTTGCTTCAGGATGAGAAGAGAAATTGTGCTCTGGTGGCGCGGCGGCAGCAGGAGGCCCCACTAGCTAAAGTGGTGCTTCGGGTTAAGAACAGTTTCAGGTTAAGAACAGACCTCCGGAACAAATTAAGTTCTTAACCCGAGGTACCACTGTATATGTTGCCCAATTAGATTTCATATTTAATTTTTTCACAGATAATTGCTTCCAGTGGGGAAAGCCACCATGGTGTTTTTTGTTCTAACAAATCCTTTTATTTCTCCAAGACTTTAAAAATTGCATTTCTTATTGTGTGATTGTGGAAGCTTTTATGTACTTTTGCCTTCTGATACCACAAATACACCTGCCTACAACCTCTCCTTATCCATCCCCAGCTTGTTCTGGTGTGTCCCAGTCACGGCAGCACCCCTCGCCAGGATCCTCTTCCTCCTCCCCACTGTCCTGCCAGCTCATGACGCTGCTTTCTGAAACGCATCCTGGTCTCCTTTAAAGACCACTGCAACCATGATCAATGGTGGGGGGGCAGTGCTTTGCCAATCTGCTCTTTGAGCACCTCCCCCTCTACTTCAAACAGCTCACCTTGGCCTCCTGCCACCCATACCGCTTGCTTACCTGCCTGCTGGGCTATCATCCCACTAGGGTTGCCATGGCTGCCTCTTGGTGGCCATAGGAACTGCAACCTGACAGCCACCTTACAATTTTACTATATTGTTAGCAATTTTTCCAAAAAACTTTCCCTACATGATGCATTCTCAATATGATGAAACTTAATGGCTGCTTTTGCACAAAATACTGAACTATGAACAAGTCTCCATAAGTCGATCATAGAATTGTAGAGTTGGAAGAAACCCAAAGGATCCATGACAGATAGCCATCCAACCTCTGCTTAAAAACCTCCAAGGAAGGAGAGTTTGCAACCCCTTGAGGGAGTTCGTTTCTCTGTCAAACAGCTCTTACTCTCAGAAAATTTTTGCTGATGTTTAGTCAGAATCTCATTTCTTGTAACTTGAAGCCAATGACTTGAGTGCTACCCTCCAGAGCAGGAGCAAACAAGCTTGTTCCATCTTCCATGTGATAGCCTTTGAGATAGTGGAAGATGCCTAGCATGTCTCTCCTCTGTCTCCTCTTTTCCAGGCTAAGCATACCCAACTTCTTCCACCATTTCTTATTAGGCCTGATTTTCATACCCTTGATCATCTTGGTCCCCCTCCTCTGCACACATTCCAGCTTCTCAACATTCTTCTTAAATTGCGGTGCCCAGAACTGGACATAGTATTCCAGGTGTGGTCTGACTAAGGCAGAATAAAGTGGGACTATTATTTCCTTTAATCTGGATGCTAGACTTCTGTTGATGCAGTCTAGAATAGCATTGGCTTTTTTTGCTGCTGCATCACATTGTTGACTCATGAAAAGCTTGTGGTCCACCGACCCCTAGATCCTTTTCACGTGTACTTCTAGTAAGCCAGTTGTCCCCCATCTTATACTTGTGCATCTGGTTCTTCCTGCCTAAATGCAGAACCTTACATTTGTCCCTATTGAAATTCATTTTGTTAGCTTGGGCCCAGTTCTCTAATCTTTTAATGTCATTTTTAATTCTGATCTAATGATTATTCAGTATGCATAAATGGGGTAACTATTGTTTTCAACAAACAATGGTTAAGTACAATGAGCCAACTTTGTCATTAATACCTTGAAGGTTGCTTCAATGAGCTCAATACAATATGGACAAAGCAGCTATTTCAAAACTATTAGGTCCTACTGCTGTTGCTTTTTATAAAGGCACACACACAAGAGAACATGTAGGGCACACATTCTCCCCCCCCCCTCCTTTTTTTAAAGCTAACCTTGGTGTTTTCAAAATCCAATACTCAAGTTTTCATGGAACATCATAAAGATTTGGATGCTAACAAAAAAGATTCAACAAAATGAACATGTTCATTACCAAATAATACCATACAACAAAACCTATAACAATAACAAAAGCAAAATTCTTGGGTATGGTGAAACATATTTTATCAGCACTGTGATGGATTTTGATTAAAGAAAATAAAGTCAGAAAACTAGAGTTCAATGAACAATATAAAGGGGGGAAATGGAACTCTGTTTTTAATTTATTGGTGGTTATAAAAAAGAGTACAAATCATTTGGGAAAAACTGAGATTGCTTGCAAACTCCTACTGGTGTAGACAGTTGAAACTATAACCACAGACACGCTCCAGTTTTCTTGCTGTCTGAAAGGAGAAGCTGTATTCTTAAGCCAAAAGCGTTGCCGCTAACATATTAAAAAGCAGAGGGATGGACGGAGGGTGGGGAGAAAGATTTGTTCCTGAAACCAGCTTTGAAATTAATAGGGTTCTCTCACCAATCTGATTTCTTTATATGCAAGCAGCTGCCCATTTCTCCTCTCAGCCACATGAGCCCTTTTCATCACAAATAGGTAAAGATAAAGGTACCCCTGCCCGTACGGGCCAGTCTTGCCAGACTCTGGGGTTGTGCGCCCATCTCACTCTATAGGCCGGGGGCCAGCGCTGTCCGGAGACACTTCTGGGTCACGTGGCCAGCGTGACAAGCTGCATCTGACGAGCCAGAGCCGCACACGGAAACGCCGTTTACCTTCCCGCTGGTAAGCGGTCCCTATTTATCTACTTGCACCCGGGGGTGCTTTCGAACTGCTAGGTTGGCAGGCGCTGGGACTGAACGACTGGAGCGCACCCCGCCACGGGGATTCGAACCGCCGACCATGCGATCGGTAAGTCCTAGGTGCTGAGGTTTTACCCACAGCGCCACCCGTGTCCCTTTCATCACAAATACTTAAACACAAATACAACTGCAGCACTCTTGTGATCACTGTAGATGGAAAATGTTGCATGAGAATCAGCTGCCACACATTTTCATATGCAGTCTAGTTTGCCAGTTCTGCATACAATTATGCACCATGACTTTATGCATTTGAACACTCTGCTTATAATAAACACTTGTCCCAGGCTAAAATAAGATGTACTGGTTTAAGTGTATTTAAGTGTACTTAAATTACTGGATGCAGCCAAGAATAAGTTGTCAATTATTTTAAAAAGTTTTAACTAGACTACTACTAAACTTTCCCCCCAGTCATTCAGTTAGATTCACTAAAGATGCAATTAATGTTATTTCCCCCTATTTATTAAATTTGTATAGTGCCCTTCAGTGTGTTCATCGATCACAGGGCAGCTTACAATATAAAAACACAAAAATATATAACAAAGTAACAAACAAAACAATACTTCCTGCCCAGTATAAAGGCCATAGATTGCTTCATTAGCCAAAAGCCTGCCCCCTGGATCTGTACCAAAGGCGAGGTGAGTCTCCCTAGGGAGAGCATTCCACAAGGGGGGACACCGCAGAAATGGCCCCTTCTCATGTTGCTGTCCTCCAGACCTTTTGCAGAGGAGGCACAAGAAGAAGGGCCTCGGATGATTGCAGGGTCCGGGTAGGTTCACATGGGGAGAGGCATCCTTGAGGTATTGCAGTCCTGAGCCATTTAAGGCTTTAAAGGCCTTTGAAGTCAGTGAAGTCAGGCCAGGATTGGCATTACATGCTCAAACTACTGTATCTTGGCCCAGTGAGAAACTTACTAGCACTTAATAAGTCCATTTAATGCATTAAAGTAGCATCCTCTATCTACTTTGTGGAAGATGACAGTACTTTTCTGCTTATTGAATAAAGGAAAAAATAAAATATCCTTTCAGCAGCAGCTGAATTGTGGGTGAGGAATTAGAACATAGATTAATAGGTACTGCTCCAGCGGGAAGGTAAATGGTGTTTCCGTGCGCTGCTCTGGTGTTGGTGTTCTGTTGCGCCAGAAGGGGCTTAGTCATGCTGGCCACATTGCCTGGAAAAACTGTCTGCAGAGCAGACAAATGCCGCCTCCCTCGGCCTGTAAAGCGAGATGAGCACCACAACCCCAGAGCCATTCGCAACTGGACTTAACTGTCAGGGGTCCCTTTACCTTTACAGCTGGTATCTTCTTTGAATAGAACTTCTACCATCTATAAGTAATGGGTGAAATTCAAGTAACTCTTACTCAGAGTAGACCTATTGAAATTAATGGAACTAACAGTCATGTTCATTAATTTTCAGTGGGTCTATTTGGAGTCAAATCTAGTTTGACCACACAATACCTTGTATTTCTAATATCTAATAGGATTAACTTAAGCTATATCTTGTTTATTTGTATACAAGTTTCTTATCTGTATCTGTATCTGAAGAAGTGTGCATGCACACGAAAGCTTATACCAGAACAACCTTAGTTGGTCTATAAGGTGCTACTGGTAAATTTTTTATTTTTATTTCCATTTTTTATAGAGTGTGCAGAGGATGTAATTGTCATCCAATTGCATGTCAGGGTACTGTGTATTATCCTACCCAGCTTTTTGTTTCATTTTGTGGTGTTTTGTTTCTTTGCAGATGTTATTTAGGAGGAATTCAACATCATCTCTTTCAATCATTGTATCAGGACTAGCTTTTCTGTTTCCCATAGGGAACAATGGCCCTGCACACTATTTAGGAGGTTCCACTAGACCCCTCAAGAGCTAATTGGGGGGGCTTGCAGGGAGGAAGGGAGAAGCCCCATTGTACAAATGGAAGTCCTTGCACAGGTCTTCTGCTGACATGTGGATGCCTTGGCAGCTATTCAGAGGCACATGAATTGATATGGACAAGGTTTATGGGAGGCAACATGTTTGAAGACCACAGCATTAGACATTCTGTTCATTCTCCAAAGCAGATGGTGTGTAAAAACATAAATAAGGGGATAGCAATAAAAGAAAGTTTTGACAATGGTGCTTCATTTTCTGTTATTTTTACCACCATGCACTAAGACCTCTTCATGCCTTCGTGACCATATAAGACAGCTGTAGTGAAAAGCCCTTTTTAAAATAGAAGGTAGAATCATAACAATCCTGACTTAACACTTAGTTTAAAATAAGCACTAAAGTAGCTATATTTAGGGAACAATCTGTTACTGATTAAAAAAAAAATACTCTGATGTTTCCATTCAATTGCATAAATACACTTATGAAAAATAATGAACCTGCAAAATATATATGGGAACAAATTCCTAAACTCCCATTAACATTACTATGACCTGACATGTGTTATTTGTAATCCACATAACTTAAAATAAATCATATAACTAACCTAAGTGCATTCAAATAAATAGACTAAGCTGGTTTATATTAAAGTGTACCAGTTAAAGTGAAAAATTCATGTAACCATAATTTTCACATAATCACAAAGAACATTTTTACCATTTTATAATTAACACAGCACTTTAAATGTACAGAGTGCTTACTAACCCAGATGCTATTCATCTCCATTATAACCTTGTGGAGGCAATAATAAGGGCCCAAATCCATGTGGCATTAGACACATTGTCTTCGAGGTGCTTTTACAAACTCACAGTCCAGAGGGCCAGATCTGAATCAAAATTCTGAATCAGAACTTGGGGATATAGAGGGAGTTTTAACCATTTAACTCATCCAGATTGGGCCCCCTAGGTGGGAACTGAGGATGAACCAAGGATATGACAAACCTACTAAAGCTAGCAAAGATTTTAAACTAGGACTCCCCCTGACATGGAACCATTAAGAATACTGGTGGTCCCCCCCCCCCAATATTTTCTTTCAATACAAGTTAAGCAGTCTGTAATAAAAGTCATGTACTATTGATGGAATTCAATGGCTCATTTAGGGATAGTGCACATATTAGAGTAACTACATGGGCATCACTTTCAAATTGCTCTACAGAAAGATTAATATTTTTCATATGATTAAATAGTACATCCAATGGTCAAGAAGGCAGTTTCTACACATGTTGTAGAGAGAAGTGAGTGGTAGATGGGGCTCATCAACCTGGAAAGTAGTCCATCTGGGAGAAGGACAACTCTAATCCCCACCCTCCACTGCCTTGGGGGATATTTTTGGGAGAGGAAAAGGCCAAGGAGTAAATCCTACACAAATCTTGAGTGGGGTCCCTAAGACAGTTGGATGGCACCTTGTATGCCTCCTTCTGGCAACTCCTGCAGCTAAGGTGGTGCCAAATGTATTGCTCTGCTTTCCTTTGGACCAAGCCCCTTGCCAGACTGCACGAGGAGCGTCTTGTCATCTGGGCAACCTGGGACCTCCAGACACACTGCCCAGGCCTATGTCCTGGGGAGGTCACTTGGGTGCTGCTAACACAAAGGTTTGACTTCACTCCTGGAGGTGCCCTCCATTGTCTCTTGAGACAGGCAGATGCCAACAACAACAAATGCATTATTATTTCTTGTTTTATTCTGGCACTCAGGACTTCTCAGACTATGCATGTACCACTTTACATGCCAGACTGGGCATGTGCTGGTCCCGGGGGGGGGGGGTTAACGTGAGGCATAGACAAAATCCGGTCCTGGGCCAAGGGTCTGGAGGCTGTCCACCAAGGGCGAAGTGGGGTACAAAGCAAGAAGCCGGGCATGGTCGGGAACTCCGGAAAAACAAGTCTGGGTGCTGGCAGAAACTGGTTTCCAACGTCGTTGCTCCATCAACCTGGGACTGGGCTGACTGGCCTTTATCTCCTCTGAGGCCTAGGGCGGTCCCGGCCCACAGGTGACTCGCCTCTCCTGGCCTTAAGGCGAGCACTCCTCCTGCAGGAACTTAGTTCCCTCCGCCTCTGCAGCTCAGGAGAGGCTGGAGGGTTATTGGACCCAGGGGCAGCTTCCCCTTCCCCTGACAGGGCTGGGAGAGGCGCACCTGCAGGCAATGGGTCCTTGATCACCTCCGGAGCCAGAGTGGATACATCTGGTGTCTGCTCCTGAGGACCCGGCACAGGTGCAGGCCCTTCAGAATCAAGGCCCTGCCCCGGCTCAGCCAGCCCTGGAGGCGGGGACTCCTCAGATTCAGCTTCTGAATCAGATTCCCAGACCATCACAGGGCAGCTGCTCTGGTTGCCATTGCTTATCTTCTTGGCAGGAGGTCTCAGCTAATTCATCTCTCCTCATCTGTGGGCCTCTGGAAGGTGAAATGTTTTAAAATTGCTACTTCCCCTCAGGACAGTTATGACTTTAGCCATTTGTTCAATGAGGTGGACAGAAGGCAGCTGGGGTTCAGCAGAGCAGCTCATTTTCTATCTTGGCTTCTTGACAAATTTGCAGAGGAAGGGGAAGGTGCTGCTCTGGTGGAGGGAATAAGTATACCTAATAGGGAATCTTTCTAGGCGCATGTGCTGATGGCTTGGTGCTATGAAAATATTTTTTAAAAATAACGGATTAATCTATAAAAAACCAAATGATTAATCAAGTCAAATTTATTTCATCGACTTGATCAGATTAGTTGCTACTTAAAACCCTATGACTTTAACCAAAAGGTCATTTATGTGAATGTTACAAGTTCTGGGAAGGGGAAAGCATATTCATCATCATCATTTCATATCTGTAAACACAGTATTGTTCCCAAACATCTGGCTAGCAACAGCAGGAATACTTTCAATGTGCTGTATCGCAGTGTTTCCCAACCGGTGTTCCGCGGCACACTAGTGTGCCGCGAGACTTTGCCTGGTGTGCCGTGGGAGGGAGGCGGGCTCCATGTGCTTAGAGCAACAGGCTGCCGCCCCAAGCCTCGCGTGCCCGACGGGAGCTCCTGCCGGGTGCGCAAGGCTTGCAGACACTCGCCCGAAGCACGGGGCACCCTCCGGAGGGCTCCGCGTGCTTCGGGCAACAGGCTGCCGCCCCAAGCCTCGCGCGCCCAGCGGGAGCTCCTGCCGGGCGCGCAGGGTTGCAGACACTCGCCCGAAGCACAGGGAGCCCTCCGTAGGGCTCCCTGTGCTTCGGGCAACAGGCTGCCGCCCCAAGCCTTGCGCGCCTGGCAGGAGCTCCTGCCCGGCGCGCAAGGCTTGCAGACACTCGCCCGAAGCACGGGGAGCCCTCCGTAGGGCTCCCTGTGCTTCGGGCAACAGGCTGCCGCCCCAAGCCTTGCGCGCCTGGCAGGAGCTCCTGCCGGGCGCGCAAGACTTGCAGACACTCGCCCGAAGCACGGGCAGCCCTCCGTAGGGCTCCCTGTGCTTCGGGCAACAGGCTGCCGCCCCAAGCCTTGCGCGCCTGGCAGGAGCTCCTGCCGGGCGCGCAAGACTTGCAGACACTCGCCCGAAGCACGGGCAGCCCTCCGTAGGGCTCCCTGTGCTTCGGGCAACAGGCTGCTGCCCCAAGCCTTGCGCGCCTGGCAGGAGCTCCTGCCGGGCGCGCAAGACTTGCAGACACTCGCCCGAAGCACGGGCAGCCCTCCGTAGGGCTCCCTGTGCTTCGGGCAACAGGCTGCCGCCCCAAGCCTTGCGCGCCTGGCAGGAGCTCCTGCCGGGCGCGCAGGGTTGCAGACACTCGCCCGAAGCACAGGGAGCCCTCCGTAGGGCTCCCTGTGCTTCGGGCAACAAGCTGCCGCCCCAAGCCTTGCGCGCCTGGCAGGAGCTCCTGCCGGGCGCGCAAGGCTTGCAGACACTCGCCCGAAGCACGGGGAGCCCTCCGTAGGGCTCCCTGTGCTTCGGGCAACAGGCTGCCGCCCCAAGCCTTGCGCGCCTGGCAGGAGCTCCTGCCGGGCGCGCAGGGTTGCAGACACTCGCCCGAAGCACGGGGAGCCCTCCGTAGGGCTCCCTGTGCTTCGGGCAACAGGCTGCCGCCCCAAGCCTTGCGCGCCTGGCAGGAGCTCCTGCCGGGCGCGCAAGACTTGCAGACACTCGCCCGAAGCACGGGCAGCCCTCCGTAGGGCTCCCTGTGCTTCGGGCAACAGGCTGCCGCCCCAAGCCTTGCGCGCCTGGCAGGAGCTCCTGCCGGGCGCGCAGGGTTGCAGACACTCGCCCGAAGCACGGGGAGCCCTCCGTAGGGCTCCCTGTGCTTCGGGCAACAAGCTGCCGCCCCAAGCCTTGCGCGCCTGGCAGGAGCTCCTGCCGGGCGCGCAGGGTTGCAGACACTCGCCCGAAGCACGGGCAGCCCTCCGTAGGGCTCCCTGTGCTTCGGGCAACAGGCTGCCGCCCCAAGCCTTGCGCGCCTGGCAGGAGCTCCTGCCGGGCGCGCAAGGCTTGCAGACACTCGCCCGAAGCACGGGCGCGCAGGGTTGCAGACACTCGCCCGAAGCACGGGGAGCCCTCCGTAGGGCTCCCTGTGCTTCGGGCAACAAGCTGCCGCCCCAAGCCTTGCGCGCCTGGCAGGAGCTCCTGCCGGGCGCGCAGGGTTGCAGACACTCGCCGGAAGCACGGGGAGCCCTCCGTAGGGCTCCCTGTGCTTCGGGCAACAGGCTGCCGCCCCAAGCGGCATATAGTCAATATAGGCACAGAGTTAATTTTTTAAACATTTTCTAATGGTGGTGTGCCTCGAGATTTTTTTCATGAAACAAGTGTGCCTTTGCCCAAAAAAGGTTGGGAAACACTGCTGTATCGAGTCCATCATGCACTGACTTCACAAAGCAACCTAGATAATTTTTCTACCTTTGTGACCTGGTTCTAAAATAAACGTGGTCCAACATCCAGCACTCATTGCTCAGCTTCTAAATTTTGGTTTTGCATCAACTATTACTGCCATCAAAATAGGCAGATTACAAGAAAGGACCTTGATGCTACTGGGAATCTCCTAGTTTTAGTTTTAGTTATAGTTTATTTATTTAGAAACATTTTATCCCACTTTTCATCGTCATTGATCCCATGGTGGTATACAAATGTATTATGGGAAAACAAACATAAAGGCATAATGCATGGGAGAAGCAGAACCAATACTCGATTCAATTAAAATGCATAAAACCATAAAATGCTATAGATGGTTCTATAAAATCACAATACTGTACTTAAAAGTCTGGGGAAATACCGTACTTTTCCATGTATAAGATTAGGTTCTTTTACTCAAAAAGAAGGTTTAAAAAGTGGGGGCGTCTTCTACACGGGTAGTGGGTAGGGGTGATGGGTGATTGGTTGCGCCGCGAGCTGGCAATTTGTAGTGTGATTGGTGGCTGCGGCAAGGGTTGCTTTGCATTGGCTGTGGGAAATTGGTGTGTGATTGGTTGCTGTGTCAAGGGCTGCTGAGGAATGGCCAAAAAATAAAAAAAAGCTCAACAACTTTGGGCCATTTTCTGAAATTGCAGTTCCCCAAAATAGGGGGCGTGTTATACACAGAAAAGTACGGTAATTACTGTATTGGCCTGAATATAAGCTTCACTCCCCTCCCCCAATTCCAACCATGAAAAGTTAAAGTGCAGCTTATATTCGAGACCTTATGGTATGCAACCAGGAGCGCGGGACAAACAGTGCCAGGAGAGTGGCAAAGCGGCGCCTGCCCCTTGCGTAGTCCCCCGTCCTCTCCCCCAAGGCCAGGAAGGGAGAGAGCGAGAAAGGGGAAAGGCCTCCGGAGACACAGCTCGGCTCCCCCCGAGCCCCCAGGTTGCGGGCGGCTATGGCACAAGCCAAGGCAGCGAGCGGAATGGATCCCGCTTGCTGCTTTGGCTTCCTCTTTAGCCCCAAGTGATCTCTCCCTGCCAGGAGAGGCTGCGTAGGGCTAAAGAAGCCACAGCCCCGTGCAGCCTCTCCCTGCCGGAGGGGTTGCTCGCGGCTATGGAACAAGCCAAGGCAGTCAGCGGGATGGATCAGGCTGGCTGTTTTGGCTTCCTCTTTAGTCCCACGCAACCTCTCCCTGCCAGAGGGGTTGCGCGCGGCTATTGCACAAGCCTGCATTCACTCCATAGGACGCATACACATTTCCCCTCAATTTTTGGAGGTGAAAAACTGCATCCAATAGAGCGAAAAATATGGTACTCAGAAACTTCAGAGGAAATAATCATGCCCTTCTAGGTTTCATGATACAGAGGCAATGGAAAGCGAACACTCTGGACTTTAAGAAGGCCAATTTCAAAAAGCTTAAGGAGCTACTAAGTGAGATCCCATGGTCAGAAATACTCAAAGAGAAGGAAGTCCAAGATGGATGGGAGTTTCTTAAAGGAGAAATACTGAAGGCCCAAATGCAGACAATTCCAACATGAAAGAAAAGTGTGAGGCATCTCAGGAAACCAGTGTGGCTGCATAAGGAGCTTACAGATGAGCTGAGAATTAAGAAAGGCATTATTAGACGCCTGCTTCTTGGGAGGAAAGCAATGACAAACCTAGACAGCATCTTAAAAGGAGAGACATCACCTTGCCAACAAAGGTCCGTATAGTAAAAGCTATGGTTTTCCCAGTAGTGATGTATGGGAGTGAGAGCTGGACCATAAAGAAGGTGTGTATCTGAAGAAGTGTGCATGCACACGAAAGCTCATACCAAGAACTGACTTAGTTGGTCTTTAAGGTGCTACTGGAAGGAATTTTTTTTGTTTTGCATAAAGAAGGCTGATTGCCGAAGAACGGATGCTTTTGAATTATGGTGCTGGAGGAGACTCTTGAGAGTCCCATGGACTGCAAGAAGATCAAACCTCTCCATTCTGAAGGAAATCAGCCCTGAGTGCTCACTGGAAGGACAGATTGTGAAGCTGAGGCTCCAATACGTTGGCCACCTCATGAGAAGAAAAGACTCCCTGGAAAAGACCCTGATGTTGGGAAAGATGGAGGGCACAAGGAGAAGGGGACGACAGAGGACAAGATGGTTGGACAGTGTTCTCGAAGCTACCAGCATGAGTTTCACCAAACTGCGGGAGGCAGTGGAAGACAGGAGTGCCTGGCGTGCTCTGGTCCAGGGGGTCACAAAGAGTCAGACATGACTAAACGACTAAACAACAACATTATTATTACTATTATTACTGGCCAATGGATCCAGATTTGTATCTATAAATTCATCAGCATAAAGCAACAGCTGGGCTCAGCTTTGTCTCCAGAAGCCATTCACCAGTGCCAGCCAGAGCTAAATTTGCAAAACTAAACATGTCAAATAGCAGCACTCCAGAATAATTATACCAATATGCTTAGCAAGAATTTCAAGCATTAAAAGTAGTTTGCAACTCTACAGTTCTATGATCCTGTTCTCACAGTGGCTGTCCGGATGCCTGTGAGAAACCAGTGAGCAGAATGGCCTATCTTCGTTTCATAACAGACCCTCCCTCGCCTTGCCCCATAGGTGGCTCGGACACCTGACCACAGGAAAGCAAACCCTTCTATGGTCAGAGGGTAGCCGCTGTATCGGTCACGGGCAACTTTGAAATGCAGGTCGCAATTACCAGTATATGTATCAATGGCCACCAGCGACTCATCAAAGTTGCACTATAGCACTTGTGGAGAATTTGAAAATAAAACCCTTAGATAATTTTTTCTCAAGTAATTATATTGTGGTCCAAACAACAGAGGTGACAAGAGATACTTTAGGAGACTGAGGGTAGGGTTGTTCTGAGTGAATTGAATAAAAAGTGAGGCCAGAAGGTTGGTCAGTCAGAGACACAGAGTTCAAGGAAGATCAAAATCCAGGCATCTGTTAGCTGTAAAAAGCAGACCTGAAGACACTGTGGTATCCTCAGAGAGTGGCAACTAATTTAGCCTTTTCTGTTCTGAATCTTCAGCAGTTTGATCTGACCATTTGTGTCCCTTCTTTTTCTCTTTTGGCTAGAGAGATGGAATAAGTTAACATTTGAACTTTCAGTCAGAAATATAAAAGTTCCCTCAAGTATTCTGAGCTACATCTGCATTTGGAGTGTCCCATCTGTGCTGGCATCACAAATCTCTGGTTTAATATTTCTGAAATATTAAGCAGAATATAAATGTGTTAAAATAAAATAAATAAATAAGTTGTATTATTTGTTTATTTTAGGCATTTATTTTAGGCTATTTTAGCTGAGAAGTTCCCAGAGCTTGTGTTACATTCAAACACAAAATCACTTTTTGAAACACAATTAAAGCAGTATTCATAGAATCATAGCATTGCAGAGCTGGAAGGGCCACAAGGGTCATTTAGTCCAACCCCCTGCAATGCAGGAAACCTTTTGCCCAATGTAGGGCAAAGAGAACAGTCTTCCATTTTAGCTGCAATGAGCACCAAGACTGTCATGGTTTCAAAGAGGCTTTTGAGAGTCAGGTGCACCAATTAAGAAAAACTGACATTCGACAAACCTTTTATCTGGAAGCATCTATGCATTAACTCAAAACTTAATAAATAAAAGTCTATTCAATAGTTCTGGTAAAAATCTGTCTCTACAAATGCTCACTCAATATTTAAATATTTTGCAGCATAATTTACAAAGTCCTTTTTATTTTAGAAATGTTTATAAATATTACAATCTATTTATAAATCATAATGCTGGCTTTATTTTTTCAGTATATTGCCTGGACAAGCAGATGTGCCCATAAACTGGAGGCACACACACAGAAGGACACAAAACTTCATAATTTCCCCCACAGCTCACATCACTAAACTCTTGAAAAATACGTATGGCATAATACACAAGGTCTATTTTGCAAGCTGCCCATCTATTGCAGCCTATTTCCAGCACTAGCAAACTGGCAGATCAGCAGATCTCAGATTATATTCCTGACTAGAGAAGAAAACAAAACAAAATCAGTCATGTTTTTAAAACCGGGACACATCTGCCCATCTAATTTTACTGATCGATTCAGTGCAAGTTTAAGAATAATAAGACAATTTGCCTTGTTATGTTCATTCAGTTTTTGAACATCCTTAAGCAATATCCTTAAGGGATGTGGGTGGCGCTGTGGTCTAAACCACAGAGCCTAGGGCTTGCCGATTGGAAGGTTGGCAGTTCGGAGGTAATGCCGTTTACCTTCCCACCGGAGCGGTACCTGTTTATCTACTTGCACTTTTTGGCATGCTTTCGAACTGCTCGGTTGACAGGAGCAAGGACCAAACAACGGGAACTCACCCCGTCACAGGGATTCGAACCACCGACCTTCTGATCGGCAAGCCCAAGAGGCTCAGTGGTTTAGACCACAGCGCCACCCGCATTGGCTTATATTCGGGACCTTATGCCACCAGCAAAGTGGTGCAGCTCCCCCCCCCCCCCCAAGGAAGCAGCCCAGGAGCGTGGCTACTCTCTGCTCCAAAGCCTCCCAAAAGCCGTGGAAACGAAGGGGGAAGCAGGGGAGCCACGCTGCTTTGCTGGCAGCTTCCCCCCTTTATCTCCAGTGGCAGGCTGCGCGCCTTTGCCCTGTGCTCCCAGACTGCTGGGGGGGGGGGAGTTGTGCAGCCCCCAGGAAGCAACCCGGGAGCGCGACCGCCCACCGCTCCCCAGCCTCCCCCGAGCTGCTGGAAAGAAGCGGGGAGGTTGCCGGCAAAGCGGTGTGGCTCCTCCCCAGGAAGCAGCCTTGGTATTGTGGGGGTTTTTCCCTTTTCCCCCCCTTCATTTTTCAAGGTGCGGTTTATTTGTGGGTGCAGCTTTTATTCAGGCCAATACGGTAACTGGTATAGATTCTGTGCTTCTGACATGGTTGCATACTACTGAGAGATTAATAGGAAACACAACTCTCCTATTTCTACAGGCTTTCCCAGAAGGATGAGTTGACTCAAGGAGACACCAAATGTCTTTTGGAAAACTGTTTTTACCTGTCTTCTTTTTTGCAATTTTATTGTTTACACTACTTGCTAATGCTTAGTGGTCTATATGGATCAGGCCAGTGGCCCCTGTAGTCCAGCATTCGGTGTGCAGTGACCAACCACATGCTGATGGAAAGCCTGCAAGCAGGACCTGAGTGCAACTCCTGGAACCTGGTCTATGGAGGTCACACTGCCTCCAAAAGTGGAGCAGCCACTTACAGCCTTATCCTCCATGGATTTGTCTAATTCAAGCTGCTGGCCATCACACCTCTTGTGCGAGTGAATTCTATAGTCTAGCTATATGCTAAACACTTTCTTTGTCCTGATACTTCCAACATTCAGCCTTCTTGGTGTCCCCACGTTCCAGTATTATGAGAGACAGAGAGAGCACTTTCATCTTACTGCGCAATTCATTCACCTCTATCATGTCTTCTCTTACTTTTCTCTAAACTGAAGTGTTCCGCATGTTGCTGCCATGCCTCACTGGAGAGCTGCTTTTTGAGGCAAGGGGACCAGAACCCAATTTCCTTTTCTGAGGTGAAACATTCCAACTGCAGTAGTACCGTAGACTCTTACAATTGGCTGTTTTACTTTCCACTCCTTTCTTAAAGAACTCAGGAATTCACCTTTCTCCAGCTGCCACACTCTGGGTTGAGAAAAGAGTTAAGAGTCCTCTCGTCTTTCCCACCTGTCCTGATGGCGCCCACTGCATATTTGTCTTTTCAAGGCCTCCTAAAGATGGTACCTGTCTTGGATTTGAATTGATGTTAATGTATGTACTGTTGTTGTTTTAAACTTTCTATATTTACATTTTTAAAACCGTCCTTATATATGGAATTCTTTAACTGTTTTCTTTATGTAACTATTTTATATAGGTTAGTTTATTGAAAAATGCTTTGGGATTTCTCATGGGAAGAGATTCATAAAATAAATAAATAAATGGCTTGCACCAGGTTTTTAAAATAAAAAATACATTAATTTATGAGGGATCTACTTGAACTGTCCTCAAAATAAAGTACAATAAATGTCTGAAACAGTACAATACAAGTGCATCGATTCAGAGCAATCCCATGTCAGTCTCTAGAAAAGAGCTGGGAAGGCCTCCCAGACCTCCCTCCCTGTCTTTGGGACCAGCAGTGTTGCGTTGCTCGCTGGCGCCTGGGTCAGCGTACACACACACGCCGGGCAGGTGCGGGACACGGAGGGTGGACAGAACCCACCGTGCCAGCCCAGCCCAGCCTAGGGGGCGCGGTGCACTGCCAGTCTGTCCTCACAGGGAGGAGGCAACTCTCCCCCAACGCTGGCCAGGCAGCCCTCCAGTGAGGGGCCTGGGGACACAGAGGTGAGGCCAGACTGGGCTCTGGGGCCCAGAGACCCCCAGAACCAGGTGGGGCAGGGTAGGACAGGGATCGTAGCCCATTCCGGGGGGAATATGGCTCTCGGGTTGAAAAGGATTCTGCATCTTCTCAAGCATGAGAGGCTATGGAGCCCCTGACATGCTTGGGGGGGGGGCTGCCCACAGAAGAGCAGTAGCGGCCAGGATGGTGGGGCACACACTTCTGACCCTGGCGTTGCCATAGCTTGCCTCAGGTGTGGGGAACCTTTAGCCCTCCAGAGCTTGCGGAACTGCATCTCTCATCAGCCCCAGGAAGCATAACCAGTGACCAGGGATGCTAGGAAGGGCCCCTCTGCAACATTGGAAGGGCCGGAGGCTCCCCACACCTGGCCTACCTGGATGGTACAGAGGAGGAGGAGGAGGAGGAGCCAGGGCCATGGGGATGCGCGGACAGAGCCAGCTTGGTTTTCCCACTGGTTCTGCCAAACAGCCCAAACTTCACCACCCCCTTGTCCCTCCGCAGCAGACAACAACACTTTTGTAGCAGTCAGGTTGCATAACACTTTCAAATACACTGGTACCCCAGATTACAGACGCTTCAGGTTACAGACTCCGCTAACCCAGAAATAGTACCTCGGGTTAAGAACTTTGCTTCAGGATGAAAACAGAAATTGTGCGGCGGCAGCAGGAGGCCCCATTAGCTAAAGTGGTACCTCAGGTTAAGAACAGTTTCAAGTTAAGAATGGACCTCCAGAACGAATTAAGTTCTTAACCTGAGGTACCACTGTAGAAAGTTAAAAGCTTTAGATCTCATGGAATGTTTTCAACAAAATGGTTCCTCCCACCCCAGACAATTGCTTCTCATCCTTTTTGGAAGCTAGGTTGTTATGTAATAATAATAATAATAATAATAATAATAATAATAATAATAATAATAATAATATATACCCCGCCCATCTGGCTGGGTTTCACCAGCCACTCTTGTACTTGGAGCAGGGCCTTTTCACTGGTAGCTCCAGGCTTTCCCTGGAAACAGGTTTCAAAGAACAGAAACACTCATTCCACCTAGCTTTTGGGTATACATTCTTTTCTGGAGAGTACTGTGGTATTTTTTCTGCTGCTTTTATTTTTCTCTGTTTGGATTTTAGGATGTTTTGTTGGTTTCACTTTGTTTGTATGTATGTCATAAATAATCTTTTATTCTGCAAAGCATTTTCACCCTTTTCAGACATTTGAAAGGGACTTCTAAAAAAGCATTAGCTAGATGCCAATGTGCACACAGTAACCTTTCCCTCCCAGTTGAAGGAAACCCTACTTATGTGCATCTGCACATGCACTAGTCTCCCTTTCCAAATGATGCAGCACAGCTGACATCAATCTACACTTTCCCCCTTTTTTTCTTTTTTCTGCATCACTTTACTTCTTTATAGGTAATTCAAATTATTTCAGCAAAATATTAATACCCCCCCAAAATGTATGTCAGTGTCTGGAGGCCGAGCCTCCTGGAGCAGTCTTGGGTGCTCCTTCATGTGTTTTGTACTGAACAACTAAAGAGGCTTTTGAAAACTTTCTTTAAACTTTTTAAACATGCAGCTGCCTGACAGCAGACTAGTACTCTGAAGTTCCCAAAGCATTTTCGTTAGCTTAGCCCTTGGATGGGATCTAGTCTGCGCTCTTCTTGTATGGCTTAAGCAGAGCTGCGGGGGTTTTCCCCGGGGAAGCTGCCAGGGGGTCCCTGAGGCGCCTTGGAGCGGCTGCGAGAAGCCGGCTTCGACCAGACGTCTCTTCTGGGAGGCTTCGCAACGGGGCAGCGCGAGGTGGGTCCCTTCCTCTGCCATCTTGAGCCGGAGAGGCAGAGGGGAACCGGGAGCATCTTCCTTACCTTCCTCGCTCAGGGTCCACGGCAGGGTCGCCGGCTCGGACGCGTAGCCACAGGCGCTGCCCTCGAAGGCGCACGAGCCGGCGGGCGGGAGGCGCAGCGCTCCGGAGACGCGCAAGGCTGCGGGGACAAAGCGAGCGCGCTCAGTCGGCGGGAGGAGCCCCGAGAAGCCCCAGCTCGGCCCCGGGGAGAGCGGCGGCGGCGGCCGGGCCGGCTCTCTGGCACCTGCTTACCTTGCACCGCGAGGAGACCCAGCAGCAGCATCGCGTCCCGCGGAGGAAGGAGAGGCGCGGCGGCGGCGGCGGCGGCGAGGAGGGGGAGCGGCGTTAAAAGGCCGGCGGGCGGGCTGGAGGGGGCGGAGGAGGGAAGAGGGCTGAGCTTGGCTCGGCGGCGGCGGGAGGAGGAGGAAGGCGGCCCGCCAGCCCAGCAGCTGCTGCCCGGCCGGCGGCGAGGCGCCCGCCCAGGGACGGAGGCCCTGCCCAGGTCTCCCCGGGGCTGCGCAGCGCCAGGGGAAGGGCCAGCCCCGGGGCCGGAGTCCAGCTGCCTGTCCAGCACGCCCCCCCCCCGCCCCGCCAGTGCCCCAGAAGTGTAGGGTCGACGCGGGGCTGGGAATGGCAGCACTTCCCGGAGGAAACGCCACTTCCCGGGCGGGGGCTCGGAGGACTTGCAGCCCGGCTTGGTCTGCGCCTCTGCGGGGGGCTTCCAGGCCACTTCATGGGGCCGCTTGTTCGAGAGCATCATCTCGGTTTCATGCCTTTCTTTTCAACCTTTGCAGAGTCTGCTATGTAGTGAAGTTCTCACCCTGGGCCAGCAGGGGGATACTGTAGATAGTTTTCACTCAGGTCCACATATGCAAATAAGGGATTGAAAGTGACATTCAGTGATTGGATAGTTACAGAAAATGGTTACTGTTGCATTCTAGTGGAGCTCTTTATAAGCAGGCTGGCTGAACCCTTCAGTTCAGTTCTGTTCTGGCCTGTGAATAAACAAGAGCTGTTTGAAGAATCGCTGTGTCGTTTGATATGTTCACCCACAAGTTAACCCTGGCAACGAGGATGGGATGGATGGACATCAGAGCACAGCCAGATGCAGCCATCCTTTGAGCTGAGCTGAATGGCTGAATCACTGAGCAAAACCACTGAACAGAACCAATTCAGAGCTGACTGATCTGGCTAGAGCACTGTGTTCCATGTCGGCATCAGAACCATGGCTTCACCCGTGCCTCTACTGCCATTTGCGCCAGCCTCTGAATCATGGGACTCCTACCTCCCTCAGCTTGACTGCTACCTCCAAGCCAACGAGCTGACGGAAGTGTCAGAGGAGCGTAAGCGGGGCCTATTCCTCAGCCTCTGTGGGCCCGAGGTGCTCAAGACGACCCGAGCATTGGTTGCGCCTCAAGCAGTCCAGGCAGCATCATGGGACACGATTCAAGAGAAGCTCCGCAACCACTACGCGCCAAAGCCATCCAAGCCGACTCGGCCCTGAACACACTGACCAGATGCTTGGAAGCTGTGGCTGGATGGTTTCGTGGGAGCCGATCCATAAATAGCAACACCCTAATGGTCCCGGGCCCTAAGGAAGTTAGATTGGCTTCAACCAGAGCCAGGGCCTTTTCAACTCTGGCTCCGGCCTGGTGGAATGCTCTGCCTCATGAGACCAGGGCCCTGCAGGATCTGATTTCTTTCCGCAGGGGCCTGTAAGACAGAGTTGTTCCTCCTGGCCTTTGGCTTGGAGCCAATTTGATTCCCTCCCTCTCTTTCTTTTTTCCTTTCCTCTCCTCCTGTGATGAGGCTACATTTTAATATTTTAATATTTCAATATTTTAATGTTGTATTTTAATTTTGTTTTTAAGTTGTATTCATTCAACTTGTTTTCATTATTGCTTGTAAGCCGCTCTGAGCCCGGCCTTGGCTGGGGAGGGCGGGGTATAAATAAAAATTATTATTATTATTATTATTATTATTAAGATTGCTGCCCGCCATGCATTCTATCACCGGAACCAGGCAGAGGGGGAGTCAATTAACAACTACACTGCTGCCCTCCGACAGGCTGCAAAGCACTGCGAGTTCCGAGACTTAGACGATGCCCTGATGGATTGAATCGTCTGGGGGGTCCGGGACATCCATTTGCAACGGCGTCTCCTCGCCAAGCCAGACCTCACGCTGCAGAAAGCCATTGGCCCAGGAGATCCGCAAAGCCAGCAGCCCGCGTCTTGCTAGGAAGCCAGTTCCAGTGCATCACGAAGAGGCCAGCAGTGACGGGGCATTCTCCAGTGAAGACGATGACGTGCACCAGACAAAGCGGGAGCACAAGAAGTTCAAACAGAAGTCCAAGGGCCAATCGGAATGTGCCGGCTGCGGAGGCAACCATTCCCGTGCCACGTGTCGATTCAGAGACGCCATCTGTCAGAAGTGTTCCAGAAGGGGCCACATCGCTAAGGTCTGCCGATCGGCTCTGTCCGACACCCCCCATCCACCGACTTGCAAGTCCAAGTCTTCACTCCAGTCCGCCAAGGAAAGCTGTTTCGCTCTCACCAACTGCCGCTGCCCGTCCGGAACCACGATTGGCCAAACTGACTCGCATACGCGATGCAAGCTGAACGTCACGGTGCTCATTGAAGAGCTCCATGTGACATGGAGATCGACACCGGGTCTGCCCTGTTCATTGTGTCTTGGAGCACCATCAAAAGACTGGTACCCAGAGTGTCCAAAAGGCAACTCAACTCTCACCATGTACACCTGAGAGACTACCAGGGAAACGACATTCCCGTGGTAGGCATTGGCCGGTTCCGGATCGTCTTCAAGGACTTTTCAGGACTGCTCCGACTGGTGGTAGTCGAAGGGCAGAGGCCAAGCCTCCTAGGGCTAGACTGGTTTGATGCCCTTGGCCTGGAAGTCACCGGCATCAACTACATCTCTAACGCAGAGATGGAGGGTCTGGTCAAAGACTTTGCCAAGGTTTTAGACGGCACTTTGGGTCAATATACAGGTACGCCCATCTCCTTTAGCCTTGATCCACAAGTCGCCCCCATCAAGCTAAAGCCACGCCGGGTTCCCTTTGCTCTCAAGACTAAGGTGGACGAACAACTGGACAAGCTGATCGACCAAGGAGTTTTGGAGCCGGTTGACCGTGCCAAGTGGGAAACCCCCATCGTCACGCCTGTCAAGCCAGACGGGCCGGTGAGAATCTGCGCTGACTACAAGTGCACGATCAACAAGGCACTTCAGCAGCATGCTTACCCGGTTCCTGTTGTTTAACACCTGCTGCATTCCCTGGGTGAGGGTAAGGTCTTTGCTAAGCTGGACCTTGCCCAAGCCTATCAACAACTGCCCGTCGATAATGCCTCCGCTGAAGCCCAGACAATCGTCACCCACCGAGGGGCATTTTGTTGCCGCCATTTGCAGTTTGGGGTGAGTGTGGCTCCTGGCATCTTCCAAAGCCTTATGGAGCATCTCCTGCAAGGGCTTCTGGGCGTGGTGCCGTATTTCGATGGCGTCTTGGTGTCCGCAGACCCACACCAGCAGCTGTTCGAGCGCTTCCGTGCCGTGCTGACCAGGTTCCAGGAGGCCGGGCTCAAGGTAAAGAGGGAGAAGTGCCAGATCGCTGTTCCACAGGTGGAGTTCCTGGGCTATCTTACTGACGCCTCTGGCCTTCACCCAACGACATCCAAGATCCGCGCTATCCAGCAGGCCCCCATCCCAAAGAACAAGATGGAGTTGCAGGCTGCTGAACTTTTATAACATGTTCCTGCCCCACAAAGCCACGGTGGCTGAGCCTCTTCACCGACTCCTCAGCACGAAGACACCTTGGTCTCGGGGTCATCGGGAGATGGCGGCCTTCAACGCGGTCAAGGCTCTCCTTTCATCGGACAGTGTGCTGGTACAGTACAGTGAAGCCAGGCCGCTGGTCCTTGCCTGCGACGCCTCACCTTTTTGCATTGGTGCTGTCCTTAGTCACCGTTTTCCAGACGGAAGAGAAGCATCGCTCGCCTACTTTTCCAAGAACCTATCTCCGACTGAATGGAATTAAAGCCAGCTCGACAAGGAGGCACTGGCACTTGTGGCTGGAGTGAAGAGGTTCCATGAATACCTCTACAGCAGAACTTTCAACCTCATCACCAACCACAAGCTGCTCCTGGGCCTCCTTGCTGGTGATTGACCAACTCCACCAGTCCTCTCGCTGCGCATGCTGCGATGGACTGTTTTCCTGGCTGCCTACCACTCGTCCATTGCCTGGGGAAATTGATAGGCCATGCTGACACCCTCAGCCGTTGCCCTCTTCCAGCGTTTGTGGAAAACCCGGCTCCTGCTCTATCGCTCCTCCTGACTGAGGATCTTCCAGCAGCGCCTATATCAGCTGCCACTGTGGCCTCCGCATCTGCCCAGGATCGCACCATCAGCTGTGTGCTGAACTGGGCGTGGAGGGGGTGGCCACAAGGGCCTTTTGCATCGGAGTTCCAGCCGTTCGCAACCAGACAACATGAACTCTCGGCTCACCACAGCTGTCTGCTGTGGGGAGACCGGACCGTGATTCCCCAAATACTCCGTCAACGCGTCCTTGAGGCTCTGCACATTGGCCACCCAGGAATCATCAAAATGAAGGCGTTGGCTCGGTGTTACGTCTGGTGGCCTAACATGGACGGTGTCATCACTGCCTGGGTGTCCGCCTGTCAAGCGTGCCAAGAATCTAGGCCTGCGCCACCAGCAGCTAAGGGACAAACCTGGGAGACGCCCAAGACACCCTGGTCGAGGGTGCACATCGATCTGGCTGGCCCCTTTCACGGCCAGACCTTTATGGTAGTGGTGGACGCCTATTCCAAATGGCTGGAGGTGGCCCTCATGCCCTCAACCACTACCATGGGCCATCATCTGGGTGCTGCAAGCCCTCTTTGCGACGCATGGGTGTCCTGATGTCCTTGTCTCCGACAACGGACCGCAGTTCACACCAGGCACTTTTGAGCGGTACCTTTTGGGACTCGGCATTCGCCATGCCCTAACAGCACCATTTCATCCATCCAGCAATGGGCAAGCGGAGAGAATGGTGCACTCAGCAAAAGAGGCAGTGGCGCGCCTGGACTGGGGAGACTGGCACGAGCGGGTTGCCAAATACTTGTTCGTGCAACACATCACTCGTGGCTCCGGAACAGACACTTACAGATGGTGAGGCTCCACCTACACCTCTCTCGCAAACTGCCAGCGTGGAGCCGAACCAAGCTGCTTCAGCGGGTCTGCCAGACTTACCACAGACTCAGACCACTGCCGTGCCTGACATTCCGCCAACTCCACTTGCAGATGTTCCACCCACAGCAGCGGATCCAGGGGACTTGGTTTCAACGCCACCTAGGGTTGTACCACAGCCTCAGCAGGAATTGTGTGGCCCCCTGGACTTGGCTACCAGTCCCCGGCGGTCTGGCAGAGTTTCCAAGCGCCCAACTTATTTAAAGGACTATGTTGTTGGACATGTATCACTGTTGGTGATGTATCACTGTATGTGAAATCTAACCGATATGCTTTTGTGCCTAATTGAACCATTACGTGTAGTGCTGTATATAAGGAAACCATTACGATTGTAACTAACGCCTTATCTCGGTGGGGAGGGGTGTTATGTAGTGAAGTTCTCACCCTGGGCCAGCAGGGGGATACTGTAGATAGTTTTCACTCAGGTCCACATATGCAAATAAGGGATTGAAAGTGACATTCAGTGATTGGATAGTTACAGAAAATGGTTACTGTTGCATTCTAGTGGAGCTCTTTATAAGCAGGCTGGCTGAACCCTTCAGTTCAGTTCAGTTCTAGTCTGTGAATAAACAAGAGCTGTTTGAAGAATCGCTGTGTTGTCTGATATGTTCACCCACAACTTAACAGAGTCCATCTCACACTTTCTTTCTTTTGCATAGCCTTCTTCGCAGCATCCATCCCTTCCTGAGTCTTTTAAAATAGACATCCATTACATGGAAATACTACTGTATAAAGCATTGCTAAGTCCATGGCAATCTAGTGTTTCTTTGCTGTCTTCCTATGTCCCCCTGCCCTGAGCTGATTTGTAGTTTTTAAAATTTATTTTTTATTATTATAGTAAAAGATAATTGCTATTTAGATTTTCCCTGTGCCTTTAAATTAAGACTCATCTCATGTCATTGCTAGGAGAATATTCACAAGCTGATTTTTATTTGCCATTGAATAGCCTCTCTGAATTGCCCCAGTGTTGTTCCTGTAGGGGTGGTGGAAGACTTTAATAACAGTTTCCTCGGATTATTTTTTCTTAGTACCTTTTAACTATTTTTTAAAAAGCAATTTCACTATTATAAATTAATACAATAATCCAAATTTCCCCTTCCTGGTGGGAACTGAAATTGATACTGGGGAATTTCAGTACAGTGGTACCTCTGGTTACGTACTTAATTCGTTCCAGAGGTCCGTTCTTAATCTGAAACTGTTCTTAACCTGAAGTACCACTTTAGCTAATGGGGCCTCCCGCTGCCACTGCGCCGCTGGAGCACGATTTCTGTTCTCATCCTGAAGCAAAGCTCTTAACCCGAGGTTCTATTTCTGGGTTAGCGGAGTCTGTAACCTGAAGTGTATGTAACCCGAGGTACCACTGTAATGCTATTCAAGGGCAACTAACAATCTGTTGATCACTAATCCCATAGCCCACATTAACAGGAAGCAATGAAATGGAATAAACCTGTACAAAATATACCAGAGGCCCAATGCATCAGAGGCACCAGAGCAAGTGTTACCTCACACTTCCCAGTGCATTTTCCTTCACTTTCCTTATCACAAAAAATCAGGGTTGGCCCAAGGCATTTTGGCACCTAAAGCAGACCTCAAAATGGCACCAGGGAAGAACGAGTAAAGGAAGAGCTGCTATATCATGACCGTGGGGGGGGGGGGGACTGCTGCCCTGGTGGATCCTGCCAGCTGCGACACTTTTTCTCATGTACAAGATTTCACTGAATAACCTGCTGCTTAAACAGAGATTTCTACAGTCATATTCATAAGGGCAGCAGACTTTAAAGAGCTTATAATCAAGGAGGAATTTCAACTGGGTTCACTTTTCAGCAGGGGTAGGGAATTGCTTTTGCCCTCCAGCTGTTGCTTAACTGCAACTCCCATCAGCCCTAGTAAGCATGGCCAATGACCAGGGTTAATGGGAGTTGTAATTCAGTGACGTTTGGAGGGCCCAATGTTCCTGATCCCTGGTTTACAGAATCTACATTGCCTTACAATACAGACTGCTCAGACAACACTATTCCACCTGCCTTAAGGGAAGCCATTCATTTTTTCCCTTTGTCACTTTGATAATGTGTTTTCCCCAAACCTGACCTGGTTAAAGAAGAAATGTAGTCAACATCTGCACACTCCACATACTCTCTGTGGTACTGAAGAAGCATACATTTGAATGTAAACTATCTCTTGCAGTTTTCATCCTGAATTAACAATGCCCACAAATTCTAGATTCCATACCAAATTATGTTAGATATTTATGTTTAAAATGTGGTATCAGTATCATTTGTAAAAATGTACTATCCACGTTTGCATTTTTTAAACCAAGTTGCCTGTTTTCCAAAAGGATATGCCATTAGACATTTTTTTAATTCTAAATATATTTTAAATTTCTCATTGCCTAGCATCAGCGAGAAGCAAAAAAAATCTAGTTTTGTAGTGTGCGTTTTTTATAACCACCCAGTTGGGCTAGTTC
Organism: Podarcis gaigeae; assembly: GCF_964106915.1. Classification (NCBI taxonomy): domain Eukaryota; kingdom Metazoa; phylum Chordata; class Lepidosauria; order Squamata; family Lacertidae; genus Podarcis; species Podarcis gaigeae. Next base: position 1,222,405 of record NC_139687.1, on the reverse strand, counting down.
AGACTTGCCATTTGGCTAATTTTAAACCCAGACTCTTCCACAACCCACAAAACAAATGCATATGCAGTGCTCTACAACAATGCCCTTTTATTCACGTGTACTGCCTATATTCAAACCTGGTTTCCAAAGCTCAGCCCACTTTATTAATGTATTTACTGAATATTCCCCATAGCCCAGTTTTTTAGGATGATGCATAGTGTTGGCATTTGTCTTAGATCTCTCACTTAGCCAGCTTTTGCTCAGGGCAAAACAAAACAGACATCTGCTTAAATTGTATACACAATAGAGTGACTATTTTAATGAACTGGGCTGCAGTTTGCCAAATGCATGCTGGAAACAATACAGGCTGTACTGTGAACTTGCTTGACAAATGTGCTCAAATTGCTCTCCTGTCAGTGTATATTCGTAACCACATGCAACTGAATGCTAAGTGAAAACTAAAAATGTCAGTAATGCATTTCTCCCTACTCAGGGTGAGTTAGAAAAAGAAATCTTCCTGTGCAGTAAAGTTGCCTCCAAAAGATGAAATAAGACAACACTGCCAGTAGCGGAACTGTTTGATCAAGTTCTACTGTACTTGATTCAAGGAATAACATTCTCAGTGAATCTCTATATTGGTAACTTGGGGATATATTAAGTGTAGCAGCACGTTCCATACTTTTTGCAAGGAATGCCAGATGGCCTGCAAAACAGATTTTTGAACATGTACGTATGTTATTCTCTAGAGCAGGGATGGGGAACCTATGGCTCTCCAGATGTTGTTGAGCTCCAACTCCATAAGCTCCAACCAGCATGGACCGCAGTCAGGAACAATGGCAACCAGTGGCGTAGCGTGGGGGGTGCAGGGGGGGTGGCCGCACCGGGCACAACATCTGGGGGTTAGGGTTAGGGGGTGCAAATCCACGGGTTAGGGGGCGCAAATCCACGGGTTAGGGGGTGCAAATTACTTGCCTTGCCCCGGGTGCTGACAACCCACGCTACGCCACTGATGGCAACTGCAGTCCAATATCTGGAGGGTCACAGGTTACCCATCACTTTAGAGGCTCTTAGAGCTAAAGTCCCATTGCACAAAGTCCAGAATAGCAAGAGAAAATAAAAATCCAGAGAGATTGTGGAGAATACTTATGCAAAAAGTAGTAACTCTCCCTGTATTTGTGGACAACAATGAGTAGCACTAGAGATTCCCAGTCGCAATGGTTTACATATTGAAATGCCATCACAATACAATGTACAGTACAGGGCAAGTAGGCTCAGTCTTGCTTCTATAAAAACTCTACCTTGTCCCTTATTTTCAACCACCAAGGCTCACAGAGCACTGCAGCAAAGGCAGGAGAACTCCCTTATCCACCTCTCCTGCAGTGTTGGGCCAGATCTTCTGTGGCACAAGCTTCAATGGTTCCCCATCTGTTACAAATAGACATGTTTAGGTTGCACAGACACACGGTTTGTGCACGTCTTCTGTGTCACACCAAAGAAACGTGCTGCGTTTTTGGACCCAAGCTCCACCACCTTTCTGCACATTATAAAACAGACTTTGTCTCTCATCATCTTGTGAAGTATTGGTAGAGATTCAACTATGACATAATATGCAACAATGTCATAAGGGAATAGGTTGCTAATCATAGTTCTGCAGAGTTAGGAGGGACCCCGGGGTAATCTAGTCCAACCCCCTGAAATGCAGAAATATCAACATGCCCCACTGGATAGTCCCCCATCCAATTTGAAATCATACCAGGCTCTACTTAGCTTTGCAAGTGTGCTAACAGTTTTATTGCTGCACTGTAAGCTTCACCAGCAGAACAACAGATACAGACCAAAACCATGAGGCTACAACCTTTTACACATCTATGTGTGCAGAAGAACAGCTGTAAACATTGATGGCATTTAATATTCAATAACGGGGTGCAGGATTCCAGATTTAGCAAGTAAGCAACAAAGAAAGCCATCTAATTGAAGCTATATTTGTTTTTAATTACCGTACATTTCTGATGAACTATTCTGGTGGTATTAGTTCTAGAAGCACTATCATTCTTTAGACAATTGCACAATGCAGTTTATCAATACATTCAGAATCAAGAACAGCCGACCTTCTGATCGGCAAGCCTAAGAGGCTCGGTGGTTTAGACCACAACGCCACCCGTGTCCCTATGTGTAACAATATGACAACATCTTGCCACCCCCCAGGCTGTTTCTTCCTCCCATACCCTGTGGTTCCAGTTTCACATTTATATAAAAAGGTAAAGGTAAAGGTACCCCTGCCCGTACGGGCCAGTCTTGACAGACTCTAGGGTTGTGCGCCCATCTCACCTAAGAGGCCGGGGGCCAGCGCTGTCCGGAGAAACTTCCGGGTCACGTGGCCAGCGTGACAAAGCTGCATCTGGTGAGCCAGTGCAGCACACAGAAACGCCGTTTACCTTCCCGCTGGTAAGCGGTCCCTATTTCTCTACTTGCACCCGGGGGTGCTTTCGAACTGCTAGGTTGGCAGGCGCTGGGACCAAACAACGGGAGCGCACCCCGCCGCAGGGATTTGAACCGCCGATCTTTCAATCGGCAAGCCCTAGGCGCTGAGGCTTTTACCCACAGCGCCACCTGCGTCCCATTTTCACATTTATATGGTATACAGTAATCCAGAACACTGGCATGGGTAAAAGCATATGGGGAGTTTTTTTGGGGGGGAGGCTAAGCACTCAGCTTTGTCTGGTAGGAGAAGGGCTAAGCACTTAGCTTTTTTCCTGTTGCACAGCAAAGAATCGCCCATGGAACTAACAGGTAGCTGCAGTATGATGTGTGACTTGACCCTTAAGAGTTTCATCCAAATGCTCCTTCTGTTCATTTTCCAAGAACACATGCTAGAGATTCCAACACATGATGTCTAGAATAACACTGAGAATTTAACATTGAGTAGCAAGCATTTTGGGTATGGCTATTCTAACTTTTAAAATAATAATAATTAAAAAATGGCTAGCCGCTAAACCAGCCTGCTTCCTCTAGCTATTTTTATTGAGACTAAAATCAACTCTGTATTTGGACCTGTGGTTTGCAATGTCAGTTGGCTTCAACATTTCTTGAAAACTGTGGCCCGCCCATAGGATGGGAAAACAGGAAAAATCCCCAGATCTTTAAGCAGTAGTCTTTGCACCCAGAATTTCTGGGTTTCTTTTGCTTGAGATGAATAGAAAACAGACTTAAGCCATCAGGAAAATGACTAGTCTGTGGCTTCCTTGAAATAGAAAAAACATGGCTGTCATCGACAGCCAATGATAAGGTACAGAAGAGGAAAAGATTAATTATGTCAGTTGCCAAGCGCAAGAACAACCACATCAAAAAGTTACATCATCCTGTCAAAATACAAAGTAGACTTTTTACTGTGTGATTTATACTTGGCCTTAGTAGTCAGAAAACATGCTTCTTGATCATCAGTTTTTCCCCTCGCTTGATGAAGTCGCTTTCTGTTTACCTCTTGTGATCAGTTTGTGTTTTTTTTTAAAGCAATGGCTGTTGCTAAGGGATTAGTAGAAATGGCTCTGGCTCTTGTGTTTCTGGTAACTAGCCCAATGACATAAACACAACAGTAAATTTTCCTATTGCCTGCAAAACCTTTGTGATTCCTAAGGCTGATGTCTTTATCCTCACCCCCTTCCACTCATGCTTTTAGCTTTAAGCTACTATCCAAATGGATAGTCAGGCTACTTTTGCATGAATTACAAACTTGGTTCTTCCTAAGGAGTTCCACGAACATTTTTATTGGCCTTGATGTTTGCATGTTTTCAAAATTTCAACAGAAGAACAAAACTGGTGTCTCAAGCTGAGTGAAAATTAAAAGTTTTTCTTTCTATTCACATAGAATTGCAAGGTCATTAGTTTTACATGAGCTGCTCAGAAAAGCAGGGAAATCAACACTGACGTCTCAACAAGCGAGGCCCACATCACTGTTACTATTTAAATAGAGAAGACTTGTTCTCACGTACCTCAGAGGGCAGGATGAGATCTAATAGGCTTAATTAACAGGACTAGATCTCCGTGGAACATTAAGAGAAACATATTGACAGAAAGAGCAGTTCAGCAATGCAGGCAAACATCTAGAGCAGGCAGGGTTGGGGGACCTTTTCAGCCCAGTGGCCCAAGCTCCTTATTTCCACAAGCCCTGCAAACCATGTTTGACAGGGGGACAGGGCCCCCCAAACCCATGCAAAGAGTGGGGCAGCCAGACACATTTGCCCCAGCCTCAGAGAGTAAAGCTGGCCGGGAAAACACTCTGTGCTTCTCAGCCAACCACTGACTCCTACCCTGGGCCTCAGACAATTTCTGCACGGGCCTGGGGCCACCCACTTGTCAGTTGTTGTGATACTGTCACTGTTGTGATACTGACTCACACTTGTGTGCGTGAAGGGGTTAACCTGAGATCTTAGCTCGAGTGGGTGGAGTTTAACAGGCCCCCAGAAGCCTTTGCTCACCCCTTTGCTGCATCCTGGAACATGCTGAAGTTGCTTCATGGTTTCCACCATATGGAAAAACCAAGTGAATGGAAAATCTCTCTAAAATGTTAAATCCAAGATTCTAATTTTCTCCAGAAGCCGGAGATTATACGAATGGAAGCTTGGTGGAGCAAAAATAGAGCAAGTTCTAAAATTTCAATACCTAGGAGTTATTTTTCAATACAATTTGGGGTGGAAAGCTCAAATTCAACACCTACTTAACAAGGCCAAAACTCTGTCATATGCGCTCCTCCGATTCTTTTTTTTGGACGGAGCTTTGCATGTTCCCTCAGCCCTAAAGGTGTTCAAGGCAAAAGTGGTTGCCGTGCTTGCTTATGCTGCCCCGCTTTGGGCTGTGATGACAGATCTTGCTCCTCTCGCTGTAGCACCTCTGCTTGTGGTTAACGCTTAGCTGGAATGAAATATTCAACGCAGCAATAGAGAAATTAAAATAATAATTTATTTGTCAGACAAATAAATGAGAGGCACAGTGGTATATGGTTACCAAGCTCTGGCCTGGCCTCCTGCCATCCTGGCCAGCACTTATATTTCCTTAATCCAGCCCCCTTTGCTCCTCCTGTGGCTGCCTCTGTCCAATCAGCCTGGTTGAATATTCCTATTGGCTGTTTGCTAGAACCAATCACAAAAGATACACCCACTTCCTCCTGTCCTTATAAGGGAGACAAAGAGCTATATATAAATGACAAATAAGTAATAATATATCTTACATGGAATCTTAATTACCAGCTCACCTCTTGCCCTCCTTGCCCTATTGCCTTCTAAAACAAATAGTTAATCTTACATTTTTATCTTCAAGGATCTTGAGTTAATCATCATTGAAAGATCTCCTTCATTTGAGGGTCTTTTAAACAAATGCCTGACAACTATATATCAAGAGTGTTCGATGGCGTCTCCTGTCTGGCAGGAGGCTGGGCTCATTTGCCCCTCTGGTCTCCTATTGCAATATGACTCTATGAAATAAGAATCTAGCATTTCTTAAATCCTTTGCATAATTACATTTAAGCCAATATATTTAAGCTAATATATTTCATACATTATCATAGGTAGCCTCTTAAAAAAATAAAGCTTCTCAAAGTAAAAAGGAAGGAACTCAGTAAAAACAGCTTTTAAAAAGAAGCCTCTTCAGTTTACACCCCCCCTTTCACCCTCCTTTCCAGCCTCAAAATAAAATAGAAAGAAGCTTCTTCTCCAGCCAAGCCAGTTGCCTTTCCCAACATTTAACCTTTTTAACTCTCTCAGTTTAAGAAAGAAACAGCTTTAGAAAAGACTTTTCAAAAATGTTCTCTTTTCTGTCAGCTAGATGTTTTTCCCCATTTGCTCCTGGCCTTTGAAAATACAGCTCAAGGTTTAACGAGAGGCCCATGGCATCATTTTACTATTTGCCCATTCCTAATTGTGTTTTGCAATCTGCAAGGTCAGTTGTCTGTAATTCCCCCTTTTTTATGACTTTGAGAATTGTTTTTCTGCTATAAATCAGGGGCCCCCCTTGTCTTAGGAGGATAAACATTGCCAAGGTTTTCTCTGTCTGGCATGAAACATTTGAAAATCTTTTTAAGCTCATTTTTAAATACAAGCCTTGATAAAATATAGAAGCTCTGATAAAAAATGCAGGCTTATGACTAGATGCCTCATCGCGACACTGCAAAATCAATTCCTACGTCGGCTCCTAATGCTCCCTCTGTGCGTAAGCAACGCAGCCATGCGACTAGAATTGAAGATCGCATCCTTAGAAACTTGCCTGTGGAAGCAAGTCTTCAATTATTGGTTATCATTGTGGCATAGATTACCAAACCACTACCTTGTCCAATGCTTATGGCGAGATGAATTCTCTAGCCTTTGGACTAGTAGTAAAGGTAAAGGTAAAGGTACCCCTGCCCGTACAGGCCAGTCTTGCCAGACTCTGGGGTTGGTGTGCCCATCTCACTCAAGAGGCCGGGGGCCAGCACTGTCCGGAGACACTTCTGGGTCACGTGGCCAGCGTGACATCGCTGCTCTGGCGAGCCAGAGCCGCACATGGAAACGCCGTTTACCTTCCCGCTGGTAAGCGGTCCCTATTTATCTACTTGCACCCGGAGGTGCTTTCGAACTGCTAGGTTGGCAGGCGCTGGGACCGAACGACGGGAGCGCACCCCGCCGCAGGGATTCGAACCGCCGACCTTTCGATCGGCAAGCCCTAGGCGCTGAGGCTTTTACCCACAGCGCCACCTGCGTCCCTTGGACTAGTAGAATTCATGCCAAACTCCTGAGTTATGGAATCTCTCCTTCAGATTCCCTAAAACTAGACCAAATTACTGCTCAAAGACTGATCCGCCAAAGACTGGATGACATCGATCTACAGCGAAATTATATGCTGGGGGAAGGTGTTTGTTCGCCTCAGAACATTGGTATCACATTAACTTACTGCGTTCCATCATACCTCTCCTCCCTTTCGACTGTTGCCCATAGACTGGCCTTCACCAAAGCGAGGTTCAACGTTTTTCCCTCCAACGTCCTGAGACATAGATTCTCAAAGGGCCAAGCCCCCGCCATGTGCGAATGTGACAAGGAGACACCGGAGTCGCTCCAGCACATTATGTTCACTTGCCCCCTGTTCAATGTGCCACGGGCAAATTTGTTGGGATCAATCATACAGAAACTAGAGGGTACCCCACCAAAATTCCACCTTGCCCAAATCTTGCAGGATAAGGATACTCATACGACCCTGAAAGTGGCAAGGTTCCTGGTCGCTGTCCTTACCCAAAAGCGACGCCAAGGAGCACTACAAGCTAACTAAGGCGTAGTATGCCATTCTATCTTATAGTATTTTATTGTTATAGTGGTACTTTAGCGGCTGTTTTCCCCACGTGCACAAGTTGTTATTTATGTGTCGTTTTTATCTGTATGGGCCTATGGCCGTAAATAAAATTACTTACTAAAATTACGTACTTACTCTCTAAAATGAGATTTTTACAGTCTGCATCTTTGCTAACCAAAAAATTACATGGTCCTTTTTGTAAGGAAACCAAATTATTTTAAAAAAACTTTTTCTTATTTATTTTACGGCCAGCAGGAGGAGACTTGTTTGCTGTAACTCCTAAAAGTAAAAATCGTAACTTATTTGCAAAGCTAAGCGTCTGTGATTTATTCTAGCCTAGGTATTTTTATGAGAAAAATCTGGATGAGGGCAGGTGTGAATCTAAGCAAGCTTTAATTTGCTTGGAGCAATTGCCATTATGCTAACTCTGCTACTAGAGAAAAAGAATCTCTCTTCCCTCCCATATCAGTCACCTGACATCATAATTATATCAGCTGATGATGCCTTTGAGGTGAGTTTCCAAGTGGTTTCTTTTGAAACTGTCTGGAAACACACTTCAAAGAGAAGGCTGCACCTTTATTTGTCTTTCACCTGAAGTGACATTAAAGGTAAAGGTAAAGGTACCCCTGACCGTTAGGTCCAGTCGCGGGTGACTCTGGGGTTGCGGTGCTCATATCATTTTCAAGCTGAGGGAGCCGGTGTTTGTCCGCAGACAGCTTCTGGGTCATGTGGCCAGCTTGAATAAGCCGCTTCTGACGAACCAGAGCAGCGCATGGGGGGAAAAACCAAAAAACGAAGTGACATTATGAAGTCAAATTTAAGACTCCCGTCGGGCCTAATTAGGCTCACACGCCTGATGTTCTCACTCAAGGGCTTCAAACAGAGGCTGGTGTGGGTGTGATGTTATAGCTCTGGATTTTCTGCATGCAGCACAGGTGGGACTAGACTGTTTTGAAGACCCTTTCCAACTCTTATGATCATTTGACTCTGCATATACATCTGGCAATGTACTGGGAGTCAGTAGAAGCTGTAAAAATAAACCTCCCAGTGAATCTGAGTTTTGATTTTCTAAAAAAAAAGATATAAGTAATAACAATAATAATAATAATAATTTTTATTTATACCCCGCCCTCCCCAGCCAAGGCCGGGCTCAGGGCGGCTAACAAGCAATAATAAAAACAAGTTGAATGAATACAACTTAAAAACAAAATTAAAATATTGAAACATTAAAATATTAAAATGCAGCCTCATCACAGGAGGAGAAAGGAAAAAGAAAAAAGAGGGAGGGAATCAAATTGGCTCCAAGCCAAAGGCCAGGCGGAACATCTCTGTCTTACAGGCCCTGCGGAAAGAGATCAGATCCCGCAGGGCCCTGGTCTCATGAGGCAGAGCGTTCCACCAGGCCGGAGCCAGAGTTGAAAAGGCCCTGGCTCTGGTTGAGGCCAATCTAACTTCCTTAGGGCCCGGGACCTCTAGGGTGTTGTTATTTATGGACCTTGAGGTTCTCCATGGGGCAGACCGGGAGCACATTCGTTCAAATTGCTGAATTGGAAATACATTTATCAGTACAGAAATGTACTGCAGTATCATCAGTTAATAGAACCGCGCAGGTCCTTTACCTTTTTTTAACATTATATGCTAAAATACAACCTTATTCTATGTGCAGTTTTGAAAGTTTAGCCTGCAATGCATGTTTTTCATCATCACAAAAACCCACCATCAGCATTGGGGCATCACTTTAACACGCTTAATCTGCGGTTGAGAAGAACATTCAAGTGATATAAGCTGCAGACACAACTTGAGATGTTCTGTCGTCACAAAAACTGTTCCCATTCTACTACCTCTCCTTTTACATGCAAAACGAAAACAAATTTCAAGCACAACGTATAGTGTACACATAAAAATACCACTAATAAATTAAGCAGCAGCAGCAATAGTAGTAGTAATAAAAATACATACATACATACATACATACATACATACATACCCCAAGCCCAGACACGTCATTTAAAATGCAAAAATCTGCCCAGATGGGCATGCTGACTCCCAAAAAGAAGGCATGTCTGGCAATCCTAGTTTAGCCCATGCTCCAGCTTCCCCTCTCTGTCATGTTTAAAAACATTCTTAAAATTAAGTTGTTGGTGGGTTTTTCTTTTAAATGACTGTACATATGAGTGCTGTGCTGTGATACCATGATGCCAAAAAGAATTGTTGTGCCCCCTTAATGAATGTAGTGTGTGTGTGTGTGTGTGTGTGTGTGTGTGTGTAAGCATACATACCATTGGCATGAAAGTATTAAAGACAAATAACAAAAAAAGAACATTCAGACAGGAGAATGTTAGATTCATATTTTACAGAACGTTTACACTTTGAAGAGCTCAGGGAAGGTGATAGAATTTTTTTTAAAATCAAAGGAGGGAAAGCAAATTCACCATCATTATTAAAAATATCAAGCCTGACCGTCACAACATGAAACAGGAGAGACGTTCCCAGCTTGCTTCTGCCTTATTACAATTTGCAGCAAAAACAGAATGAAACTAATTACACAGAGTGTTATACCAGGAGATCTGCAAAGCTCCAAGGGAAACAGAAATCCCCTTTCTTTCTCCCTTCTGCAGTTTAGCAAAAACAATCACAAGGTCAGGATGAGAACCACAAGCTCAGCTGTAGATAAGGGGGGGGGGATAAAACTTCACTGCAAGATGCCTTCACTCTGGCCGGGGTGGGGGTGGGGGAAATCTTGGCTGTTTCTTTTGGTGATCTGCCAGTGCGCTTTTCTGAAAATGAGCAGGATTCTTCTGTCAGCCACGGTATACAGGGATGAAACTAGACTTTATTTCACCTGGGTCAAAGACCCAGTTTGGCAGCACGCACCCCCCCCCCCATGCATATTTGCAGCCAAGGGGCATGGATCAGCCAGGACGACCACTTGGGTGTTAAAAGCTAGCGGGGGAGGGGACAGCAGGCTGGGCCAGGGAGGTGATGAATGCCTCTTTACCAGAGGGGGTGGTTCCTGTCTGCTTGAAGGAAGCAGTGGTAAAACTATTCCATGAGAAACCCTCCCTGGATTCAGAAAATCTAACTAACTACTGTGGAGCCTTCAATGTGGGCTTCCTCTGGGTTCAATTTTAGGCTGTTTAACATCTACATGAAACTGCTGAGTGGGATTATCTGGAATTTTGACCTACAAAGACTTACATGGCTCAGGACTGCAATACCTCAAGGATGCTTGTTATGTACTGAGTTGAATAGGATCCAAAATGCAGCAGTCTGATTGGTCCTAGAACAATGCAGCAGTATGACTGGTCTGCGGGAGCCACCCAATCCGGCTCCAGATGGAAGTGAATTAATAACCTGATTGGCCTACAGGAGAATTCCGGAATTAGCTAATCAGGCGCAGCCCATTGTGTAAATAATGTATATAAAGCAGATACTTTGAGGGGACTTTCATTCCTCCTCACCACTATGGGCTGAATAAAGAGCATGAAATCACTTTGCGACTCTGAGTATATTTCACTGGCGACGAAGGTGGGATCCCGCTGAGCTGACCACCACACACAGTACCGCAGCACCGCCACCCTCCGCACCGCTGCCTCGCACCGTGTATCCAGGCTTCAGCTACGGGACCCAAGGAACTCAGAATGGCAACCAACAGCAGCTTCTCGCCGTTCAACCCAGCATCCGGAGACTGGGAAGCGTATGCCACCTGTTTCACCTTCCTCCTAGAAGCCAAAGGGGTGACAGACGAAGAAGATGCCAAGAAGAGGGTGTTATTCTTCAGCGTCTGCAGAGAGGAGACGTTTGAAATCGCCCGGGCTCTCCTTGCGCCTGAAGACGTCGCTACTGTTCCATACAAAACAATAATGGAACAGCTGAAGGGGTACTTTTCGCCACAGCCCTCAGTGGTGGCTCGTCGAAATGCCTTCTACGCAAAGCGGCAAGCCCCTGGGGAAACCATAACTGGGTTTGTGACCTCTCTCCACCAAGCCGCCCGGTTCTGCAACTTCTCAGAGTTGGAGAACATGCTTCGTGACCGCCTTGTCGGTGGCCTGAAGGATGAGAAACTGCAACGACACCTCTATGCTAAGAAGAACCTAACATTCCAGGTTGCTCTGGAGGAGGCCCTGGCAACAGAAGCTGCCGAGAGGTCGACGCAAGAGGCACGACCAAGCCTGCCGTCCCAACCGAGGGTCCACCACGAAGACCTCACCGACGACTCAGGATCCGACAGGGAGGAGGTGCACCGAGTACAGCAGCGGACTCAAGCAGCCCACATACCACAGCTGCCTCGACGAGAAGGAGGGAAAGGCGCAAGATGCGGGGAGAGTCACGAGAGGAGGACCTGTCGTTTCCGCAACACAGAATGCAGGCAATGCAGAAAATCTGGACACATCACCCGGGTGTGTCGGGCTCGGCCCACCTGACGCCAGGCATCCGATAACCAAGCCAAGAGCCCCAGGTCCCGGGGCCCAACGCACCAAGGCAACTCGACGGAGCTCACGGACTTCCAGGTATACCCGTTGCCCCACCCCAACGTAGAGAAAATTTATGTAGAGGTACAGATAGAGGGGGGCCCATGCCACATGGAGCTGGACACGGGTTCAACTCTATCCATAATCTCGGCAAGGACCTTAAAGAAACTGTGTCCTAGTGGGGGTCCCAAACTCAGGCTGGCCCCATTCACCCTCCGGGACTTCCAGAAACGTAAGGTCCCCACAATGGGGGTGGGGACCTTCAGGGTGCAATATCGAGGGCAAACACGGCAACTGGACTTGCTTGTGGTCAAGGGCCCCTACATTAGTTTACTGGGATTGGCATGGTTTGGACCACTGGGGCTAGTCGTCACCAGGGTGAACCGCACTAGCTTACAAGTGGACGTGGACACCATATGCAAGGAATTTCCGGGGGGGGTTCAATGGGAAATTGGGACAATATACAGGGCCCCCCGTTGCTCTACAGCTTGACCTCGCAGTACAACCTGTCAGGCTCAAGGCCCGCCGGGTCCCGTTCGCCCTGAAACCCCATATAGACGAGGAATTGGACCGGCTCGTGGAGCAAGGAGTGCTGGAGCCTGTGCCTAATGCCCCCTGGGAAACCCCAATCGTCTCACCCGTCAAGCCTAATGGTTCAGTCCGCATCTGCGCAGACTACAAATGTACCATAAACAAGGCCCTCACGGCCCACGCATACCCAGTGCCAGTGGTCAGCCATGTCCTTGCCACCCTGGCTGGGTCAAAAAATTTTGGCAAGCTGGACTTGGCCCAAGCATATCAACAGCTGCTGGTAGATGAGGCCACAGCAGAGGCACAGACGATTGTGACGCACAGAGGAGTGTTCAGGGTAAAGCAGCTGCAATTCGGTGTCAGTGTGGCACCAGGCATATTCCAGAATCTAATGGACTCTCTCCTTAAAGGGATTCCTGGTGTCACCCCCTTCTTCGATGATGTGTTGATTGCTGGGCCCACGCCAGAGGAGTTTGAGGACCGCCTCCGCACCGTTCTGCACCGTTTCCAGACGGCGGGTCTCAAGGTGAAGCAGGAAAAATGTCTACTAGGAGTACCTCAGGTGGACTTTCTGGGATTTATGGTGGATGTAGAAAGGGTCCACCCGATGGGGGACAAGGTACGGGCCATTTGTGATGCCCCAGCGCCCAAGAGCAAGACTGAACTTCAGGCCTTCTTGGGACTATTGAACTTTTACCATTCCTTCCTTCCTCACAAGGCGGCGGTAGCAGAGCCCCTACACAGACTCCTGGACAAGCGGGCCCCTTGGGTGTGGGGCCAGCACCAGGAGGCCGCATTCCAGGCAGTCAAGGACTTGCTTGTCTCAAACTCGGTCTTGGCACACTTCAACGAGAGGCTCCCGGTGGTGCTAGCATGCGACGCCTCGCCCTATGGCATCGGCACTGTCCTGGGACACCAACTCCCGGATGGAAGAGAGGTGCCGGTGGCATACCTTTCCCAGACACTCAACGCAACCGAGCAGAACTACTCGCAAATCGACAAGGAGGGTCTGGCAATCGTGAAGGGAGTAAAAAAATTCCATGATTTCTTGTACAGGTGGCCCTTTACTGTGGTGACTGATCACAAGCCGTTGCTTGGCTTGTTTGCCCCCGAAAAGTAGACCCCCCAAGTGCTGTCTCCTCGTGTCCTCAGGTGGTCAATTTTCCTTGCCAGCTACCAGTATGCACTGATTCACCGCCCTAGGAAGGCGATGGGCCACGCGGACGCCCTTAGCAGGCTACCAGTACCCGAAACAGGCCCCAACCCAGCACCCGTGCAAGAGGTTATGAGCCTGGAGCTGCTTCCCGAGCGCCCCATTCAGGCACAAGAAGTTACACATCATTCCAAGAAAGATAGGGTCATCTCCCGGGTCCTGGACTGGGTGTGGAGGGGATGACCCAGCAGCAGCCCCGGGCCAGAATTCGCCGGCTACACAACCTGCAAACATGAACTGTCGGCCCACAAGGGGTGCCTGTTATGGGGAAGCAGGGTCGTTGTTCCCTAGCCCCTCTGCAAAAGGGTCTTCACAAGACACACCCAGGGGTAGTGAGAATGAAGGCCCTTGCCAGGAGTTATGTGTGGTGGCCGGGGATTGACAGAGAGATAGAGGCCTGGGTCAAACACTGCCAGGCCTGCCAAGAATCCCACCCAGATCCCCCAAGGGCCCCAGTCCAGTCCTGGGAGTCCGCCCGAGCACAATGGTCATGCCTGCATGTGGACTTTGCTGGCCCCTTTCAGGGGAAAACATTCTTCATAGTGGTGGACTCCTACACCAAATGGCTGGAAGTCGCACTGGTACCGTCCACTTCCACGTTCGCAGCCATCCGGGTACTACGCAGGCTGTTTGCAACCCACGGGCTCCCTGACACTCTCGTCTCAGACAACGGAACCGCATTTACGTCAGGAGAATTCCAAACCTTCACAACGCACAACGCCATCTGCTCGGCGCCATTCCACCCTGCCACCAATGGCCAAGCAGAACGCATGGTGCGGACCACCAAGGACACCCTCCGCTGCATGACGCAAGGGGATTGGGAGTACTGCATTGCCACATTCCTTCTAGCACAGCACAGCACCCCCAGCTCAACGACTGGCCAGAGCCCCGCTGAACTACTTATGGATCGGCGCCTTGTAATCAGATTGGACTGCCTTCACCCTGAAAGAGCGCAGGATGAGGTAGTGGTAGGGGAAGGAAGGAACCCCCGGACCTTCGTGGCCCAGGACCCAGTGTACACAAATAACTTTGGGGCAGGCCCAGCATGGGTACCCGCCACAGTCACCAGGGTCAATGGCCCCGTGTCGTATGAGGTGCTAACAGATGGGGGGCAACACTGGTGCCACCACTGCGACCAGATACGGCGACAATTCCTGGGAGAAAACCAGGAGAAGGACAGGTCAGAGGAGTCCCAAGGGAACAGTGGGGCAGTGAGGCCCGTAGAACAGGAGGGGCCAGCAGGAGAGGCAGAATCAGTAAATACAGAGAGGACCCGTGAGGCCGAAAGGACACCGGAACCAGAACCACGACTGAGTGAGCCAGTTGCGCCAGACCAAACGGCCCCATCACAGCCAGCATCCTTTGAACACGAGCCAGAACCTGAACCCCGGACCAGGGAACACCCCAGGCCGCAAAGCACATGTAGGCCGCCGGCATACCTTGAAGACTATGAATGCGACTTCCCGGGCAGGACTGGAACTTAGAGGGGAGGGGTGTTATGCAGTGAGTTGAATAGGATCCAAAATGCAGCAGTCTGATTGGTCCTAGAACAATAGGATCTGAAATATACTCAGAGTCGAGAGTGGATTTCATGCTCTTTATTCAGCTCATAGTGGTGAGGAGGGAATGGAAGTCCCCTCAAAGTATCTGCTTTATATACATTATTTACACAATGGGCTGCATGTGATTGACTAATTCCAGAATTCTCCTGTAGACCAATCAGGTTGTGGATTCACTTCTATCTGGAGCTGGATTGGGTGGCTCCTGCCGACCAATCATACTGCTGCATTGTTCTAGGACCAATCAGACTGCTGCATTCTGAATCCTATTGCTCTAGGACCAGACTGCTGCATTTTGGATCCTATTCAACTCAGTACATAACAGGATCCAAAATGCAGCAGTCTGATTAGCCAATCACACGCAGCCCATTGTGTAAATAATGTATATAAAGCAAATACTTTGGGGGGACTTTCATTCCTCCTCATCACTATGAGCTGAATAAAGAGCATGAAAACCACTCTCGACTCAATTTCAATGCCTCTCCCCATGTGAACCTACCCGGACGCTGCAATAATCCGAGGCCCTTCTTCATGTGCCTCCTCTGCAAAAGGTCTGGAGGACAGCAACATGAGAAGGGGCCATTTCTGCGGTGTCCCCCCTTGTGGAATGCTCTCCCAAGGGAGACTCACCTGGTGCCTTTGGTACAGATCTTTAGGTGCCAGGCAAAAACATTCCTCTTTTCCCAGGCTTTTGGGGAGGAAATTCAATTGAGTTCACATTTAAAAATGAATCTTATCAAATTCATACTTTCTGAAACAATATGCAAATCAAAATATCTGTCAAAATTCACACTTATCTGAATTTTGTGATGATGTTCTCCCACCAATGTTGACAAAATGTGTATGTTGCTGGGCACTGTGCATAAAAGTAATATATTAGTGAAAAACAACATGTAAAATGAATATATTGGGAGAAATTGCAAAAATTAGTCAAAGCTGCATGCAAAAATGTCCTTATTAGGAGAAATTCATACTAAAATGCTGGTGAATTTTTATGAGGATTTTAAAAATAAAAAATGCAGGTTGCTACAGAAATGTAGAGAAATAGATTTAAAATTAGAATAGTGAGAAAAGGAGAGAATCGAAATTGACAGATCTTCCCATCCCTACTTGTGACTGCCCTACACACAGCAACACATGAGTAGGGCTACAGTTACACATACATAAAGCTTGGTTAAATGAGGATTATTTGGGACTGAATTTGGTTCTTGGCTCACTGTCCCCTATTAAATGATTTCCTTCCCCTTGAGTCTTCTAAGCTCGAATGTCATCTTATAATATTTATAATATTTAAATATGTTTATATGGAGGCTCCTCACAGCTGCATGCAGCTCATGCAGAGTATATTTATTCTAGGAGCATGGTTGCAATTTCTAATTTTGATGTGGATTCAATGTCAGAGGCTTTGTGGCTCTTTGAAGCTATCTCCAAAGTAGTGTTTTGTATTTTCATTAGGGAGCTTCACCAGCACAGCATACAAGCCAAGAGAAAAAGAACCACCAAAACCTTGCCAGAAAATAAGTACGTAGATTAAATCAGGCAGATGGATGATATTTTTAAGAGGACATCCAGATTCATGAGCATGTGTGTTTTCCTTTACAAGAGTATAAAACAATGAATCAGCATACATTGAATTACTGAAACCAGTGCTTTATATGTGATTTCTGCATGCTGTATACTAGAAGCAATGCAGTAGAACCTCGGGTCATGTACCGTCCTCCTTACAAACGCTTTGGGTAATGAGCTCCGCTAACCTGGAAGTAGGTGCTCCTGGTAGTGAACTTTGCTCTGGGATGTGAGTGGAAATCGCGCGGCAGCAGCGGGAGGCCCCATTAGCAAAAGCATGCCTCAGGTTAAGAACAGTTTTTCGACAGATCCAAGATGGCGAACGGCACTTAGTCAGCGTGGTGTGAGCTCCCTGATTTATCTTTTAAGACTGTTTTAATGAGTATAGAAACCTATTAACTTTTAACTTTAGTTTTTAGTTTTTAGATTTTAGTTTTAGTTTTAAATTAGTAAGTAGGAGGACGCCTCTTTCTATCGGGGAGACAACCATTGACCTTGAAACTGCGGCGGCTGCATGAAGAGAGAAATGACGAAGCAATTATACAGCCCTGCTTGTGGGAGAGGAACTGGGAAACGTACCAGAGATTCTAGAGATTTAGACGACACAGAGGAACTGAGATGCCTGCCTCTTGCTAAACAAACAAAAATTAGTGAATCTGAAGGTACAAAGGATATTTTTAATGTTCCAGTTTCGAACTCCTTCACACTGCTAGCAGAGATGAATGGCGAGGAGACCATTGTGAGAGAGCCTTTTGATAACCTGCCTACTAAACCTTCAAGCAAGGGTAATGCTGGTATCCACTCGAATGACTGCGCTAGAGCCCGTGAAAGCTGCATTGATGAGATACTATTTGAACACTCGTCTACACTAGACCTAGTTGCTAAAACAGTGGACTATATCTTTAAATACATAAAAGACATCCGAGGATCCTTGGAGAAGATTATCTCGCTTGTATCCCTAACAGGTAAAGACAGTTCCCCTGATGTATCACCTGAGATGAAATCCATACAATTGTCCAGAGCACCCGTTTTACCTCACACCTCCTGTACAATTTCTCAAGTTGTTGGCAATCAGAAAAGTGAGCAAAGTGAGCAAAATAAGAAGGAACAACACTATGCACCTCCTTACAAACTGCTGCTCCAAGCTACTAAAATCTGCTTAACGGTTTGCCCCTTTAGAGGCAAGGTGATAAACTGGCATTATAAGCGTGATATAAGGAGACACCTAGCGGAGCTCCTGGGGGTAATCCCTAGCTCTATTGACCTGAAGCATTCTGTCCATATTAGCAGCAGACCTCAGAGGCAGAGAGTGCTGCTCTCCTTTAAAACCAAAAAGCTCCCTGTACTACTTATGTCCTCAAGAAGCCTTCTAATTAACTATGGAATCTTTGCTACAAGAGTCTTTACCAATACCAAGATCTGCCCCCTCTTACCAAACTGCCTGCTCAAAAAGAAAGCAGACAAGTCTGAGGGTTCGCCAATTGCCACGACTCCAACTCCCCTGGCCGCAGATCTAATTAGCTGGACTGACCCCCCCCCCCCGCCTCCACTGACAAAGGCTATACATCTGGAGAATTCTACGGAGCGTGAGTTACTTCTATCCTTCTCCCAATTGCCAAAACTGGAGCGAACGGAGATAACGGACAGACTGGATGAATTGCTACTCTGTCTCCGTAACTCAGAAGATCATGTTCAGGTAAATAAGATGAATTTCTCACCAATTGAAGAGCAGTCTACACAAGCCCAAGTGGAACCCGTTTTAACGACCTTTGATCGGCAACCTGGCTGTACACGGCCTCGGGATGTCAAGCCTGGGCAGGATATAGTGAAAGATTCGACAACCCTCTGGTCAAACTCGGAAGCTGTGGCAAGACTGAATGCTCTTTTGGAGGCAAACCGAAAAGGATGTCTTCCACCTGCCTTACACTGCATGTTCCCTACAGCAACCGCTGACCCAAAAGGCCCACCCCTCTCAATTTTAGAGCATACCTTAAATGCAGAGTCTATGGACCTGTCGCTAAGTGATACCCCCGTGCACCAGAACCCATCCCCGCAGCCACCAAAAATTAAGCCTCAATCCATGGCTGCTGCTGCTGCGGTAAGTGGTGTTTGGAAATTGTCGGGTAAGCAAGCTACAATTACTTCCTTCTTCCAGCCTATTGCCCCCCCTCGCCGCACGCATTCCCAGGTGGTTTCTGCCGTGTCGGCTCTGCAAGGCCCGGCATGACTCGAAGGGGTGACCAGGAGATCACTTACTTTCTTATCCTGGAATGTAGCTGGCATTAAACCTAAGCTGATGGACCCATCCTTTGTCGCCTACATAAAAGGCAGTCGTATTCTCTTACTGCAAGAGACCTGGGCTTGTGAGGGCTTCTCCTTATCAGGGTATAAGGGCTTCTACCTGAATGCACACCAGAATTCACTATCACCTGGTAGACCACAAGGTGGACTGGCTACCTTAGTTTCTTTGGCCTTAAATCTGCAGGTGGAACAAATCGACATCCAGTCGTCATCCATGCTGGGTGTAAAGCTACAAACAGCGGAGGAAGTGTTTGTGGTGATTAATGTTTATTTGCACCCAACCTACAAGAAAAACCTGGTGGACCAAAGATGGAGGGGAATTCAACTGACTCTTGAAACTCTCCTAGAGAAATATCCTGAAGCCTCCTTCCTAGTTGCAGGAGATTTCAATGGCCGATTGTCTCACTCTGATAAATCATTATTTGCTAAATATAATAAATATCCCCCACTACCCATTTTAACCTCAGACCTTTTACCCATGAATTTTAAAGACAGTGTTGCTACATACACAGGTTTTAAATGTAGACAAACTTTGATGTCTCTTAATTTTCACCTTTTAAACGGAGCTCTCAGTTCTGATTACCCTGCCGAATTTACTTTCTGGTCAGGCTCCCGAGCCTCTACCATAGATTTTATTTGGACATCAGTAGACCTAATTCCCAAAATTTCTAACTTTAGGGTGGTAACGAGGCTGGAAAGTGACAATTTTCCATTAGAACTCTCTCTGACCCTGGATGGAGAATTGGCTACCTATTCCTGTGTGCCTATTACAAATAACCAGCTTCAGATGAGGCCCACTGCCTTAAAATGGACCGACAATTTGGCTCAACGGATAAATGAACTCCTTCGGTCTGACCAACTGCAAGAGACAAGGGACTCCCTTGTCCAGGCAGTTGAGCCACTGCCAATGTATGACAAATTAGTAGATCTGCTAAAACCTTCGTTGACTAAGGCCTCGGTAATGAATAGTAACCATTTCTCTCATAAAAAGTGGTTTGACGAGGAATGTAGACACTTCAAGAATAACCTATATAATGAATTCTTGGCATATAGGGCATCAAATGACCCCGCACCTAGCAGTCACCTTATGAACCTCAAGAGAAGGTATAAAGCACTATTAAAGGAAAAGAAGCTTGCGGCAGAAAGAAATGATTGGAACAACCTTCTAAAAGCTGCAGAAAATAGAAATCCCTCCTCCTTTTGGCACCAAATTTCTCAATACCTGGGTAGACCGTGGTCAAGGATAGAACCCCAAATCTGACACCTGGGAAAGCTTCTTCTCCGATTTATATGCAGCTCACGCTGCCAGCGGAGAAAGGATAGAATTGGCCCCCTTGCCTGAGTGGGATCCTGTTACCTGCTCTGAAGTGGAAACACTTATAGGCCAATTTGAGGCGGGCAAGGCACCCGGAGACGATCTTATCTCCATAGATGTTATTAAAGCCAATAAGGATTGGTGGTGTCCACCCTTAGCAGCTCTTTTTACTTATATAAACAAAACAGCACCATTTCCTCCAAGCTGGAACTCTGCACTGATTGTGTTAATCCACGAGAAAGGGCCACCCACAGACCCGGCCAATTTTAGACCAATTAGCCTGCTAAATGTTATCGGGAAGATCTATTCAAGATTTCTACTTAACAAATTAACGACCTGGATGGAAAGTAACAACATCATTGCAGAGGAACAGGCGGGTTTCCACCCTGGAAGATCAACAACAGATCAAATCTTGATCCTAAATCACTTGGCCACCAAGTATGCTGACATTGGCCTAAAAGCCCTCCACGTCGCCTTTATAGACTTTAAGCAGGCTTTTGATCTAAGTCCCAGGAACCAGCTATGGGCAAAATTGGCAGCGACATCTATCGACCGCCGCCTTCTCCTGCTGATTATTAATTTGCATACAAATACCTTCCTGAGGATTAGGCTAGATAGCAAGGGGCTAGTCTCCAATCCGGTTGCCACCACTAGGGGGGTAAGACAGGGCTGTTTGCTTGCCCCTGCCCTGTTTAATTTCTATATTAATTCGCTAGTGGTGCATATGGCAAATACTGATTTCCATCCACCAAAACTGGCAGGACAAGCCTTGAATGTCCTGCTGTATGCGGACGATGCCGCCCTATTAGCTACGTCCCCCATCGGATTAAGGAGGATGCTTCGAGCTCTTCATGAATATGTGACCCAACATGAGCTCCAACTAAATTATGCCAAGACCAAAATAATGGTCTTTGCCGCTCGACCGAAACCTAATTTATGGTCAATTAATGGTATTCCTTTAGAGCAGGTCAGCTGCTTCAAATACCTGGGTCAGGTTGTTAGATCAAATAGGTCCTTCTTGGCGCACAGAGAATACATAGCCTCGAACGCATCGAAAGCAGCCTTGGTGATTAGAACCCTGTACTCTAAGAAACAGGCACAAACTGTCAAAGTTGCCTTGCGACTCTTTAAAATGAAAGTCCTCCCTCTTCTACTGGTGGGCATTGCCTTGGGCTCACGTAGGGACTTTGAAAAATTGGAATCTATCCAAACCCAATTCCTCAGGGCCATACTCAGGATGCCCCCCTCCGTGGCAGGTGCGATCATGAGATTGGAAACCGGTTGCCAAGCCTTTAGGTATGTGGCCCTGAAAGCGAAGTTATGGCTTTGGCTTAAGCTTTGCTTCAGACCGGTGGGTTTGGCCCCCTTGATTCTGAGGGATAACTTTAAATCTCCATGGGAAGGGGAGATAGTGGAGGAAGTGCAGAAGTGCGGGTTGTCCTCCCTTTATATAGAGTCCATGACGTATAGCCACGCAAAGGCGGTGATCGCTCAAAGATTAAGGGATATTGCGAGACAGGAGGACATAGCCCGTGTGAAACCTGGGCTGTTTCTGGGGGAGCAGATGTATCGGGCTGCTCCAGCTCGCTACCTGGCGGATATCCACTACGTGGAATACCGCAGACTATTTACCGCGGCTAGGCTGAATGTTCTTGACTCGGCGGTCCTGAAGGGAAGATATGGAGGAGTCCCATATGACCAGAGATTATGCCATTGTGCGTTGGGTGAGGTAGAATCCACAGAGCACATTTTACTGAGCTGTCCCTTCTACAACGATTTAAGACAGTATCTTATAACTCCATACTTACCCCAGCTTAGTCCCCGACAAAGAGGAAAGCAGACAGCATATCTGCTAAATAAGTCTTCTAGGAAAACAACTTTGTCAGTGGCTAAATTCCTTTTCCTGGCACTCAAGCATCGGAAACGTACAATTGAATGCCTTGATGTGGGTTATCTGTGAGAGGTTTAGTGCTGTGGCCCTACCTTATTCATGTACCCCTATGATGTTTTAGTTCATAATTCTGTATTGTGTTTTATTTCTGTGTTTTATTTCTATCGGTCGAATAAAGGAAATTGATTGATTGGTTTTGGGTTAAGAACGGACCTCTGGAACGAATTAAGTTCGTAAACCAAGGTACCACTGTATGTGCATTAGGATCTTGAGTAATTCTTTCCTAATCCCATATTTTGCAGTGACTAGTGTTCTACTTTTAAGGCTTTCATGCGTTTCTGCTTGATCAGGCAAATATATTACAAACATTAAATGATTTTCTAAACAATTGCTACAGTTTTCTTATACCATATTATACCACTTTGCAGCGTCAGCTCAGCCGTTAGGCAGGCTGAGGCAGCTCCTTCAGGTGGCAGAAGCCCTGAAGGTGGCAGCCCCTGTGGGAGCCCTGCCACCTCCTCCGCTAGCCAAAATTGTTTGAGATCTTATGGAGCGCACAAGATCTCACACAAAATAGGCAAGAATTTGGTACCTATGCCAATGCCGCTTCTCCATCTACAATCAGTATTTAGCTAATAAAATACTACTACTACTATTTTCTAAAACATTATTATGTTTCCTTTAAACTGAATCAACTAATGAGAAACTTCTCAGCCCTGTGTACTCCAAAATGCACTGTCTTTAGAAGATCACTTTCTTCCCGTGCTTGTGAAGGGCCTTCAGCTTAGTGGTAGAGCACAAGCTGTCCATGCAGGAAGGGCTGAGATGCTGGAGGTTTTGTATCCATCAGACCACATAATGCTAGACTAGATGAACCACTGCTCTCACTTGGTATAAGCTTATAAGGCTCATATAGGACTACAAGAGGAAATGTAGAGATGCTCTTCTCAGTAGTTGTGGCCTGATGAGGGAGCCTTGTTCCTTGTTTACTATCCTTAAGCTGGCAGTTGAATAAATCCCTTTGAACACAATGCAATTTACTTTTGAGTAGAAAACCTATGATTGCACTAAGTGTTTTCCTCACCTTGTATTTTGTTTTAATTGTTTATATTTTTTTGAGCTGCCTTTAATATTTAGGTGTACCCAAAAGGCAGCCTAAACATATTTTGAAAGGAAGAAGATCCTGGATTGTTCCTGGATGTGCTGCCGGTAACCGCAGTCCCTGCGGTGACAGAGTGGCTTCAGGAGCTCCAGTCTCAACAACTATTGATGGAGCAACTGTGCCAGGCTAAGGAGGCATACAAGGTCCAGGCCGACCGCCACCGCCAGGTGGGGCCAGAACTCCACGTCGGTGACCTGGTATGGCTCTCCACTCGCCACCTCCTCCCCTCTCGGCCTTCGCAGAAACTGGACGCCCGCTTCACCAGCCCGTTTCCTATCGTGGACCAGGTCTCGCCGGTGGCATTCCGTCTCCGGTTACCCTCAACCCTGAAGGTTCACCCAGTATTCCACAGGTCCCTACTGAGTTCGGTGCCACCCCCCCCCCGAGTTCCACCGAACATGCCTGCCTGCCTCCGTGATTTCCATGCGGCGTACCTCAGCAAGCCGGGTCCGAACCCTCGGTTTGGGGGGGGGATGTGGGGGGGGATGTGTGTGGGGATGGTGTGATGGCCTGGGAATCTGATTCAGAGGCTGAACCGGAGGAATCCCAGCCTGCACAGGAGTCCCCACCTCCAGGGCCGGCTGAGCCAGGGCAGGGGCTTGAATCTGAAGGGCCCTCACCTGTGTTGGATCCTCAGGAGCAGACACCTGCTGAATCCGCTCTGGCTCCAGAGGTGATCGAGGACCCATTGCCTGCAGGTGTGCCTCTCCCAGCCCTGTCAGGGGAAGGCGAAGCTGCTCCTGGGTCCAATAACCCTCCAGCCTCTCCTGAGCTGCAGAGGCTCAGGGCAGAGAGGCGGAGGGAACTAAGTGCTCTCAGGAGGAGTGCTCGCCTTAAGGCCAGGGGAGGCGAGTCACCTGTGGGCCGGGACCGCCCCTGGCCTCAGAGGAGATAAAGGCCAGTCAGCCCAGTCCCAGGAGCAACATCGTTGGAAACCTGTTCCTGCCAGCACCCTGACCTGCTCTTCTGAAGTTCCTGACCATGCCCGGCTCCTTGCCTTGGACCCTGCTTCGCCCTTTTCGGACAGCCTCCAGACCCTTGACCCAGGACCAGACTCAGACCACGCCACACGGTAAACCCCCCAGGACCAGCACACAGACCATCTGATGCGTCTGACACTGAACTGGAAGAACCATTGTTCACCATTGGCCACTTTTCTCCTAAGAAGGAGGAAATGAGTGCAGAAGACTTGCTTCTAGTACGCAGATCTGAAAGGGCCACAAAAGGCAAACCTCCAAAGAGATTTGCTGATGAGTTTGCTAAGACAGCAACTGCTGTTCTTAGTAGCTCAGAGAAGGTGTGGGAACCTTCAAGCTTCAAAGAGGTTCAGGAGTTAACCTCTAAAGATGCTGAACCGTGGCTTGATGCCATGAAGGCTGAAGTCGATTCCTTCGATAGGAACCAAACCTGGGAGCTAGTGCCAGTAGTCCCAGGAATGAGACTGGTTGGCAGCAAATGGGTCTTCTAGGCCAAGGCCAAGACAGACCAGACTGGCAAGGTTGTCAGGCACAAAGCCAGATTAGTTGCCAGAAGTTTTTCACAGATACAAGGACAGGATTACCACGAGACCTACTCACCCACCGTCAAGTATGAGAGCATTAGGCTAATGCTCAAGATTGCTGCAGAGGAGAAACTGCACGTTTCTCATCATGATGTGAACACAGCTTTTTTGTACAGGGTTTTGGGGAACTGTATATGCTTTCACCTGATGGAGTGCAGATACAGAAGGGAATGGTCTGTAAACTACGGAAATCCCTATATGGTCTCAAGCAGAGGGCCAGGTGTTAGAACACAAAACACACTGAGACATTGCTTTCCCTAGGTTTTCACCAAGGCAAAGCTGATCCATTTGTGTTTGTCAAGGAGGAGGGGCATAACAAACTGTATTGTTTATGTTTTGTTGATGATCTTCTGTTTTGGAATAATCAGGCTTTGTACCAAAGCACCCTAGCTCAGCTGAAGGAGCACTTTGACATGAAGGAACTTGGTAAGGTATCCAACTATCTTCCTCTGCAGGTGGAGAAGGACCAAGCAGGTAATTTTCTGGTACACCAAACACAGAAAATTGCTGATGTATTAACCAGGCTGAATTTGGTTGATGCAAACCCAGCAGACACACCGATGGTGACAGGTTACCAGGTAGATAGTACTGCTGAAGCGTTTTCTGACACTACACTGTACAGATGCATTCTAGGCAAGCTGAATTTCATTGCTAGATGTTCAAGACCTGACACAGCTGTAAGCACTAACCTGTTTAGCAGACATGCCAACAATCCTACTGTTCAGGATTGGAAAGCTCTGAAGCGCATAGCCCGCTATTTGAAGGGGACTTTGCATTACAGGCTGAGGTTCACCAGTCAAAAGATGGGAGATCTTGAAATCCTTGCAGATGCTAGTTTTGGAAGTGACACCATGGATGGTACAAGCAGTTCTGGAGTATGCTACATGTACAAGCATTGTCTCTTTGACTGGCTGTGCAAAAAGCAGACGACAGCAAGCCTAAGTTCCTGTGAAGCAGAACTCAATGCCCTGTCATTTTCACTCATGGATTGTGAATGGTTGATGCAACTGTTTCAGGACATCAGAGTTTCTGTAAAATGTCCTATACAGGTGTATCAAGACAATAGATCCTGTTTGGCTTTGCTGAACTCAGAGAGTTGCAAGCAAAGAACCAAATACTTGCAGATTAAGTTACATCATGCACTCTCTTGTGTATTCAGAAAGGAATCATTCAGGTGTCCTACAGGCCAGGAAATGAAATTCCTGCTGATCTGTTGTCTAAGGTTGTTAACAGAGAACAACTTAAGGTTTACGTACAGAGGTTGCAATTGGGTTGAACCACAGGTACTACAGGTTACACGGAAAGGGGGAGGATGTTAGGATATAGTTCCATTTCACCTTAAAAAGGGAACAGGCTGTTGTGTGTCACATACTAGTTTACTTCCAGCTTCTCGCTGGGAACTTCCGTTTTGTATATAGCTTTTGTTCTGGCTGTTTTCCTGGACACGGAGGCAAGCAGTCATGTTTTTCCTTTGTTCTGAACTACATTGAATAAAGCTGTAAATATGCTCTCCTGTCTGCATCCTTTTGTTGTGGAGACTCTGCTGAAAGGATGGTCTTGGAATGTCTCTGTGGCTCGTGTTGCTAATTGACTGATGCTGTTCCACGGGAGACCGGTGATTGTCCAGAGATGACTGGGGGCCTGCCTGATGCCTCCGTCTCCCTGGCAGTATCCCAACAGTGTGGGGCACAGAAGGGGAAAAAAAATACACCCAATATAGGGTTGGTGTGTTTTCCTTTCCTTGCCAAGAAAAAGAGATGGCTTTGGATCCTGTAGACCCCAAACCTCCTTCAGTGACTCCTCCCTTGGCAGCTTTCACATCCATGGCCTATTGCAGGGATCACAGGATTGTGCCCTTAAGCTTGCATTTGGAAGGGACTTACTGAAAATACTAGTTGTACAGGGAGGGTGGTAAAAAATCAGTGCATTCAAGTACACAACAACAACCATTTTTATTATTTGTACTTTGCCCATCTGACTGGGTTGCCTCAGCCACTCTGGGCAGCTTCCAACATAGTGATAGGATATAGATGACCCTGCAAGCAGGCCAACTGTTTTAGGTGGTGTTCACTAAATATGGCAAATGCATATTAACTCCCCACCCCCAGTGTGTATAAAAGGATGACAAACCAAATCTTATAATCACAGCACTATATATTCATACTAAATCCAAACTCTTTAAGTGACCCCCTTGTCAATGGCAGACCATGTTGCAGGATGTGGGAAGGATAAGCAGAAAGCTATAAGAGAATTTAAAATGTACTTGCTATTTTTGACAGCAGCCCAAACTAATGTAACATGCAGTTCCTTCCTAAACAAAGCACAATAATTTACAGAATTCCTCTAACTTGACATCTGTTGGCTTAATCCATCACAGAGAATTTCAGTAATCTGGGTTTTTATTTTGTTTTTTTGAACAGGTTAACAACAGGATCCCAATTTGGTACATCCATTATATAAGTACCGTATATGGATTTATTCTATAACCAACTATTCTAAAAGTTGCAATGTTATTTATTTTGCAGTATGATTCTACAATAATCAGATACAAAGATAGACTTTACTTTTGTAGAGTTGCTAGTGCTTAAGAATTATCTTCATTCACATTTGTCCGTATAGGGCTAGTTACAGGAAATACTTTTTGCCTTAGATTTGC
Organism: Podarcis gaigeae; assembly: GCF_964106915.1. Lineage (NCBI taxonomy): Eukaryota > Metazoa > Chordata > Lepidosauria > Squamata > Lacertidae > Podarcis > Podarcis gaigeae. The sequence continues at coordinate 1,194,888 of NC_139687.1, read as the reverse complement.
ATTACCATACAACCCACTCTCATCTTGCCAGGTGTTGATCCCATGTCTTCTGTAATCAGCCGTGTCAGTAAACTGTGAATGACATTTTCTGTGAACTACAGAGTAGCCATCTGGCTGAAGCTCAATCTAAAGAAAATACATTCAAGGGCATGTTATTAATCAGAAGGCAAATTTGTAAACCATTTTTGATAAGAGAGGCAATGGTTGTGTTTGCACATCAAGCAAAACTCTGCCACAACCTAGAAAACCCAAGAAGCTGCTTTATACTGAATCCGACCATTGGTCCATCTGGCTCAGTATTGCCTATGTTAACTGGTGGGTGCTTTTCAGAGTTTCAACTGGCGACATGACCAGCCCTACCGGGAGATGTCAGGGATTGAACCTGGAACTTCTACATGGGAAGCAGATGCTCCACTCCTAAGCCACAGCCCTTGTTGCCCCCATAGAAAACCTTGTGCCATTAGCTCCCCTGGTTAAACAGCTACCCTGGTTAGAATAGCTACCATTTTCACAGCAGATAAAATAGACTGAAGGTTGAAGAAGCCTGTGCTAGGGCAACAAAGCAAACAGTTTTTAAAGCTTTATTCCCGGTGACAGCAACAGAAAATAATTTTTAAAAAACCAAGAGCAAAGAAGGAGAAGAGTGAATTTCTGGGATTGGGGGTAAGCTATATCCCATGGTAAATTTCAGAGAGAAAAATATTTCACTTTATCCTTCTCATCCTAAACATATTTTATTTAAAGTAAATCCTCTTGATTTTGATTATGCTAATTTTCAAGTAAGCATGCTTAGGATTGCAGTCTTATTTTAAATGTTCAGTTTATTATTCAGTTAGATAATTTGTACGTGAAAGCTATCTTTCCTTTATGTGTACTACATGGATCTAGAAAAAGGAGAGTAGATGGAGATGAGCTGTTTGTTGGGGGGGGTGGGCATTTATTCCCCTTATTCCCTGCAAGTGATGCTGATGTTTGTTGGACCATAAAATTAGAGGAGGGCTTTCTGAAATTAATAGTATTTAACATTGTTGTCATTGCCTAGAGCTTGAAGGAAGCTTCAATAAATAAATGTAAAACCAGAATTCAAGCAAAAACCCACCAAGTCTATAGAAAAGAAATGTAAATACCAACCCATTTCTTGTTTGATGGGTAGTTTTAAAAACAACAATAAAAACCATTGGTTATGTTTGTTGTTTTAAAAGAAAAAAAGCCTTTTTTAAAAAAATAACTAGCTAATAGAAACATAACAGCTCTGCTATTTCCCTCCTACCATTATAGCTCAGTTTATGTGATGTGGTAGCATCAGGGTGGATAAAAATCAATGATTTTCAAAAAAAATGTTTAAAAAACATATTTAAAAAAAATAATCCGTTTTTTTATTTAAATTGGATTTTAAAAATGAAATGCTTTTGGAGGGAAAATCTTTCTAAAGATAGTTTTCTATCTAAGTTACATTATAGTCCAAAGGCTATTCATCAGGAAATAAGGATTTAAGTTTTTCATGTGTGCTAAAACTCAGTCTAAGGTTGTGGGTTGTTGTTTTTTTAATTGTTTAACCACATCAGTTAACAAACATGGATACATATGCTATAATGTTATTGTTTTAGTTAAATAAATTGTTTGAATTGTTATTAAGGAAATGATTATTATTCTCCTTCCAATAAAGTACAGCAGAAAAGTTGTCCAAATATAGACAGTTAACTTATTAAACCTCACAATTTCATAATTATCTGTCAATGTATTTCTAGTAGTATAACCAAGTCAGTAATTTTTGATGTAACTGCAAAAACTACTTTGAAAAATTGTTATTCCCTGCAGGATACATTAGGACTAAGGAAGCAAGGGATCTAATTGTCAGGAGACTCAGGAGACAGAGTAGCTGAAGGAAGAGGAACAAAGGGGAAGGACCAGAAGGGAAGGGGAAATAATCCAGGATGCTTGTTCTGGAGGGTTTCAATATTCACATTGTGTCCATCTCGGAGGGACCACGGTGGGACTTAATGCCCACCATGACCACTATGGTTTCTTAATACATTGTCGGCATGACGTTCTGCAGGATACACTTTGGATCTTGTATATTTGACGCCACAGAAAGTGGACAGTCTGGAAATCAGGGACTTCTCTGTCAGCCCTATGTCTTGAACAGACTATTTCTTAGTGAGGTTTTGTCAAGATGTGGCCTGACAATGGGGAACCTAATCTGATGAAAGGAAATTGTAGAGGCCCCCCAGTACAACTGAGAACCTGGAAGAACCTACAAAAGTCCCAAAGCAGACTGTAGTGCCTCAGCTCATGAATGCCTTGTCTGAGCTGCGCAGCACAAGGACCACAGCCCATGCCCTGCCTTGATCCCCGATGCTTCCTCTTCCACCACCCAGGCCTTAAGAGCAAAGACGGCAGGGAATTCACTGAGTTCCTGCAAAGCTCCACAGGTGAAGTCATTCAACATCTGTAGCGAGGGGCCATCAGTAGGCCAATGAGACTCAACTCTTTCTCATCTGAGTCAGGTGATCAGGTGAGGCATGCAAAAGCCGAATTGGTGTCTGGACTCAGTAACTGGCAGCATGAATTTCAACAAGATGGAGGCACTGAGAGGGTAGTTTTCAGGTTCAGAAAATTGGTGTTTGTCCTGATCTGGGTGAGATTTCATTCTTCCTGAAAGGGTAGAGACACAGTTTGAAGATATTCCCTGATCCCAGCATTGGATCCTCAGTGGCCCAGGGTGTATTTTACCAACTTTGGCTGGTTTGCAACAGCAACTGTTCCTGAATAAGGAGTCCTGCTTTGGTGATCTGTGTTCTGGGAACCTCTCTGTTTGATCACTAATGTATTATACAGGGGGATGCCCTTAAAGACATCCCCAGAAGCTTCCATTCATGAAAAATCTGGCTGCAAGAGTGTTGGCAGGTATAGCTGAGGTTGTTCATATTTCACTTATTTTGAAATATCTACTGCTTATTTGCTTCTAACCCTAATTTAAGGTGCTGGTCCTTACTTTAAAGTCCTAAATGGCTTGGAGTCCAAATACCTGAATGATGGCATCTTGCCATGAGGATGCCTACGTCTTAAGATTTGTTCCAGTATTGTTCCAGGTACCCTCTTTAGTGGATTATGTTACATAAAGCAGATGTCTTTTTGTACTGATGTGTCAACATTTTAATGTGTTTGCCAAGGAGACACACCTGGTTTTGTTGACTAGTGGGGCCATTCCTACTTGCCCAGGTATTTTAGCCTTTTAAAATTGTAGATGGTTTGTTGGGGGTTTCTATTTGATTTTGTCTTGTTATATTTTGCTGCATTTTTAAAATTATGTTAATTAGTTTTTATTTGTGCTTAAGTACACTCCCCTGGAATCTTTGTATGACGCATAAGTAAGGAACATTTTAAATTAAATAGTCAAGAAACCATGTGATAGTAGCAGAGTATGAGGAGACATAGAGGGTGCCTAGGCAGGCTTAGAAGGAGCTTGAGGAGCCAAGGATGCTAATGATAGCAAATGCATTTTGCACATTAACTTGAAGCAGAACCTTGCGCTGGTATGCTTAATGAGATCAAAATGTCCAAAGGATGTGCATATGGTAAAAAAGGTAAAAGCTAAAGGACCCCTGAAGACAGGAATGCCTGGCGTGCTCTGGTCCATGGGGTCACGAAGAGTTAGACACAACTAACGACTAAACAACAACAAAAAGACCCCTGGACGGTTAAGTCCAGTAAAAGGCAACTATGGGGTTGCGGCACTCATCTCGCTTTTCAGGCTGAGGAAGTTGGTGTTTGTCCACAAACAGCTTTCTGGGTCATGTGGCCAGAATGACTCAACCGCTTCTGGTGGTGTCTGACGGGACACCGTGACAAGTGCATATGAGAGAGACAGAAGGGCGGGGAGAGGGAGAGAGACAGAGAGTGTTCATCATGATCACAGTTGAAATGTGTACTGACAAACACTTTCCTTTATGAGTTGCCATGGTTACAAAAATATCTGGCCATGATTCCCATTCTGCTAAAATCCTTGGCGCGTAAAAGAAGGGATCCAGAGCAAGCCATGATTCATCCACACACTTTCCTTTCTCATTTACTGGCTTAACTCTGTATTCCATACACACACAATTAATCAATGCAATTTAAGTGGTAAAGTTAACTTTTCTCACTGCTACTAGAGGCCAACAAATAATACAACAGGTTTGGAATCCAGTTAAAGGTTATGCGTTGTGTTCAAGGTAGCGCCAAGGTTAACATTCTATCAACGCAAGGATTTTTCCTTGCATGACAGAATCTTCTTCCTCCACCCAACTTTGTCCCTAACCCTCTAGAGCAGATTTGGGGACAGCACAGGGTGTGTACAGTGGGGTTGGCCCATAAGGTGGAGTGAAGAAACCACTTTGGGCTATGGGTGCCTCCCCTGTCCCCCCACTTCTGCCACCGGCCTGAGTCTGGACATTAGGTTAAGGCCAACAATTACTCAGCACTAGGTAGTGTGGCAGCAGCATGATCAGGGAGGAGCAAGGGCCTCAAACTGTTGCTGTGAGTTCCCACATGCTTTCTCATTCACACATACCCATGGTATGGCTTAATGTTATGTGCAAACTGGGCTGCTATCCAATTTCATTGCTATGTAATATATGTAAAATTGACTATCTTGGGGTGAATCTACATATTTCATTTACCTGGTAGAGCCTGTTTGAAACAACCTCTGAATGGCTACTGTTCTACACATGAAGGCCTTGATGTAAAGCATGGTAGAAAACAACCATTCTGCTCTTATACTTACATATGGTTCATAGTCATATGGTGGAACATAATCTGTTTGGTATGTTGTATCTAGAAACCTGTAACACAGAGAATATATATTATACCTAGCTTTTGTGTAATGTTTTTAACTTAAGAGCTCTAAGAGCTCTTAGAAAAACAATTTAAAAGATATAGTTAACGTTGATCTTTTAGTAAGCAAGACCAAAGTAGTGGGAAAAGGTATTTTCAGTGTGTGTTCCCATAGCTGTTAGAGTCAAGTTATACTTTACAGAATTTATTCTCCTTTGGATTTGGACCAAATGAGGACTGCTAATTTCCAGAACCCCCACAACTGTTTTTCAGTACTAGGAAAATTTAGCAGCTATGCCTGAGGCACAGGAAGAATAATACTTCCAGTGAACTGCCAAAAAGTGTCATGCTAATGAAAATAGTATTCCTGTGATTTGTCATATAACATGTTGCACTCGATTGAATTTTTCTGACAGAAGTTGATCTATTCGCAGCCTGTTTTTAACTGGAGAATCCCAAAGCTGATGGCCCAGTTCACCAACACAGCCCACAGCAGAACAGTTCCAGATATGAGTTTTCTAAAGCACTGCTTTTTTGCAGGGACAGTTCTCATGGCCCTTGGCATCCCTATATGGATGAGAGGATGGCACAGGTAGAGCACTACATTCATGTGAACAGTCCAGTTGTTTGTACTTATTTTATACATGTATACAGCTCGAAAGTTCTTGAAGCGATTTAGAGGAAAATTGAACAAACCCACAACTGCTGCCAATCAATTTCAGAATATGGCTCTTAGGAGGGTAGGAATGGATTGTGCCAAGTTGGCATTTGGACAGCCATGGCAGTACAAGGATTGATGGAGGTGGACACTGGAATTTCCAGCCCTGACCCAAAGACTCTGTTTACAATTTTAACAAGTTACAAGAGAATATGTAATAAATAAATAAATAAATAAATAAATTAAATAAATAAATATTTATTTATACCCTGCCCATCTGGCTGGGTTTCCCCAGCCACTCTGGGAGGCTTCCAACAAAGTATTAAAATACAGTAGTCTGTTAAACATTAAAAGCTTCCCTAAAGAGGGCTGCCACCTTCTGCCCCTCACTTAAATCTTATCTCATTCACTTCCAGGACTGGAACCCAGGTGAAGAAAAGTGCCCAAGCACAAGAAGGCACGGGTATATTTAGCTTTCCTTGCTCATATGAACCTTTTGATGTAGAAATCAGACCCTACCCAACCCTATACTTGATATATGAACAAGGCAGATACAAGAACAATCAATGTGGCTTCAGTCTTCTCACCTAGTTCAGCCCTATGATGAAAGCAGCAGCAATCATGAATTCATGATTTATTACATACCAAGCCAATAAATAAAACAAAGCATGTTCTGATCATCCTGTAACAAAATCATCTTGTAACCTCTTTTAAAGATGATCTCTGTAAAGTTTGTACTCTGAGCTAGTGACTAACTTTTTAAAATATGTTCAGAGTTGCCATGAAAGGCAAATGATCCAGCTCTAATAAGCATTATAATATCTAGCTTTCAGGAGAGTTGCAGGGGGATAAATATCAAGTTTATGGGGTCTAGCTAGCTTACCCACTAAAATATTCAACCACACTGCGATCCCACATCCCAGCCTCGCAAAGCGGCGCAGGGCTGGCAGAGCAGTTGTGGCTGATTAGCTGCTCTCCCTGTGCAAAGGTCAGACGGGGCAGGGTTTCTGTTGAGGCAGGTGATTAGCTGTGGGGGGAGCTTATCAGAGCTTGCAGGGTTTGATCCATCTTTTAGATTTAGGGGAGCTAGTCTCAAACGTTTGTTGGGGGAGACCTAGGTTTTTTTGGGGGGGGATTTATTTGTCCTGTCTTCACGCTTTTTATGATGGAGGGCTGCTGTAGTCACCCCCAACGACACGTTCTCAAGATGGAGGGTGAGGGAACAGCTGCAGTCACCTGCGGTTCCTGCGCAATGTTTGCCATCTTGCCAAAGGTTGCAGGCAGCTTTACCTGCAGCAATTGCATGTTGATTGCCCTCTTAAAAGACAAAGTCCAGCAACTGGAGGAACGTGTAGCTATGCTCCAAAGAATTAGAGAGCTGGAGCTCTTCTTGAAAACAACAGAGCACACCGTCTCCACCAAGGAGGAGACAGGGGACTCCCCTGAGAAGAAGGCTAGTTCACCAACACAGGAGCCAGATATATGGAGAAACGTTCGCTCTGATTGTTTAGAAATACACAATCACTTTGAGGTCCTCTCCCCTAGCATGGAAGACGAAGAGCAGACTCCATTTGAGGATCTCTCCCTCATTACAGTCGATCAGGTATATGAAGACGAGCAGCAAAGTCAGTCCTCAGGGAATGTGCAGGCGACCTTGGAACGGACAGCTCACGGAAGAACCCCAACCAGACCTAAGAGGAGGCGTGTAGTGGTGATAGGGGATTCCCTACTGAGGGGAACAGAAGCAGTGATCTGTGGGCCTGACAAGATGTCTCGGGAAGTGTGCTGTCTCCTTGCTGGCTAAGATCCAAGATGTAACTGAACGACTGCAAGGAATCATAAAACCCACTGACAAATACCCCTTCCTCTTGGTTCATGTGGGAACCAATGACACTGCAAGCAATAGCCTCCAGAAGATCAAAAGAGATTACGAGGCTCTGGGCAGGAAATTGAAGCAATTAAATGCACAAATTGTCATCTCATCTGTCCTCCCAGTTGAACGACGTGGCATCCAAGAGTATTAAAAGAACTGGCAGATGTGATCTCAGAACCACTGGCAGTCATCTTTGAGAATTCCTGGAGAACAGGCGAAGTCCCGGCAGACTGGACGAGGGCAAATGTTGTCCCTATTTTCAAAAAGGGGAAAAGAGAGGACCCAAATAATTACCGCCCAGTCAGTCTGACATCAATACCAGGGAAGATTCTGGAGCAGATCATTAAGCAAACAGTCTGTGAGCACCTAGAAAGGAATGCTGTGATTACCAATAGTCAGCATGGATTTCTGAAAAATAAGTCATATCAGACTAACCTGATCTCGTTTTTTGACAGAATTACAAGCCTGGTAGATGAAGGGAACACAGTGGATGTAGCCTACCTTGATTTCAGCAAGGCATTTGACAAGGTGCCCCATGATATTCTTGTAAAGAAGCTGGTAAAATGCAGTCTTGACTATGCTACCACTCAGTGGATTTGTAACTGGCTGACTGACCGAACCCAAAGCGTGCTCATCAATGGTTCCTCTTCATCCTGGAGAAGAGTGACTAGTGGGGTGCCACAGAGTTCTGTCTTGGGCCCGGTCTTATTCAACATCTTTATCAACGACTTGGATGATGGACTCAAGGGCATCCTGATCAAATTTGCAGATGACACCAAACTGGGAGGCGTGGCCAACACCCCAGAGGACAGGATCACACTTCAAAACGACCTTGACAGATTAGAGAACTGGGCCAAAACAAACAAGATGAATTTTAACAGGGAGAAATGTAAAGTATTGCACTTGGGCAAAAAAAATGAGAGGCACAAATACAAGATGGGTGACACCTGACTTGAGAGCAGTACCTGTGAAAAGGATCTAGGATTTTTGGTTGACCACAAACTTGACATGAGCCAACAGTGTGACGTGGCAGTTAAAAAAGCCAATGCAATTCTGGGCTGCATCAATAGGAGTATAGCATCTAGATCAAGGGAAGTAATAGTGCCACTGTATTCTGCTCTGGTCAAACCTCACCTGGAGTACTGTGTCCAGTTCTGGGCACCACAGTTCAAGAAGGACACTGACAAACTGGAACGTGTCCAGAGGAGGGCAACCAAAATGGTCAAAGGCCTGGAAACGATGCCTTATGAGGAACGGCTAAGGAAGCTGGGCATGTTTAGCCTGGAGAAGAGGAGGTTAAGGGGTGATATGATAGCCATGTTCAAATATATAAAAGGATGTCACATAGAGGAGGGAGAAAGATTGTTTTCTGCTGCTCCAGAGAAGCAGACACGGAGCAATGGATCCAAACTACAAGAAAGAAGATTCCACCTAAACATTAGGAAGAACTTCCTGACAGTAAGAGCTGTTCGACAGTGGAATTTGCTGCCAAGGAGTGTGGTGCAGTCTCCTTCTTTGGAGGTCTTTAAGCAGAGGCTTGACAACCATATGTCAGGAGTGCTCTGATGGTGTTTCCTGCTTGGCAGGGGGTTGGACTCGATGGCCCTTGTGGTCTCTTCCAACTCTATGATTCTATGATTCTAGGATGCAACAGGAACATGTGTGCTTTGGATACATGCCTGTTGCATTCTTGCATCCCCCTGTCAGCTCTGTGCCCAGTGCTTTTCCCGTTGCAAAGAGCCCCCAAGCCCCAAGAAGGAGGAAGAGACGTTGTTGACCCTCCTGGAACCTCCTTGCACCCTGCTCGGCTCCAGTTGCCCCTCAGCCTTCCAGTAGGAAAAGGCGCAGGCTGAGAAAAAGCAGGGTATAAATAAGAAGGATGGAAGGCAGACACATCATGCAGCCTTCTCTTCTGTTTTCATGCCTCTGCCCTGCCAGACGGACGCAGCCTGGAAGGCGAGTGGAGCCCATGGAGGAGCCTGACTGCATCGGAGGCAGCACAGCCGCAGAGAGGTGGGGACAACACTGACAGATGGGAGGAGACAACGGTAGCACAGATGAGGCAATTTGGGTGGGTCTTTCCCACTTGACCCACAATGTGTCTGTGGGGGGAGTGGTGCCCTCAGTGATTAGTCCTCACTTGCTGCACTCCTAGCCCCACCTACCTGTGAGTAAGACCTGTAATTTACACAGACTAATATTTAGTCATATTTAGTCATATGGTGCCTTCATTGAGCATCCATCTTAATTTGTTTGCAGGGAGATTAAAAGACATTGGCTGTTTAAGGAACCTTCATTCCGATTTGTCTTCAGGGAGGTGACAAATCAAAGGTAGTGTTATCCCACACTTTCCAGTGCATTTTTCTGCATGTACCTTGTTGCAAAAAGTCTGATCTTTGGGGGAAGTGGGCTTGTTGTGCAAGACATCCTAGTCAACTATAATGGCACAACCTAAATTTACTAGTACAGTGGTACCTCAGGTTACATACGCTTCAGGTTACAGACTCCACTAACCCAGAAATAGTGCTTCAGGTTAAGAACTTTGCTTCAGGATGAGAACAGAAATCGTGCTCCGGTGACGCGGCAGCAGCGGGAGGCCCCATTAGCTAAAGTGGTGCTTCAGGTTAAGAACAGTTTCAGGTTAAGTACGGACCTCCGGAATGAATTAAGTACCACTTGAGGTACCACTATATGTGCTTGAATCCTACCTGAAAATAGCAACTGTCTGGAAGCACAGTTAGCCTACTTATCTATTTACCACATTGTCTACAAATACATCTATGGCCAAACTGATTCTTCAGGAGTTCAGTGGAGCAATGCTGTGCCAACCCCCACCCTTCCCAAAGAGCAGTTACTGGAACAGGGCAGATGAAGGGCAGCAAGTGACATGGGGCTTTGCAGAAGGACATTTTACTTTAATTACAGCAATATTTTCTTAAAATACAATGCATGTACTTTTGGGGTAAGGGGTTCAATTTTGGATGGGGGAAGGGAGTCAGAGTGTCATGGTCCACAGCTTAGGGGATGCCATGCCCTGGGTGCTGGCAACCCATGCTATGCCGCTGAACCTACTCACAGAAGTGCCTGCATGCTTGCCCGGCCTGGCTCGGGACGGAACCCATGTGAATGACTGCACCCACCCTACTTGGGACATCTTGGCTTATGCCTAGCCATGAATTTAACACCTCTGCTTTAACTGCCAGCTTTGGAATAATCATGCTGAGAGTCTGCCTACCATGTGCACGAGTGACAGCCAGGGCAGATGCAAAGGAAGGAAGCCTCTGGACATACACAGAGGGCTGTAGTCAATGTTAGTCAAACTCAGAGTAGACCCACTCAAATTAAGAGACATGGCTAATTCAAGAGCGTAAATTTCAATGAGTTTAGTCTGAGCAGATGTTACAACCCAGAATGCCTAGGCCCCCACCCCAAGGAGAAATGTAGTCATAAAGTTACCTACATGGGAGAAAGGAAGCTAGCTTCTAGGCATGCACTGAGTGCAGTATAATTAACTGAGCCTATGCAGTCTGTGCTACCAGACTTCTGTTATAGTAATGCACTTTTAAATATGAAGTAGAGTTGCAGAAGATGGTGAAAAGCAAGATATATTCTATAGCCAACACAGCAGTTTCTAAATATAGAATTTTAATGTTTTACTATCTATGCAATCTGTCAATATCTGTATTATAAACATTTATCAACACCATATTCTTAGGAAATAAATATGGTGAACCAGATGCTGATAAAATTAAAACTTAACATACTTTCGTTTCACCAGAAGTTGTTTCCTGCATCTGCTCCCTAGTCTTGGATATAATCTTGCCCTCCTTTGCTCTCAAATTTAATTCAATTTATTTTTTAAAGTAGCATTGGCCTTCTGGATTTGATTTACCACTCCACTGCCTTTCTGTTTAGGGTCATTTAATTTGCTGTTTAAATTGCTTGTAATTCTAGTAAGGTAAATACTGCAGCTTTTTTTATTCAAAACAAAAGCAGACAAAACCAGTTACTAGCCAGAAAACCTTTTAGAAGAAAATTATACTTTCCTCAAAAAATATCTCAAAATGTTTACATAAACCCATGAGCTAAAAGCCTGATTTGCACACCATGGTCAGCCAAACTATGGATTCCTGGGACCCTGCAAATCTGCAGGCTCCCAGGGAGGAGCTCACAGCCAGTTTGCTCCACGCCTGTCTTTTCTACTCCCACAAAGCACTGAAGCTGGGCTTAGCAGATGGTGTGAACAAGCTCTCTCCTTGCTAACCCAGACTGTGCAGCCAAGGTTTATTCCTCAGATACCTTTTCTTTTGCATACACAAATGAAGAGAAAGTGGAAGTGCTATGACAGAACATGCAACCACTTATTTGGGACTATTCCAGTAATAACACTAAGATCACTTACAGTGAGATCCTATACTGTACATGTATTCCCGGGTACTGAATCCTTAATTGCCAGGGAAATATTTCACTGGGTCATGGTCAAAAGCAACAGAAAACTTCTCATTGTGTTTCAAAATACAAAATTATGCCAATGCATTTAATGAAGAAATGGGTACTCCAGTCTTCTTAAGCAGTTTCAAGGTATCCTATGCAAGTATTGGAAGCAAACTCAAGAGGAAAATAAGATATCACAAGAGTTTTAACAAAGCAGCATGGAGAGGAAACATTCGTATTTTTCCTTGCTTGAAAATAAAAAATATAATTAATATTCTAATGCAAAATACAACCACTAAAATAATTAACTATGTTGGAACTGAAACTAGTGCACACATGTCACATGTTATCCAATGCAAAAACAGTGGTTGTTAATTACTTCTCTGTGAACACTATAGATCTTTCCAACCCTTAAAATGCAGTACAGAATCTGATCATAAATTATCTAGTTATTACAATTTTGCAAGTACTAACATTTTAAAGTGATCTGGAGAGTGACAGGGCAATACAGCTCCAGGACCTGTTTCAGGTAACCCTGTCTCCCTGCAAAAAGAGAGTTTTTCAGACTTCAAGCAAAACAATAAAGCATTAAGCAAGTCAGATATTAAGTGTTTTATGAAGAATTCAATTCCCATGAGTGGGTGGGTATTAAATAAATGATCAGTAGTCATTGGATCAAACTCAGTTATTAAGAGACATTATTGCCACAATGTTTTCATGCTACAATAAAATGCTGTTGCTTTTGAGACAGTTGTAGGGTTATCACACGGCATTTTTGCAAGTGGTCACTACTGCTCTCTACTGGATGAAATGTGACAGACGGGTTCAAACATTTATTTATTTTTAAACTTTACTGCTTAGCAGTAGCTGAAGAGCAAAACTATTCTCATCATGACAAATGTCTCTAGTATACAGCATAACTTTCCATCTCAACAGCACAAAGAGGCAAAGTACAACATTAATTCTGAACTAAACAAATTTAATGGAGGATGCCAGTTTCTCATTCTGCTTTTGATGAACTACCACCTCTATCACAGATACTTTGGAGCAAATGTAGAAATTATTGGCATCCAATATTAATGGCACTCAAATGTTTGCCGTACAAATAGCGTAAGATATGAAGAAAAAGGGGGCGAAAACAGGAATTCACAATGTGTTATATCCTATAATGCAGTATTATTTGAATACTGAGTATGGATTCAAAAGCTTCCAGAAATACCTGCCAATAACAGCTATTTCAAAATTATCTTCATCCAACAGAGACTTCCGAATGTCTAGGTCTTTATATTCTTTAATTCTGTAGGGTTCAGACAAATGATCTTCATATGTGGTTACCCATTTCTAAATGGAAATGTAACAGAGAAAGGAATGGGTTTTAGAAACACACCAGCTGTCAACTTATTAAATGTAATGAAAAATTATATGTGCTTTTATATGCCAATTATTCTTATGGATGTAAAGAATTTTTCTGGAAGAAGTTCCTGATCCTGCCATTATACTTCTCCTCCTCCTCCTCCTGCTTCCCCCCTGCCTGTCTCACTCCTCTCTCTTACTGATCCTACCGTGTAGCCCCATCAAACTCACCATGATCTATCTAGCCTGACAAGCATAAGACATGGATAGGTTTCTAGAAGCGAGCCGAACCCCAACCTTCCTTGGCCTGTGTCAATGATTTCATTGGAGGGCAAGGAGTTACAGAAATCCCTTCCACCTCCTTGGCCTTAGATCCATTATGCTGTGAGTTGAATTTGCTTCCAAGAGATGTATGTAAGGAATGAGTCCACCACAGCAATTAAGAAACTGATTCCAATCATGTTGAAAATAAATAATATTTCCACACCTTAGGGAGCTTTTGATTAGAGAGGAAATAATCTAATAATCTGCATATCATATTGGCTGCCCTCTGCTTTTTTTAGGTTTGGAGGATCAGAATGTGACAGAATATTGCGGAACAGCTATTTTATATATCAATACTTTAAAACTGGCACGACCCACACACCCATTTAGTTGAATCAATTGATAAATGGTATACTATTCTTGCATGATGGCTCTACCACCAACTATATGGTCAAGACATACGTTAATACAGTCGTACCTCCGTTTACGTAACCCTCTGGTTACGTAAACTTTGAGATGCACGCGCGGCAAACCTGGAAGTATTTTACGGGTTTCACCGCATGTGCGTGCGCAGAAGCGGTCCTCAGGTTGTGGAAACCTGCGGATCGAACTGGACCTCCAGAACAGATCCCGTCTGCAACCGGAGGTACCATTTTAATTCACTTACAATTAAATCAGTGTATAGGTTTGTATCAACTGCTATAATACTCTAATGTCAGTTTTCGGATTTGATTTGAACTGGCCTCAGAAAGTTAAGCAAGGAGTATATTCAGATTAATCTGATTCCATGAAAATCAAGGTGTGCTAAACTCTGCAACTCTCTGCTTTAAGAATTATGCTGGCTTTCATGTTCCCAGCAGGCTGCTCCTGCATCTTATTCACCCTTCCAACTTCACCTGGTTTGTACTACATTTATAATAATTATTATTTGTTGAATCAACACTCAGGGCTTATCCACACCTCCCCTTCTCCCACTGCTTTCCCCTGGGGAAAACCACTGTTTAGCACTCAACTGGAACAAATAGCAATTCTGGTTTTCCCTGGAGGTAAGGCAAGGGGGAAATCACTCGGACCCGTGCCTAGAAAGCTCCGGTCAACTGGAAAACTGCTTGGATGCATGCTTTCTAGTCATGACATAAGCGAAAGTGTGGACGAGCCCAAACAGTTGACTCATGTGTGAATGGTCTCCATCTCCCACCGCCAATGAAAACTAATCAATGAATGGATAAAGAACCTACCCACATGACACTGACACAAAAATCTTGCATGTACATGATGTAAAATAATGAAAGTTCACTACCCCACCCCCGTACATCTTTTCTCCCTCAACCTCATACTCTCTATAACTTTGGTGTCTCACATCAAATGGTCACAATGGTCAACATTGTAGAAACCTGTTGGAAAAACTGTATTTCTGAGGTTTGATGGCTTATAACACCACTTTTTGGGAGTAATACCATAAAGTTATATATCAATGGAAAGATAATTTAATGAAGCATGCAATGCAATAACTTTTATGAAGGATTATTTATTACAACAGAAGTCATAAAGAAGAAATGTGAAACACATAGAAAAAATTAGATATACAAAAATTCTCACCAGTTTCCTGCCATGGCATTTGGCTGCTTTCCCAGGGCACTGGACCCCAATTGTGCAAGTTTTCAGGGATAATATGGGGATAATTATCCCTGCCGACCCACCCCCCAGGGTAGGGGTGCTGGCCATCACCTCGTCCAATAACGGCCGCTCACTACAGAATGCAGGGGCAGGGACACTGAGCACTGCACGAACTGGAAACTCTCCAGAGTCATCGCCATGAGCAGGAGGATCCCTGTTCCTCAAAAAACTATTAAAATTCAGACTAAGAAACAGGCGTGTTCTGGAATGAAAGCGATAAAAAAGACCTGCTAAATAAATCAGTCACTGGGTGCCAAGGCTTTGATCTGAAAAGGACTTTCATTGTTGTGCTGTGATTTAAGTGAGGTGAGCGGTAGTTTCTGTTTCTATATTTCTACATTTGTTACTTCATGATTTGGCAAACCTCACCAAGAAAGAATCAACTATCTAAATGAAATGCAGGAGGAATGGTAAAATTGGAGAATTTGATGCTTGATAGCACGGTCCTCTGTGGAGAGCTCCAATTAGAACTGGCAAAAACAAGATCAGATATACATGTGGCTCGGGTTGAGAAAAGGACGCAGCCTCCCCTCCAGGAGAGGCTGAAGATAATCGATGGATTATAATTGGGGAATTTTTCACACAAAAAACTGCATTTGCTTGCATGGATTATTGTTATATATGGATTAATGTCAAAGTGAGGGTGAATCTTTGATCCTCCCGAGCTTTCCCTAGGGCCCAGGGAGAGCAAGCTTGGATTTCAGAGGAACCTAACAATTACTGATTGTGCAATATACCCTATGGCCCTGCCTTTCTACGCAACACTCATATTTGGAACATCAGCTCGTTAAAAGACCTGAAAGATTGCTGTGCCATAAATCTTATTAAAAGAAGGAGAGCTGGAAGAGAGCCCAGAACCCTTGACGATAAGACTGTGGAATAAAAAGGGGGGGCCACCAGGAGGGGCTGTGCTGAAAACCAATGGATGGATAACAACACAAAATAAAATGCATCTTGCATGATAATAGACATATGGATTTGCTAAACGCAATTGAAAGTCATACAGCAGTGAATGTGATATAAGACAATGGGATAAGATTGGAATTATGAAATTGGAAAAAATAAAAAAAGCAGGAACAAGGGAAATAAACCTTCTCCCAACAGCCAGAACATGGGAAGTGCTCTTGAAAATTTTAATTTGGAAAGTATAATTGGCTTTACTGTTTGTATTATGATGTGGCAAGAATCAGTTTGATTTGTTACCAATTGGAATGTTATTAACTGAAAATTAATTTAAAAAAATATACAAAAATTATCACCATGTCAGTAAATACTTAGTTGGGTAACCCTTAGCTTTAATTATGGTCTTACAATGCCTTCGCATGGAGTGAACCAAGTTTTTTCGTACTGCAGCTGTAATAATGTGAAACCAAGATTGAATTATTGCCTTCATTAATTGGGTTTGTATTGCTGGCTCCATAGATTTTCAATTGGGTTAAGGTCTGGGCTATGTATTTGGGGGCATTTACATTCCCATTAATGATGCAAATTCTGCCCAAACCTTTTGCTGTCATACAACCCCAGATTAAAACACATACCTGGGTGTTTCACTGTAGGTGTAATGTAAGTAGGATGTAAATCTCCAATTCTCCTAATATATTTCATGCCATCACTACCAGGCAAGGACATTTTGGTCTCATCACTCCAAATAACACTGTCCCATTATTCCACCGTCCAATTAACATGGGGTTTAGCTCAGTTTAATCTTTTAAACCTTTGTTTAAGAGTTTAAAATGGCTTTTTCCTTGGAATTCTAGGATTTAGACCATATTCCTAAAGTCTGCACCAAACAGTCCTTGCATTCAACTTCACATTACATTGCACCATGTCATCTTATATACACCCAGATAATTTTCTTCTGTCACGTAGGCACAGTCTTTCAATTCTTCAGCAGAGCTGTCTGGGCTCCATGCAATTAGAGAGGGCGCTTTGGAGCCAGACAGTCAATAGCTCTAGTTAACTCCGCATTCCAGCGGGCCACCATCAGCATAGTATAAAACATTCCCTACCACTCTCTGGAAACCATTTGGATTCATTAAGTGGTGGGGTGTTATGAGCCATCAAACCTCGGAAATACACTTTTTCAAAAAGGTTTCCCCAATTTTGGCCACTAGTGTAACATCCGCAGAAAGGACTCTTTAGAACCTAAAGCAGAGATGCTGTATGTACTTCTGTTACCCAAGAAAATCTTCAATAAAAACAAAAAACAATATAAAAAAGTAATTGTATTTAGATGGGCTAGTTATTGGAAAGTTCTGCCTGCTGGTTTCTGATGGCTCTTTTACACATACAACATCATGTATCATGCATGAAAGGAATTCTCCTAAGCACCTTCTGGCGAACACGAGCAGCACATGGAAATGCCCTTTACCTTCCCGCCGGAGCGGTACCTATTGATCTACTTGCACTTTGATGTGCTTTCGAACTGCTAGGTTGGCAGGAGCAGGGACTGAGCAAAGGGAGCTCACCCCGTCGCAGGGATTCGAACCGCTGACTTTCTGATCGGCAAGCCCAAGAGGCTCAGTTGTTTAGACCACAGCGCCACCCGCATAGGATTGGACTTTTTTTCAGTCACACAATCCTCCCCATTCCATACAACAACCAGCTTTTGAAACTAAGACAATTTTAAATAAGCTATATTGCTACTGAAATTTATTTAAAAATATTTCTAATTATTCTTCATATTCAAATACAAGGAATAATATTTTGACAGCTAATTAAAGTTATACTCCTGACATGTTTATAGGCATGAAAGAGGAAAGACGCTTTCTTACCTCATCCATGGTTCCAAGTCGCCAGTAGGTAGAGCGACATAAGTTTTTAGAGCCCAAAGGAATTTCATGTATGTCATAGTCCTTAGGTTCTGCTTCTCTCTTGTAGTACCTTAAAAAAACCAAAACGGTAATAAGCTAGATGGGTGCTACCAAAGAAGCACACACAACAGACTCCTGCCCAGATGCGCGCGCCATCTGTGCAGGATCCATCACATTTCGGGGGGGGGGGCACTTTCAGAGTTTTTAGGGTGTTACTTGAAGCACTACCAAAAATTGAAACCATTTCAAGCACAGGCTGCGCCAGAACATGCACGCCCAACCGGAATGGAAAACCCCGTAACTGGAGCACGCCTTTCCCCCAGCCCTGAGCAGCAGCACCAGGCTCACCGGAGCCCAGGCACTTCCCGCCCTGCGCGCCTCCGGGAGCCTTTCCCTCACCAGCGGTGCACCAGGGTGGGCCTCCCGTAGTCGGCGCAGGGCGAGCGCAGCGTCAGCGCCCCCCGGCGCTCCATCACGTCCGGAGGGCCCAGCTCCATCGCGGCCGCCCCGCAAGCGCGGCGCTCCTCTCTCTCTCTCTCTCGCCGCGCCTGGTCGCCCGGGCAACCGCAGGGGCGGCGCGATCGCTCCGCCCCGAGACCGGAACTTTTTATTCCCCGTTTCTTCCGCGGCCGGCGAAGGGCGAAAAGGCCCCGCCAGGCGGCAGCCTTCCTTCCTTAGCAGATCCCCAGCAAACCACGCGGAGCTGCTGCACTAAACATATAATCACCTCGGTGTGGTAGGAATACTTGGTAAAAACACCCTTTGCATGGGAAGCCCGCGCGCATCCCAGGCTGGTTGTGGCGAATGAAATCCACTCTGCACATGCACAGAGGCACTGTTGTGTCGCTCGCTTCATTGCTATACAAAGGTTGCTGGATGTGGGGCCTAAATTCAACCAAGGCTCAAAGGGATGCAGCATTTCGGACTAAATTAACTCCTTGTGTATAAGGGGATTCCCTGCGCGTCACGTGGGTAGGAGGATGCTTTCACCTGTCCAGTCGGTGTCCTCTGCTTGCCCTGCAATTCCTCCCGGCGCAGCCTTCCGTTGTCCAAGGAGCTGCCTTCAGGGCGCTCAAGCCCCGTCACGGGCTGTGTTGGCCAGATAGAGAATGACAAAGATTCTTCCCCCAGATGGAACTGTTCATAATTGATCTTGTGAAGCGCCCTGAATTATATGGATTTATAGTATACAAAATTTATTTTTAAAAATTCCAGGGTACATTGTGAAGGAGTTTAGCATGCTAATGTCAACTTTCCCCCCAGTAAGCACATTGGAATGTATTGGGCAAGATTGCACCTTGCACTGCCTCTTCTTTCCAGGCAAGCCTGCAATACAAAGCAGGCGTGCAGTTAAATACGGTCATAGATTTTGAGGGGGGGGGGGATAAAGGCTAGGATTTTGATTGGGATGGGGATGCAAGTAGAAGCTGCAGAGCTGAGCCCGACAGAATCCCTGTTCCCAGGAGGGGGCCGGGATCCGGCTCCGGGGCTGTGGGGCACCGGCCCCTCTGGGAAGCCGGGAGGGGTCCCCCGGCCAACGAGCCTCTTCGGGAAGCCCCGCCCGTCTCTGCCGCGGGACCCCCGGCCCGCCCCGGCCGTGCGAGGTGACTTTCTCCCGGGAGGGAGACCGGTCTCTGCCCCGAGGGAACTGGCGGGGGAGGTCGGCCGCGAGGCTTTGGCGGAGCGACCGCGGCGTCGGCGTCTCGGCCGCGCTCCCTCCTGGCTTCCCGAACTCGGCGCTCCGCCCCGCGGCGCCGCTGACCCGGATGCGCTCGGCTTTCCCGGCCCGCCTCCGCCCGCGCGAGAGCCGCGAAGGAGGCCGAGGCGAAGGAGGCGGCGGCGGCCCGCCATGGCCGAGTCCCCGGAGGAGGTGGCGGTGCTGGTGCAGCGCGTGCTGAAGGACCTGCGCAACGCCTTCCAGCGCAACCCGCACATGTGAGTCCGGCCCGCTCCCGGCGGCGCCCTTGGCGGGAGGGAAGGGCGCTGGCCGAGGGGAGAATCCAGAACCTCCTCGGCGAGGCAGCCAAGAGAGTTCTCCGCGCCCCCGGGCTCCAGCGGGTGCTCGCTTCCCCTTGCAAGCCTCAGCTGCCTCTTGCTAGAGAAGAAGGCCCTCCGCCGCGGAGGAGGAGGAGGAGGAGGAGGAGGAGATTGCCGGGTTGGTCTCGAAAGCACATTTCCATCTCTAATGGTTCGGCGTTAATGTACTTTGGCAGTATCCCTCTCTTCATGGGATTTCAGATAGTTTTTTCGTGTCATGATGGCCTCGGTCGTGGGTGATTTAGCTGAGATTTCTGCATTGGAGCGGGTTGAGCTAGATTACCTTCAGAGTCCCTTCCAACTCCACAGTTCTATGAATCATTAGCCAAAATGGGCAAATTGGGAGAGAAGAAAGGGGGGGGGGCCCTCTGGATCATTAGCATGGATGTCTTTTACCAGTTAGAATAACTTGTGTAAGATCCCATTTCAGATCTGTGGTGATGATGATGATGATGATGATGATGATGATAATTTATTATTTGTACCCCATCCATCTGGCTGGGTTTCCCCAGCCACTCTGGGCAGCTTCCAACAAAAATTAAAAATACATTAAAATGTCACACATTAAAAACTTCCCTGAACATTAAAAACTTCCCTTCAGATGCCTTCTAAATGTCAGGTAGTTGTTTTTGTCTTTGACATCTGGTGGGAGGGCGTTCCACAGGCCGGGTGCCACTACCCAGAAGGCCCTCTGCCTGGTTCCCTGTAACCTCACTTCTCGCAATGAGGGAACCGCCAGAAGGCCCTCAGAACTGGACCTCAGTGTCTGGGCTGAACGATGGGGGTGGAGACGCTCCTTCAGGTATAGATAGATGGGTGTTTAGCTCCTAAGGTCTCAACTTGTAAATTTTGCTCTGGAATTTGATGAATGTATAAGAAAATATTTTCAAAGATGAAAGATGACAATAATTGAGGTCAACCTCAGTTTCAAAGATGACAATTATTGAGGTCAACACGCTGAACAAATTCAGAATGCTGTTAAAAATAATAAAAGCATGCAACACTTTCTCCACTTTTTAAATTGTTTGATAATTACTACAGGGCCCACCACAAATTAAAGGAAATATGTGTCCTTTTTCTCCATCTGTGTCTCCATAGGGACCACCATGACATATGGAGGGGAGTCATATGTCTGGAAGCAGGCCGTAAAAATGCACAATTGGGAGCTTTGATTGGCACATTTTTAGATAAATGTCTTCCTTCTGTGTGTTATGATGATAGCTACATAGGCAGATGGTAGACAATCAGAAATGCGTTCTTAGTAATGTGTAAAGTAGCACTGAGAATTAGATGGCGGCATTATGCATCTGTTAGATATGCGTAGGTCTGTTCAGCGGTGGAGTAAGCTGATTGGGCGCCTGGGGTGGCGCGCTTACCCTGCGCCCAGGGGCGGGGCCAGTCAGGGCAGGACGCCCAGAACAGTCTGCCTGCTTCCTCCCCCTCAGCCGCCCTACAGCTGAGGGGGAGGCGGTGGGCAGACCGTTTGGCGCAGCGCGGAACCTGCGGGCACCCAAACCACCTGCAGGCCCCGTGGTAAGTGCCGCCCGGCATTTTGTCACCCTCCTCAGTGGTGATACCTGGGGTGGCCCACCCACACCGCACCCCATTCTCTGCCCCTGGATCTATTATTTTGAAGAGAGGGCTACTTTTTACAGTGTCATCCTTACAGGGTTTATAATACAGGTTGCTATAAAGTGAAAATTTAGAATAAGGACCCATTCTGAGATTCTTAAATCTCCTTGTAGAACTTATTGGAAAGGAGAACACCCTCTTGCACATCCTGTATCAGCAGGTAACTGGGGGTAGACTTTGTAACTGGGCCAGACTTTAGAACGGGCTTCCTCAAACTCAGCCCTCCGTATCTTTTGAGACTACAATTCCCAGCATCCCTGACCACTGGTCCTGCTAGCTAGGGATCATGGGAGTTGCAGGCCAAAAACATCTGGAGGGCCGAGGTTGAGGAAGCCTGCTCTAGAATGTAGGAAGCTGCCTTATACCAAGTCAGACCATTATTCATCTTGCTCTGGATTGTCAACACTGTTTGATGGAGGTTCTCCAAGCTTCCCGGTGGCAAATCTTTGCTAGTTCCACTGGAGATGCCAGAGTTGGATCTGGCACTGTCTGCATGCAAAGCAGCTGCTAAGGCTCCATTCTGAGAACAGAAAGCTTACTAATGAGTCAATTAACAATATCCTAAAGTAGTCCCAAAGTTGATGGCATTAGTACTCATCAGCACTTCACACTTTTATTCCTTGACTTAAAATCTTGAACAGGCAGTCAGTAGAGTTCATTTTTGTGTCACGTTGTACCTGGCTTTGAGAAACTTCCATGGTCCAGATTGCTGACTGGATCTGGCAGATTGGGACAGATAACTTTGATAGCATATCATCTGTGTTGGTCACCTTTGGATTTCAGGTCTCATTCAGTGGTTTTAATCTTTCTAAATGGCCAGGGACCTATATAGTTCAAGAATTGCCACTATTGAGGCCCTTATCTAGAGTTGCCTTTTCTTTTCTTTTTAGTTTTGCAAGATCTTAAAAAGAAGAAGTTTTGAGCTATTTTTAAGGTGGGCTTAAGGGGGAGGCTTTTTTGCTGGGATGGTACTAACCCCTGGAATACTGTCAGAAGTTTGGCTTTTGGAGCAGATAGTGATTCTTTTAAGATCCTGAACCTGATCTTTAATTCCTGCTGCCTTTCATACTCGTTCTAATCTTTTAATTGCTTTTGCATATTCTTTCCTTTTGGTAATGGTTTTAATGGTTTTTAAATTTGTACTTATCTTTTGTCTGCTTAAGTCTTTTCTAAAAAGTTGGAATAGACATGATGAATAAAATGCGGTAGAAATGTTGACTAAAAGTAGAGCCGGAGTCTTGGGCAGGTGCAGATTTTTAAAATTACAACACCTGTACCCTGGGGTTTGTGGGAACAACACCCTCCTCAAAATTCCCCAGCAGAGAAGTCTTCAAGTGGTTCTTTAAAGAGGACAGATGTGATCATGAGATGCTTGCTTTCTCTTTTACTTGGAGGCCAAAACTTCAATACCCACCACCCCTTTGCTGGTGATTGAAAAGCCCTTTGTTCTTTAAGTGTAGAAGTAGGAATGAATTTTAGAACAAAATGTTTTTGTGTGTTGAGATCAAACATAACCATTCTTTCCACATCAAGGAGAGACACCAAGGAGAGCTGGGAAAATTCTGCACTTCAGGGAATGAAAAGTGTCTTCATATATTGAATGGTTGCAAATACACGTTTATTACTGCATGTGAACCGCGGCAAAAAACTGCAGCCAATCTCTGTTTCCTGGATCATTTCTGTCTGTTGCAAACCAAGATGGGGGCCTTAAGAAAGCAGTTGTTTTTTCAGGTTGTGTGGTGTTATCTCTCATACTGAATTTTTGCTTGCTCTCAAGTAGATTGCTTTAATCTCTTTAGAAGAAGAGAACTTTCTATTTTTATGTCTGTAGTGGTTATAAATTAAACATAAAGAGTCATATTTTTGACATGTTTTGCTCATTTGTCTTTTTCTGACTAAAGTAGGACAAGCCACTTTGACTGACATCATGTTCTATATTTAAATATTCACTAAATTTGCCAAATTCAATGTGCAGTGTTCTTGGATCCTACACTGCCACAGAAATTTGAAGCCTATTCATTAAGTAAGCCATGTAATGAAAATGGGACTACTCTTGTGCTTTTTATTTTGTTGTAAGGAGATGCTCACACTAGCAGTCTTACTAATTTGGATGAGAAAATAATGCTTACACTGTGCTTGAAGCATTAGAAAATGGTATAATAATAATAATAATAATAATAATAATAATAATAATAATAATAATAATAATTTTATTATTTATACCCCACCCATCTGGCTCAGTTGCCCCAGCCACTTTCCCTTAGCTTAATATATGTCCTGTCTAGGTTGCTCAGAGATACCTCAAATTGCTTTGCAGTCCAACATCCATTCATTGCATTAACAGATACAGTACAAGTAAACACCATTGGGAATGGAACATCTTGTTGCCTTCAAATATTAAGCCAGCACAGAAAAAATATAATTGCCATTTCAATTCTTATTTGATGTTCACAGGAGACTCTCAGTTGGGGCAAATCAGGTGGGGTGGAAAATATTCCAAGTGCTTTATTCTTCCAGGGGAAAAAATCAATTTCATTTTTAACATTTTTAAAGCTTTTTGTTTTGTTAGCTTTGTTTATTAAATGCAAATAAAATAAACATGCTAAATTAGATCCCTCTCTAGGGCAGGGCGCTCCAACTTTTCATACCAAGTGGGCCGCCAGAGTATTTCAACGGACTCCACAGGCCATGCATTGCCTTGTCACATGGGGAGGGGGACGCGCACACCCAGCCCTGGTGCTGCCTTCTCCAAGCCGCCTAAGCAAGGTGCCCGGCTTTGGGAAGGAGGAAGGAGGTCTCTAGGACTCTGCCAATGCCTCATGCCTCCTTCCCAAAGCCCACCGTACACCCACCTGGTTTTCCAGTGTGAGGGCTTGGGGGGGAGGTGTCAAATGTTTCTGAGGGACACCGGAAAAGGCCTTGGGGGCTGCATGTTGGACCACCCTGCTCTAGGACATAGGAAATAAATATGTATTTTTATTATTTATACCCCACCCACTCCAATTTAAGTGGAAAAAATCCTGATGCAAATTATCCAAATTTGCATCAGAAATATTTCAATTAATAATAATAATAATAATAATAATAATAATAATAATAATAATTTTTTATTTATATCCCGCCCTCCCCAGCCAAGGCCGGGCTCAGAGCGGCTTACAAGCAATAATAAAAACAAGATGAATGATTACAACTTAAAAACAAAAATAAAATACAATATAATACGCCTCCCTCACTGGTTGGGGCCACAGAGCACTAGCCAGTATTTTCACTCTGAACAGGAAGATATTCTGTTCATGTAATGGGAGTTGCCCCACAGCCCCTTGTTTCATCCTGAACAGTGGTGCTTATTCCCAGGCAAATGTGCCTAGGATTGCAACCTGAAGCAGGCAAGTGGCAGATCTGAGCGGGTCTAGGGCAGGCATAGGCAAACCCCAGCCCTCCAGATGTTTGGGACTACAGTTCCCATCATCCCTGACCACTGGTTCTGTTAGCTAGGGATGACGGGAATTGGAGTCTCAAGCACTTGGAGGGCCAGAGTTTGCCTATGCCTGGTCTAGGGTGTCAGATTCCCCTGAAGACAAAAACAGCTTGCCTCCAGTTGGGCATACCTATTTGCTTTGTAGTGGGAGTGCCTGGATGCCCAGCTCACACGAAACAAGGCCCTGTCTTCGCTTTTAACTTGCAATCTGCTATTTGAAGAGACTGGTTTCTGACTATGGCAAGCCTCTATTCCCTGCTTCTTAAAGTGGGTAACAGTTTACTTTGTGTCTTGTACATTTCAGTTTTATTTCTATGAGAAGTGAATTTTGGAAAGAAAAGAGAGGCCCCAAATTGTTCAGTTCAGCTTTCTTTTTTCCCTCCTGAAGCCCGTTTCAGGTTACCAGTGCAAAAGGAGCTTCATTCCTTTGTGCAAATTAATTTTTGCACCTCTGCAAGGTGGTGCAAATGAGCTGAGCTATTCAAATGACTCCTTCAAGTCGCCTACAAAGCTTCCTCTGTGACCTGGATCAAGTGCTAAATGCCTTAGGCCCCAAATATCTGAGAGGCTGCCTTCTGCCCTGCAGACCCTCTCCTTCTCATTTCAGCAGAGGGGGCTCTCTTGGTAGTTCCAGCAGCCTCAGAGCTGCAGTGGGTGGCAACTTGGGAGAAAGCATTTTCTGGGACAGCCCCTGGGTTGTGAAATCATTGTACAGTTTCTGTCATTTGCTGAAGAGTGGCATCTTTACACCCGAGAGAGAGATATTTTCAGAACCCGCCACATTATTGTGGATGTAATTTGTTTTAAACTGTTGTTGTAAGCCACCCAGGGACTGTATGGTAATAAATAAAGTAATAATATAATAAGAAGAAGGTGACACTGTCTCAGCCTAACCCTTAGGATAGGGATTTTCTCAGGATACAGTGGGTCAGAAACTCTGTTTATCGGCTTGTCCTTGGAGGAAGCATGGGATAAAAATAAATATAATTAATAATAATTAGAATGTTCTGTAGCTGATATTTTTTTATTCAGCAGCTCAAAATTGTGTGCTCAAGTCTTAGCATGCTGAAAATTGCTTTGTCTTTATACTTTTTAAACAAATGAACTAAATGGTCTGTTTCCATACTCCCTGCCGTGGAACAAAATAATGCACTCAAGAATTTATTTGCATGTTGTTGTTGTTTAGTCCTTTAGTCGTGTCCGACTCTTTGTGACCCCCTGGACCAGAGCACGCCAGGCACTCCTGTCTTCCACTGCCTGCCGCAGTTTGGTCAGACTCATGTTTGTAGCTTCGAGAACACTGTCCAACCATCTCGTCCTCTGTCGTCCCCTTCTCCTTGTGCCTTCCATCTTTCCCAGCATCAGGGTCTTTTCCAGGGAGTCTTCTCTTCTCATGAGGTGGCCAAAGTATTGGAGCCTCAGCTTCAAAATCTGTCCTTCCAGTGACCACTCAGGGCTGATTTCCTTAAGAATGGATAGGTTTGATCTTCTTGCAGTCCATGGGACTCTCAAGAGTCTTCTCCAGCACCATAATTCAAAGGCATCAATTCTTCTTCATGGTCCATCTCTCACTTCCATACATCACTACTGGGAAAACCATAACTTTAACTATACGGACCTCTGTCGGTGAGGTGATGTCTCTGCTTTTTAAGATGCTGTCTAGGTTTGCCATCGCCTTTCTCCCAAGAAGCAGGCGTCTTTTAATTTCTTGACTGCTGTCACCATCTGCAGTGATCATGGAGCCCAAGAAAGTAAAATCTCTCACTGCCTCCATTTCTTCCCCTTCTATTTGCCAGGAGGTGATGGGACCAGTGGCCATGATCTTCGTTTTTTTGATGTTGAGCTTCAGACCATATTTTGCGCTCTCCTCTTTCACCCTCATTAAAAGGTTCGTTAATTCCTCCTCACTTTCTGCCATCAAGGTTGTGTCATCTGCATATCTGAGGTTGTTGATATTTCTTCCGGCAATCTTAATTCCAGCTTGGGATTCATCCAGCCCAGCCTTTCGCATGATGGATTCTGCATATAAGTTAAATAAGCAGGGAGACGATATGCAGCCTTGCCATACTCCTTTCCCAATTTTGAACCAATCAGTTGTTCCATATCCAGTTCTAACTGTAGCTTCTTGTCCCACATAGAGATTTCTCAGGAGACAGGTGAGGTGATCAGGCACTCCCATTTCTTTAAGAACTTGCCATAGTTTGCTGTGGTTGACACAGTCAAAGGCTTTTGCATAGTCAATGAAGCAGAAGTAGATGTCTTTCTGGAACTCTCTAGCTTTCTCCATAATCCAGCGCATGTTTGCAATTTGGTCTCTGCTTCCTCTGCCACTTCGAAATCCAGCTTGCACTTCTGGGAGTTCTCGGTCCACATACTGCTTAAGCCTGCCTTGTAGAATTTTAAGCATAACCTTGCTAGCGTGTGAAATGAGTGCAATTGTGCGGTAGTTGGAGCATTCTTTGGCACTGCCCTTCTTTGGCATTGGGATGTAGACTGTTCTTCTCCAATCCTCTGGCCACTGCTGAGTTTTCCAAATTTGCTGGCATATTGAGTGTAGCACCTTAACAGCATCATCTTTTAAAATTTTAAATAGTTCAGCTGGAATGTCATCACTTCCACTGGCCTTGTTATTTGCAGTGCTTTCTAAGGCCCATTTGACTTTACTCTCCAGGGTGTCTGGCTCAAGGTCAGCAACCACACTACCTGGGGTGTATGAGCCATCCATATCTTTCTGGTATAATTCCTCTGTGTATTCTTGCCACCTCTTCTTGATGTCCTCTGCTTCTGTTAGGTCCTTAACACTTTTGTCCTTTATTATGGTAATCTTTGTACGAAATGTCCCTTTCATATCTCCAATTTTCTTGAACAGATCTCTGGTTCTTCCCATTCTGTTGTTTTCCTCTGTTTCTTTGCATTGCTCGTTTAAGAAGGCTTTCTTGTCTCTCCCTGCTGTTTTTTGGAAATCTGCATTCAATTTCCTGTATCTTTCACTATCTCCCTCGCATTTTGCTTGCCTTCTCTCCCCCGCTATTTGTAAAGCCTCGTTGGACAGCCACTTTGCTTTCTTGCATTTCCTTTTCACTGGGATGGTTTTCGTTGCTGTCTCCTGTATAATGTTGTGAGCCTCCATCCATAGTTCTTCAGGCACTCTGTCCACCAAATCTAAATCCTTAAACCTGTTCCTCACTTCCACTGTGTATTCATAAAGGATTTGATTCAGATTGTATCTTACCGGCCCAGTGGTTTTTCCTACTTTCTTCAGTTTAAGTTGGAATTTTGCTATAAGAAGCTGATGATCTGAGCCACAGTCCGCTCCAGGTCTTATTTTTGCTGACTGTATAGAGCTTCTCCATCTTTGGCTGCAGAGAATATAATCAATCTGATTTCGATGCTGCCCATCTTGTGATGTCCATCTGTAGAGTCGTCTCTTGTGTTGTTGGAAAAGAGTGTTTGTGAGGACCAGCTTGTTATTTTGGCAGAACTCTATTAGCCTCTGCCCTGCTTCGTTTTGATCTCCAAGGCCAAACTTGCCAGTTGTTCCTTTTATCTCTTGATTTTATTTGCATATAAACTAGTAAATTTGTATGACAAACAAATGAAACAAATTGCAAGCAATATTCTGTATATGCCTATAACACTGAATGAAAAAGGATCCTCCTTAATGTTGGTAACAACATTTAAGCATATTTGCCATTTAAGTCAGTGAGACTTCCAATATCAGAATTGTGGCTGGCTGGCTGATTTCAGTGGTAACCGTCTTGCAAAGGACTGACACTTCTGCACTTAAAGACATATTTTGCATAGAAACTTAAAGGAATATGATATACCTGAATGACAGTCAGAAGGGCATCTGCAGATGATCAAAGTGACCAGGCTGGTGTATGAGGGACAAGGCCATGGGCACATTAGGGTTTTATATACTCCCCCAGTCATACCTTGCACTGAGCCTGGTCCTAGCAGTCACCACAGGGTTTTCTGGAGTTGCTGCAGTCAAAAGCCGGGCTGCTGCGTTCTGCACTAGCTGCGGTTTTGGAACCAACCTCCAGGGTAGCCCTGCAGAGAGATCATCACAACAGTCCAGTCTGGAGTTTACTATGGGCCTGCGCCACTGTGGCTATGCTACCCCTGTCCAGGGATGGCCATAATGTGTGTTTCAGCCAAAGCTGGAAGAAGGCATTCTTGGCCAGGGGGGTCTCCAGTGACCAGGAGCTGAGAGGAGCCCAGGTTATGTACCTGCTGCTTCCAGGAGAGGGCAACTCTGTCAAGAGCAGGCAACCTGCCAACCTCCTGAATTTGGGAACACATCACCAAAAAGTTAGCATTGACTTAAAGATCAATGCTTTATTTATTGGTCTAATTTACATCCAATTATATCCATTCTTCCTTGGCAGCAGGTTCCATTGAATTCAGAGGGGGCTATGCCTAAACATACTTTCCTAGGAGTAGGCCCCATTGAATTCTGTGGGATGTACTTCTGAGTCAACATATGAAGAAATGAGATACTAATTGCATAATAGGAGTTTTTCAAGGCTGAGTCTATCAATTCTGGGAATCTAAGAACTAGACAGGCAGGAAGAAAAGAAGAGCCTGGCAAATCAGGAAGTGTAGGATGAACAACGGGCATACTTTAACAAGCATCAAAAGAAATGAAGAAAATAGTTATCTAGTTATCTTTTTACATGTCTTTTTTGTTTTTAAGAGATGAAATTGGATTAATTCCCTGTCCTGAAGCCAGATATAACCGGAGCCCTATAGTTCTGGTGGAAAACAAACTTGGGGTGGAAAGCTGGTGTGTCAAGTTTCTTTTGCCCTACGTCCATAACAAACTCCTTCACTACAGACAAAGAAAGCAATGGCTCAACAAAGAAGGTGAGTAATTCCATAAAATGTGTATTGTATGGTGCCCATCATTATTAACTTTCTATACAATTGTAAAGGGAGCCAGAACAAGTAGAGGAACTATTGAAGTTGCATCTTGAGTGTTGATTTTGTGCAAGCATTTTAAATAAGGTGGGACTCCTAGAGTGATGTTCCCACAACATGGTAGGACACAGAGGAGCAAAGTGACTGAGCTCCTCCCCTTGTAAGCCATAGCTGGACTTTCTGTGTCATTGTGGATCATTCTTCACCATGTAGAGTAGAAAGGTAGCCTATTGTCTGCTATATGCAAAGCAAAGAAACTTACCAGTGCAATGCAATGAAATCCTAACTGTGCCTATTCAGCTGTAAGTCCTGTTGAATTTAGTGGGACTTACTTCCAGGTAAAGCGAAAGGAAAGTCCAATGCTGTAAAGAAAAATATTGCATAGGAACCTGGATGTAAGAAACATGAACCTGGGTAAGTTGGGTGTGGTCAAAAATGAGATGGCAAGAATAAATATTGACATCCTGGGCATCAGTGAACTAAAATGGATGGGAATGGGTGAATTCAGTTCGGATGACCATCATATCTACTACTGTAGGCAAGAAATCCGTAAAAGAAATGGAGTGGCCCTCATAGTCAACAAAAGAGTGGCGAAAGCTGTACTGGGATGCAATCCCAAAAATGATAGAATGATCTCGATACGAATCCAAGGCAGACCTTTTAACATCACAGTAATCCAAGTTTATGCACCAACTACTGGTGCTGAAGAAACTGAAATTGACCATTTCTATGAAGACTTACAACACCCTATAGAAGTGACACCAAAGAAGGATGTTCTTCTCATTATAGGGGATTGGAATGCTAAAGTAGGGAATCAAGAGATAAAAGGAACAACTGGCAAGTTTGGCCTTGGAGTTCAAAACGAAGCAGGGCAAAGGTTAATAGAGTTCTTCTGTCAAGAGAACAAGCTGGTTATCACAAACACTCTTTTCCAACAACACAAGAGACGACTCTACAGATGGACATCACCAGATGGGCAGCATCGAAATCAGATTGATTATATTCTCTGCAGCCAAAGATGGAGAAGCTCTATACAGTCAGCAAAAATAAGACCTGGAGCGGACTGTGGCTCAGATCATCAGCTTCTTATAGCAAAATTCCAACTTAAACTGAAGAAAGTAGGAAAAACCACTGGGCCGGTAAGATACAATCTGAATCAAATCCCTTATGAATACACAGTGGAAGTGAGGAACAGGTTTAAGGATTTAGATTTGGTGGACAGAGTGCCTGAAGAACTATGGGTGGAGGCTCGCAACATTATACAAGAGGCAGCAACGAAAACCATCCCAATGAAAAGGAAATGCAAGAAAGCAAAGTGGCTGTCCAACGAGGCTTTACAAATAGCGGGGGAGAGAAGGCAAGCAAAATGCGAGGGAGATAGTGAAAGATACAGGAAATTGAATGCAGATTTCCAAAAAACAGCAGGGAGAGACAAGAAAGCCTTCTTAAACGAGCAATGCAAAGAAACAGAGGAAAACAACAGAATGGGAAGAACCAGAGATCTGTTCAAGAAAATTGGAGATATGAAAGGGACATTTCGTACAAAGATTACCATAATAAAGGATGTGGACCGAGAACTCCCAGAAGTGCAAGCTGGATTTCGAAGTGGCAGAGGAAGCAGAGACCAAATTGCAAACATGCGCTGGATTATGGAGAAAGCTAGAGAGTTCCAGAAAGACATCTACTTCTGCTTCATTGACTATGCAAAAGCCTTTGACTGTGTCAACCACAGCAAACTATGGCAAGTTCTTAAAGAAATGGGAGTGCCTGATCACCTCACCTGTCTCCTGAGAAATCTCTATGTGGGACAAGAAGCTACAGTTAGAACTGGATATGGAACAACTGATTGGTTCAAAATTGGGAAAGGAGTATGGCAAGGCTGCATATCGTCTCCCTGCTTATTTAACTTATATGCAGAATCCATCATGCGAAAGGCTGGGCTGGATGAATCCCAAGCTGGAATTAAGATTGCCGGAAGAAATATCAACAACCTCAGATATGCAGATGACACAACCTTGATGGCAGAAAGTGAGGAGGAATTAACGAACCTTTTAATGAGGGTGAAAGAGGAGAGCGCAAAATATGGTCTGAAGCTCAACATCAAAAAAACGAAGATCATGGCCACTGGTCCCATCACCTCCTGGCAAATAGAAGGGGAGGAAATGGAGGCAGTGAGAGATTTTACTTTCTTGGGCTCCATGATCACTGCAGATGGTGACAGCAGTCAAGAAATTAAAAGACGCCTGCTTCTTGGGAGAAAGGTGATGGCAAACCTAGACAGCATCTTAAAAAGCAGAGACATCACCTTGCCAACAAAGGTCCGTATAGTTAAAGCCATGGTTTTCCCAGTAGTGATGTATGGAAGTGAGAGCTGGACCATAACGAAGGCTGATCGCCGAAGAATTAATGCTTTTGAATTAAGGTGCTCTTGAGAGTCCCATGGACTGCAAGAAGATCAAACCTATCCATTCTAAAGGAAATCAGCCCTGAGTGCTCACTGGAAGGACAGATCGTGAAGCTGAGGCTCCAATACTTTGGCCACCTCATGAGAAGAAAAGACTCCCTGGAAAAGACCCTGATGTTGGGAAAGATGGAGGGCACAAGGAGAAGGGGACGACAGAGGACAAGATGGTTGGACAGTGTTCTCGAAGCTACAAACATGAGTCTGACCAAACTGCGGGAGGCAGTGGAAGACAGGAGTGCCTGGCGTGCTCTGGTCCATGGGGTCACGAAGAGTCGGACACGACTAAACGACTAAACAGCAACAAGAACTTCCAGGTAAGTGGAGTTAGGACAGAAGCTTTAATAATAAAGTTTTAAAAATATGTATGGACTTTCTGGAACAGAAATATTTAGAGTGCTTGACACCTAAGAACTGGAAATACTTTTTATTTTCATGAATTGCTGGCTATCATAAAGGTCAACAAGTCAATTGAGCTTCATTAAAATGTGAACTTTTGCAGTTGCCATTAGTGACAGATTGAGCAAAATCAATCTCAGTAGCCTAAAGACAGATGCAGACTTGAATTCCAACTAGTCCTCTGCAACAGCTCCTTCTGGTCATGGTGGGAACTGGAATTCAGGCATGTGGTAGCATTTTTTGCCTACTTTCCCTTTTTGCTGCTGCATCCTGTTCTGCCTCTCATTCTGCTCTGGAGTCTGGAGGTTGCCCAATCCTCAAGCAAAGGGGAGATGAGTGAAAGTCACCTCCCCATTTCCATTCACAGGATCTAAGTGCTTTGGTCCTTATCACCACCTGTAAACCCCTCTTGACAATGTGGCAGTAAGGCTACCATGTCGTATCAACTGACTAAATGGATGCTTCTATAAACTGCTTTGAGGTTTGAGCAGTATATAACTTGTATGAAATAATAAATAAAGACACATTTGCAGAGGAAAACTGCATTCGCTGTTAGTACCATACTGTCAACACATTAGCGTCAGAAAAAGCAGGAATCATGTAGTGCAGACCACAATCAACCTCCTCCTCCTCATTTTTAATTTGTATACTGCCTTTCTATCTTACAATACTCAAGGCGGTTTACAAGCTGAAGAAACAAAAAATGTACATCTTATGTGATGGGATGATGAGCTGCTTGTGCGTAAAAACTTAGTCCCTCAGAGTTTGCCCAGATTAGCAAAGTTCTGTCTGTAGCGGAGCCCCTTAAGCATGGCTCCCTCAATCGCTGGCAGAATCCGACAGTGGGCGTTTACGGAATCTACTCCAGCATAAAAGCTCCTTGACGGAAACGCGTCGTCTGGATTCTTGGCGCGACAGTTTCCGGCGAGGAGTGGGTGTACCTATGGGAGGTCCTGAGACTTCTCCCCTGTTTTCGCTAGAAGACTCCCTGAGCCATTCCTTCGCCTCCCTCTCTCTCTGATCTCCCACTCTCCCCCTGCTGGTGCCTTCCTCCGCTGCTTAGTCTCTCCTGGCTTCTGAGAGCCCCTCCACCACCTGCCTTTCCGATGGCAGTTCCCTGACATCCACCTCCCCTCCAGGGCCCCCTTCACCCCCTCCCGCCCCCTCCCCTACTGGCGGTGAGGATGGAAAACCCCGGAAAGAGCCCTCCTCATCGTCCAAGGATTCAAACACTTCTCTCCACTGCCTTCCGTCTCTTCTCCCTGAGTCCTCCTCCTCGTCGGAGTCTATTCCCTCTTCCAGCCCTGATTCTGGGAAACCTTCAAACTCCTCTTCCTCATCGGTGGTGCCGAAGTGTTCCCTCCTGAACCGTGCCACGGGCTGAGGTTTCCTTGGGAACCGTTGATGAAACGTTTCTATTAAAACCTCGTCATTGACCTCCTCTGCCGGTACCCATGTGTTTTCTGACTCCGGTTCCCCTTCCCATTCTACCAAATACTCCACTTGATTCCCTTTCCACCTGGAATCAATGATTTCTGCCACATGCATGTTGCGTTCCCTTTCCTCTGTGACTGGTGTTTGAGTAACCTCCCTCTCACTTCTCCCCCACTCTCGCCCTTCTCGGTACGGCGACAGTAAGGACCTGTGAAATACTGGGTGCAGTTTCATGTGGTTGGGCAACCTGAGTTTGAATGCTACCGGGTTGATCTGTTGTATGACCTCAAAGGGTCCCAGCCGTTTGGGTCTCAATTTCTTACACCCTCCCTTGAACGGCAGTCCTTGGGTGGATAGCCACACCCGGTCCCCCACCCTTATGGTTTCACCTTCCTTTCTGCTTCTGTCTGCTTGCTTCTTGTATTCTTCCTTGGCCCTCTCTAAGTTAAGCTGGAGTTGCCGGTGTTGTTGTAGGCAAATTCTGCCAGGGCCAACTTATCTACCCAATCATTTTCTCTGTCATTTACATAACATCTCAGGTATTGTTGTAAAATCCCGTTTGCCCTTTCCGCCTGCCCATTTGTTTCTGGGTGTCGGGCAGTCGAAAAATTGACTTCTACGTGCAGTAAGCTCATGAGCTTCCTCCAGAACCTGGAAGTAAATTGTTTCCCTCTGTCTGAGACCACCCTCAAGGGGGTGCCATGCAACCTGAAAATATGCTTTACAAACAACTTGGCGGTTTCTTCCGCTGTGACCGCGTGTGAACAGGCTATAAAATAGCACATCTTGGTTAATAGGTCTACCACCACCATGACAGCTGTTTTCCCTTTGGATTTTGGCAGATCCGTCATAAAATCTATGGATACTGCCTCCCATGGCCTTTCTGGTGTGGGTAATGGTTCCAATAGCCCCGCTGGTGCCAGCCTCTTCCCTTTTGCTCGCTGGCACCGGTCGCACCCCCTAACATATTGAAGAAACAGCATGTTGAAGCTGTGGGATGTCTTTGGGAAAAGAGTAAGGATGCATTTTACTGGTCTTTAAAAATTTGACATTATTTCCTGATTTTTTTAAACATCCTGCTGTGTGTTTGTTAAACTAGTCAAATTAATCTCTCATAGGGTTTCATTTTTGCTTTTTGAGTTACAGTCGTACCTTGGATCTCAAATGCCTTGGCTCCCGAACAAATCGACTCCCGAACGATCAAAACCTGGAAGTGAGTGTTCCAGTTTTCAAATGATTTTCGGAAGCCGAACATCCAGCACGAGTGTCTTGCAGCCAATCGGAAGCCGCGCCTTGGTTTTCGAACAGTTCCGGGAGTCGAATGGACTCCCAGAACACATTCTGTTCGAGAACCAAGGTACGAGTGTATTTATATCCTGCTTTTAGCAGACTCCTATCCAAAGGACTGGTCAATCCACAGCTGGTTAGCTTAAGCGATGTCATAGCATCAGATGTGCCTAAACCACCATAAGGTTTCATTTTTAAGAAGGCCCATTACTGAATAACCTAAAATTTTACATTATTGTGTACATCTGTCAGGGATGATTTGTGGGTGCTAGCCGAGATAACAACCCGGGATTCCAGCCAGCTGTTACAAGATTTATTAAGTCCAAAAACTATGTACAGTACGGAGCTCTTAAAAGCATGTCTTCTTCAGTCGCTATCAGTTGCCGGAAGTGGCTCCTGCCTCTTCCCTTTCCAGCATAGAAACTTCCTGAGCCCCCCCCTTCCCCCTCTCCCTATGTAAAGACCGAAGCGTCGGAGGCTGTTCCTTTCTCTCCGTTTCCGTGTTTTCTGACAGCCCCTCCTCCTCTGCTCATTAAAGGAGGCGGCTCCCTATACATTCCGATCTCTCCCCCCTTCTCAGCCAAACAGATCCCTGACACATCTGCTAGCAGAAATTACGCTGCAAATATGGATAAAATATGCATATTTTGTTCGAATTCCCACCCATCCTATCCTGGAGTCTTAAACTGGGTTACAGCCTTCTAAACCCAAATATATTAAAATCTCTTGAAAAATATACGATTGCAGAATACATTTCCTTCAAAAGAGACAAAAAACTTTTGATTCCTGAGTATGCTAAAGCTCAGCAAATACCAGCTCAGCAAGATTAAAATATTGTTTCTTGCCATCTGTTACGCTACTGTCTAGATTTAAACTTATGTGCTATAACCAGTTTGTTAAAGGGTTTAAGATGACAAAAATATGTTAGCACACTATACAAAATTATAGCCTTATGTGCACCAAGGTTCATAATTCTCTTAGATCTAGGCAACATTTCATACACTCTAATTGGATAATTCCTGTTGCTTTTCTACATTCTGGCTTTTTATTTTTGAAAGTGTTAACTGCATTAACTTCCCTTGGAGACCTCTTTCTAATTTGTTGCTGTACTGTGGTCTCATTGATTGACCTGGTTTTGAGTTAAATAAACCAACTGCTATATAGGAGAAGTAATAGATAGTTCTGGCACAGTCCTCTGCTGGGTATCTGGTAATTAATTATACTTCTGGCAGAATCCCACAACAAGCAAGGACATTATAATCCACAACAGATAATAGATAGGTGCTGAATTTCTTCCCACCTAGGAGAGGGAGACTCACTGAGAGGGTCAGAAACATACGTTTGGGATTAATCCTCTCATTAATCTTTCTTAGTACAGTAGTTGCTTATAGCTTAACATTTGAATTGAAAACAAGTTTGAGGCAATCTCAATGGGACGCAGGTGGCGCTGTGGGTTAAAGCCTCAGCGCCTAGGACTTGCCGATCGAAAGGTCGGCGGTTCGAATCCCTGCGGCGGGGTGCGCTCCCGCTGCTCGGTCCCAGCGCCTGCCAACCTAGCAGT
Source organism: Podarcis gaigeae (assembly GCF_964106915.1). Classification (NCBI taxonomy): domain Eukaryota; kingdom Metazoa; phylum Chordata; class Lepidosauria; order Squamata; family Lacertidae; genus Podarcis; species Podarcis gaigeae. Next base: position 1,157,789 of record NC_139687.1, on the reverse strand, counting down.
TCGAAAGCACCTCCGGGTGCAAGTAGATAAATAGGGACCGCTTACCAGCGGGAAGGTAAACGGCGTTTCCGTGTGCGGCTCTGGCTCGCCAGAGCAGCGATGTCACGCTGGCCACGTGACCCGGAAGTGTCTCCGGACAGCGCTGGCCCCTGGCCTCTTGAGTGAGATGGGCGCACAACCCCAGAGTCTGTCAAGACTGGCCCGTACGGGCAGGGGTACCTTTACCTTTACCTTTACCTTTGTATTCCCAATTTTATATCTCCAGTCAGTAATGACTTAGGTTTGTGTAACACCAAACTCGGGTATTGTACACTACGGGAGTTCCCCTCTCCCTTCTGGTAGCTCACCGATAAGAATTAACGAGCATCTGGTAGATTTATAGCCTTTTTATTACAGTATCATGTTGTGAACACATATTAGCATCTCTCTGCAAGGATAGTCGTTGCTCTCTCTGACTCCTCCCCCCTCACTTCCGCTGCAAGAAGTGCGACAACGGATGTCTCTCCTCCCCTGCGTCTCTGTTGTTCTCTGACATACCTCTGAGTTCGGGGGGGGGGTGCCCCCCACTCTCTAGTGATGTATCAGCCAGCTGCTCCCTCCCTTCTGGTTGCTTAGCAACTACCTCAAAGCTGGGTAGCTCAGGGTCTGCCTGTTTCTCTGCTTCTGGAAATGCTGAAAGCAAAGGGGGCGAATAGCCCCCCTTCTCTTCTGTTAGATGCTGATCTCCCTGCCTTTCCCAATCCTCGTCTTCAGAGTATTCTCTGACAGGTATTATGCATGTAAGTGTACTAAAATTTATTTCCCTTTTAATCCAGAGGGACTGGTGATAATATGATGCATATTTCAGACCATTTGCAAAAGTAGATGAAACTGGATTACAGGTGCTCCTCATAAGGGAAGCAGTGGCCAATTGTGCGAAAATGTTATATAGTTAGGAAATTATTCCTTTCCCACTGGGTTAGTAGGAAAAAAAGATTATTCACCGTTGTTTAGGATGGGTTGTGCCTGAGCCTGAGCCCTTAGGCTTAACTGTTACATATTTAGGGTAGTTATATTGAAGCTGGCAAAACCCTCAAAATCTTGCTTAGCCACCCAGTGAAGAAAAGTACATCCGCTCTTGCATTTCTGTTCTGCTTAAACTACCATTTCCCATAACCCCTGAATCTGTAAACCTATCTGAATTCTTTAACAACTCTCACACCGTCACCGTCACCCAGCAATTACAGCAACATTACATTTAGGTAGGTAGTTGTGTTGGTCTGACGCAGTCAAAATAAAAATAAAAAATTGTCCAGTGGCACCTTATAGACCAACTACATTTGTTCTGGTGCATGCACACTTCTTCAGATACCTGTTACATTGAGCTGCATGAAATGGAAGTCCATCAGTATCTGAAGAAGTGTGCATGCACACGAAAGCTTATACCAGAACAAACTTAGTTGGTCTATAAGGTGCTACTTAAGGGACGCGGGTGGCAGTGTGGGTTAAACCACAGAGTCTAGGACTTGCCGATCAGAAGGTCGGTGGTTCAAATCCCCGCGACGGGGTGAGCTCCCGTTGCTCGGTCCCTGCTCCTGCCAACCTAGCAGTTCGAAAGCACGTCAAAGTGCAAGTAGCTAAATAGGTACCTGTCAGGGAACTGCCATCGCAGCTAGCAGAGGAGGCGAGACTCAGCTGCGATGCTGGAGAGGGACCAAGCAGGGAGAGAGGGAGGTCCCCGTCTGGGGAAGATAATCAGCGCTACACCAGGGATAGAGGGGGGGGCTGATGGGGGAAGTGGAGAGGAGGCTCCAGGACTCTTCGCAGGAGACCAGCGAGGAGAGCACAAGTCCCCCGCTGCCTACGCCCACCCTGCGCAGAAGACTTTCGCGCAGGGAAAGTAGGCGGTGACTTGGCGTCGAAGAGCTTCTTTGTTGGAAGAGGTTCAAGAAACGCCCACTGACGGATTCTGCCAGTGACTGAACAGCCACGGAGTGGAGGGCTGTCCAGAGGGAAACGGCTTAATCAGGCAAACTAGCCCGGAGAGGCGGTAACTTACGCACAAGCAACCCTTAAAGCCATTACAGTACCGCTCCGGCGGGAAGGTAAACAGCGTTTCTGTGCGCTTCTCTGATTCGCCAGAAGCGGCTTAGTCATGCTAGCCACATGACTGTACTCCGGCTCCCTCAGCCAATAAAGCTGAGATGAGTGCCGCAACCCCAGAGTCGGTCACGACTGGACCTAATGGTCTTTGCCTTTGCCTTTGCCTTTACTAAGGTGCTACTGGACAATTTTTTATCATTACATTTATTTATCAATTTGCACTTTGAAGATGAGAGGAGGTGACTGTACAATTCTTTTGCTGGGAAATTTATTATTTAGGATATTTCATACACTGGAGCTCAGTCAATGGATAAACTGAATGATTTGCTTTCTCTCACACAAGTTCTGGATTATTCAACAAAATCATCTACTGTCATCTCAGTTTCTGATCCATATGGCTGCCCCCACGTCTCTTTGTTTTGCCTTGGTGTGAATTTACCTTATTTCTTATGCCAATGTGGGTTGTAACAGAGCTGCAGTTATAACTCAAATCACTCTTTCCCTCTGTTATCAACTCAAAAGGGCAGCATCACTATGTTAGCTAGAGTTCCTTTACTATAAAATAAAAGATTTTTTCTTTCTTGCCCTTTCTGTGTTAAAGTATTTTTACTCTCTGCCGATGATAAGATAGATTCAGGTAGGTAGCCGTGTTGGTCTGATGCATTCGAAACAAATAAATAAAATTTAAAAATTGTCCAGTAGCACCTTAAAGACCAATTTAGTTTGTTCTGGGTATAAGCTTTCGTCTGCATGCACACTTCTTCAGATACACTGAAACAGAAGTCACCAGACCCTTATATATATTGGGAGGGTGGGGTGGGGGTGTTCTCAGAAGGGTAGTAGGAGATGGGTGATTGACTCAATGGGTATGGTAAACTTGTTGGACTGTTAACAACTGCCATGATAACATAGTCTTACTTTATTATTCTGCACAGTTAACCCACTTTTTCAGTTTTCCCTACAAAGCACATTCCCTGTCTTTCCTCTGCTTCCTATAGTGTACTCCACAGGAACCACTTCCTAGGGGCCAAGATCCCTCCCCCCAAAAAAAAATATTTGAGGAGGCTCCCCCAAGGTTGATGGGCATTGCCACTCAAATGGTGTGCGTGTGCCATGGCTTACCTGCTCCCTCCCCATATTTTATTCAAGTTGGCACCCTGGTGTACTCTGTCCTCTTGTTTCCTTTCCCAAAGCTCTTTCTGTAGCCTCATTTCTTCTCCCTCTTTTCTTCCATCCCTTGCACTGCTCTCCCCTCCTCTTTTCAATCTTCTGGTTTTGCTCCATTTCCGTACCACCATTCTTCATCCTCACCAAGACTTCATCTTCACTGGACATTTAAAGCAACATCATGCCACTTCAAAGAGTCCTGGGGAACTGCCGTTTGTTCAGGGTGCTGAGAGCTGTTAGGAGGCTCCGTTCCCCCCATAGAGCTCCAGTTTCCAGAGTTCCCGGTGAAAAAGGATTGACTGTTAAACCACTGCGGCAATTGTAGCTCTGTGAGGGAAAGAGGCGTCTCCTCATTACTCCTGGCACCTTTCACAAACCACAGTTCCCAGGACTCTTTGGGGAAGCCATGATAGTGCTTTAAAGGTATTCTGCAGATGGTGCCGGAGGTTCATAACAGCAGTAGCAGCAGCACTAAAGCCTTTCTTCCTCCAGTTCTTCTCTTCTTTCAGGATTCATACAATGTCGGAGGGTTGGACTTGCAGCAGAGCTGGTTGCTCTGAACTGGGAAACTAGCACCCAATCTCCCCAGGCACCTCCACTTCCAAGGACAGGAGGAGAAATCTAAACTTAGTGCTGTGTGGGCATTTTCCCACTCCTCTTTGGGATTGGCTTTTGAGAGGCTATAGGCTCTCTTTTCATTTTAAATCAACATCATGGGGAAAACTGCAGTATTGCTTTTTGTGACATCCCTTTGGTAATGTGGGAAGCTCCAGGTTTTGTGGGGAAAGTGCTGCCATCCCCATACTGGTGCTTAGATGCTGCTTGGACTACAACTTCTGTAAGCTCTGACCATTGGTCAAATTGACCTGGACTTATTGGAGTTGTAGTTCAAAACACCTGGAAAGTACCAAGTTAGGAAGGAAGAAAAATGCCAGTATCACCCTTCCGAGTGTTAGGAATAAGAGTGCAGGAAAAAGTTGTGCCAGCATAATGTTAGATGAGGACTTTAGGTGTTCCTACAAACAGGTGGAAAAGATTGCCAAACAAGGAGTGTTTGAAATTTCCATGGGGACAACAAACAATCACGATGGAGGCCAGAATCAGCCTGCAGGTTTTGTGTTGTGCAGTAGAGTAACAAAAAATAGTAATTGTCAACTGCAGTTCACTCTTCTGTAATTGCTACCATCTGCTGGCACATTTTTAGCAATCAACTAGCCCTCAAACCAAAATTGTTCAGTCTGGGAACACCATTTGTTTTTCAGTGTAATAATAATAATAATAATAATAATAATAATAATTATTATTATTATTATTATTATTATTATTATTATTATTTATTTGTACCCCGCCTATCTGGCTGGGTTTCCTCAGCCACTCTGGGCGGCTTCCAACAGAGATGAAAAATACACTAAAATGTCACATATTAAAAACTTCCCTGAACAGGGCTGCCTTCAGATGTCTTCTGAATGTCAGGTAGTTGTTTATCGCTTTGACATCTGATGGGAGGGCATTCCACAGGGCGGGCGCCACTATCGAGAAGGCCCTCTGCCTGGTTCCCTGTAACTTGGCCTCTCGCAGTGAGGGAACCGCCAGAAGGCCCTCGGAGCTGGACCTCAGTGTCCGGGCAGAACGATGGGGGAGGAGACGCTCCTTCAGATATACTGGACCGAGGCCATTTAGGGCTTTAAAGTCAGCACCAACACTTTGAATTGTGCTCGGAAACGTACTGGGAGCCAATGTAGGTCTTTCAAGACCGGTGTTATATGGTCTCGGCGGCTGCTCCCAGTCACCAGTCTAGCTGCCGCATTCTGGATTAGTTGTAGTTTCCAGGTCACCTTCAAAGGTAGCCCCACGTAGAGCGCATTGCAGTAGTCCAAGCGGGAGATAACCAGAGCATGTACCACTCTGGCGAGACAGTCTGCAGGCAGATAGGGTCTCAGTCTACGTACCAGATGGAGCTGGTAAACAGCTGCCCTGGATACAGATTTGACCTGTGCCTCCATGGACAGCTGTGAGTCCAAAATGACTCCCAGGCTGCGCACCTGGTCCTTCAGGGGCACAGTTACCCCATTCAGGACCAGGGAATCCTCCACACCTGCCCGCCTCCTGTCCCCCAAAAACAGTACTTCTGTCTTGTCAGGATTCAACCTCAATCTGTTAGCCACCATCCATCCTCCAACCGCTTCCAGACACTCACACAGGACCTTCACCGCCTTCACTGGTTCTGATTTAAAAGAGAGGTAGAGCTGGGTATCATCTGCATACTGATGAACACCCAGCCCAAATCTCCTGATGATCTCTCCCAGTGGCTGCATGTAAATGTTGAAAAGCATGGGGGAGAGGACAGAACCCTGGGGCACCCCACAAGTGAGAGCCCAGGGGTCTGAACACTCATCCCCCACCACCACTTTCTGAACACGGCCCAGGAGGAAGGAGCGGAACCACTGTATAACAGTGCCCCCAGCTCCCAGCCCCTCAAGACGGTCCAGAAGGATGTCATGGTCGATGGTATCAAACGCCGCTGAGAGATCCAGCAGAACTAGGAAACAGCTCTCACCTTTGTCCCTAGCCCGCCGGAGATCATCAACCAGTGCGACCAAGGCAGTTTCAGTCCCATGATGAGGCCTGAATCCCGACTGGAAGGGATCCAAATGGTCCGCTTCTTCCAGGCGTGCCTGGAGTTGTTCAGCAACCACTCGCTCAATCACCTTGCCCAAGAATGGAAGGTTTGAGACTGGGCGATAATTGGCCATCGTGGCCGCATCTAAAGATGTTTTTTTAAGAAGCAGTTTAATAACCGCCTCTTTCAGCGGGTCTGGGAAGGCTCCCTCACGGAGGGAAGCATTCACCACCCCACGAAGCCCATCGCTCAGTCCTTCCCGGCTAGCTTTTATAAGCCAGGATGGGCAAGGATCCAGGAGACAGGTGGATGGTTTCACTCGTCCAAGCAGCCTGTCCACATCCTCGGAGGTAACAGATTGGAATTGATACCACTCAACTTGACTAGACAGAACTCTTGCACTCTCCCGCCCCGGCCCTGCTCCCACGGTGGAGTCTACTACTTCCCGAATCTGAGCGATTTTATCTGCAAAAAAAATTGCAAAAAGCAATTGCTTAAATGAATCAGTTTGCTTGAATTTTCTAAATAAGCACATGCCCCTCCCCCCCAAAATTTAGAATTTGCGGTTGAGGCATTGGGGAAGATGTGAGAGTGTTGGTGGGCTCATATGTAGCTAGCGAAGCTAAACAGGGAGTACCCCTTAATATTTTTCACTCTATAGGACGCACCAGACGATAGGACGCATCTAGTTGGGGGGGGGGAGGAAACAAGGGGGGGAATTCTGAATCCCAGAAGCCAGAACAGCAAGAGGGATCTGGCTTCTGGGACAGCCGCTGGGATAGCTGGTCTAGCTTTGCACAACGCCTCCGCAGGGCACGGGGAGCCTTCATCCCTGTGCCCTGCGGAGGCTCCTGGGACAGCCCGTGAAGCCTCCGGAGGGCAGCGGGATTAAGGCACCCCGCTGCCCTGCGGAGGCTTTGCGCAGCTAACCCCGAAGCCTTTGGAGTGCAGTGCGAGGTCCCGCTGCGCTCCAAAGGCTTCAGGTGGCTATCCCTGAAGCCTGGAGAGCGAGAGGGGTCGGTGCGCACCGACCCCTCTCGCTCTCCAGGCTTCAGCGAAAGCAACGCGTAGCCTCCGGAGCGTGGAGGGAGCGCTCCTTTGCCCTTTGGAGGCTCCGTGTTGCTTTCGCTGAAGCCAAGGAGCCTGCATTCGCTCCACAGGACGCACAAACATTTCCCCTTAATTTTTGGAGGGGAAAATGTGTGTCCTATAGAGCGAAAAATATGGTAGTTTTATCTATGTGTTATGTTTGTATCCTGTCTTCCCTTTGCTCAGGAGCTCAGAATGCTGTTTTAAGATTAGGGTAAACTGAACAATTTAGCACAGAGGCTTTGTAATTTCATAGCAAAGTAAGGTATCAAAAGTTATTTTGGAAAGAATTAGGGAGTATGACATCTTGTTTGCTAGCTGTAGCGTGTGTTCTGAAGTTGCAAAATTTTGGTGCTGAAATGGAGAGAAGGATGCCAAGGTGCATGGTGTCCACATGGACTTCTCACCAGGGTTAATTCAAAATTAAAGTGCCCCTTTTTCTTTGTTGCAGAGATACTCTCTGGGTTTGGATGAAGGGATGAGGTCTGCGTGTGTTGTGTGTTATATTGCTAGCATGTTAAATCAGGACAGTCTTGATCACCCTGGTGCCCTCCAGTTGTTTGGGGCTGCAACTTCCACCAGCCCAAATCAGTCTGGTTAATGGTCAGAGATTATGGGAGTTCTAGCCCAAAATGTCTGGAGGGCGCTTAGGTTGGGGAAGGCTGATTTAGAAAAACATGATAGCAGCACTGCTTAGAGACAATAGTAGTTAAGTGGTATGTACATTGTTTAAAATAGTAGTTGTAGTAATGTTGTTGTTTAGTCGTTTAGTTGTGTCCGACTCTTCGTGTCCCCCTGGACCAGAGCACGCCAGGCCCTCCCATCTTCCACTGCCTCCCGCAGTTTGGTCAAACTCATGCTGGTAGCTTCGAGAACACTGTCCCACCATCTCGTCCTCTGTCGTCCCCTTCTCCTTGTGCCCTCCATCTTTGCCAACATCAGGGTCTTTTCCAGGGAGTCTTCTCTTCTCATGAGGTGGCCAAAGTATTGGAGCCTCAGCTTCACAATCTGTCCTTCCAGTGAGCACTCAGGGCTGATTTCCTTCAGAATGGAGAGGTTTGATCTTCTTGCAGTCCATGGGACTCTCAAGAGTCTCCTCCAGCACCATAATAGTGGTTGTAGTAATAATAAATAAATGTCACATGAGGAACTGAAGTGGGCATGAAGACATAATTAATACTAACTTCTGCAGGTTTTGATGGGTTTCTTCTTTCCTTTCTAGAGCTGATAGATATCACCTGTACGTTGCTGCTATTGAACCCAGATTTCACTACTGCATGGAATGTCAGGTAGGTTAAGCAGCTGAGGATGGAAATACTTCTGGTAGCTGCCTTAAGTCTGTGTGAGGCATACGCATGGTTTTAAGCATACCAGCTCGTGTGCTTTTTAGCTCATGTGCTTCAAGAAAGCTTTTAATCCTGCTTCTCCTTTTTCTTTTCTTTCCTGACACCCAAGGAAGAGCTTGTATATTGAACAAAGAGCTATGGCTGTTGGTTGCATTCATCTCTTGGTTTCTGACTCATTTTGGAAATGTTGGGGATTTTTAAGCAATTCCCAGCTACACAGCAAATGAATGCGAAAAGCACAGGACCAGTTGTTTGTTCCACTTTAGTCCACGCTGCAGGCTTCGTTTTAATGTATCCTTAGTTGCACTTGCTTTTTGATAAATGAAGTGCAGGTTCAGACAGTCACATTGTGGCTTATTCAGTTGAGAAGTGCACAACTCATTGGAAGGGGGAGGACCATGTATTCCACCGTGAACTGCCTGGAGGATATTATTATTATAAATAAAACAGAAATACATTCACCTTTTGGGACAAGAGAAAGCCACAAGAAATACCTCAAGGCAAGTGGGGAAGACTTCCCTTTTACTGCTTCCTCTCCCACTCTAAATAAAAATGCGTGAAGCCTGTGTAAAACAGCTCATGAAGCAAGTGGGGAAGGCCTTCCGGTTTCCTGTTCTCTCCTTCTCTCAAAATGCCCTGCAGAGCTAGAAAAATGGGGAGGTAGGTGCCCCACTGCTTGTCTCTGCTGCCCCCGTTCTAAGTCAATAAAAGGTGGAACATAGCCCCTGCAACACCTCTCCCCCTTCCCAAATAAAAATGCCTTTCAGTGCTAGAAAAAGCAGGAAGGCAAACCACGAGGATATAGGCAAACCATCCTTGCTGCTTACCTGTCTCCCAGAGTAGGGTAGAAGTTGACTGCTTAACCAACGAGTGGAAGGGAAGGATGAGTCCTTCCAACTCTAGGAACTGCTTTTCAGTGCTGGGCAATATGACGCTCCCTAGAGGGTACCAGTACATTTGGCTCCATGACTGTTTTCTTAGGAGCACGAGAGATATTCAGCATTGAGCTAAAGCAGTCGTTCCATCAGGGCAAGCATTCTGCTTGCCAGGCAGAATGATCCCCACTCTCCTCCCCATACATGCTGGTCTGGGTGTTCTCATGACCCCTGTGAGCCAATTTCAGGACATCTGTGGATTAGTTGAATCCTGCCATTATTATTTAGGGAAGTTTTTAATGTGTGACATTTTAATGTATTTTTAATCTTTGTTGGAAGGAGCCCAGAGTGGCTGGGGTACAAATAAATTATTTTTATCATTTTAATATATTATTAATATTAATGTCTTATTAATTGTTATCAATATTATATTATATTATAATATTAATATTTTTAAAAACCCAAAGCTGAAGAACCTGGGGCTCCTGAAGGCAACCCCTGTACTAGTGTAATATGTTTGTAACACCCAGTCCTAGTTAGCAGCCTTGCAGCCATATTCTGTATCAGCTGAAGTTTCCGGATCATTTTCAAAGGCAGCTCAACATATGGTGCATTACAGTAATTCACATGGGAGCTTGCCAGGGCATGGGACAAGGCTATTCCTGTCCAGGTAGCCTTTTAGTTGGTGCTCCAGCCTCAGCTTCAAAAAGGTACTCCCATCCTCAGCAGCTATTTGTGACCAGTGAGCATCCAAACTGCAGCTTTAGAGGCAGCATGGCCTCTTCCATACCAGGTTGAACTTTATTTACCTGGACTATAAATTTAAAGCAGTAGTATTATAAATACGGGGACGCAGGTGGCGCTGTGGGTTAAAGCCTCAGCGCCTAGGACTTGCCGATCGAAAGGTTGGCGGTTCGAATCCCTGCGGCGGGGTGCGCTCCCGCTGCTCGGTCCCAGCGCCTGCCAACCTAGCAGTTCGAAAGCACCTCCGGGTGCACGTAGATAAATAGGGACCGCTTACCAGCGGGAAGGTAAACGGCGTTTCCGTGTGTGGCTCTGGCTCGCCAGAGCAGCAATGTCACGCTGGCCACGTGACCTGGAAGTGTCTCCGGACAGCGCTGGCCCCCGGCCTCTTGAGTGAGATGGGCGCACCAACCCCAGAGTCTGTCAAGACTGGCCCGTACGGGCAGGGGGACCTTTACCTTATTATAAATACTCCCAAATGAGAATCATGGAATCGTAGAATTGTAGAGTTGGAAGGGGCCACGAGGTGCAACCCCCTGTAATTTTGTCTAATGTGGGGCTCAAACCCTGAGATTGTCTCATTCTCGACTGACTGAACTATCCTAGGTTTTCCCTCAGGATGATAGTTTCTGTAGTACTTTTCTGAATGCAGCATTATTATTCTTGCAACAGCATTTTGCATTGTTTAAAACCGAGATAGAGCACCTTGAGCAAGACTTCCAGGGAGCACTGTTGGTGGGCAAATTTGAACCTTACTTTTTGGTGAGCAGTGGAACTATATACGGTCCCAAAACACTAAGCACACAGGTTATTTGTTTTGTTCAACCCAGTTTAATTCCATCAAGAGATGAACACACACACAAAGTCAAGCATGAATATTTGCATTCCTTACCAAAATTCTTTGTTCTGGCTCTGACCAATCCCTGGAGAGTGCAGAACGTACCTTGCCTTCCAACTTGAAATCTGAGAAGGACCATGTGCAGGGATGTGAGTATGGTCTTGTATAGATCAATTCCAATATTCTTTTCTTCATTCAATGAAGGTCATTCACTTGTTCTTCCTTAATCAGATTTGCCTAATTTGCATCAACCTCAACTCATCCTCTGCCAACCAAGCCCTTGACTTCTAACACAATGAAGCAAATAATATATTTCAAGTTCAACCAGGATGAAGGCTACGTAGTTCCTAGAGGCAGCCATTACAGGGGTGCATAGGAGAGGGAGTACAGGACCTCTCAATCAGCTCCATTGAAAGACCAGCAACTTTGGGGGCGAGGAGTCATCAATCTTTGGAATTTATTAGGCCCAAAGACCCACAAAAACATTTTCAAAAGCAAAATAAAACAGAAATACAGGGGAAAGATTCCAAGGTGGTTGCTATGTTTTAAAGCATGTAGGTTTCTGTTTTTAAAAAAGATTTGTAGTTGCTAGAGATAAAGCTAGGAAGACAAATCATAACATCTCTGTGGAAGCAGGGGGGTGGGACCCCAGAAGAGCTTCTTAGTCCAAAGTATTTCCCCCTTAGCTATGAAGTCTTGTGAAAAATCTTTACTGTCTTTCTAAAATATCATGAACAGCAGAATGTAGTGTAACTTATTTACTCTAAACTTAGTTACATTAAAACTAGTGTTTTAGTTCCTCACCTTATTTTTTTTAATGCCATTTTTGTCCCGCTCCTATTGCACAGCCATTTTATCATGGTAAAGCTGTGCAAGGAGAAAGAGTTATCACCTTTCTCCTTGTGGGGCCACTGGAGTGGTGCAGAAGTGAATGAGCTGTGATTGATTCAATTCATATATCATCTCAATCACAAATCTTGCTAAATGTCCTTGGACAAACCTCTCACCACCCCTCAATCTGCAATACAAGGATTGTAATAGTACCTCACTGTACAATGCTCTTGTAAGGTTTACTTGATCATGTGTGTGAAGGACTTTGAACAGTGAACATGAGTAAGGCAAGGTATTTTGTTATGCCTGTAAAAACCAGATTCATAAGAAGTGTACTTGAAGAAGTAATATCGGTGACATTGCTTCTCTGCTTAGTTGAAGCAGGAGAAAGTGGATGAGACCCAATCTGACTTTTTCACATGAGGCATACAATTATTTTTCACATGAGGCATACAAAAATAGCTTGGTCTTGCAATCCCTCTCACCTGGATTTTTGTTTGGCTAATCTAGGCCCGTAGACTTCAAACTTTCTCAGACCTAAGATCCACCTTTTAACCCTAACATGCATTTGAGGCCCCATTTCTTAACTTTTTGCCAAACATTTGCATAGTGACCGTGCTGCTGTTGTGTCTCACTTTGGACCTGGTCATGGGCCCTGACCAATGCTCTCCATCAGTCATTGAGGCCCCTAATGGAACCCATGACCACCTTGGAGACCATTAACACATCCTAAAGCTTTATAATTGATTTTAGTACTTTTGGTTGTATGCTTTGCCAGATGGGATATTATGGGCTGCATCTCATGCTGCAGCTCAGCTTGCACAAGAGAGCTTCCTGTTGCTCTGCTTTTCTCTCCAGCCCCACACATGCTTCCAAAATAAGCACCAGGAGGTTGGGGTTCCCTCTGGAGCAGATTTTGGGAGCACACATGGGGAGGAGAGGAAATGGAAGTCGCATTGGAAACAACCCTAGATCTGTTCTTATTCTGTGTGTAGGACTGTGCCTCAATCAATGGCTTTGGGGAGTATCTATTATCCTATCCTTCTTCCGTGCCCCCTCCAGTTCTATAAACCATGATTCTCCTAACCTGTCATTCTGCACCCATAGTTTATTCAGTGGAACCAAAAGGTTTCTTTACCTAGTGTAGTCATGTTAGTAAAGTGCCTTAGAGTTGAACTGATATGATTTCTTTGTACAAACGTTGCAGTTTCATAGCTCAGTATCACTGGATGCTGCAACAGGAGTAATGAACTGAATTTCTTCTGTGGAATAACATTTGCATGAAAGGCGGAAACTTCCGGGTTGGCGCCTCCGGCAATGGCGGAGCTCCTCCGATCGGGAGGAACTTGCTCCGTGAAAAGCAGGGTCTGACCGCCACGGCGAAAGCGGACACCCATAGACATCACAGGCGGGAGAAGCCTGTGAACATGGGATTCGGCTGGCACCTTTTGTGCCTCCTCTACTCGCGGGGAAACCCTGTTTTGGGGATCCGGAGCAACGTGGAGTGAGTGGCGCGGTGCTTTGAATCGACTGCTTCTTTCACGGAGTGAAGCCTCATTGCTGCTGCCGGAGAGCGCTGACTTTTTCCTGTGGACAATTGGACTTTAAACAACTACCCGTGAGTAGACTGGAAAATTTGGATCTTCAAATATTTTAATTTGGCAACGTAGCGGGAAGGCTCTAAACAGGAAGTCCGCCTTCCGCTTTTGTAAATAGACTGAAGCAAAGACGTTACAAACTAAAGTTTCTGAAAGTTTTTGACAAAGGATTAAAATTCCACTGGTTAAAAATATCAAACCCCCCTTGGAAGCAGGAGAAGAGGGGGAAAGTCGTGGACCTAGGGAGAACCTGCAGGAGAGAGTGAAAAGTAAACTACCACTGCTCTGAACCTGGGAACGGTCTGCCTGATGACATTTGGGGAAGGTTCACTGACAGAACGGATTTGACAGTTACTTAAAATTAGAAAGATACTGTTTCCATTGATCTCTTCTGAGTTTATTAAATCGAAAATTGAAACTGTTTCTGTGCCTGAAAGAACTGATACAATTTGAAACTGCTTCCCTCTAGAGGGAGCATGTGAAACTGTTACAGGAGTGTAACAGGGTATGCTCCAGCTGCAAGATAAAGTTTCTGAGAATCAGAGATTGACCTTGGACTATTCAAAATGCTGATAGGAGAAGTTATTGTGACTGTATTATTCAAAATAAACCATTCACTTGAACAGCTGCATAAAAAGGCAGATGACATGATCTTCAAAACTGACAGCCGGGAACAGAAAGTGACCAACTTGAATCAAAAAGCAAGCAACAATATAGAAATAACTCAGGACTTGGTACAGGAATATACCTTGGCAGGACAAATGGTGGAGGAAAAGGAGAAAGATGCCATTGTGAAACTTAAAGTAGCTCAAGAAGGATCCTCAGTTCTACAGAGGCAAATCGAGGATTATAAATGGAGGCCTTGCATGATTGATTTCAGCAAAAACCAGATCTTGAGGATTGGACCCTGGCTTGGACTGAAGAACGAAAGTTGGAAAGACCCCTTTATCCAGGGACTAACTGACATTTGGGACATGGGTTTGGGCCTGCAGGAGTTGGAAGCTGTGGGGGCCTATGGACTTGGAGGAATCCTGAAATACGTCCTGAAATACCCTATGGACCTTAGTTTCAAGTATGGAAACTTGGCTGAGCTGTTCAGAAGGAATAAAAGTTCTGTTTGGTTGGAGTTTTCCCGAGATTTGCTCCTGAGCATCAAAGAATATGAAGAAGATCCGCAGAAGAGACTTGGAAAAGAATTAAGAGCCTCGGACATAAGATCTCCAGGTTGATGGACTATATGGATCTGACGGAAAGGACTGGCAGAATCCGAAACCAGAGAGAGGAGAGGGTGGAGGAAGATTGGGAGTTTAAGCTTATATTTAGAAATTTTGTAAAATTAATGACTGTTAGAAAAATCGTGGAATGTTATTATATGGATTTAGTAGAAATGTTAGAAGAAGTTAAGAATAGATAAGTAATTTAGTCTTAAAGGGAAATAAGGTTAAAAAATATGTTATTTACAAGATGATAAAAAACAGAGAAAGATGGAAAGGATTTGCTGAGACAATTAGAAGAACTGGAATACAAAAAGGGAGGTGTAAGGAAGTCGAGGAAACAAGGAAATGAAGGATAGAATATGGAAAAGGAGAGATGTATTTTAAACTGCTTTTGTTTAGATTTATTTATGTGTTTAGCTTAATGGGATTGGGTTGGGGTTTATATTATTTGTATACTGTATTGTATTGTGTTTTTTCACTTTTTTGTTTTCTTTCTTTCTTTTTTGTCTTTAAATTTTCTTTTTTCTTCTTTTTCTGTAACCTTTAAAAGCAATAAATATTATTTTAAAAAACACATTTGCATGAAAGGCATTCTGTGAAAGGATTCTTCAGTGGAGATTGGTCCTAGGAAGGATTTATACAAACAGCAATGCAGGCCATGAATAGGTTAAATTTGAGTCTTGATAATCTTGCTGGGTTTTGCTAAGAGGCTGGCAATCAAGTGTTCTTCAGTAATAAGCGTAAGAAGCCTAAGTGCCTGCAGGTGGAGTTTGGCATTTCAGATCCTCCACCAGGGCTGCTCTGTCTTTCTTTCATCTTCCCAAAGGTAACGTCCAGCTGTTAGATGCATCAGCTTCTCAGCGGATGATCTGCCTTGGTCCTGGCTAGCAGGAAGCCAAACTGTATACAAATATATGAAGCCAAGGAACAAATGCCTCTAATAATCCTAATTAGTTTTCCATCTTTGAAGTTCAAGGTCAGGATAGATTTGATTGCCTTGCTGCACTTCATTCTTCACATAAAAATTAAATCTGAAATAGAGAGCAAAATAATCTGCAGCTTGTTGGGTAGGATAAGTGCATTAACAGCCTGTAGTAGAAAACCAAAACTATTTTTATCATTTCCCCTTGTTGTTATAAATTTATATGTTGCGCTTCACCCGACGATCACAGAGTGGTTTACAGCATAAAAATACAAAATGAAAACACAAAATACATAACATAATAACAGAACCCTCCACTAATGACTCCTCTCCCACAAACACATTTATAGATTCCAATTAAGCACAGGTTGGTAAAAGTCTTTTGCTTTTTATTAAATCTTATTTCTGAATGGCATAGGCAGAAATCACATCTCTGAACTATTGAATATGGTAAAAAAAATGAATGTTCCATTATTATTTAGCTGCTTAATTTTAGCTCTGTTTTAAAATCTGACCCTATTTTAAAGTATTTTATAAACAGCGATGTGTATTAAGAACAAAATATGTCAGAAGCAGACTTGAGGTAGCAGGAGATGTTTCTAAAGAGACATGTCATTCATTACAATTCTCTCCCCCAAAATCAGTTCTCTGTGGAGCTCTGACAGGGGGGCATGCAAGTTGTTGCTCCATTTAGATGCATGCACGTAGAATGCGCAGACTGAGTGGCTGCAGCTTAGTATGTTTATTTCTGTGCGCACACGCTTTACAAAGGGCATTTGTGATATTGTTACACATATCTGCATACTTCTTTCGCTCCTTTTTGTACATGGAAAGTTGTACCTTCTGAAGCAGCTCTAAATAGGATGGACTATAGGGTTGGTCTGTTGGGAATTTAATGAAAAAATAAGCAGCTTTCAAATATCTTGCATGCGTTGATTTGCACCATTACTTTCTGCTCTGTGTTTTTCTTTGTACTGGGTAGATTTGC
The DNA here is from genome assembly GCF_964106915.1 of Podarcis gaigeae. Lineage (NCBI taxonomy): Eukaryota > Metazoa > Chordata > Lepidosauria > Squamata > Lacertidae > Podarcis > Podarcis gaigeae. The sequence continues at coordinate 1,141,472 of NC_139687.1, read as the reverse complement.
ATTAGTTATAACCAAAAAGAGTTTATTTTTCTGTTTGTTTGTTTTTGAGAAAGTAAAAACTTCCAATTCCCAAAAGAAGTACATAAGACTACAGGCATATACAAGGGCCATGCCCAGTGGAAAAACAAATCAAATTATTATTTGTTTTTCTTGAACTAAAATAAATTTGGTTAACTCCTCCCTATTTGGCCTAAGCAGAAGCAGCATATTATTTTGTACAATGGCAGACCCATATACGGTAAACCTCCGTTTAATTCTTGACATTGCTGAACCCCGCAGCAGCATCTGGAAGCACTCGTTTTACATCTGTGCAACTTTCATTTGGAATCTGCCAGGGTTCTATGTATGTGCGACATGCATGAGACTGGAATCTGATCCAGAATGTTTATTGGGATGTAGAAAGCATTTAACCAGGCAGATGAAGGGATGATCTGGTTGTGTGGGGAGAGAGGCTCAAGTGGGATAAAGAAGGAATTGACTTGCTAGTTACTACTTCACAGAGTTCAGGGCTTTTACTTTCCTCTGGTTCTATTCAGAGCGACTGATCCTGTGCCTCTGCTATCATGATCAGTTTTAATATATACATATATATACCGTATTTTTTGCTCTATAGGACACACTTTCCCCCCTCCAAAAATGAAGGGGAAATGTGTGTGTGTCCTATGGAGCGAATGCAGGCTCCTTGGCTTCAGCGATAGCAACGCGAAGCCTCCGAAGCGCAGATGGAGAGCTCCCCCTGCGCTTTGGAGGCTTCGTGTTGCTTTCGCTGAAGCCGCCTGAAGCCCCCAGAGCGCAGGGAACTCCTGCTGTGCTCTGGGGGCTTCAGGCAGCTATCCGCAAGCCTTCAGAGCGCAGCAGGAGTTCCCGCTGTGCTCCGAAGGCTTGCAGATAGCTGCCTGAAGCCTGGAGAGCGAGAGGGGTCGGTGCACACCGATCCCTCTTGCTCCCCAGGCTTCGCTTCGCTGGAGAGGCACTGCACAGTTTTCCCTCTCTGCGCAGCGCCCCTTCAGGGAAGTGGGAGGAGAAATGGAAGGGGCTCCGTTTCTCCTGCCGCTTCGCTGAAGGGGCACTGAGCAGAGAGGGGGAGAATTCCCCCCCTGTTCTCCCCTTCCTATAGAGCGAAAATACTGTACATATATTATATAGGTATGTGTATAGATTAATAAGTTTTAATGCTTTTATCAGTTTTTATTAATGGGTTGGATCCAGAGTTGGCATCCTGCAAATGCAAGGGCTCCCTTTGTACACATTCAGTTGCTGATCCTGTGCAGGAAGCCTGTTAGCAGAACTGGAGAAGAAGTTGTTTTTGTCCCTTTCCTGCCTCGTTCCCTCGAAAATCTGCTCTGGAGGTTGATGGACAATTTGGTCCAGAACCGAGGGGTGGGGTGGGGGTGGGGGAGGGAGAGAGAGAGAGAGAGAGAGAGAGGTGTTTCTGAGGTTCTGGGAGGAGGAAATGGTAACCTGCCCTCCCTGGCATCCAGGTAACCTGCCTTCTGGCATCCAGAACAGAAGGCTGTTCAGGAGACACTACTGTTGGCCTTATGTGCAATTTATTACTGGCTACTTTCAGTAAATGTGTCTGTACTAATTAATTTATTTTTTGGAAAAAATTGCAGGAAAGAATTAATAGTATCTGGCACTTTAAATCCAGTTAAAGATTTACATCTTGGGAAACTGGCACTAACTAAGTTTCCAAAGAGTCCAGAAACGTGGATTCACAGGTTTGTCTCTTTCTATGGTTATTTCTCTTTCCCTACCCCCACCTGAAAAGAATATGGAAACGTATAGCAGTGGTTCCTCCATGACGTTTCAGTGAGAGGAAACTACTAGTCAGTCTATTTTTAAAGTTCCTATGTTTGATGTAGAAAATACTGTCCATTTTTATATAAGGTTTTTCTGTTGAAAATGTGTGCTGCCTGTTTCTCTAAAGTGGCCACAACTACCCAGAAACGAAATCTTGAGGCCATAATGGAGATCTCACTGAAAACACAAGCTGCGGGTGCTGAAGAAACGAAAAGGGCAAATGAGTTATTTACAGTTATTAGCAAAGTAGTTGGAAACAGGGCAGAAAGCTTCAGAATGCTATTTTATGAATCTTTGATTACGCTGGTCACTTTCCCCATCTCAAAACAGGAACTCCTAGAAATCGAAAGGGTACAGAAAAGGGCATCTGTGAAGGACAGACTAAGGAGAATGATACTTTTTGGTTTAGAAATACAGTGACTAAGAAGGGCAAGAAGAGTTCATATAATAATTAGCCATATGGAGAGAGTATCTGATATTTATAGAATGAGAATCACCCCATGAGTTTCATTTTCAAATCACAACAGACAAAAGGAAGTAATAAATCAAATGACTTCTTAAAAGGATTTACTGACCTGGTTTGCAGGTGATGGTAAACTAAAGTTAAATGAATGGTTTATCCTGACTGCTGCCATGGCTGGGAGGAAGCAATTCATGATCCCTGGCATAGCAGTTTGTCTGTTTTGCTCCCAACAAACCATAATCAGTAAGCTAAGGACAGACCTTGGCTGCACATCGTGGTTTGTTGGGAGCAATCCTTGATTTGTGCTTTCTCCCAACACAAAAAGGAAGGAGCAAAGTGGTGAACTATTAACTGTGGCTTACAAAGGTGGAGAATGTTTTTCAGGCCAAGGGCCACATCCCAATGACCAGTGGTAGGGACACAGCTGTACGTGGGCAGAGCTGTAGACTTGCACACCAAAGTCAGAGGTTTTTAGACTTGCATGCACAACTCCCCATCCTCCATCCATGCAAACGGCAGATGTCATCCCAGCTCAGCAACAATTTCCATCCCAGCAAAACCACCCAGAAGAAACAGGCTGTGGCCTAGAGGAGGCGAGGGCTTGAGGAGAGCCCTGAGGACCAGATATATTGGCTTGGAGAGCTGCATTTAGCTCCCAGGCCTGAGGTTCCCCACTCCTGGTTTACCATGCCAAATGTCAAACAGCAGGAGCTACAGGCTGAAGTAGGTGATAAAAGCATTTCAGGACCATAAAATGTATTTCCCAGTATTACTTGATTATTAGTGCAGAGGTTGATATATTTCTTTTCTCCACTCCAACTTTCATTTTTTCCTGCCTTAAGACCTAGTAACAAACAGAACAAAATAAAATAAAACGTTTTCACTCACTTAAATTGGCTTTTGCCCTCTTAATTCTCTATGCCACTTGACCAGACGCTGGGTGCTGCAACAACTAATTCAGGACAACTCCTTGCCCACTCTCGTGAATAAAGGGAATTTGGAAACAGCTCCCATGGAAAGGATTCAGCGGCTAGTGAAAGAAGAAATGGATGTTTGCTGTGAAGCTGCTGGGAGATATCCAAGTAATTATAACGCCTGGTCCCATCGCACCTGGGTCTTGCAGCACCTGGCCAAGCTCAGTGGAAAGGTATGTCACAGCAGGGAGAAGTACCTGGTAAGAGCTATTGGTAAGAGTTGGAATGACTCTCTTAGAAATACTTTGAAATATTTGGAATGAAATTTCATCATGAAGAGAAGAAGGGATAAAAACTGCATTAGGCTGATTCAGACCATCCAGCTAGCAGCTACGGTATGGAGCCTGTCCCTCCGAAAGGTGAGAGGAGAGCGGGTGATGCAGGAGGGAGATGGAGCTCATGATGAAGTTGTGACAGACTGTAAAGGCACCTGTCAGAATAAAAGAAGAAATATTGTACAACAATATTTGAATACTATGATTTTTTCTTTTCTTTTTTATGCCTATATTCTCTAAAGACAGTATGCATTGTTAAAATGCAGATTGGGTATTGGCATAGGTTCAAAGAGCTCAAACAATTTAGAAGCCCCATAGTGGTATTTATAAGTGCCTTTCACATATCTAATGATATCCTTCAGCTCAGATTATGCTGGTTTAATGAATTAGCACAACATCAAACAACTGGAACGTTACTAACTGGCTTTAAAAATGCCTTATCAACTGGAACAGAAATGCCTGTTTGAAAAGCAGCTGTTTCCACCCCTTCAGGGAGGTTCTTGGAGGTGGGGGGTCTCTAAAACGGGCTGCACCAGCGGGTTGGAAGCAGTTGGTATCTGCCCCTTTTAAAATGTAACATTCAATATTCTTATGACTTTCACTTTGCCATTTCTCATTTGCAAAGCAGGCTTGGTGCCTTTTCATTATGCCGGCCCATCGACCTACCACAAAGCTAAGCTTGAGTCTGCACTCTTTTCATTTCCAACATCATCTGCTTCTCTGCCTGAGCATTTTCAAGGGAAGAGTGCTGAGCTCAGCTCCTTGCAAGAAAATCATTTTGCAGCACCCCATCCCCCAATCTCTGCCTGGTTACCTGAGAACCTTCCAGAAATGATAAGGGCATTTAATAATAACCTGAAAACTATGCCACAGGCCCCAAGAGAAAGTCTGGCAGCCTCTACTACTTAATTTCCAAATGAAAAAGAATTTAGGGCAGCAAGAGTTTGAAAAAGTTAGATGGGGAAAGAAGCAAATAACTTTTCTTCCATCATTTAGCAAGGGCTGCTTCAGTTTGCTTCTAAGGAGAAAAGCTAAGGCAGCCATTCTGTGGTATAATACAGGGCATCAATGAATACAGCAGTTTAAAAATCTGTTCCCTTTGCTATGCTTAAAGAGGTGCATATGTAGGGTTCTGACTTCAGAAGACTTACACTATGCACAGTTATAAAAATCCAGATTATAAAACTAGTCAGTGTTTGGCAGCTGCTGTATCCAACTTCACATGCGCTGAAAATGACTGCTGGCTCTTCTGCGCAGTTGTGCCAGGTGTGCATAAGCCCTTGTGTCCTACAAGAAAGAAGAAACCCTTTCCCAGGTATCCACGAGGGTTGATTTTACCTTGCTACCCTCTCCGATGACTGATGGAGCTATTATCCCTTCCTGACCTAACTAGTAATGTGGGGAGGAAACATTTACAGTGCTTAATTTTTCTGCAGAATTTTTTTTGTTTCATAAGTTCATTAGTAACAATGTATTGAATCCAATTGCAAATACAACAGGCAAGTTGGGCAGTTTCAAAGCTGTAGTTAATGTTTTTCAGGTGATTAGCAAGTCTGAGTCAGCAAATTATGCACAGTTCTTTAGGTTGCTAAAATTTATTAGTGTGTCAGCAGTTTTTAGTACCTTTTGTGCTTGTTTCTTCTTATATGAGGGAACTATATGCTGTTCCAGTAACAATTTTCACTCAATATATAGCATTTAAACCACATACAGGCTGCATCGAGCAACAGTTTCTTCTGTGTTCCCAACATTTTCTTAACTGTTAATTTCGGTATTATATTTGAGTTTTCATGTGTCATAAAAGGCACTGCCAGGAATATAGCAGACTATAACACAAAGTTATGACTCATCGGCATGTTATTTGCTTCCAGAAAATCAGTTTGTGAAGATACAAAATTTTGCCATTTTAAAACTTAAGCAGCAAATGAATGTAAAATTCAACTTATTAATATTATTAATTATAATATTGTTAATAATATAATATAATGTTGTTGTTTTGTTGTTGTTATTATTATTATTATTATTATTATTATTATTATTATTATTATTATTAATATCCTGCTCATCTGGCTGGGTTTCCCTAAGGGCCACTCTGGGCGTCTTTCAACAGAACATTAAAAACAGAATAAAACTTAAAACTTTAAAAACATCCCTAAACAGGGCTGCCTTCAGATGTCTTCTAAAAGTCTGGTAGTTGTTTATTTCTTTGACATCTGGTGGGAGGGCGTTCCACAGGCCGGGTGCCACTACCCAGAAGGCCCTCTGCCTGGTTCCCTGTAACCTCACTTCTTACAGTGAAGGAACCACCAAAAGGCCCTTGGCGTCCAAAGGGCTCCCTAAGCATGGAAATGAAAAGCTAAACCAAACAAAAAGTATACATTTTAAAATTTGGAGGTAAAGTTCTTGTTTTGAAGACTGGCAGGGGAAGCAATGGGCAGACTTGATTTGCCACAGTAGATATCAGATTTCTGTAGTTTTGTCCATTTCAACGCCGCTTATATTCCTAAATTTATAGCGGGGACTGAAGCCCATTTTCTCTGTTATTTTGGCACTTTTTGTTTAGCTATATGGAGGAGCCATGATTATTTTGGCTCAACAGCAGAAGACCTCAGGCAGTTGCTGTAAATGAAAAGTGGTGTCTTATCTTTATGGATGGATTAATTTACTATCCGCTTTTGACTTTCAGATTCTTCTAGATGAACTTTCTTCCACTAAGCACTGGGTCTCCATGCATGTTTCAGACCATAGTGGATTCCACTACCGCCAGTTTTTATTAAAATCTTTGATTGACGGAACTGAGACTGAGTGTACTGTAGAAATGCACAATTCACCAGCCAATCAGCAAGCACCCAGGCTTCTAAAAAATGAAGAAAATGATGAAGCAGAAGCTACCTGTGTGGAAGAACAACCAGATTTCCCACTTCTTCTAAATGAAGAAGTAGAGCTCTGCACTGATTTAATTAACACTTACCCAGGGCATGAAACCCTGTGGTGTCACAGGTAAGGAAATGTATACAAGGATCTGGGTTGAAGAGAATAGTTACCACTCTGATAGGATTCATTTATTCCAGCCATTCCACACTGTGGTGCTGGTGGTTTGTGTGTCATTAAAGCTACCTTTAAAAGTTGCCTCACAGAGCTGCTGTTGAACATTGGTTGTTTTGCAGTAAATCAGCATTTTCTATTTATTATTATATTTGTTTAGTAAAATATTGCTTAAATGTATGGCCTTTCTTCTGACAGTGTTCACTTCTACAAGGTACCAACAGCTCTTTTATTCCTTCATGTCAGCCATTTTTTTATAGCACCTGTGTCAATTTATCAATATATAAGTACAGTACCCCATTTTTCACCAAAAAGACTAGCTAAACATCTTGAAGGTAGCCAGCAATGTACAACAAAAGCAATATGAATCATACAAGCTCATCTTGTAGAGCAGAGCAAAAGAAAGTAAATTAGAACAACAGGAGCAGGAAAAATGCATCAGGGCAACCCAAAGTTCTCCAGAAGAAGCCCATCTTGATCTAGTGCAAAGTGTGTGTCGTGACATGTTGGTGTGTCGGCTGCAGAGTGTAGGTGTGTCATGCGAATGCTCCCCATGTTCTTCCTGCAGCTGGAAAAGAGTTAGTTTAACCTTTGGTTTGCAAGTAAAACTGAATTACTGTGTCTTGAAATGATGCGATGTCTAAAAAGTGTGTCACCCACATGAAAAGTTTGGAAAGCTCTGATCTAAAAGCTATTATATCTAAAAGCTATTAAGGAAGGAGGAAGGCTCAAATATTTGATTCAGTTGGTTTATAAGGCCAGGAAATGTTCCAAGAAAGACTCAGAAGTTTTGACAGCACATTTATTACTGAGTCAATGGACAGTAAGAAATCCATATCTCTAAAGAGCACTGTCCATATTTCTTCCATATCTCTAAAGAGCACTGTCCTGTTATATGTACCCTTTAAAAAAATCCTTTTGCTGATATCTTCATTTGAGACCCATACTGTTTATGGTTATTGTTTTTCTCATAAAATTAATAAGAAGTTAATTTTTTTAAAGAAAAAGGGAAGGAGGAAGGAAGGACTAGGGAGGAAATTCCACAGCTTTCATGCTCCTGAAGAAACGACACTGGTTCACGTTATCACCCACCATACTTTAGCGTTTCCGTGCTCTCTGACTTCCATCACGGTGTCCCGTTGCGCCAGTTTAGTCCTGCTGGCCACATGACGCGGAAAGCTGTCTCCCTTGGCCTGAAGCGAGATGAGCGCCGCACCCCATAGTCGCCTTTGACTGGACTTAACCATCCAGGGGTCCTTTACCTTTCCTTTACCATACTCCAGACGTACCTTTTTGAGTTCTTGCATTCTGGTGTTAGCACCAACCCCCCCCCCCAACCCCCACCAATAAAAGGTTGTTATCCGGCAGAAAAGTAGGACTTGAGTTTTGATGTCCGTTACATCAATGATATTAATTAGAATTCTCTTGTCCATTTAGCAAGATGGAGATCTAGTGTGAATCTGTCTCCTTGCAAAGTATCACAGACTCCGCACATTGCCAACAAGACATCAGATACAAAGAATGAGGAATTTCGAATTTAGAAGTCAACCTTTTTTATATTAAAAAAATGCTTAACAAGTTGTGAAGAAGTTTATGGGGAAGAGGGCAGAAATGTTACTTTCAATCAACAGAAGTGCTAGACATTTGATTTACTCTTATTTCTTCTCTTTGAAGACGGCGTGTGTTCTACCTTCAGCACCACTTAAAAAACAAACTTCCACTTCCAAGTGTGTGGTCAGCAGCTGCAGACAAGAGTGATGGCCTGCTGAACAACTCACACCCTGGTGCTGCGTTTGGTCCTGTGAGCCAAGCCATGGATGTGGACGGCCTGCTGGAATCCAGCAGACAAGGCTACACTCAAGAAACCAAACGCCTGAAACGTGCTCCTGTGCAGGACTCTATCAGTCTTGAAGCAGAATACAGGTTCATCGATCAAGTTTTATCAACATGTAGGGATGTAGAGCAGGCAAGGTTTGCTGGGGCATACAGAAAATGGCTGGTTTCCTTTCTAGGTCAGTGAAGAAGGAGATTTTAAAATAATAATAATAATAATAAATATGCAGGGTCCTTTGTTTAGTGCAATATTCTCTTTTCAAACATTGGTGCTTGTAGTGGCGCCTGGAACTTTTCATCCTTTGTTTTTGTTGTCTGTGCTAAACATCCTTTCCACATGATGGCTTTTACCATCATCTTTAAACATCTTTAAACATCATTTTTAAACACCCTTGTGTTGATCAATAAAAGTTTTTTTCTGAGTTTATGTTACATGTAGGGTGACTCCATATCACAAACTCATTAATTATAGTATTTTAAAAATCAGCTTTAATTAAGATGAATATAAGTTAGGTAGCCAATACCACTGGAAAATTTATTCACTTTTCAATCTCTCTTCCATAACAAGTGCACCTGATCAAAAACATTGCCTACAATGGAAGATAATCCACAACATCAGCGCAGACAGTGTTTGGGCCTGTTTGTTTTAAGTACAGATGTTTTAAGTGGTTTGTGTGTAAACCATAGTTAAAAATTAATTATGGTTTATTGCAAATGAGCAATGTATTGGTCTGCTTCATTTGTCTCCCACTCCTGACTTCACTGTGATGGAGAAACAGACCAGAGACCAGCTTCATGGTTCCTGCACACCAAGGCTTGCAGTTTGTTTCTCTCCAAAGCAACCAGCTTACTGCTTGTGGTTTGTTTCAGGGAGTGAACAAAGCTGGGCCTTCCTAGCAGATGCACTGACACCTGATACTTCTCATTAAACCATCATTAGTTTCATGTTTGAACTGGCCATGGAATCCTTGCATTGCTTTCAGTGCTCTGCTGTGCTTCTGTAAATGTTCCAGACGCAGTTGGTTTCTTTCTGAATTACTCTGACCTTACTTACATTTTCATTGCAGTGCCAGTTCTAGAGGAATATGGTTAATATGTTGCAGGAAAGTTGTGAAAATAAGTGAGAGAAAATTGTTTCAGTCTTACACACACCAGTTGTGTGGTTATTAAAGTCCTTCATTGTATGTTATATTTTTATTTATTTTTCATTTGACTCAAGCCAGTGTTAATTATGTATATTTATGAATGTATTATGAACACTACAGAATTCTGCAAAGCGTCAAAAACACATGCCATGGGTAACTCAGTACAGATTCTTAACCTGAAATTATCTTAGTACAAGGTGGCTGCTGGCCTTTTTGCATTTGTGTTTGAAGAACAAGGGGAGAAACAAGTCTTTTCCTATAGATGTTGCTGAGAAAGACAGTTTGTTGTCTTCAGCCTCCTCCTCATGTCTTTTTGTTATTTATAAATCCATCTTTATGTAAAGAAGCAATTAATTTCCTTACAATCAAGCTTTTATTCCTTATTGCTTTGCTAACAGTAGAGTGAAGTATGATTGATTTGTTCCGGTATTTATTTAGTGCTGGCCTACATTTGAGATTCCTCAGCCATTATGGCAATACCCTACTAAATGCAGCCCACTTAGCACACAGGCTCCAATAGGAAGCTCCTTCTGTGCCCCCAAACAAAAGGAAACTCTTGCCCATGACCTCAGTCACAGGGGCAGCTTCAGGCACTGAATGAGAATTGGGACACGCTGGTCAGTAGGGAAACGGATGCTTTGCTTGAAGTTCCCTGCATGGAAGGAGCCCTGGATTGAGCACTCTGGACAGCGCTCTGGAGTCTGTGGGTCTGTCAGCTCTCCCTCTCTTAAGGCCACCAAGTAAATGCTGCTTGTCTGGAAATAATAGTTCGCTCAGATTTCTCGACCCAGATAGCAGTGAAGCATTTCCATTCATAGTCATTCTGCCTGTTTTCTTTGCACAAAGATAAGTGTGCTTGCAGTTTATCTAAGTCAGAAAGTACTATGCCCTGAGAAACCTGGACAGCATTCTGAGACTGATTACATTGTCTTAAGGGGTGTAGCGCAATGGTTAGTTTATATCCCATGCAAGTATTGCCAAAGGAAAAGCAGTAATGCTAAGAGGTTTCTGCCTCCCGTAAAGTCTGAGGTTGATTGGAGGATAAGGAAATGCAAAAAGGCCACCAGGGAATAGGTCCATCTTCATTTAGATCTGCCCCCATCTAGTCTTTTCTCAGCAGAGGCATGATTTGCATGTACTCAGCCAATCTAGGACTTGCCATGAACAAGCACACCTACACAGTGAGAAAATGGAGGCTGCTTTCCTCCTCCCCTGCTGCTGCCACACTACTTGGAACTAAGACATAGTTTGGCTCAGCAGAACGATGCTGTTGGTCTGTATTACGGGGGGGGGGGGGGGCGGATTCAAAAAAGCCATGAAATGCAATGAAGGCTTGTTCTTGGTTTACTATCTGGGGAGTCTGCAGCCAGTTGGAGACCACCTGTAGGAACTATATTGACAGTGCTGATCCCTTATGTAATTCAGTTTTATTTTCATGAAAACTTCATCATTTAAAATGAAATCCACTAAGCTCTGGGAACATGCACTTTCCATTCATTACAATGGGATCATGCATGCCTCATTGAAATACCGTACTGTACCATGTATTAGACGAGGGTTTTTTACTCCAAAATAAAGTAAAAAATGGGGGGAGGGTCTTATACATGGGTACTGCAGAGGGAGGACAGGCAATTGGTTGCATCCGCGAGCAGGATCTCGTGATTGGGGGGGTGAATGGTGTCTGCTGCAAGGGCTGCTTTGGATTGGCTGCTGCTTTGTCAATTTGGCTTGCATTGCTTGCGATTGTTAGCGTTTGACAGTTGGGTGAGTGATATTTGGTTCGGCATCCTCTCTCCCACACAAATAGTTCATTTTCTTAAATTTGAGCTCCCCAAAATACGTGGGGGCATCTTATAGACAGAAAAGTACGGTAAATCAAGGCTGTGCAACAGCAGCACATAATGGATTTACTCCAATTCCCTCTTGGTTTTGACATTGCTTAGGTGTATCATATAAATGTACAAGGGAGAAAAGTGGATTTCTCAAATGGGGGTGCAATAAAAAAAGGTTCGTGATGGACAGATAATTCCCTATTTGCTTGAGCTGCATTGATTGTATGAAAGCTTTGAAAGGTAATAGTGAGACGTGACTTGAAATCCATTTTTGCTTTCTGTTGGATTTCTAAACTAGAAGTCCCAACTAGATTCCCTGAAGCTATGTTTAATGATAACTCTGCTTATTAAATTTGGCAGCCCTTCCATTATCTTAGACATAAGGTCAAACTCTGCCCTCAAATATGCATTTGTTCCTCCCAGTGATGGTAGTAGGAATTGTATTCGCAGAAACCTGCATGCCTGCAATGAAACAGTGAAGTATCTTTGGGTTTTAAGCTTGCAAAATAAAAGGGAGGTTCTTAAGAGTTTTTAAAGGATATAAATTGAATCAGAATGGTTGGGGAACAGTATTTTTTAAAAAGATTTATTGAAATATTCTAATGTCTGTTTAACAATTCCAGTGGAAACTAAAAGAAAAATTAAACCTACCTTTTTTATAGCTGAGCTCTGGCAGTGTTTGGGAACCTAAAGGAAAGAGAAGTAACAATTTAGATAAGTGAGTATGGTTCAAAGCAGCAACAACAAAAAGGAGTAATTTCTCCTTTAAAATAAAAAGAGTTGTTCGGAAACACAAGCAAATCACAGCAATCATAATAATCTGGTTGCATATCCTTCGGGTTACGCACGTGGCAAACCTGGAAGTATTTTTCTGGGGTTCGCCGCATGTGCAGAAACGCACTGCGTATGTGTGCAGAAGCAGCACCTCCAATTGCAAATTCCTCGGGGATCTGACCGGAGCTCCGGAACGGACCTTGTGTGCAGCTGGAGATACCACTGTAACAACAACAACAACAATGTTTTCATTTAGCCGTGTCTGCCTCTTCGTGACCCCATGGACCAGAGAATGCCAGGCACCCCTGTCCTCCACCGCCTTCCACAGTTTGGTCAAACTCATGTTAGCAGCTTCGAGAACACTGTCCAGCCATCTCGTCCTCTGTCGTTCCCTTCTCCTTGTGCCCTCCATCTTTGCCAACATCAGGGTCTTTTCTTCTCATGAGGTGGCCAAAGTACTGGAGCCTCAGCTTCATGATCTGTCCTTCCAATGAGCACTCAGGGCTAATTTCCTTCAGAATGGAGAGGTTTGATCTTCTTGCAGTCCATGGGACTCTCAAGAGTCTCCTCCAGCACCATAATTCAGAAGCATCAATTCTTAGGCGATCAGCTTTCTTGATGGTCCAGCTCTCACTTCCATACATCACTACAGGGAAAACCATAGCTTTAACTATACAGACCTTTGTTGGCAAGGTGATGTCTCTGCTTTTTAAGATGCTGTCTAGGTTTGTCATTGCTTTTCTCCCAAGAAGCAGGCGTCTTTTAATTTCGTGGCTGCTGTCACCATCTGCAGTGATCATGGAGCCCAAGAAAGTAAAATCTATCACTGCCTCCATTTCTTCCCCTTCTCTTTGCCAGGAGGTGATGGGACCAGTGGCCATGATCTTCGTTTTTTTGATGTTGAGCTTCAGACCATATTTTGCGCTCTCCTCTTTCACCCTCATTAAAAGGTTCTTTAATTCTGCCTCACTTTCTGCCATCAAGGTTGTGTCATCTGCATATCTGAGGTTGTTGATATTTCTTCTGGCAATCTTAATTCTAGTTTGGGATTCATCCAGCCCAGCCTTTCACATGATGAATTCTGCATATAAGTTAAATAAGCAGGGAGACGATATGCAGCCTTGCCATACTCCTTTCCCAATTTTGAACCAATCAGTTGTTCCATATCCAGTTCTAACTGTAGCTTCTTGTCCCACATAGAGATTTCTCAGGAGACAGGTGAGGTGATCAGGCACTCCCATTTCTTTAAGAACTTGCCATAGTTTGCTGTGGTCGACACAGACAAAGGTTTCTGCGTAGACAATGAAGCGGAAATAGATGTCTTTCTGGAACTCTCTAGCTTTCTCCATAATCCAGCGCATGTTTGCAATTTGGTCTCTGCTTCCTCTGCCACTTCGAAATCCAGCTTGCACTTCTGGGAGTTCTCGGTCCACATACTGCTTGAGCCTACCTTGTAGAATTTTGAGCATAACCTTGCTAGCATGTGAAATGAGTGCAATTGTGCGGTAGTTGGAGCATTCTTTGGCACTGCCCTTCTTTGGGATTGGGATGTAGACTGATCTTCTCCAATCCTCTGGCCACTGCTGAGTTTTCCAAATTTGCTGGCATATTGAGTGTAGTACCTTAACAAAATCACCTTTTAAAATTTTAAATAGTTCAGCTGGAATGTCATCACTTCCACTGGCCTTGTTATTTGCAGTGCTTTCTAAGGCCCATTTGACTTTACTCTCCAGGATGTCTGGCTCAAGGTCAGCAACCACACTACCTGGGGTGTACGAGACATCCATATCTTTCTGGTATAATTCCTCTGTGTATTCTTGCCACCTCTTCTTGATGTCTTCTGCTTATGTTAGGTCCTTACCACTTTTGTCCTTTATTATGGTAATCTATGCACGAAGTGTTCCTTTCATATCTCCAATTTTCTTGAATAGATCTCTGGTTCTTCCCATTCTATTGCTTTCCTCTATTTCTTTGCATTGCTCGTTTAAAAAGGTCTTCTTGTCTCTCCTTGCTATTCTTTGGAAATCTGCATTCAATTTCCTGTATCTTTCACTATCTCCCTCACATTTTGCTTGCCTTCTATCTCCCGCTATTTGTAAGGCCTCGTTGGACAGCAACTTTGCTTTCTTGCATTTCCTTTTCATTGGGATGGTTTTCGTTGCTGCCTCTTGTATAATGTTGTGAGCCTCCATCCATAGTTCTTCAGGCACTCTGTCCACCAAATCTAAATCCTTAAACCTGTTCCTCACTTCTACTTCCATAAGGGATATGATTTAGATTGTATCTTACTGGCCCAGTGGTTTTCCCTTGTTTCTTCAGATTAAGCTTTAATTTTGCTATAAGAAGCTGATGCTGAGCCACATTCAGCTCCAGGTCTTGTTTTTGCTGACTGTATAGAGCTTCTCAATCTTTGGCTGCAGAGAATATAATCAATCTGATTTGAATGCTGCCCATCTGGTGATGTCCATGTGTAGAGTTGTGTTGTTGGAAAATAGTGTTTGTGATGACCAGCTTGTTCTCTTGACAGAAGAACTCTATTAACCTTTGCCCTGCTTCATTTTGAACTCCAAGGCCAAACTTGCCAGTTGTTCCTTTTATCTCTTGACTCCCTACTTTAGCATTCCAATCCCCTATAATGAGAAGAACATCCTTCTTTGGAGTCATTTCTAAAAGGTGTTGTAAGTCTTCATAGAATTGGTCAATTTCAGTTTCTTCAGCACCAGTAGTTGGTGCATAAGCTTGGTATACTGTGATGTTAAAAGGTCTGTCTTGGATTTGTTCTATCATTTTTGGGATTGCATCCCAGTACAGCTTTTGCCACTCTTTTGTTGACTATGAGGGCCACTCCATTTCTTTTACGGGTTTCTTGCCCACAGTAGTAGATATGGTCATCCGAACTGAATTCGCCCATTCCCGTCCATTTTAGTTCACTGATGCCCAGGATGTCAATATTTATTCTTGCCATCTCATTTTTGATGACATCCAACTTACCCAGGTTCATGGATCTTACATTCCAGGTTCCTATGCAATATTTTTCTTTACAGCATTGGACTTTCCTTTCACTTCCAGGCATATCCACAACTGAGCGACCTTTCAGCTTTGGCCCAGCCTCTTTATCAGCTCTGAATCTATTTGTACTTGTCCTCCGCTCTTCCTCAGTAGCATGTTGGATGCCTTCTGACCTGAGGGACTCCTTCCTCTTCCAGCATCATAACTTTTATATGCCTGTTCTTTTTGTCCATGGAGTTTTCTTGGCAGGGATACTAGAGTGGCTTGCTGGTTCCCGCTCCCGGTGGATCACGTTTGGTCAAAACTATCCACTATGACCTGTCCATCTTGGGTGGCCCTGCCTCATATAATAATAATATATTACTAATACCCCACCCATCTGGCTGGGCCTCCGCAGCCACTCTGGGCAGCTCCCAACAGAATATTAAAAAAGAATAATAATTCATTTTGGTTGGGAGATTTTGGCATGTGTAAAAGATATTTCCTTAGTAATATATTTCCTTGTGGGAACCTGTGTAGTATGTAAATGAGAACTCACAAATATGAACACTCAACATTCAATTTGAATGCATTCTTTGAAGTCCCAGACTGGAAAAAGGCTGTGCAGTTCCATTGATTTAGCTGTGCCTCGAGGAACTGGTGATTACCATACATTAAAAGTCCCCTGCACAACACTTCAAGCACTAAGTAACACTAGATTGAGTTTTTAGCATGTCGGAGGTCAGGATATTCAAACTTAATAATTAAACCATGGCTTTGCTGGAAAAACACCTGAACATCAATTTAGCACCAAACTGTTGCTCATTCTTACAGTTCTTTGAGTTAATAGCGATACAATGTCCAAAACATTAATCTAACAGCATAACAATATCACTGTTTTCTCCTTAAACACAAGTCTACTGCCTGTGTATTTTTTAAGGATTCAGAGAGTGCTAGGTCTCCTTGCACTGTATCACATATGAACAAATCCATTCTTCTTGTTTTGCCCTTGTATGCTTGCCAGCTCTTGTCATGGCAGCTTTTTGGTGAAAGTTAATTGCCGATATCTCTGATAATCACTTCAGAAGTGAGAATCCCATTTAAGAGTACTACACAGTGAGGTCAGTATAAGCAAACAAGCATTGAATAATGCATTGTGTCATCTGCAGCGATTGCACTCAAGGTCAGGGCTGAAGAAGCAATTGACTCTAGATTTCACGTAGTTTGTGGGATAAAAAAAGCACTATGTACATGATGACTTTTTTGACAGTTACTTGGAAAAGGCTAGTACAGATTCAGCCATTTTATATCAATTTGATATCAATTTTAATGCAATATTAAGCCATCCCATTTAAGCTATTGTAAATACCACGTTGAACAGAGGTTTTGTTTGTAATTCTATATTTTTGAATCAGCGGGAAACACCTGTGTTTGTGCTTCTTGATAGTTACTTGTTGTCATGGAGAGAAACATGGGTCAAGTAGTTTAGTCGCCACTCTGATGAGTTTTCTAGATAGCAGCTATAGGATTGAGTTTTGGTCCCCACCCCACCCCTTTCGCTTTAAGTAAGCTTTGGGAGGCAAAAGAACCAGATCAGTTTTGATATTGTGAGTGATACAGTTGTGAAATAATGGACATTAAAATTCGGCATGGGAATAGGTTGAGCTGTGGTTATGTAGACTTACTATGGAGAGAATAAATGCAACCAACACCAGCAAAAGCCATTTTCTTGTATTGCAGGTTTGCAACACTTCAGCAGTCTTCCCCTGCTTGTTAACAACAATTGGCAGAGTGTTTTTACACTTTATTTTTTATTGCAGTTTTCTTTTATTATGCAGGAGTTAAATAATTGATATTTGAATAATCCACACATAATTTATAATTAGTTGCATTGTTACCATTACGCAGCAGACTTGTGTTTAAGGAGAAAACAGTGATATTGTTATGCTGTTAGATTAATGTTTATACCTTAAATCTGTTACAGACTTTATTCTCTTTCTGTCTCAGTAAAGGCATAGGCATAAGTAGAATCTGAACTGCATAATATGCTTCACTTTCCTTGGTCTGCCCTGCCTGAAATAATGCAATTTGTAACCATTCTGAGTAAATAATGTTCTTGTCGAGGAATGGCTGGCTGTTATGTGTACAGCCAAATCCAGCAAGCAGTTTTTGATGGTGCTCTGCAGTTTCCATTGAGAGTGGCTGTGTTTTTGGATCACTATACAGTCATACCTCGGGTTGAAGTAGCTTCAGGTTAAGTATTTTCGGGTTGCGCTCCGCGGTGACCCAGAAATAACGGAGCGCGTTACTTCCAGGTTTCACCACTCGCGCATGCGCAGACGCTCAGAATGATGTCACGCATATGCGCAGAAGTGGCAAATCGCGTCCCGCAGACGTGCAGTTGCAGGTTATGCTCTACTCAGGATGCAAATGGGGCTCCAGAACGGATCCCGTTCGCATCCAGAGGTACCACTGTACTCATTCCAAATTGTAATGCTTTTTTTTTTTGCAGAATACACAAGTTGAACCTGAGTTTTTAGTATATTCTTCTACGTTGCTGAAAATTAGACTGTCAGTTTAAATTCGCTCTAGACATCTCAAGATCAGCTAAGTGAAAGATGGATGTCACTTTTAAGAGCACCTGAGACACAGTCTCCTCTTCTGTCTGTGGACATTTTGATATTAAAGACGAGGAGGGGGGACTCCACTACTTTCAAACATGTTTTTTTGAGTGTTGATGGGCATTTTTTCTCTCTTACTCTGTTTAATGTGTGGTGTCCAAATTAGTTTTCTCTCTGAAGAGTGAAGTGTAACAAGGCAGGGGGTCTTTTTCAGATATCACGGACTCCTTCCCAAGAGTTGAGATGAGGCCATGTCTTCAGATGCACCTGCTTTTTACCTTGAACCTCAAAGCTCAAGTTTTGAAAAGCAAGAACTGTATCAATTAAGCCAATGTGATTCCTTTTCATGAGGAGCTTTAACTAACAAATGCTTCCAATGGTTTGTGAAGTTGGAAAGCTCTCCAATGCCAGAACTTATTTCTGCCATTTCCACAATGCAAGTGCTGTATGATGATCAAACAATGGAAATGGGCTTGTGGTCATTGATGCTTTCAGTATATATCAAAGCGGGAACATACTTCTTCTTGTGACTTCTAGTTAGTAATGCTCCTTTACTCAGGGTATAGAATATCAAGTGCATTAGATTCCTTTTTTTACCACTATATAACCTATGATGTGTAAATACTTAAATGCTAAATGCATAATAATAGTCTCTTAAAATCTAGCCATCTAACTAATGCTGTAACTGGTTAACAGCTTTTAAAAATCCACCCTTTGCTCTTGTTCTGCAAACATATGGTTTATTTTGTTTTTGAAATGAAAATAGCTGTTAGTAAACTGTGGGCCTGTCCTTATAGGTTGCCAAATATCTCTTTGCAACTAAGAGTTCTTGAGAGGGGGACTTGTGACAATATCCTAGTTAACAGCACAAATTAATTTCTTCTGCTGCTCTAGTTAAATCATTATAATACCCACTGATATCTGGAGCAGGCTTATTACCTATTGGCATGACTCAGCCAAAATTAATGAGTCTGCATGACAGTCCTAGGCATGCTTACTCAGAAATAAGTCCCATAACTTCAGTGGGCTTACTTCCAAGTGAGTGTGCTTAGGATCAAAGCCTAACAGTGTTTAAGGTTGACTAAATAATGCCTGAAGCCAAGAGACATAATGATGGAATACTGTTGTAGAGAAACAAGGGAGTTAAAATTGGTTAGATTTAAATTTTGAAATAAGCAAAGGATGCACAATAGCAACACCTGGGGAATTATACAGACACACGTAACCCTGGTCAACTGCCCTATATGGACTCGGTAAATATTTGGATGGAAAAAGCATGGATATTCCATTGTGTGAAACTGTAAACGGAATACGTAAGTAGCATGAAGCACCTGAGGAATAAGTGTTTTGCACTCATCTCTTCAAGGCTCAAAAGCATTTTCTTGCCTTATATACCTGATATTCCTGATGTCCCACCTGCGTTTTCTTTGTGAAAGAGGCATTTCCTGTGTTGTGTCATTACAGCATGACTTCTGGTAAATTCTTTAGTGTTTGTTTACATATGCTAGCTTTTACAAAACAATCTAATGGATGCAATCCACAAGTTCATTGTTGCTGCACAATCTCTATTAATTTCAGTGTGGGGTTTCTTTATTTGTTGTATGTACTGGAAGTTAGAATGAAACAAGCCTTAGGCTCATTTCAGATGTAAGCGGAAACCATGGTTATGTAAATGAGCCATAGGACCCCTCTGGTTTGAGTAGTTTCAGCTTTCCTTTCCCTTGCAATTTTAAACAAGCCACTGTCGCCCATCATGGCAAAGCTCAGGGAATGGTGGTTTGTTTTGAAACCATGGTTAGTGATTTCAGATGCTTACTTGTTATCAAAACATAGTTTAAACACATTTCATGTCCTCTGATCTTTGATGGTGAAAGGAGAGATGGAGTTTTTGAGGGTGAGGCTTACTATGACAAATTTATGTAGTAGGAAACAGGAGCTTTTAGTTACTTCTGAATCAGGCCTTTGTCACCTTTGCTCTTGGTTTAAACGAGACTCATGTACTGTAAAACAGTGAACAAAAATATATGATTTATCCTATTCATTAAGAACAAATGAAGCGAATACAATTTGCCCTTTCTTTGTTGTACACTTTGTCTACTGAACTCTCCAGCAAAGACTGCCATCAAGGGGAAAAGGCAAAGGTGAAATGTGATGTGGCTTGGGTTTCCGATACCCAAAGTCCAAAATCAAATAGCAGTCAAGAGGTTATCTGGATGGCTTACGTATCATGTTGAGTGGTTGTGGTCGGGAGGCAAACCATTATTCTTAAAAATAAAATATTCCAGCATGAGGGTGACCTTGTATCCAGGAGCTTGTGATGAACTGCTATGGGTAACTAGTTAACATGACTGTTCTGTGTCTGCTGGTCCACTTTTTTTCTGCCTGGAATTGCAGTGGACTTAAGGTGTTTGGACAACTGGAATAGTTGGCCAAGAGCAGAACTGGCAATTTTCACAGGCAAGTCATATTAGACAACTTGTAGCAGGATATACAATCACAAACAAATTTTGATGTGCATTGTGCATTCAAGGCAACAAAGAAATTACTTGGTTGTACAGTATTCAATGACACTTTATTTCTGTCTATCCATCACTCTTCCATTTTTAAAAATCACAATACCCTCTATTTTTCCAAATTAATGTGGGGTTTTGGATGTTCATTGGCTTTCAGATATCTTGAAAAGCCTTTTAGAAGATAGAGAGGTTTACATGAACTTTCTCTTTGAAAATTGAGCTGTTTCTTTGAGGATGGGCAGTTAAAATTGGGAAAAGTTACAAGTTATGTTCAAATATAAAAGCTGTGTGTATCCAGTTCGTTCATCTTGCCCCATTCCTGGGAGCTTTGCTCCTGGTTTACTGGGAAGGGGAAGCTGCTTCACAGAATAATCTGTTTCTGGTGCCTCAAATGCAGCCTGTATTACATCAAATGGAAAGAATTGGCCACACTGATCCAATTCAAGGGTGAAATGTTTGTTATGCTATAGTGTTGCTTAGCACACACTTCATGTGGGCATAACTACATAGACAAAATGCGATTGTAGTGATATTTTTTCACATGTGTTGAATTGCCTAGATATTTTCACATTCTATTCTCAAAATCCAAGGTACACATTTTGGTGCAATATTTTAAACACCATAAACCAGTGTCAGTTCTTCCACTGGCTTACACGGTGGCTATGTTTTTAGGTTTAGTGTAGGTTCATAAGTTCTTATGAAATAGTACCGTAACTACCTAGGGGTGTGTATCCTCTTCCACTCATTCTCACTTAAACCTGCTTCTCAATACGTTTTGCATTTCAAATTGCTGCCGAGTTGTGATTTCATGAAATTCTCATTTGGTCTGGAGAGTAGTAGAAAATTCATCCTGCTTAAAATATTGACATAACTGGTGGTGGTGTTAGCAACAGTGGGCAACAGCTACCAAACAGTTTCTGAGATCTGATCACAAAAAGATACCTTGATTTCTCCCCACCCCCGCAAATGTTTTGTATCCTAGTAATACAAAACTATATTGCAGACTGGTTCTGAAGCTCTAGCAATCCCTATGCAATGTCTTCCAAATCTAACAGAAAAAAATTGTGGTGGCAAAATTGTGTCAGCAAAATTATTTTTCCACTTCCAACATCCATCTGGATGTTTATGTGGTTCTCTTTTGTGTTCATATATGATGGTTCTAGTGACAGGCTATACTAAGCACAGTTATAAGTTATTGTATTTCTGTATAAAATGGAAAATAGTGTACTTTTTTTGCTAAATGTTGGCAGTTTTTAAATAAAAATATCTTCCCAGTCTTCTGTCTGACCATATATTGAAGTTCAGTTTAGTTTCTTCTTTGTAATATTGTTCAAGTCTACTAATCTCTGGAGTGCCTGACTTCTTAAATCTGTAGGAATACTGGAAGCTGCCTTGGAATTCTGGAATCAAACCATTGGCTTGGCATGGTCTCCTCTGACAGGCAGTAACTCTCAAGGAAGCGTCCCCAACCCTATTGGGACATGCCAGGGATTGCGCCTGGCTGTCTGCTCTACCAGGGAGCTACAGTCCTCCTCAGAATTAAAGTAAGTGCCAGCAGTGAAGATCAGCCTCTCAGAGCAATTAATTTATAGCCTGCATATTCATAATGGAATCATAGCCATTTCCATGGGTCTGAACCGTTTTCAGTGCAGTGGGAATCAGTTTGCATTAGTCCCTCAGAAACGAGCAGCATTGGGTGTGAATATATCTCTTGGCATAGATTGCAAAGTGTGCAGGACTTGCACTGAATGCCTCATTTCAGTCCCCTGAAGGATGGCTGCCGCTTAAGAGAGAGGTGACACTGTAATGCCAGGAGGCTAAGTGTTGAAGGCTCCATATGCTTCTGACTGACAGCTGTCACATGGGACTGGGGCTTAAGGGTTTGACTGGAAATAATTATTAGTGTTGGGTCAAGTCCGTTTCATATGCCACTCAGCTGTCATAAATCTGCCATATGCTGCTGTAGCAGAGCTAAGGTGATCAGTTCTGATTAGGCTTTTCATTACTTATCTTCTTAGTCTCTAACACAGGACTGGCAAAAGACAATTTGGCACCTGAGGCAAACCACAAAATGGTGCCCATCCCCCACTGTGGAAGAAGGGGTGAGTGTCGCTCTTCCTCTAGAACAAGGGGGCAATAAACATCTTCCTAGAGAACAAGGGCAGGAGCCTCCTATTTCCCCAGAGGATGCTGCAGAGGCAGGATTGGGCCAGCAGGCTGCCAAGGAGGAGGCAGATCCAACCTCCAAGGAATGTGTCACAGCAGCCACAGCAGCACTGCATTTCCTGGAGGCTGGATCTGCCCCCCTTGTGGATCCTGCTGCCTGAGGCGCTTGCCTCACCGTGCCTCACGGGTAGATTGGTGCTGCTCTAACAAGATGGAGGTCTTTGGCCAAAGCAGAGTGCAGCAAGGCCCACTAAGGCAGACAGACACCCTTTCCTCCCCTGGAGCCAAAGGCTTTTGATACACAGCCCCATTTAGCTTTTCCCCCACTTAGAATCATAGAATCATAGAGTTGGAAGAGACCACAAGGGCCATCGAGTCCAACCCCACAAGAATATCATGGGGCACCTTGTCAAATGCCTTGCTGAAATCAAGGTAGGCTACATCCACTGCGTTCCCTTCATCTACCAGGCTTGTAATTCTGTCAAAAAACGAGATCAGGTTAGTCTGACATGACTTATGTTTCAGAAATCCATGCTGACTATTGGTGATCACAGCATTCCTTTCTAGGTGCTCACAGACTGTTTGCTTAATGATCTGCTCCAGAATCTTCCCTGGTATTGATGTCAGACTGACTGGGCGGTAATTATTTGGGTCCTCTCTTTTCCCCTTTTTGAAAATAGGGACAACATTTGCCCTCCTCCAGTCTGCCGGGACTTCGCCTGTTCTCCAGGAATTCTCAAAGATGACTGCCAGTGGTTCTGAGATCACATCTGCCAGTTCTTTTAATACTCTTGGATGCAGTTCATCTGGCCCTGGAGACTTGAATACATCTAAACTAGCCAAGTATTCTTGTACTATCTCCTTAGTTATTCTGGGCTGTGTTTCCTCTGCTGAATCATTTGCTCCAAATTCTTCAGGTCAGGCATTGTTTTCTTTATCGGAGAAGACTGAGGCAAAGAAGGCATTGAGGAGTTCAGCCCTTTCTGTGTCCCCGTTTGCATTTCACCATCTTCTCCTCTGAGTGACCCCACTGTTTCTTTGTTCTTCCTTTTGCTACGAACATACCCATAAAAGCCTTTTTTGTTGCTTTTAACCTCTCTAGCAAGCCTGAGTGCATTCTGTGCTTTAGCTTTTCTGACTTTGTGTCTACACGTACTGGCTATTTGTTTGAATTCCTCTTTGGTGGTTCCCCCCTTTTCCATTTTTTGTACACATCCTTTTTTAATCTTAACTCAATTAAAAGTTCTTTAGATAGCCACCCTGGCTTCTTTAGGCACCTTCCATGTTTCCGTCTCATTGGTATTGCCTGAAGTTGTGCTTTTACTATCTCCTTCTTAACAAACTCCCAGCCATCATGAACTCCCTTTCCTTTTAGTATTACTGTCCATGGGATCTCACCCAGCACTTCCCTAAGTTTTATGAAGTCGGCTTTCTTAAAGTCAAGAAATTGAGTCCTAGTATGCTTGGCTGCTCCTTTCTGCTGTATAGTAAACTTCAGAAGAGCATGATCACTCGCGCCTAATGATCCTTCCACTTCTACCCCACTAACCAGGTCATCAACATTGGTTAGGACCAGATCTAAAATGGCTGTTCCTCTTGTTGCTTTTCCCACTTTCTGGACAATGAAGTTGTCTGCAAGGCCAGTGAGGAATCTGTTTGACCTTATGCTCTTGGCTGAGTTTGACATCCAACAAATATCCGGGTACAGTGGTGCCCCGCAAGACGAACGCCTCGCAAGACGAAAAACCCGCTAGACGAAAGGGTTTTCTGTTTTGGAGGCGCTTCGCAAAACGAATTTCCCTATGGGCTTGCTTCGCAAGAAGAAAGCCCATAGGGAAATCTCCGGGGACCTCTTTTAAATGCTAGCGGTGGGGAGCAAAGCCTTCCCCCCCCCTCCGGCCTTCAGAAGAGATCCAGGAAGGCCGGCGGGGGCCGAAAGGCTTTGCTCCCCACCGCCAGCATTTTAAAAGCAGTCCAGGATAGCAGGGAAGTGCTTCCTGCTATCCCGGATGGCTTTTGAAGGCAGGCGGGGGAAGCAAAGACTTTTGCCCCCCGCCCGCCTTCAGAAGAGGTCCTGGACCTCTTCTGAAGGTCGTGGGGGGCAAAAGTCTTTGCTCCCCCCTGCCTGCCTTCCCGGGAGAGCGGAGAAACGCAGTGCGTCTCTCCGCTGTCCCGGACGGCTTTTGAAGGCAGGCTTTTGAAGCCTTCGCTGCCGCCCGCCAGCATTTTAAGATCACCCAGGACAGCGGAGAAGTCTCCGCTCTCCCGGGAAGGCAGGCGGGGGGGGGGAGCAAAGACCTTCGCCCCCCCCCAGCCTTCAGAAGAGGTCAGGGGACAGACTGTCCCCGGACCTGGTCTGAAGGCGGTTTCCATAGGAACGCATTGATTTTCAATGCATTCCTATGGGAAACCGTGCTTCGCAAGACGAAAAACTCGCAAGACGAAAAGACTTGCGGAACGAATTAATTTCGTCTTGCGAGGCACCACTGTAATTGAAGTCCCCCATTACTACTATCTCCCTTCCTTTTGCATGCTTGGCCATCTGTTCCAGGAAGGCATCATCTATGTCCTCCGTTTGGCTTGGGGATCTATAGTAAACTCCCACAATGAGGTCCCTGTTATTCTTCTCTCCCTTAATTTTGACCCAAATGCTCTCACTTGGGCTTTGAGGTTCTAAATCTTGGATCTCTTCACAGGTATACACATCCCTGACATATAACACCACTCCTCCTCCTTTCTTGTCTTCCCATCCTTGGGTCCACAGATGCTGTTTGATCACCCCCAGCCCCAGTCAGCATGGTGGCCTTTGGCCAGGGCTGGGGGGAGGCTGTAGTCCCAACAACATCTAGAGCAGAGAGAATGAGAATGAATCCACAAGCCATACACGACTCCTGGGCTGCACATACATTGCATCTCCTCCTCCTCACCTGCCAGCATTGCAGGATCTGACCATGGCAAAGAGTTCCAAAGATGTAAGGTTCACCCTCGATGTGTCAGGATCTTACCTGGACAGGTGTGCTCTGTTTTGGTTTTTTTAAAAAACAACCCAAGGGACCATGCAGATTTGCTAACAGACCCAAGAAACAGACTGAAAATATTTTCTCAAATTTTTATTAATGTACACTTCAAATATAAAACAGCAAATATAACCTTAGTACATGGTGTGCTTCTATGGCTCATATGAATGCAGCCTTAAACACACATTAATATAGGTTCCTAAAACACATTTCCTGATGCTCTAAACTTAGCATTAAAAATAAACTATATTAAAGTCTACATGATGAACCATAAGACATAATAGTCAATAGATCAATCCAACTAGCAGGCACAGGTTCCTACCCATCATTGTAGCTTGGCACACTGGTTGCGGTGAGCCCAAATAAGCTATCTTATTTATTATTTTAATTAGACTTCTGACGTACCCAATTTTTATGCACTTTAAATTGATACAATTTTAAAAGCTACTACTTTTAAAAACAACAACAAAACAAACAAAAAAAACCCTGCCCGGCCATTAACTCTGCCTAAACATTTACAAAATTTCTGACTCCTTATTCTTCCATCTTCTTTGAAATGACTGGAAACCCTGAAGGGTCTCAGTAAGAACAGATTTATTGGTTCCATCTCAATCCCTGTGACTTCCTGTACACGCAGCCTTCTCATTTCAGTAGCGCTTGACTTGAATGAATGCAAAAATTAAAACATGCTGGCCAGACTCATTCATCTGTTGTGCCCCTGACCTATAGCGGGGGTTATATTGTAATTCTAGTTGATCAGTCTGATGGAAGCTGAGGTAAGAGCATTTCCTAGTGACTGGAAGGTACGGTAATATGGTATAATATTAAAGCAAACCATGCTGATCCTTTTTTAAAAATAAAAAATAAAAAAGTCCAAGCCCTGTGATTAGAGGGAGACCTTGAAAACTGCCAATGGATTTACAATAACAGAAACAAATAGATGGATACTGTTCTGTACAGAGCACCATTCCTATGAAGTACTGCAATACACGTGTTGGACATGGCAGACGTGAGCATGGGAACCTGTACCCCTCCAAATATTGTTGGACTCTACTTCATTGCTGACTGAGGCTGGTGGTTTCCAAAAAGATCAAGGACCACAGGTTCTCCAAGAATGGTTAACGAATAAAACTTTTTAATGCTAACTTTTTGCAATATGCTAAATATTAGGAAGAACTTTCTGGCAGTAAGCTGTTTGACAGCAGAAGGTGATGGATTCTCTCTTTCACAGGAGGCTTTTAAGCAGAGGCTGAATGGCCATCTGTCCTGGATGCTTGAGCTGAGATGCCTGCATTGGTGGGGGCTGGACTAGATGACCCTCAGGGTCCCTTCCAACTCTGCAGTTCTGTGATTCAACAGTACAAGAGGGAAAATATCTGGACACAATATGAATTATTGGCATGGCTAAGGAATATGAAGAGCTGTGACTTTGACACAAAAGTTTTGTTGTTTTTTTAAAAACCTGTGAGTCACAATTATTCTATCTTAAGGTTCATGCGGCATGTTTCTGCCAATGTGATTTATTTTAGATCCTTATATGCTGAATGAAGTCTGAGATGTCGTGCAATGGGTTTCCTAGGAGATTTCCAATCTAGGTCCTAATCAGCTCCATATCTGTTTAGCTCAGAAACATTGCCACAAGTAGATTTAAGCAGTTTTTCAGTAATCTGGGGAAGATTTGAGTTTTTGTCAGAACAAACATATATATATTTACTATTCAATGAGTTCAACAGGTCTTACTACAGCATAATTGGTTAATGGATTACTATCTGAAGTGCTTATGCTTATATGTGTTATGCCCATTGTTTGTTTATTTAAATTCTGGAAATAATATATTTTGGGTCCCTTTCCTATATTTCAAGGGCTTTGATATTTTGTAAGTTATTCTGAGAGCCTTTTGGGTCAAGAGGGGTAGAAATGCTTTAACTCCAGGATAACTATTGTGGTGCCCTGCAGGTTTTGTCATCTATAATTTCCAGGCAGCCCTGGCCAATAGTCAGGGATGATGGGAGTTGTAGTCCAAAACATTTGAAGGGCACCATGTTGGCTACCCCGCTTTAAATAAATTAAAAATTTTTTGTAGACACACAAACATATTTGCCACTGTTGCTTCCTGTGGAAGCATAATGGTTTAACTGGTCAGCTAAATGCCCTAGAAGCTTTTGAATGTAGCCTGAGTGTTACTGTAACTTAAAAAAAATGGTACTTTTTTTCAGTCATGCTATTTTCATCCCAATGTGGCCATTATGACCTCAACATTAGTAATACAGTGCCTGTTGTTGGTAATCAGTTGTAGGAGTGACCACATCATTTTTTCAGTTTAACAAGCGTTAATCACACTTTCTCACAAAGAGCTTAAAGTGAGGAAGAACCAAGAGTATGTGGTCCCCTTTAAAGGACTACATTTATTTAGAAACAGAGTAAGTGTGTGATAGGTTTATTTAACTGAATACAATCTTCTTCACAAGTCAGAAATGTTTTCCTATATATAGTGTGTGACTGAACAAGACAGAAGACACATCTTCCTGAATAAACTACACAATGCTATAGCAGCCATAGTTTCCAACATCAATCACTGGATGATTTCAGTTTTGTTATTGACAAAAGTGTTCAGAAACAACGATCAGTGAATTTTATATAAGTTTACTCAGAAGTAAGTCCCTTTGAGAGTGAGAAAGCAGTTTTATCCCTCAGGTGTAAACTTTGCTTGAGGACGTGGGTGGCAATTCAACAAGTCTGGCTTTCCGGCACTTCCTTGTCCAGCTGCTTTCCCCGTGAGCTTTGGAGCTTAGGCAGGGAACACAGGAGCAGCTGCACTTCAAGTGGCCTCCGATGTCCTGCCCCTGGCATACGCGGAGCGGGGCTGCCCTGGGCTGGCCAGGCCCTCGTGAAGGCCACACTGGCATGCAGCAGCTGGCCAGGCACCCGGCCGGCGGGCATCCATGGCAAAGAGCAGGCAGCCTGAGGGAGTGCTGGCCTCGCGCCAGCTCAGGCCACGGGCAGCTGCTCTCCCTCGGCACCGGCCGCTTTTCTCGGGGCTGCAGAGAGGGGTCTCCTCCAGGCAGGGCCGGATTTATGTATCAGCTAAGTAGGCTGAAGCCTAGGGCCTCTAGATCTAGGGGGCCTCGCCAGCCTGCCTGCTCCCCAGTGCCGCACAGTATTCCCTCTTCCAAAATTGCAAACCAAAGACTTCATGAGAAGGCAGGGCAACTCGGGCCTCTAGCTCTAGGGGGCCTCGCCAGCCTGCCTGCTCCCCAGCACCGCACAGTCTCCCCTCTCCCAAAATTGCAAACCTATGACTTCATGCGAGGGCATTTCTCCCCCATTTCAATGACATTTTGCTTCAAAGGGAAAGGCGGACTTGGACATCATCTTCCTCCATAATCCTCTGAGAGGTCATGTACTCAACTGGGATACCACCCTCCCCCATGATCCTTGGGATATACAGTCAAGTACACAGCACCCCTCTCTTGAGGGAAACAACCACTGATAGGTTTCCTGAGGCTGGTGTTCCCACAGTCCATCCTCGGAAAGGCCAGAAGGCAAGGATATGCATTGATAATTTTCTTGTTCTTGGCGGGTATTTAAGGTGGCGGGTATTTAAGGTGTTGGGAACCTGATCTGATATCCAGGGCAAGTTGATGAACTTGGGTAACCTCACGACTCCCCCCGCTCCTTGTGACATGATGAAGATGTATCAACGATGTATCAATGATGGTTCTGGATATGTATTCTGGGTAGGGAGGGAAGGTCTTCAAAGAGCTTGTAACCCATATTTGGGGTTCTTACTCTGTGTGGAGACCTGTTGCGCAACAATAAAGATTGTGGTCTACTGACTGCTGTTTTGCTCCTCTATTTGGCTTCTTCCGCTAACTACAGAAACCTACGGGTCCTTTCACCCTGACGAGTATCCTTGCACCCCAGAATTTTCCATCTCAGAATCCAGAGCCAGCAGGCCCAGAGAGTCAACAACCAGCTGCACAGCCTTCCTCAGCTCAAGGGTCAGGTCAGTAGTGGTACGTGCTACACTTTAATCAGTGGAAGGCTGCCTGGAGCAGATAAGACTAGGCAAGCAAGCTCTCCCAAGTCGCTTCCATTCCTTCCCTCCTTCTTGGCTTGAACAGAGCAAGGCAAGCACATGTGACTGGCACTGGCCTCACCCCTCCCAGGCAGAGAAGTCTATCTTTCACACTTCAGAAAGCCCTGTTGGTGCCTGCAGCATGCACTGCAGATTGCCCACAGGCAGAGAGAGGCCTTGAGGATCAGGGAAGGGATCCTCGGAGGGATCCAGAACTACCTGTAGAAGGCAGGAGGCCAGGCTTCAGCTTGGTAACTGGACCTCATCCTGAGGGCGGACAGAAGTATAGGGATCAGTTCAGGGTCAGAGGAACTGCGTTTTGTCTTATTTTATTTGTGCCCGGTGGTGTTTTCCTTTTCTGTGTTTAATTTAAAGTGCCTTTTGTGTTTAAAATCCTGTTACTTGTAGATAGTCAAGAAAATATTTGTTCTTTGTTTAAAAGCCCAGTCTAGTGCTGTGCCTACAGTCTCACCCGCTCTGCCCTCTACCAGTGCCTTAAGAAAGGTTCTGGGAGGGGCAAAGCCCCAAAACGTGCAAGTGCCAACCCTCTAGGAGAAACACAAAGTTAGGGGTCCAAACCCCAGGAGTCAGCCAGAGGGACTCACTACCCCTCAAGAAAGGCATAGGGAAGTCAGTGAGTGGTGGCAGCTACTGAAGAGTGACAGAAGCCCGAGTTTACCCAGTTGAAGATTAATTTTTATTCTTATTTTTAGATTCTAATCTAAGTATGAGTTAAAGATTTAAAAGTGGCGCTAGCAAGCGCAAGAGACAGAGACTCGGAAATGCTATGATAATGAAGTTAAGACCAATCACTACTTTCGTGCATCAACCACTCAGTGAAGCAACAAGAGTCAGCAGTGAAGCTATTCAGTCTGAACCAAATACAAGCATTCAACCAGACAAAAATCTCCCTGAAAGAGAAACAGGGAAGCAGGATGTGGAACAGCAAGACGATTATGAGGAAGCAGCCATGAAAATATAGAACTAATTCAACAGTCACTTACTGGGCAGGGAGAGGCTAAAGAGCCACAAGAAAAGAATGTGAATAGTCAGATTTTGCAGTTCACACCTGATATGATAGTAGGCCAAGTCCAAGGTGTTCCGGATGCAAGAGAAAGATGATGCCAAACAGATCTACCGTACCAGATGTTGGTTTGTGGTCAGAATAATCACATGAGAAAGTATCCTATTGGGTAGAGAGGGGTCCCTCTCAAGTTCTGCATCATCGTGGACCATTTTCAAATTCCAAATCAGTGTACAAAAAGCAGTCCAGGTTTTGCACAAAAGCTTTTTTTTTTTATCCAACAAAAGTAAATGGGGAAACATATAGCCGAGAGTGGCTTGCATATTCTCCCTCAAAAGGGCAGATTTTTTGCTTTGTTTGTAAACTCTTTCCAGACCTTGCATCTTCTTCCACAGTTTGATGACTGGCACAACCCCCATCTTATCCAAAGTCATGAAAACTCAGAGGCATAGGAATGCCATGTTGGCCTGCCTAACAAGGGAGCGCAGGGAAACGTTTACTTCCAAGCTAGAGAAACAAATAAAAGCAGTACAGCAATACTGGCAGCATGTCATGGAATGATTGCTGTAATATGCACTCTTGTAGAATGAGGCTTACCATTCGGGGAGACGATGAACACTTTGGATCACCAAATAATGGTCTTTTAGAACTAGTGGCAAAATTTGATCCATTTTTACATGCTCCTATCAATCGGTATGGGCATTATGGATCAGGCAATCCCTCTTATTTGTCAAAAACTATATGTGAGGAAAATTTTCAGCTCATGGCAAAAAAAGTTAAGGATGCAATTCTGGCTGATGTGAGAAAGGCTGGATATTTCAGCTTTTCAGTAGATTCCACTCCTGACATTTCACATACTGATCAGTTGACTTTATTTATCAGATATGTATCACCTGAAGATGGTTTGCCAGCTGAGAGGTTTTTAATTTTCCTTGAGCTGAAAGACCACTCAGGGGAAAGCATGGCTGATTTAGTGTTCAACTATTTTACTACTGAGCTTGAAATTGACTTTAGAAAATGCCATGGGCAGTCTTATGACAATGCTGCCAACATGGCTGGCAAGTACAATGGTATGCAGCAAAAAATCATCTTAAAAAAACAATTTGCAAAATTTATTCCATGCGCAGGTCACTTTTTAAATCTGGTGGGCTGTTCAGCTGTGGATTGCTGCCTTGATGCAGTGAACTATTTTGGCATTATCAGTGAAATTTATACCTTCTTTTCATCCTCCACAAAGAGATGGGCAGTTCTAAAATCATTTTTGCCACCTCAGTCTAAAGTGCCTTAATATTTGTCAGACACTAGGCGGGATGTACACGCAAAAGCCACAGAAGCTGTTTTGGAAAGTGCTATCACCGATGCCCTCAGTCATTTGTACTCTGATGTTAAGGGGAAGGGGGAGACCAGGCTTCAAGCTAACAATCTTTTGCAGAAAATGGAAGAACTGGAATTTGTGTTTATGCTGCATTTTTGGGTCCCTGTGCTTGTTCATTTTCACATAGTCAGCAAAGCCCTTCAGAAATCAGACCTGTTATTGAGTTATTGTGCAAGTTTGTACAGTTCACTCCTGGATTTTAAAGGAAAATTAGACTTGTTTTTGATGAGCTTGAGAAACAAGCAAAAGCCACCTTGCCAAATGTCAACTACAAAACAAGGAGACAAAGAGTGAGGGAACGGCAAAGAAATGACGGAAGTGCACCTGATGCCTCAGATGCACTATCTTCAAGAGACAGGTTTAGAAGAAAATCATTTATTAGATGCACTTGAAGCCAATTTAAAAAGTAGTGTGCACAACTGTTTGCCATTCTTGCTAATTTGACAGCATCTAAGCAAGAAATTAAGCAAGGTGTTGAACTGTTGATGAAAGAAAACCCAGAAGATATTGACCTGAAACCTGTTGATGAACTTTTGCACTTTCACCTGTACGTGACACAAAGCCATAGGCTTACAGCAGAGCACTCTCTGTCTCATACAGACCTTTATCAAATTATATACAAGGAAAAAATTCAGATAGCCTTTCCTAATGTGGAAGCAATCCTGTGGCTATTTCTTAGCTTTATGGTCACTAACTGCTCAGGAGAGAGTTTTTCAAGACTCAAAAGAATTAAAAATGAAATAAGGGCCACAATGTCTCAAGAGAGGTTGTCCACACTGAGCATTCTGTACATTGAAAG
This sequence comes from Podarcis gaigeae, assembly GCF_964106915.1. NCBI lineage: Eukaryota > Metazoa > Chordata > Lepidosauria > Squamata > Lacertidae > Podarcis > Podarcis gaigeae. Next base: position 1,108,747 of record NC_139687.1, on the reverse strand, counting down.
TGACACACTTAGACAAATTTTGATGAAGTTTTGGATGATTTTGCTATGAGGAAGGCTAGGAAAAAACCATTTTAGCCTTACTGTATTTGATGGTTGTAGTTTACTTCCATTTTAAAACTGACTTTTTAATAACAGCATAAAGTAGATTCTAAAAGTGGCACACTGTCAGGTAATCATCATCATATTATTTACACTTCCCAGGCAATATAATTTGTAAGCTCAAGGTGTGTTTTTTAAGGATAACATTACAGCTTCATTTTCCTAAAACATTATACTTATTCCACAACAGGTTTACAAAGTTCAGTAAAGTGGTACCTCGGGATAAGAACTTAATTCGTTCTGGAGGTCCGTTCTTAACCCGAGGTACCACTGTAATTGCAAAAGTTTTTCAGTGTTAATTCTATGCATTTTTAAAAATCACCATGGTATTAAGTTCACAATAACATCTTATGTCCTTTATGAGAATTGCAGAATTTTAAATCCCGTCCTCATCCTTCTCTTCAGCAATCTTGTTTCGAACTCTTCCATTTCCTTCGAGTCCGGAGGGGGGGCTGGCAGCCAGGGCTCCGCGCTGAGTGAGGGGAACCCGGCCCGCCGCCCTCTTCTCCTCGGCCCCTTTGCCTCTCCTCCCCAGGCCTGCGGGCGACCCAAGCGGCGGCCGCCTCCTCCTCCTCCTCCTCGCCGGCCCCTCGCCGCCGCCTCCTTCGGGGCCGAGCGTGAGGAGCGCGGGCGGGCGAGCGGGCGAGCGCGGAGGCGGGCGGAGGGCGGAGCGGAGGGCGGGCGGGGAGGCGCTGGCCGGGAGGCTGCGGAGCCGAGCCGGGGCGGAGCCGGAGGAGGAAGATGGTGGAGCGCCAGGCCGGGCGAGCGGCTCCGCGGAAAGCTGCTTTCCAGGTGGGCCGCCCAGCCCAGCGCCGCCGCCGCCGCCGCCTCGGCCTCCGCTGGGCGCCCTGAGTGCGGCGGGCGCCGCGGCTCCCCAGACAGGTAAGGGCCGAGAGATGCGCGGCTCCCTCGGGGCCGAGAAGGGGCTGTGGGGAAGCAGGCGCCGCCCGCCCGGCAGCCCCAGCGGCCCGCTAGGGAGGCAGAGCCGCCGGGTCTCCTCAGCCGCGGGAATGGCGCGGGGGCTCCTCGCTCGCTCGTCGGGCTGCGGGCATCTCGGCGGCGGGGGGGGGGGGGGCGCGGCCGGGTCTCCGCCTTGCCTGAGGCTGCGGGGCCCGCCAGGTGCCGCATCGGAGGGGAAGCCGACCTCCCTCCGTCGGAGCCGCGGATGCGCCTGCAGCGCCCGGCAGCCGCCGCCTCCTCCTCCTGGCGGGGGTGGGATGGGGGCTCCGCCCGGGCGCCTCCCTGGGGCTTTCTCCCCTTTCTTAAAGGCTCGTTTTGAGAAGACTTGGCGTAGCTCTCCAATGGCTGTAACGTCAGATTTTTAAAAATGCTTCTAGACCATAATATCTCAAAAGGAACGGTACCCACCGCCAAGAATGAACGGAAAGGCTCCCCCTTTTCTTGCCTCCGAACAATCCTTCATATTAAATGTATGCAAATGCAGGGGTGAGGGGCAGATCAGACATGTGACATAAATTTCTCGCCTCAAAGTATGCTGCTTATTTTGGTATGGATGTGCGCATCCATCAATATGCATTTAGGCATCCCTTTGTTTATGTATTTCCAGAGACCCATCTCCATCATCCGAACAATATCTGAGTCACAGTACCTTACATTCTACTGCACTGCTGTCAAAATGCGAAGTGTTTTTTCTGTGTTTGCAGCCTGTGCCTCTCATACCTCCAGAAGCACACATACAATGCCATATTTATTGCAGGCTGAGAAATGGAGAAAAAAGTACAGTATTGTATTTTTGTTGCTGCATTAACAATAACACAAAACAGGAACCATTTCTCCTTTGTCTTGAATCTGAAAGTCATTTCAGAAACTTAGTATATCAAGCATATCCAGCATATCCCTAGTGGCATTTTTTTTTTGTATTTTTGGGGGGGAGCTGTGAAGGGGCAGATCTGCATAACATCCATGCATCTCCATCCCTAAACATATTAAGACCAAAATCCTACGCATGCTTTCTTGGAAACAAGTCCTGTGGGTTTTGCTTATGAGTGAGCAATGACAGGACTGTGCTGCACAGCTGTGGTCCTTCATACACCGAGTGTCACATAAGCAACAGAAACCACAGTGTGGCTTACTTTTGAGTAAATATATAGCAGGTAGGACTATGTATGACCAGTTAAAGAAAGTACAGTTAAATCCATGGGGGATATTCCCAGTTGTGTGATTGACCATGACCTCAAATTAAATCAATCTTTGTAATAATACTGTCCAAGATTTGATTGTCTTTTAATTCTAACTTATATACAGTGCTATTTTTCTAGAAAAAGGGGTGCTGGAACCCACCATGAACACCTCACTTGTTCTCTTATAATGGCAATGGTGCCCAGCTGAGAGGTGCCAGAACTGAGTTCAGGCGAGTTCCAGCTGAAAAAAAGCCCTGGGTATATATTTATTCTAAATAGGCAATCTAGGGTTCCTCATCACCACTGAAAGTCGTGCTGTTAGCCTGTTTTAAAGCACAGCATACTAGCCAATAGTATTTAGAAAATGAAAGCAAAACAGGAGTACTGTGTATATAGCTTTATTGTAGCACTACATTTTCTGTATATGCCTCTGTTGCAGCTTTTTTGAGAGCAGTTTTGCTTTTAAGTTTGAAATTTAGAAAGTATGTACACGTCAGCTTCTTTTTGTCCTGCTGTGTTGTACCTTTAATACCTTGACTAGCAGAAATTCAGCAGGTGACTTTCTTTATGGTTTGTAGGTTCTGCATTGGGGAATACTGCTACATTTCTCTTTTTATCTTAGCTGTAACAGTTTTAGGAATCCCATCACTAAAAAGTGGGCATGCTTAATAGAAAGTTGGGTTTCGTTGTGGGAGATAATAGACTCAAATACTATGGAGGTAACTGAGTGGCTTTGGGCTAATCATGTTAACTTCAGATGGTGTTTATGAGACTATGCAGTACATTGTGATAAAGTTGAAAGCCAGGTTGATTGAAAATATCTATTGTATCTGAAGAAGTGTGCATGCACACGAAAGCTCATACCAAGAACTGACTTAGTTGGTCTTTAAGGTGCTACTGGAAGGAATTTTTTTGTTTTGAATATCTATTGTGTTTGCTATAAAATGATTGAAGAATGGTTGCAGTAATCTGAATTTAAAAGTGCCATAAACATCAGATTTGAACTGGTTTGGCCAAGTAATAGTAGTACTAGACATGTATCCTATAATTCATGGAGGTATAATGCCTCTTTTGTAGCTGTTCTAGCTTGCAGCTACATTTTTGTTATGCACTAATGCGCCTGGCTTGATTTGAAATAGGAGTAATGTCTTTTGACTGTTGTTTTGTCTTCAATGTAAAGCCTCGCATTTTAGAAAGCTGGTATAGAAAAGATATTTGTAGTTTGAGTCATTGGTTGATTCATTGAAAGATTGCCAGGGGATTTAGACTCTAAGAAGAGAGTGCTGCTTGAGAGAAGTAGAAATGTTTTTCATATTGCATGCAGAAAATTTATTTTGTATTAGCTCAAAATGAATTCTGTTTGAAAAATGTACTGTTCTTAAAGCTATGATCCGAAGCATACTTGCTTGAAATCAGTTGAATATCTAAATGGATGCATTTAATACTGAGTTATAAACTTAAATTTTTTGAAGCTTCTAAGTGGTTTTTTAAAAATTGCAAAAATTGCAAAACCAGCAATAAGTAAAAAAAAAAAAGCAATAAAATTCATTGGGAAAAACCCTCTAAACATGAATATGTAAAGTGGAAGGCAGCGATGTTACTTTTGCTTTTGTAATAATTGTTTTTTATTTGCTGGGATTAAAATAAAATTTAAAAATATGTAATGTATTAAATCGTTAAGAATAAGTATTTAAAGAGCTGAACTGTTTGATCATTGTCATTCTCAGTTCAACCCTTAATTGTCTTTAAGCTACATAGCTGCCTCTCTGATGTCTGATATCTTATAAAAGAAGCCTTAAGAATGAAAGGTGATACAAGAGACATTACACATACTTCTAAAAATCAAGAAAATCTTTAATAAAAATAGAAAAGAAGAATGAAAGGTGTTGTCTGTGACCTTCAAGGAAATTTACAAAGGTATCATTGACTAAATGTGGGGAACTGACCAAAGCAGGCCGCCCAGCTTGCCAGCATGGAAAGGCAGGAGATGAAGGTCTTCCTTCCCCTCAAGGTTTCACAGAAGGTTGTTCTGACTCACAATCACTGAATTAATTTGAACTCTGCATTTAAGAAATTACAACAGTGCACCATTGCAGCATTTTAGATATAATACCTCTTCATTCTTCCCCTTCCAGTTCCATCCTGCAGCAGCACAAAATGAAATTTAGGTCTCTTCTACATAAACTCAGGCCACCTATTACAGAGTTCTTTCTGTGTGCATTTCTATAGGGTGTTTCTCCACCTTTTTCAAAAAACCAAAATCATCTCTGTGGGCAGAGCAAGACCAGATGGAAATGGAGGTTATTCAGACCTTTCTCATCTGGTCCCCAGAGGACCCCATATGTTTTCTCTCATATATATAAATGGTAGAAGAAGCTTCAAAAGGTTGCTCTAGAGCTGAAAAAAACGATCAAAGGGGAGAGGATTAAGCACGCTCTCTACTTTCAGTCTTTCTCTGCTTAGATTGATTTTGATTTTAAAAAGAAGAAAAAAACAGGTACAAAGAACTTCATGGAGTTAGACAGAATCTTTAATCAATGCTTGTGTATTTTCTTAAGATTGCAGAAATATCTCAGCCTGCCATTCTTTGTGTTGTGTGATGTACGGCACACAGTTTTGCTTAAATTTCCCTTGTGCTGTTATGGTTCCCTTCAACCTTCCTCTTGGTTTAGTCTACAGTTGGTTTCCCTGGCCCTCTCCAGACGTTGATGACTACATCATCCCTGCTGGAAGCAGGAGTCCAACAGCATTGGGAGGGCCATAGTGTACCTGCCTTGATTTAAATAGAACAAGGAACAGGATCTGGGAGACCCTGGAAGCACAAATTTTCTTATTTCAGTGTGAGAGCTTGTTTGTGGTGTTGGCTGTTTGTTTTCAGGAGTTTCACATGAATGTATGTGAGGAAAAATATGTGGAATCATATATATGTGTATGTATATATACATACATACATACATACATACATACAGTTTTATACATTTTATTATGACCTTGTTCAAATGTGATACCAGGTCTTCAAGAAGAACTGAACCTAATGGGACCCTGAAGGCACTCAAATTCTTTTGTTAAACAGGTCCCTTGACCGTGTTTTATAAAATATTGGCCTGCCAACACCTGGGCTACAAGTTTTTGGTCCACTCACAATGCACATATTGGCAAGGCTAGCTGGTTTTGAATGAAACACCAGGCATGTCTAACACTGTGTGGGTAAGCTATTCTTGATCACCCAGAAACTTCGTATAAAAAAAAAAAGCTGGAAATGTCAGATTCGGCCGCTGGACTAAAATCTATGGGAAAACAAGAGTGTACCCTTTCACAACCAATTGATAGGATTGTGCTTACTGCTGGGTTATAATAATGGTTGAAAAGCATTACTAGGGTGTTGGAATGATGACACTTGACTATGACTTGACTGGGTAGACAATGTCACTGTGCTCAAGAGTTGCTTCCTCCAGTGTCTGTAAATACTGCAGTGAAGCAACACCCTCTAGTGCCCATTAATTCTTGCTTCCAGACTAAAATATGTGAGAAAACAAGGGGCTCACACATTAGAGCTCACAGGTTTGGCAGACTCTTAGCAAATACATTCTTGCCAGCCACTGTGAGGTGAAACCCATCACAAGTGGGGTCCGCAGGGTTATGTCCTGGGCCCTTTGTTGTTCAACATTATAAAAGACTTGGATAAAGGTCTTGAGGAGATGTTTGGGAAGTTTTTGAGGTTTGACATTTTCTTATGTTTGTATATGTGCTGGAAGCTGCCAGGGTAGCTGGGGAAACTGATGGGTGGAGTATTGTTGCTGCTATTGCTATTATCATCATCATCGTTGTCATCATCATCATCATCATCATTATTAAATTTGCAGATAACTCCAAACTGGGAGGGGTAACTAATGCTGCAGAAGACAGAATCAGAATTCAAAATGACCATATAACAGATTGGAGAACTGGGCCCAAGTTAACAAAATGAATTTCAATAGGGACAAATGTAAAGTTCTGCACTGAGGCAGGAAGAACCAGATGCACAAATATACTGGATTTCCAGTAGTACATGTGTAAAGGATTTAGGGGTCTTGGTAGACCACAAGCTTAACATGAGTCAACTGTGTGATGCAGCAGCAAAAAAACTAATGCTATTCTAGGCTGCATCAACAGAAGTATAGTGTCCAGGTCAAGGGAAGCAATAGTACCACTCTATTCAGTTTTGCTGAGACCACACCTAGAATACTGTGTCCAATTTTGGGCACCACAATTTAAGAAGGATGTTGACAAGCTGGAAGGTGTGCAGAGGAGGGCGACCAAGATAGTCAAGGGTCTGGAAACTTAGCCCTACGAGGAGCGCTTGAAGGAGCTGGGTATGTTTAACCTGGAAAAGAGGAGACTGGGAGGAGATGGCATCAGTAGGATAGCTCAGTTGGATAGAGCATGTTGCTGATAATAATAATAATAATAATAATAATAATAATAATAATAATAATTTATTATTTATACCCCGCCCATCTGGCTGAGTTTCCCCAGCCACTCTGGGCGGCTTCCAATCAAGTGTTAAAAACAATACAGCATTAAATATTAAAAACTTCCCTAAGCAGGGCTGCCTTCAGATGTCTTTTAAAGATAAGACAGCTGCTTTTTTCCTTCACATCTGAAGGGAGGGCGTTCCACAGGGCGGGCGCCACTACCGAGAAGGCCCTCTGTCTGGTTCCCTGTAACCTCACTTCTTGCAATGAGGGAACCGCCAGAAGGCCCTCGGCACTGGATAACACCAAGGTTGCAGGTTCAGTTCCCATAAGGGACAGTTGCATATTCCTGCATTGCAGGGGGTTGGACTAGATGATCCTCAGGGTTCCTTCCAACTCTATGATTCTGTATTATAACTGTCTTCAAATATCTAAAGGAATCTCACATGGACGATGGAACAAGCTTGTTTTCTCGTGCTCTGTAGGCTAGAACCCAAACCAATGGCTTCAAGTTACAAGAAGGATGATTCCGACTAAACATCTGGAAGAACTTTCTGAGGGTAAGAGCTATTCAACAGGGGAAAGGACTCCTTTGAGAGGTGGTGGACTCTCCTTCCTTGGAGGTTTTTAAGCAGAGGTTGGATGTCATTTATGTTCTAGTTGAGATTCCTGCAGGATCCCTCTCCTTAGCAAAGATCTTAGCAGGAGCGAGGCGGGGATCTCTCAGCTGGGAAGGGAGGCTTTGCCCTCTCCAGCTGAGCTGCCACGAGAGATCCCTGCCGCTGCTCCTGCTTGCACAGGAGTAGGAGCTGGATCGGGCTGCTCAGCTGGGGAGGTGCAGGCTCCATCGCACTTTCCATTGAGGGGTTCGCGCTGGGAAGGGAGGCTTCGCGCTCCCCAGCTGAGCTGCCCCGATCCAGCTCCTCCACCTTTGCAAGCAGGAGCGGGGGCACTCAAAATAGAAGTGTGGCACTGAAAAATGAAGTGTAACACTCAAAACGGAACAGTTCGGATTCTGAAAAATGTTCACAAACCGGAATACCTACTTCCGGGTTTGCGGCATTCGATTTCCAAGTTGTTCATGAATTAAGCTGTTCGAAAACCTAGGTACCACTGTATATTTCAGTGGGCAGAGAGGCAGACAATATGCGGTGGACACCCCAACAGAGCTATAATGGCTTGAGTGTGCTTTCTTGGGCAACTTCCTTATTGCCCATCTGAAAAAAGAAGGGGACTTCCTAGGGGAATGTTACAATGCCTAGGGGATTGTAACATGCATTGCTCTGGAATGGGCCAGGGGCTAGATCTCTGGGTGTTCTTCAGTAAATCAGCAAATGTTTCTAAATTCCAATAGTTTAATAGAAAATTATAATATATGTGTATGCTATAGCTGGATGGCTTGGTGCTGATCTCTTAACCTTCATGTTCCCCACCCGGTTTCCTTGACTGTGTCTTACACACCCCAGTGCCATGACTCAAAATTTCCCAGAACATCTGCCTCAGTGAGATTGCTGTTGCAATGAGAAACAGGTAATAAACATTTTAAATATGTGCTTAAAAGTTGTACAATGTGGCTTTTATAGATGTGTAGTCTGTGTTGATGGTGATTGGAAAAAATGGTGGGGTTTTTTTGGGGGGGGGGGCGATTGTCAGGGAAGAGTTAGACGTTTCCAGTTTCTCAGAGGGAGAAAGCATTCCCCAAGGGGGGAGGGAGAGCAGTGAATCTAATAGAAGAGAACAGGAGGAACAAGAGGGAGGGACCGGCTGTTCCCAGGAAAGGCCAGGGTTCAGGAGGGGAGATACAGGCCAGCTCTAGCCAGGAGGGTAGGAAAAAGGGCGGGAAAGCGAAGGGAAGGGCGCCTTCGCCATTTTGAAGGTGGCTGGTCACGGAGAAGCAGAGCTCAGAAGGGATCTGAAAGAAGTGACTCTGAGGAATGATATTTAAGAACCGTTTATAAGACTGTTTTGTTAATACGCAATAAAAAGTTATAAAAGAACAAGAAGCGTTTGTGTGGTGATCTGAAGAGGACAACGACCAGGCCTGACAGAACACCTTCTGCTCTGCGCCTCTTCACTATAAGTAAGAAGGAGAAGCCAAAATGGAGGGAGCTGAGGCGCCAGTTGGGCAAGGAGAAACCCCAGCGCTCCAGCTAACATTACAGGACTTATGGCAACAGAACTTGCAGTTGAAAAGTCAAGTCGACATACTATCAGCAGCACTGGGAGAACATAGAACCATGTTGCAAGCGACGTGTGGAGATAGAGTGAGTAAAACATTTACTGTACGTCCACGTAGCTTCAAGGGAGAAAGCTCTGGCTTTCAAGACAGAAATTTCTTACATAATTGAGATAAAGGATAAAGAATTTCAATCTGAGCAAGAGAAGGTTGCTTATGTGATTAATTTCTTGGAAGGGAGGGCTAAGGACTGTGTTATACCCCTAATATCTCGGAGGGATGCCGCCCTAGGAAATCTACAAATGTTTCTGCAGTATCTAGACGCGATTTTCTTAGACCCTGCGCATGAAGTAACCACAGCTAGGCAGCTGTTGAGAATGAGACAAGGAAAAGACACTGTGGGAGTTTATTGGTCCAACTTTAGTTTGCTGGTGCAGAAATTAAAATGGGATCTGAATTCCCCAACAGTTGCAGCCCTTTTTAGGGAAGGACTGAATAATGAGATTTTAGACCAATTGGCCCAAATGCCAGAACCTAGTTCCTTGGACTCTCTGGTCCGAACGTGCCTGCAATTGAGCCTACGCGTGGAACGGAGGGCTAGTGAAAAGAAGGAACAATGGAGACCACGGTGGCGGGAAAACAATATTATCGAAAGGACAGAGAGCAGAGCGGGCAACGTGCCAGGACAAGAGCGGCCAGAGCCCATGGAATTGGGGGCAGCCAGACCCCTCCCAGTTACTACCTCTTCCATGGTAAGAGGAAATGCAGGGAGAGGAAGAGACACGAGGCGTTGCTTTGTCTGTGGAAAACCAGGGCATCTAGCACGACAATGTCGCAATCGTAAAGGATGGGAGTCTCTATCTGGAGCAGACATGGGAGAAGACAATTGCCCGAAGGAACTGCATCAGGGAAACGAATGTCCCCAGCTGGAAATGGGAGCTTGCAGCCGGGTGGAGGAGCAATAGAAGGCTCTCACGCTGAACCACCTATTCCAGGACTAACAGTGAAGGTGCAACTACAACTACCCAATGGACACAGGGTCCAGGTAGAGGCGCTGTTAGACTCAGGAGCGTCAGCAGATTTCATAGACCAGAAATTGGTACAGGAACACAAAATCGCTTTGTTACCTTTGAATTTCCCACTAAGAGTGAAAACAATCGACGGCAGACCGCTACTTTCAGGAGAAGTGACTTACGAGACTCCACCAATGAGAATGGATATGGGTAATCACTCAGAGACCAGGGCATTTCATGTGACCAAACTAGCTGGGCGCCCGATGGTGCTGGGCATGAGTTGGCTCAATCGTCATAATCCGGTGATTGCCTGCCATCAAAGGTCTTTGGTTTTTGGTTCGATCTATTGTATGACACATTGTTTGGGGCAAAAGGGAAAAATCTCAGTGGAAGTAATGGGAACAGAGGTAGAAGGGAAGTTGATGGGGAATGAAAGTGAGATTCCGTCATAATATATTGCTTATCGGGATGTTTTTTGTGAAAAAGAAGCAGATAAACTTCCACCACATAGGCCCTATGATTGTAAGATAGATCTAGTCCCTGGGGCACAGTTCCAACCAAGCAAGATATATGCCATGTCGGAAGTAGAATCTGCAGCATTGAGGGAGTTCCTGCAAAAGAATTTGCAGAGAGGTTTTATTAGAGAGTCCACGGCCTCGGGGGGTGCTCCCGTCTTTTTTGTCAAAAAGAAAGGAGAGGAAGGGGCACCGAGATTAGTATGTGACTTCAGAATCCTTAACAGCCAAATGAAGCCTCGCGTGTGCCCACTGCCACGTATAGAGGACCTCTTAGAGAGAGTAAGGTCAGCCAAAGTCTTTACCAAGCTTGATCTACGAGGAGCATATAATCTGATAAGGGTCAGAGAAGGGGATGAGTGGAAAACCAGTTTTTGTACTAAGTATGGTGCATTTGAATTCTTGGTAATGCCTTTTGGCTTGCAAAATGGCTCGGGTATTTCAAACCTTCATCAATCACGTCTTGGCACGTATACTGGATCAGTTCTGTGTCTCTTATTTAGATGACCTCTTAATATATAGTGAAAGTATGGAGGAACATGTAAAACATGTCACGCAGGTGTTAGAGAGATTGAGGACCAACAGGTTATATGTGAAGTTAGAAAAGTGTAAGTTCCACACACAAAAGGTGGAGTTCCTGGGATATTGCATTTCCCATGAAGGGGTGCACATGGACCCCAGTAAAGTTCAGGCAGTGGTTGAATGGGAGGCACCTAAAACTAAGAAAGATCTACAGAGGTTTTTAGGATTTGCTAATTTCTATCGTAAATTCATAGGTAATTACTCCAAAACCACAACACCACTGACTGATTGTCTAAGAGGCAAGGGACCATTCAGATGGTCTGAGGAAGCACAGAAGGCCTTTGATAAATTAAAGGTGGTGTTTGCTTCAGAAAAATATCTTATGCACCTAGATCCAAGTAAACGTATAAAGGTAGAAACTGTTGCCTCTGATAGGGCTATTGGGGCCATTCTGCTGCAACAGGACAAGGAAGGGGACTGGAGACCCTGTGCCTTCTACTCTAGAAAATTAAATCAATCAGAACAAAACTACACCATATTTGATAAGGATCTTTTAGCTGTGCATGCTGCCTTTAAAGTGTGGAGACATTTTTTGGAAGGGGCGTCACATCAGGTGGTGGTACAAACAGATCATAAGAATTTAGAGTATTGGAGAACTGCTAGACAGCTAAACCAAAGGCAAATTAGGTGAGCGGAGTTTTTTGCTGGGTTTAATTTTAGGATTGAGTACATACCTGGGCATCAAAACGTTCGTGCAGATGCGCTACCGCGCAAACCTGAGTATATGGAAGGGGAAGCACCTCCCAAGTTGCGAGAAATGCTGAGATCGGATCAGTGGGGATGTGCAGCCGTAGTAGTGGACGGCAGGGAATTCCAGCGATTGACAGTAACAGATGAGTTTGCACAAAAGAAAATGGAGGAACTGAGAAATGGTAGAGGGGAAGAGGAAGGTTTCAAGGAAAATGGTGGATTGTTGTACAGGAGAGGGGTGCTGTATGTACCTGCAGGTGAATTAAGAGGTAAAGTGTTGAGGCAACATCATGATAACCCGACTGCAGGACATTTTGGTAGAGAAAAGACCCTGTATCAGATCACATGGCAGTTCTGGTGGCCAAAGTTGAGGGAGGAGGTAACGCAATATGTAAGAGGTTGTGAAGTATGTCAACGAGCCAAGGCACCCAGAGCAGCTCCTGCAGGGTTGTTACAACCTATGCCCACGCCGGGAAGGCCTTGGGATGTGGTGTCTATGGATTTTATAACGGATCTACCATCATCGCATAGGCATACAGTGATCTTTGTGGTGGTTGACATGCTAACCAAGATGGCGCATTTCATACCATGTGCCAAAATTCCAACCGCACAGGAAACTGCAAATAGGTTTTTAGATAATATTTTTAGGTTGCATGGTATGCCATCACAAATCATTTCAGATAGAGGGGCCCAATTTACATCACAATTTTGGAGGAGGTTAATGCAGTTACTAGATGTGGAGCTAAGCCTCACGTCGGCGAGACACCCGCAAACCAATGGGGAAGCTGAAAGAACGAATGCAACACTACAACAATATCTGCAGTGTTATGCAGAGCGGGTGGTTAGAGAAGTTGAGTCTAGCAGAGTTTGCGTATAATAATGCAATGCATGTGTCTACGGGCAGAGCCCCATTTGTGGCAAACTATGGCTTGCACCCAAGGGCATTCCCAGGTCAAGAGGAGCAGTTAGCAGTACCAGCAGCAGAACAAATGATAGAGGAGTTGAGGTGCATTCATGAGATATTGAAAGAGGATTTGGAAGAAGCTAAAGAGGCTTACAAGAGAGCTGCAGACAGGGGAAGAAATCCAAGTAGGGAGCTGGGTATGGCTGTCTACCAAGGGACAACCAATACAAGGGAGGTGTAAAAAGCTAGAACCAAGGAGATTGGGACCTTTCCAAGTAAAGGCTCAAATTAACCCAGTCGCTTTCAAGCTTCTTTTGCCTGAAAATATGAGAATACACCCTGTATTTCATAGATCTTTATTGTCAGTGTTTGTACCAGCGCCTAAGTATCAAATTTCAAGGGAACCACCTCCTTTTCCCAGCATGATGGGGGAAGAGGAGACCGAAGTGGAAGAGATATTAGACTCAAGAATAAGTAGGAGGAAATTACAGTATTTGGTTGCATGGAAAGGGTTAGATGAGTCTGAGAACTCATGGGAACCAGCAGAAAAAATAAACGTTCCAGAATTGCAGAGAGAATTTCATAGAAAATATCCCCACAAGCCAAAACCCCATAACTGGCATCTTCAAGAAATTTTTGAAGAGACAGATAGCGAGGAAGAAGAGTTCATAGGGTTCGGTCCTTCAGAAACAGAGGAGAGCGAGGAGGAGGAAGAAGGGGGGCTTAGGGGAGGGGGTGATGTCAGGGAAGAGTTAGAAGTTTCCAGTTTCTCAGAGGGAGAAAGCATTCCCCAAGGGGGGAGGGAGAGCAGTGAATCTAATAGAAGAGAACAGGAGGAACAAGAGGGAGGGACCGGCTGTTCCCAGGAAAGGCCAGGGTTCAGGAGGGGAGATACAGGCCAGCTCTAGCCAGGAGGGTAGGAAAAAGGGCGGGAAAGCGAAGGGAAGGGCGCCTTCGCCATTTTGAGGGTGGCTGGTCACGGAGAAGCAGAGCTCAGAAGGGATCTGAAAGAAGTGACTCTGAGGAATGATATTTAAGAACCGTTTATAAGATTGTTTTGTTAATACGCAATAAAAAGTTTTATAAAAGAACAAGAAGCGTTTGTGTGGTGATCTGAAGAGGACAACGACCAGGCCTGACAGCGATACAGATCATTGATCAACATAATAAACACGAAACTCAAAGCAGGACAAAGGCATTTTTTAATAGCCACTAAAAAGAAGTATTCCCATTCAAGTCTGATTGTTGCCAATGGACTCTACAAAATGATATGCTGTTTTCAAAATGGAAATCAATTGGTGTTTTCACCTGCACTTTTCAGTCGCAGCTTGCACAGTACTACCTGATAAGCATATGTTAGGATACTGAAGATAATCATTCTTTTATTTTTAATAGAGCTAAACCCAGTCTTTATGCTAGAGATCGTATCGGTTCAATTAATGCTCATTTGAATAATCTGAATGTAGAGACAGTGCTATTTGATAAATAAAATTATAGGAATTAATTCACTGAATTTCATGTGAGAAAAAAAAGTTTTCCTGACTGAAGCTATTCCATAAGTCTTTATGATACATGGAAAGAAAATGAATTGGGTTGTTTGAAATATTTATATATTTAAGCTAAATAAGTTTGGAAAATACAGGCCTGCAAAATTTTCAGCAGCTCCAAAAGTTCCAATATTATTCACGTAATGAAAGGCTTGGGCTTCCTTTGCCAAATGCTTGGTATTTTACAAAAGTGGTAAGGGGATAAATTCTTTATTATGAGATGACAAATTATTTTATTATTTTATTAGCAATAGAGAAGGAGATATAGATGAGTAAATTAGTCTGCCTAACTGCCAGCGTAAAATTTTATTTTAGAGAAGAAAGGTTTTTTAAACTTTTCTATGGAATTACTCAAAAATGTAATGAAAATATTGGCCTCGTTCAGATTACCATATCTTGGTGGAATACTAAGGTAAGCCAGAGCCTTTTGTCCCCCCCCCCCCCCGCCTCCTCTCTCCTTTATTAGCCATGCACAGTAATGAAACCTGCAAGTCTCCAATTTGAACTACCCCAATGACTTAAACCACTCTTTGAAGCTGTTTGAAGCTGTTGCTTCTGAATCTGATAAACATAGTTTCCTGGTTTGGACAAAATGGAAACTTTTGAGTCAAATTGCTGCATGCTGCAAAAAGAGGAGAGAAGGGCAAATGGCCATAAGGCTCAAGCTGAGATATAATTTGTTTGAGTGGGGCTGTCCTATTTGAGCATTTTGTGTCTGTATACATGGAAAGGGAATACTCTACAGTGGTACCTTGGTTCTCAAACATAATCCATTCCAGAAGTCCGTTCCAAAACCAAAGCATTCCAAAACCAAGGTGCGCTTTCCCATAGAAAGTAAGGCAAAACGGATTAATCCATTCCAGACAATTAAAAACAACCCCTAAAGCAGGAATCTAAAATTAAATTTAACAGAAATTTTAGTATCTAATGAGACCATTGATCCATAAAATGCAAGCAATAAACAATGTTAACAGTTGTCTTTCCTTTGCTGCTTTTATCCATTTCTGCAGTAGCACAATCAATCAATCAATCAGTAGCTGAACTGGGTTCTACACAGTCACAAAAACAAAAAACCCACACAAACAAAAACACAAAAAATAGCAAAAACAAAAGCACCAAATATAAGCTCCAAATATCACCTCTGAACACTGCAATCAGAAATGAAAGACTTCTGTCGGAATGGTAGGATGCAAATTAGCAGTGCAACACTAAAACTGGAAGAGGAACTTATCAGTTACAATGGTAGGATGCAAATTAGCAGTGCAACACTCAAAACGGAAGCTCAGGACTAAAAATGGAGCCTATTCGGCTTCCAAAACAAAGTTCGAAAACTGGAACACTCCCGGGTTTTCAGCGTTTGGGTTCCAATTACCGTATTTTTTGCTCCATAAGACACACTTTTTTCCTCCTAAAAAGTAAGGGGAAATGTTTGTGCGTCTTATAGAGTGAATGCCTATGGACGGCGGTGGGCTCCCGCTGCAGTTGCGAGTGGAGGATCCATGGTTCCCCTTCCTTCCCTCCTCTGAGGTTTGCTTTAAAGCAGCAAAGCAGACAGGAGCTGCCCGCTTTGCTGCTTTAAATAGTTTAGTACAACATTTGATTCAGAATATTTTTTTTCGTGTTTTCCTCATCTAAAAACTAGGTGTGTCTTATGGTCAGGTGCGTCTTATGGAGTGAAAAATACGGTAGATACTAAAGTGCTTCCATCAGGGTTAGTTTGTGTCTTTATAAGGACGGATCGGGTAAAACCTTTTCAGGTGGTTCAAAATTGACTACTTCAACCCCTCATTAACCTATTTGCAGAGAAACAACATTTTAGGAGGTTCTTGTTCAGAGTTCAAATGGTGGTAGTAGTGATGTGAGGTGAGAATATTCTCCAGAGGATATTATCAAGAATGAGAATATTCTTGAGAATATTCTCTGCTAGAAAATTCTCCAGAGAATATTTTCTACAAACTGTAAATTCTAATGTAAGAACCAGTTTTACAATCCACATTAAAAAAATCTAGTAAGCTTTGTTACCAGTGGAAATGAAGATGCTGACATCCTCTTCAGATGTTTGAGTCAATATAAATTTATAAGCATTGTTAAAAAGGTACCCCTGCCCGTACGGGCCAGTCATGTCCGACTCTAGGGTTGGCGCTCATCTCGCTCAAGAGGCCGGGAGCCAGCGCTGTCCGGAGACACTTCCGGGTCACGTGGCCAGCGTGACTAAGCGGCATCTGGCGAGCCAGCACCAGCGCCGCACACGGAAACGCCGTTTACCTTCCTGCTATAAAGCGGTACCTATTTATCTACTTGTACTTAGGGGTGCTTTTGAACTGCTAGGTGGGCAGGAGCTGGGACCGAACGACGGGAGCTCACCCTGCCGCGGGGATTCGAACCACCAACGTTGCGATCAGCAAGTCCTAGGCACTGAGGTTTTACCCACAGCGCCACCCGCGTCCCACAATAAACATTGTTACTTAAAGCCTGTTTTTAAAATAAATTTTTATCTTGTGACAATTTATCAGTTATAATTTAAATATGTTGTGTGTCGCCGTACTTGTCTAAGCAGATAGTAATTTGTATTTCTGATTTATGTAACTTGTCATTACTGATTGTGTTTTATTTTCTGGAAATAATAGCATTTACTTTAAGCTTTATATTGATTTTATTAGTGTTGCACTGAAAATACTGTACCATGTAGATATGCTTATTAAAGAACATACTCATGTAGCAGACCTGAGTTTCTTTTATATTCCTTTTACTTTTAAAGCTACATTTCATACATATACAACATAATTAGAATTCAAAGTTGATGGTAAATATACGGTTAGTAGCAGGCTTAGTAATTAACGTGAGTCATTCATGTTGAATTTTCAATTTCAAGTTTGGTGCAAAAAATCAAAGATTGTGAATTCACTTCATTGCCCCATTGAATAAAAGTATCTGTACAGATTTTGGTTGCCATCTGAACAAATTTATCCATGAATAAACATTTATATTAACTAATTATATCATTTTCAATTCATTAAAATGAATAATTGGCAATTTTAAATGAAAATTCTCTAATATTCTCATTAATCATGAATATTCTCGAGAATATTCTCCAAAAGATTATTCTCGAGAATTTAACATCACTAGGTGGTAGCAGCAATCGCTTATATTTTCCTTGGCAATTGTGATACAGACCATCTCACTATTCCTAGAATTTGGCGATAACTCCCAAGTTTCTGTGTTTCTCCAGCTAATATGAAAACATAGGCAGTACAGTCATACTTCGGGTTAAAGTCGCTTTAGGTTGAGCGTTTTCAAGTTGCGTTCCGCGGCAACCCAGAAGTAACGGAACAGGTTATTTCTGGGTTTTGCCGCTCGGGCATGCGCAGACGCTCAAAATGACGTCATGTGCATGTGCAGAAGCGGCGACTCGCACACGTGCAGACGTGGGTTGCATTCTGCTCAGGATGCGAACGGGGCTCCGGAACAGATCCTGTTCGCATCTAGAGGTACCACTGTATTGCTGTATGTTCAAATATTACGGTTATCTAGGGTTACCTGCCAACCACTTGGTGATGTTGTTTGCTTAGCATCTCGTTACACATCTGCATTGATTTGTCATGCATTTCTGCACAGTATTCCAAGATGGCAAGAAGGGCAACATTGCCTGACTGAATACAATAGTGTTTCGGGACTTTAATAATTGGTTAGAAATAGATGGTTCCTTGCACACACTGGCTGTGATGAACACTTGCTGGGCCTTCTGGTCACATTTTGGCACTCAGTTGTGAAATTATGTATTGCAGTTTCTAGAGATGCTGGAGACAGTTGCAACAGCTTTTTATACATAGCAGTGGTAAGTTATGATTATTTTTCATCAGCAAAGAAACAGGTATCTGGTAGAGTTTTATGATGAGAAGTTGCAGGTATGGCTGAGTGAGAGCAAGAGAATATTTATTTCCCCCCATATAGAAAATGCACTCTTTCTTCTGAAGCAGAAATTATAAAGCATAGTGGAGAGTGTGATTAAAAAGGGGGAAATATTATAGCAGAATATACAGGCAAAACTGCTACAAGAAAGAAATTGAGATCTTTACTGGATAGCATAAATAGTCCTTTCTTATTTTTGTAGCTGATATTTTGGGACTATGATTAAATTAATCACATTTTAAAGAAATCTTTTATTCCAAAGCATTTGTGATATTATGTAAGAGGTATAGATTGGTTGCTTGAGAGCAATCAGGCAGTATGCTTCAGTAGTCTGTTTTAAAGCTTTCTTATCGGTGGTAGAAACCTTTGGAATGCAGAGCGCCTCTATTCCGTGTCTTGCTCATTCACTGGCAGAATCTGAGAGTGGGCGGTCCTTAAACCTTCCCCAGCAGAGTAGTTTTTTGACGCCCAGTCTGCGCCTCCCCTCTCAGCGCGGAACCTTACTGCGCAAGGAGGGTGTGGGTAACGGAGGACCTCTCTCCTCCCGGCTTTGCTCAGGCAAGGTGTCCTGGCACCGCCTCGCCTCCTCCGAGCCCTGCAGCTCCTCTGCACTGGAGGCGTGGCTACTCTGCTCCACTGAGGAGGTGCTGCTTCCCACGATCTTTGGGGGCTCTCTGTAATCCATCCGGCTTTCCCCCTCTCGCCCCTGAGTCGATGGCAGTTCCCTGACATATTATTTCCACTGTCTTTTTCCAATTAACTTTCCCATCCTGCATCATGTAATTTAACATTTGTAGTTTTAATATATTCACAGCTGGCCTTGACAGGGTCTTGATCTGACATGATCAGCTTGAGTTACTGACCTGGGATGGGTTTTTAGGATTGGACTCACCAGAACAGTCTAAGAGTGGGATTTAGCATATTAAAATTTGTATCTTGTAGGTATTGCAATAAATGCTGCTTGCAACTGCTGTTCTGTGCATGTCCATGTTTGCCTACCCAGGTTCCTTTTTCTTCGGGTGATAGGTCCCAAGAAAAAAAGAAAAACATGAAGGAGGGAGATGACTTTTTAAATTTGTGAAGAAGTTACAAAGGTGGTAGAAAGGTGTTTGGAAGGTTACAAACACAGCTTCAAGCAGAAGGGTACAAACATAGCCTCAAGCCACTTCATGGCTATTTTTAATTTCTTGCGTTCCACAAAACAGATTAAAGGCACTGTAATTTGCCTAAGAAAATAGTTAGCAGCTGGTGCACTTTCAAAAGAAATAAATGCCTCACAACTGACATCATTCTGACTTAAATATTCTGTTTCTTCTTCTGTTTATTTCTGTTTACGTTTTCACTAATTGCTTTCTTTAGGCACCCTCTGAGAAATGCCCCATAAGCACTGAGTGCATTAGCATTTCTAGAGTAATGAATAGGCGTTCTGAATGGCAGTTGAGATTGTGCTTTTAAGCAGTGACATCCAAGCCACTGGAGTGGAAACTGGTAATAGGAAAGGACATTATTTTCTGTGTTCATTCTTCTTCAAGTTAAGGGGTTTCCCCTGCTACTGTTGACAAACTTAGGAACTGGTCAGCAATGGCATAGAGTAGATTGAAGCATTAAGAAAAAAATATGTGGTATATCCTTCCTGGAACCATATGGTCAAAATCCTTTGCACATGGAAAGCCAGCCCAGTTTTGTCTTTGGTGTTCTTTTTTATGTATAGGGAAGGTTTTATTTGGGAGAGCATTCAAATATGCAACATCCCACTGGCAGAATAGGATGCCAGGATGGAGCAAAGGAAGTTCAAAGGGAGATTGCAGTGTGAAATTGCTGAATTAGGCATTGAGGTTCAATGCCACTGCTTTTGGACTGAACCAAGGCAAAGGATTTTTAGCAGATTATATGTGTTAATTGGCTTACTAGCATCAGGCTGTCTGTGTTATCAGCAGGGGGCGAGGATCTGTCCATTTCAGCTCTTTCAGTTTCTCATTTTTCTAACCTTAAATTTAGGTTTCCACACTTCTACAGCAATTTGTGAATTTTGTGTTTTTTAAAATCCTCATTCAATATTTTAGTACAAAGTTCTAATAAACACTTTTGTAGGTAGTTTTGACAAATGTACATATTTTTGCAAGCTATTTCTAATAAAATGCATTTTTGCATGCTATTTTCACAAATATCTTTACTGGTTGGTTGGAAAACTACAGTGCAAAATTTGGAGAACAATGTGAATTTTGAAGAATGGCCGTGTTTCGAGTCTCATATTACTTCAAAAAGTGCAAATATGATAGATTAGACCAAGAGTCTTCCATGAACGCAGTCTTTAACAGTGAGTCTGTAAGTGACTGTGGAGGCCAATTCTGGATCCACATGTCCTTCCACAGTGAGAACATAAGCAGCGGCGGAGGAAGCCACTCAGGTGCCTGGGGTGGTGTGAACCTCCCATAGGGGTGGGGCGTCCGAGGTCTGCCTGCCTCCTCCCACTCGGGCGCCCTACAGCTGGGGGAAGGCAGCGGACCTCGGACCATTTGGACAGCGTGGAGGCTGCACACCCCCAAGCCACTGCGTCTCTCCCAGGCGCACTGCAGGCACTGTGGTGAGTGCTGCCTGCCATTTTGTCACCCCCCTCAGGGGGTGAGATCCGTGCTGGGTGAGATCCCATGGACAGTAATACTAAAAGGAAAGGGAGTTCATGATGGCTGGGAGTTTGTTAAGAGGGAGATTGTAAAAGCACAACTTCAGGCAATACCAATGAGACAGAAACATGGAAGGTGCCTAAAGAAGCCAGGGTGGCTGTCCAAAGAACTTTGAATTGAGTTAAGATTAAAAAAGGATGTGTACAAAAAATGGAAAAGGGGGAAAACCACCAAAGAGGAATTCAAACAAATAGCCAGTACGTGTAGACACAAAGTCAGAAAAGCTAAAGCACAGAATGAACTCAGGCTTGCTAGAGAGGTTAAAAGCAACAAAAAAGGCTTTTATGGGTATGTTCGTAGCAAAAGGAAGAACAAAGAAACAGTGGGGTCACTCAGAGGAGAAGATGGTGAAATGCAAACAGGGGACACAGAAAGGGCTGAACTCCTCAATGCCTTCTTTGCCTCAGTCTTCTCCGATAAAGAAAACAATGCCCGACCTGAAGAATTTGGAGCAAATGATTCAGCAGAGGAAACACAGCCCAGGATAACTAAGGAGATAGTACAAGAATACTTGGCTAGTTTAGATGTATTCAAGTCTCCAGGGCCAGATGAACTGCATCCAAGAATATTAAAAGAACTGGCAGATGTGATCTCAGAACCACTGGCAGTCATCTTTGAGAATTCCTGGAGAACAGGCGAAGTCCCGGCAGACTGGAGGAGGGCAAATGTTGTCCCTATTTTCAAAAAGGGGGAAAGAGAGGACCCAAATAATTACCGCCCAGTCAGTCTGACATCAATACCAGGGAAGATTCTGGAGCAGATCATTAAGCAAACAGTCTGTGAGCACCTAGAAAAGAATGCTGTGATCACCAATAGTCAGCATGGATTTCTGAAAAATAAGTCATGTCAGACTAACCTGATCTCGCTTTTTGACAGAATTACAAGCCTGGTAGATGAAGGGAACGCAGTGGATGTAGCCTACCTTGATTTCAGCAAGGCATTTGACAAGGTGCCCCATGATATTCTTGTAAAGAAGCTGGTAAAATGCGGTCTTGACTATGCTACCACTCAGTGGATCTGTAACTGGCTGACTGACCGAACCCAAAGGGTGCTCATCAATGGTTCCTCTTCATCCTGGAGCAGAGTGACTAGTGGGGTGCCACAGGGTTCTGTCTTAGGCCCGGTCTTATTCAACATCTTTATCAATGACTTGGATGATGGACTCAAGGGCATCCTGATCAAATTTGCAGATGACACCAAACTGGGAGGGGTGGCTAACACCCCAGAGGACAGGATCACACTTCAAAACGACCTTGACAGATTAGAGAACTGGGCCAAAACAAACAAGATGAATTTTAACAGGGAGAAATGTAAAGTATTGCACTTGGGCAAAAAAAATGAGAGGCACAAATACAAGATGGGTGACACCTGGTTTGAGAGCAGTACATGTGAAAAGGATCTAGGAGTCTTGGTTGACCACAAACTTGACATGAGCCAACAGTGTGACGCGGCAGCCAAAAAAGCCAATGCAATTCTGAGCTGCATCAATAGGAGTATAGCATCTAGATCAAGGGAAGTAATAGTGCCACTGTATTCTGCTCTGGTCAGACCTCACCTGGAGTACTGTGTCCAGTTCTGGGCACCACAGTTCAAGAAGGACACTGACAAACTGGAACGTGTCCAGAGGAGGGCAACCGAAATGGTCAAAGGCCTGGAAACGATGCCTTATGAGGAACGGCTAAGGGAGCTGGGCATGTTTAGCCTGGAGAAGAGGAGGTTAAGGGGTGATATGGTAGCCATTTTCAAATATATAAAAGGATGTCACATAGAGGAGGGAGAAAGGTTGTTTTCTGCTGCTCCAGAGAAGCGGACACGGAGCAATGGATCCAAACTACAAGAAAGAAGATTCCACCTAAACATTAGGAAGAACTTCCTGACAGTAAGAGCTGTTCGACAGTGGAATTTGCTGCCAAGGAGTGTGGTGGAGTCTCCTTCTTTGGAGGTCTTTAAGCAGAGGCTTGACAACCATATGTCAGGAGTGCTCTGATGGTGTTTCCTGCTTGGCAGGGGGTTGGACTCGATGGCCCTTGTGGTCTCTTCCAACTCTATGATTCTATGTGACACCTGGGGCAGCCCGCACTCACTGCTCTCCCCTTCCTCCTCCCCTGGACATAGGTTTCCGGGTGGGAGTTGATCACGGTGAGGGTTTGCCATGCGTGCCTTCCTCTTAGCCCGTTTCTCCTTTTCGCCTTGAGTTCGTGCTTCTTCAAATTCCACAGCACCTTTGGTAAAGGCTGTTCTCCAATTGGAGCGATCGCAGGCCAGTGTTTCCCAGTTAACATGTGCTGATACTACTATTTTTAGATTTGCCTTGAGAGCATCTTTAAACCTCCTTTGTTGTCCACTAGGAGCGCTGAAGTTGTAGTTGTACTTCAGTTGGCATATGAATGCATAGCAGGTTTGATTTGCTATGTTGTTGTTGTTGTTGTTGTTTAGTCGTGTCCCATGGACCAGAGCACACCAGGCACTCCTGTCTTCCACTGCCTCCCACAGTTTGGTCAAACTCATGCTGGTAGCTTCAAGAACACTGTCCAACCATCTCGTCCTTTGTCGTCCCCTTCTCCTTGTGCCCTCAATCTTCCCCAACATCAGGGTCTTTTCCAGGGTGTCTTCTCGTGAGGTGGCCAAAGTATTAGAGCCTCAACTTCACAATCTTTCCTTCCAGTGAGCACTCAGGGCTGATTTCCTTCAGAATGGATAGGTTTGATCTTCTTCAAGAGTCTTTGATCTTCTTCAAGAGTCTCCTCCAGCACCATAATTCAAAAGCATCAATTCTTCGGCGTTCAGCCTTCTTTATGGTCCAGCTCTCACTTCAATACATCACTACTGGGAAAACCATAGCTTTAACTATACGGACCTTTGTTGGCAAGGTGATGTCTCTGCTTTTTAAGATGCTGTCTAGGTTTGTCATTGCTTTTCTCCCAAGAAGCAGGCGTCTTTTTATTTTGTGACTGCTGTCACCATCTGCAGTGATCATAGAGCCCAAGAAAGTAAAATCTCTCACTGCCTCCATTTCTTCCCCTTCTATTTGTCAGGAGGTGATGGGACCAGTAGCCATGATCTTCGTTTTTTTGATGTTGAGCTTCAGACCATATTTTGCGCTCTCCTCTTTCACCCTCATTAAAAGGTTCTTTAATTCCTCCTCACTTTCTGCCATCAAGGTTGTGTCATCTGCATCTCTGAGGTTGTTGATATTTCTTCCTGCAATCTTAATTCCGGCTTGGGATTCATCCAGTCCAGCCTTTCGCATGATGAATTCTGCATATAAGTTAAATAAGCAGGGAGACAATATATAGCCTTGTCGTACTCCTTTCCCAATTTTGAACCAATCACTTGTTCCATATCCAGTTCTAACTGCAGCTTCTTGCCCCACACAGAGATTTCTCAGGAGACAGATGAGGTGCTCAGGCACTCCCATTTCTTTAAGAACTTGACACTTCTGGAAATGTTTATTGGGAACAGTCTCTCCAAATGGAAGTCTCCTTGAGCCATCAAAGCCATCAGGTATTTCCTGTCTTCCTCCTCTCCCCCTCTGCCCCATTTCTTTTTGTAATGTCTAGGAGTACTATAGGGCTTCCTAGAGGAGATTTTGTGCTGTTTGGTTCCTTTGCATTGAAAAAAATGGCTCAGACAATTCATATTTTTTCCTTAGTGCCTTTAAATATTTTGGTACATGTTTGAATATCCAGTAAAATAGTACAGAGAAGACTTTACAGTTGATTACATGCAGAGTATTCAATTCACCACTTTATATGTTAATTAGTAATTCATTCTTTTTAGCAGTTTTCACTTGTTTCAACACTTCTGTTTTTACTGTTGAGTTGCTAGTTTTTATCTGGGTGATAAGAAAAAAATGGCAAAAGCAATGCTACATTTTTTTTATCCTTCTCTAAGTAAAGAACCTTGCCGCTTTAGATAAGATAAAACTCCCTTGGGCTCCCTCCAGGTTGAGGCAGGCACATCACTCATGTATGGAGAGATCCCTCATCGACACAGAGGCATCAGGGGGGCCTTGGCCCCCACAACAGGCACAGATCCCTGGCAGCTGAGGCGCAGCAGCAGGTGGGTTTGTCTAGTGGGTAGGTGGATGGAGGCAGCAGGTGAGGACCCTGCTGGAGGTAGGCTCTGTTCACCCTCCAGGCACCCTCTGCCATGTGCCCCCACCCCAGCTGCCCAGTCCTCCAGGCAGCGCAACACTTGCCCTCCCCTGGGCACATGGGGCAACTGATAGGACACGAGAGAGGCTGGTTCTCCCCTCCCCCACCACATGGAAGCCACCTTCCCTTGGTCCAGTTAACTCAGTATTATCTCCATTGACTGGCAGTGGCTCTGCAGAATTTCAGGGGGTCTCTCCCAGCCCTGCCTGGAGATGCTGGACATTGAACCCAGGACCTTCTGCACGCAAAGCAGATTCTCTTACCGCGGAGTTACAGCGTCATCTTTTGCATAGGATGGACCACAACAATAACAGCACATCACAAAATTTGACTTTGTATATGTGCTTTTAAAGTTCATATCCCGTGGGTCTCGATTGCTCAAGCTGCTGTACATCAGGTCGCGAAGGAGTCTCAGTCCTGGCAGTGCCTGGAGTAGGACCTGCTTAGTTGGAGCAAGCTTGCCCCGCCATGGGCCTCCAAATTGCTATTTATTAGAACGGAGTAATAAGCAGATCCACCAGTAAAAGTTTTAGAACTGTTGTGTTGATTACAGAAAATGAAAAAAACTTCCCCATTTACTAAGTAATAGTAATAGTAGCTTAATTACTGATTTATATTGCTTGTTAAAATATTTTTTGCCTTCACGGCACTGTTCTAGGATACATTACAATTAAGTATAAAGCATTCAGTAAAGTATACTTCTTATTATTTCAAAATACCAGCAACTGGAGTACCTGAAAACAAAAGGGAATGGCTTAAGTATCAAGAAGTGTATTGATCTATGTAGGATTCATGTTTTTACATTGATACAATGTGCATTTCTTTTAAGTTGTGTGTGTGGGGTGTTTAACTGTAAACTTAGTACTCTTGTTCAACCACTTTGGGGGGAGACTTCCTAGCTGGTAAGTAAAACATGTTTTTACACCAGATAATTTGTAATTATCTTCCCATAATGTGTATGGTTTAGGAAGCAGAAAAAGTACTGGAGCTGTTTGAATTCTACAATGGCAAAGTAGCACAGATTAGTGAGATATGTTTATTCATCCAGGTCAAAACTATTTCAGTGGTATTTTGAGCTAGCTGATTCGGGAAGGTATCAGGGAACTCTTTGTATGTTCAGTTCTGCAAATAGGTTCTGTAGTTTAACAGATGAGACAAAAGGCAGTAATTTATGGTATTCATAATGTGAACAACCTTTAACTTGTTTTAAGAAAATGTGAGGACTGCATTTGTTGATACAAACCCAAAAAGTGTATATTTCTACAGTAATATTTAGAATGTTAAAATGATGAGTAATGTTGTTAATGCTTAGTTAATTTTGCAATGTTGGATTTAATTTGGAAAGGAGAATCTCTTTCTGTTTTTGTTTTTGTGCAACCAATTTGAAACTAACACATGCCAAAGAAAGTTGTTCATGGCCCTTGGGAAATCTTTGTTCAAATAGCATCCCTTTTTGAAAATGCCTGCCAATAAACTGTCACTCGAAATTCACACACCTGCCAATTACAACTCTGCTCTAAACATTCTCTTCTTTATGACGGGAGAACTCTCTGGATCCAAGTTGGATTCTGCCAGAATTGTATCATATACAGTCATACCTTGGTTCTCAAATGCCTTGTGACTCGAACGTTTTGGCTGCTGAACGCCACAAACCTGGAAGTAAGTTTTCCGGTTTGCAAACTTTTTATGGGAGCTGAATGTCCAAAGCGGCTTCTGTGGCTTCCCCTTGAGTGCAGGAAGTTCCTGCAGCCAATCGGAAACTGCACCTTGGTTTTTGAACGTTTTCAGAAGTCGGACAGACTTCTGGAACGGATTCCGTTTGAGAACCAAGGTACAGCTGTATTTGGATATGCTTGTTCTCAATAAAGGAAAAAATACCTGCAGTCTGGGCTAATATAACTTGTGATTTCTGTTGTCTATGTTCCAGTAACCACTAGGCTGGACCACTGGAATGTGTTATATATTGCACTGCCTTTGAAGACAGCTCAGAAACTGCAGCTAGTGCAGATTTAGTGGTCAGATTGTTGAACATGACAGGATGGTCTGAACATATAACACAACGTATAACACCACTTCTGGCACAGAAGTCACAGTTTAAAGGTAGGAAAACCAAGTTTTTGTTTGTTAATAGGAATCTGGAATCACCAAACGTTCAAGATAATGTGTGGTGACCTTCTGCCATTAGAATTTGTAGCACTACCTGAAAGTTGTTTTGCCTTTGCTTTTTTGCTTTGACTCTATAAACTTGAGAAACTTGAGTGGAAGGAGAGTAATTTATTTGTGCAGTTCTGTGATGTCAAGTGGAGGGCTTCTTGCAGAACAGCTCTGGAACGTATTGAAGTTTGTATTGCATTATGAGGAACATGGTAAATCCAGAAGATCCAAGAGACTCTACCATATAATCTTGAAAGTCCAATGGGTCATTAAAAGGTCTTGAAAGGGAGTTATTCAAATTCTTGCATGTTAGTTTGTGCAAATGGAAAGAACAATGTTAAACAACAATTGATGACCTCCTTCTACAGTAGAAAGTGTCCTCTCATATTGTATGGTATGTTGGCTTGACAGCCACAGACAGAAAGTCTTTACAGAGAGTGGTGAACACAGCACATGATATCATGGGCTGTCCCCTCAGCCTGCTAGATGACATCTCAAGGGATCATTGCCTTAGGAGAGCGAGAAAAATTCTCAGGGACGATTCACATCCTGGCCAGCACCTCTTTAATCTTCTACCCTTGGGCAGGAGATATAGAAGTATAATCATACCAACAGGCTAAAAAACAGTTTCTACCCGTGGGCTGTTAGGCTGCTGAATGGAAAATAATATAGTGCAACTGACTTTTGGGGTTGGTATGTTGTGTGACAAGCACACAGAGTGCAATGAGATTGAGTGTTTGGGGGGGGGGAGGCTTGGTTAATTTCATTGTACACAGGTTGTACATTGACAATAAAGGTATTATTATTATTGTTATTATTATTATTATTATTCTGGTTTTGGAGTCACTTTTGTCACACAGTGATCTTCAGGTAAGTTAGA
Organism: Podarcis gaigeae; assembly: GCF_964106915.1. Taxonomy (NCBI): domain Eukaryota; kingdom Metazoa; phylum Chordata; class Lepidosauria; order Squamata; family Lacertidae; genus Podarcis; species Podarcis gaigeae. The sequence goes on along the minus strand of NC_139687.1, from coordinate 1,080,842 downwards.
ACCAGGGGTAGGAGTTTTTCACTAGCCACTGCTGGATTCAAGCTGTCATTTTGTACAAGTGTGGAACAACATGTTGGAGGGCATGTAGCACAGACTACTGTTGGATGGTTAAGTAACCAACAAACAAAATACTTTTAGGCCAAAATTATTACTATTTATAAAGCACCAACAGTGTATTTATTTAAAAGATGTTGAAGCCGTCCATTGGTAAAATTATCTGGGACATGATTAAAAATAGGAAAAACAATATAGAATAGCAATAAAATAAAGTAAATGAGAACCAGTGTAGAAGAAAGTCAGCATAAAAATTCAGCAGAGCAGATGAAATTTAACGAGCCAATTCACATTCCATGCCCCAAAGCCTGGACTAATAAAAACATATTTATCAGGCTCTGAAGAAACAACACCGGCTGCCCATGTAACTTGGGCAATTTAGCTCCATTGGACTCAATATGATTTACTTTTGAGTATGGATTGTATGAATGGTGCCTGGTGAGCCATCCTGGAGAGGGAATTCCATGAACCTGGTGCCATGACTTTTCACTATACGCCAGATGATGAGAGGGAAACTGGAGGTGAACATCAGATGTTGAGCATACTCCTGTTGTGGGAGGTAGTCCCCTGGTTCCCACCATACATGATGTTTTACAGCATATGCAAAAACATGCATCTGCAGTCCTCCCCACTTGCAGGATGCTCTCCCCTGGGAGGGTTGGCTGGTGCCTTCATTAAACGCCTCTAAGTGCCAGGAGAAAACATTGCTTTTTAACAACGTCTTTGGCTGATTGACATCCAGTGCCTTTTTAAATGTGTTGTGGAAGGGGGATTCTTGGGTAGTTGTTGCTTTTATTTTTATTGTGCATATTGTGTCTTTTATGTTGTAGTTTTATGTCGTTAACTGTCCTGAGATCTATGTGCATAGAGTGGATGATGATGATGATGATGATCCCAAACAATTTATACTCTGAAGTCTCAGAGTGGGAAGAGAACAAAAGGAGGGAAAAGGCAAGGATAATAAAGGATATTTGTGAACCAATTCCGATACTTGTACAAAGACTTGTACATAGTAAATGTTTTCATACATGATTAAGATTTAATTTATTTTTTTAAAAGAATATTTGATTGATATCCATAACTCTGGAGCATCTATATGCACAGCTTTAGTTGTGACCTATTGTCAATACAAAACAAATTACTGCTCCTACTGCTACAGATGGGATTCATTTTGAGGTCAGGATTTGAAGGAAGAAGAGAGGTAACCCCTTTATATTCTTATAACTTGAACTGAAACAGCTTTTGAAGACTATGAGAACTACTTTTTTGGAGTCAGTTTTGTGACATGTACATAACATAAGGGACATGTACTGCCTCCCTTAAATTTTCACGTTGGAAAAAAATCTTGCTCCTTTGCCAAGAACATGTTTGTATTTTTGTTTATTTCAAGATACTACTACAGCCATTCTGTGCTTAGCAAAGGAGGGGAGCTTTATAACTCCATGTTCTGTTCCTGGTACTTGTAGTGCACAGATATTTGATGGAGTGAAAAATTTATTATTATTTTTTTTTTATAATAATTTTTATTAAGGTTTTCCAAATTAGAACAAATCAAAACAAATTAAATCCAATCTATTGCCAATAACTAGGACTTCCCCTCCCTACCCCCTCTTGTGTTCCAAATCTTCCAAATTAGCAATTAAATTCAACAAATTCTTATCCCCAAATTACACTCTTCATCAATAACCCAATTTATCCAAATTCCCATCCCCTAAGATCGATCTATACCCTTCAACGAGTTTCCCCCTTTCAAACATAGTACAGATGGAAATAAGATAAATATAAATAATAATTTTACAGCCTTTGGATTCCAATTTTCCCTCCCCTCTTTCCCCTTTGCGTTTCACCTATCCCTCCACTTCTAATATCTTCCTGGAGTTCCCACATTACACTATGTCCCTCAGGTTCTTTGCCAGTCTTTAATTACGGATGTCCAATCGTAGAAGGAGTCTATCAAATAAGGGCCCATTTCTTCTATCCAGGTTTTTATATCCAGGAGTAAAAACTCCAATTTTGTATCCATAAGCTTGTCAAACCTGAATGTCCCAAATGTTCCCCCAGTTCTGTCCAGTTCTTGTTGTTTCCTTCTTCTTATCAATCATTCTCCTCCTTTTTATTTCTCTGTTCTCCCACAGAAATGTTCTTTTTCCAAAAGTTTCTAGTGTCTCTGCAGAGGTTTGTTATTCTTGAAGCAAAGCATTACATCATGTTCCTTTCATTTTCCAACAAATAGTTCCATTGTTTCCTGTAGTGTGTAGACCTCTGTAGACAAAATAGTGTTCCATTCCTGCAGTTTCCCAGGAGATTGAAAGTTCCATTCAACTGTTCACATTTCCTGTGAAAAACACATGCAATGTCCCTCGGCTCCTCTAGGTGGATTGCAATAACAAAGTTCCCTTCCAGAATCACATCCACCAGACCAAGTAGCTTGTTGACCAATATTTAAAACAGTTTGTATTCAATTTGTAACAAATATAACCGGCAAAGTCCTTATAACAAAGTCTCTATTTTAATCTTCCTTTTTGACAGCTCTTTGACAGCTGTCAAAACCTCCATCACTTTTCTCCAGGCAGTTTCACGAATCGCTCCAGGGATTCCGGGGGGGTTACTTTTTTTTTTTAAAACAATTCCACTTTTCTCCTCCAGCTCAATCTTATAATTTTCCCTCGCGAAGTTGCTGATTCGGCAAGATAAGGTTACACTCGATCTTAGTTGTCCAGTCCTTTGTTTTGGCTCTTCTACAATTTAGGGGTAGGCTGACTTCCTTTTTTCCACCTCCCCCGTTCGCTCCGAATTTTAAAAATTTATCCCCTTTTTTTTTTTTAGTCCATATTCCAATTACTCACGGGTTCTTCTTTAGAGCCGAATTTTCAATGGAAGAAGTCAGCGCTCTCCGCCGGATGGCATGCGGCTGCGCTCGGCAGGGATAGCAGAGAACTCAAAGCACCACGCTTCTCCCCGGCACCCGATCCGTAGCCTTTAAAAAGGCTCCTTCACGAGTCGGGAGGGCGCTAACGGTGCCAGCCGAGTCTCCATGTCCACGGCCTCAATCTGGCCGTGGTTTTTGAGGGTCCCCGCATCGCCGGTGCGGTAGGACCCAGCCCCTGCCAAGCCGGCTCCCTCCGGAGCTCGGAGGGAGCCCGCCATTCGGCGATGGCGCCGACCCGGAAGTCTGTGATGGAGTGAAAAATTTAGTGGCAGAATTAAGACAACGGAGACAAATGACAGAAGTTAGATGTGGTTCTTATTATCAACCAGTGTCTGAGTTTTACAAAATCTGTTTACAAGTTTAGGGAACTGTTTCTTGCTTAAGGAGGAAAGTCATGAAACCAGCAGAAACAGCCAGATGGCACCTAGTGGGAGATGCAGTATTTTCCTCATGAATTGGGCTGTCTGTGCTTGGAAACAATCATGTAATTATACTGAGAAATTGACAAATTTTGCACTTTCTTCTCTAACAGCAGTAAGTGAAAGGTGAGGTCTTTAAAAGCAGGTTACCCATTTTCAAAGCATCGCGTGTTTACCCAGTTTATGCAGCTTAACCAGTGTTCCTCTCTTTTGGCTGCCCAGAGGATAGGTATAGCTGAAATGGAGAGGAAGTCAAGAATCAGCACTTACTATAAACCAGGCTCCCTCAACCTCGGCCCTCCAGATGTTTTGAGACTACAATTCCCATCATCCCTGACCACTGGTCCTGCTAGCTAGGGATTATGGGAGTTGTAGGCCAAAAACATCTCTGGAGGGCCGAGGTTGAGGAAACTTGCTATAAATGGTAAAATGGTTAATTACTTAGAGGGCTTTTGTTATACTCTTCATAGAAGACAAGACACAAAAGTATGGTGGCAGAGAGTCTTGAGCTACCTAAGGCAGCAAAAGTAGTGTGCACAAAAAGGAGACAGAAGCTCCTCATTGAGATTCCACACAGTTTGCCATTATGAATTTGCTAAAATTCCAAAGTTTCTTGGAATGGTAGGAACAACAACAACAACAACAACAACAACAACAACAACAACAACAACTTATACCCTGCCCATCTGACCGGGCCTCCCCAGCCACTCTAGGAAAGCTTTGACTTGATATTATGATATTATAGAGTGTGACACATAGGAAAGATGGCCCTCTAGGACCTTGGGAGATTTAATGAGGCAAAGATCTTCACCATGCTGCTGATGGCTGAGAGTCAAACCATCCATCAGATGCTTACTGCTTAGAGGTCTTTTGCTGTGAGCAGACTTCTGTAAATGTTGCTGTTCGTTTTTGGGTCTAAGCCAATTTCATTTATTTCTTGCATACTTTGGTTGATACAGCTGCTTGTCATGTATTTCACGTGTCCTTTTGATGTTGGTGACACGGATGATTCCCCCCTCCAACAGTGTTTGTACTTCTTAAGTGGAGTTTGTAGCTTGGTTAGACTTTATAAAAGTCATCCTTCATTGTTTCCTAACATTTACTGGGGCACCACACTAAGGTTGTCTGCTCATAGTTGGTTCACACTTTTCCAGACAAATATGAAAACTGCTGTTTTGGGGGGAACAGTATGTATACGTGGCAGGAGTGGGGACAAACAATGACTGTGATCTGGGGAATACAGTGGTACCTCGGATTAAGTACTTAATTGGTTCCAGAGGCCCGTTCTTAACCTGAAACTGTTCTTAACCTGAAGCACCACTTTAGCTAATGGGGCCTCCCACTGCCGTCGCGCCGCCAGAGCACGATTTCTGTTCACGTCCTGAAGCAAAGTTCTTAACCTGAAGCACTATTTCTGGGTTAGCGGAGTCTGTAACCTGAAGCGTCTGTAAGCTGAAGCGTATGTAACCCGAGGTACCACTGTACAAACTTTCTTTGTTGCATTGCTACATCATCTCTATGTAGCAGTAAGCATAGAGATCTTTCCATCATGAAGGGTTCTGTTTGCATTTCCCGAATATTGCAGAGTGTAGAGCATGCCTCTCTTCCAACCCTTCTCTTCCATCTCTCACTTGATGGTTCTCATTTTGGGAGACCAGGAGGGTTCTGTGAGGGCACATCTTCAAAGCAGTTTTGTGTGCTTGGATTTTTGCATTGTACATCTGGCTGTTACTCTTTCCTAGTGTGGAGATGCAGACTGATGTTTCCAGGTTCAGATATGCATAAAAGGCACTGCTGAACCCTTCTAAGCTCTCCATTGATTCCTGTTTCATATCTTCTGCAGAACTGGAAGTATTCGTGTTGCTGTAATTATTTAGGTAATTTCTGTACTTGATAAAAAGAGTTTCCCATAGGTAACGTTTTTCAAGCTTGACATTTTTCTGTCTATCGCTCTTTCTCTTCTGAACCTTGAGGGAATGGCTACCTAATGGCTCCTTATGCAGTGCTTGCCCCTTTTCTCTTCTATTTCATACTTCAGAAGTTGCCTTCTAAGGAGCAGTTTTTGCTCCATGTTTCCAGATGATCTGCAGTTGACATGCAGCAGTCTTTGCTACACTAGACATGACACCTTTCATGCAACAGCAATTGCACAGTTTATTTGTTTTTTAAGTAAAAAAGTAAAAGATCAGTAAAAGTAGTCAGTTCCTACCCTCTTACACCAGTTGTTTTCCTGGTCAATATTCAGGATGGAGGCTCCTGCACTTGATATTTGGCAAGAACCCTCCCATTGGCACTAATGGAAGCTTTCCTTGCAGTGCAAACAGTAGATGCTGGAGGGCAATTCAAATAAAGACTACAGTGGAAGAGTCAGAGTTAAAGCCTGCTTCCTCTCTTCAAGGTCATAGTCTGGACCAGGGCCCCTGCACCTATTTGCTTTAAAAACAAAACAAAACAATTTAAATTGCTGATTGTATGAAATTGTGTCAGATTTAGTTTGGTACTTGGTTCTGGTTGTATCCTCCAAGAGCTGCAGAAGGTTTGGCTCGGTTATTCTCTGATGAGGAGCCATCAAAATGGTAAATGATATTTGGTCTGCATCAGTCATAAAAGAGCAGGAGAGTGACAGAATTTTAATATTTCCTGTGCCTGGGACTTGTCCAGACAAGGATCTTCTCTTCAGCACCAGCTACATGTTAACGGTGTGGCTCTAAGCATAATAATTTGATTTTAAAAGCTATACAAGCCTGACCCTTGTAGACTTCGATCTGGAGCTTATTTCCCTGCAATTATAAAGGTAAAAACAGCATTGGAACTATATATAAGTGATAAAGCGTCGTGGAGGCAGCAGCAAAAGCATTTCCCTTTCCTCTAGTGTTTTAAACAAAATTACAACCTTAGATATTCTCCTCAGTCCAGGAGTCATGTAACTTCCTGAGCTCTATTATTACTTGCCAGACTTTCTGGTGGTAAAGAGCCATGGCCAGCATTTAAGGTCGTCTTGGTCTTTTGGCTCCCTTCACAGACACCTTTCGTTTATGGAGGTGAAAGAGCCTTGAAGTTGTGCAGACTATATTTTCATACAAGTCATTATTTATTATATCACTACAAAAACAAAAAAGCTTGCTGTTTTGTCTTTATATCCTGAGCATGTCTTAATTTCTATAGACTAACCACTCATTTTCTATTGTCCGAATTTCCCCCCTGAATTAAATATGTCCTGTAGTTGGTAATATTGCAGCCAACTGGTACAGTGATCTCTAACTTCTTTGTAAGGTTTCAGTTTCAATTGACCATCCTCCTCTATTAGGAGCTGTTTGTATGTTGCCCAATTTCCCCCCATATTCCCTTTTTTAACTGAAAACGCTTCCAGTGGTGACACTGTCTTGGGCTATAACAAACTTTGGTATTTCATCCACACTTTATATAGTGCATTCCTAATTATGTGATTAGTAAACCCTTTGTGTGTTTTGGCCTTGTTATACCTAAGATATGCATGCCAGACATGCATTTTATTCCAGCCCTCTAAATCCAAAATATCTGTATTGTCTAATAACATCCAGTCCCTAATTCAACATAAGCGTGAGGCTTCATAATAGATTCTTAGGTCTGGAAGTGCAAAGCTCTCCCTTTCTTTTTTGTCTGTTAATAATTTGTATCTTATGCGTGGCTTCTTTCCCTGCCAAATGAATTTAGTTAAATCTTTCCTCCATGTTTCAAAACACTCCATTTCCCCTATAATAGGGATCATTTGAAAACAAATAGCATTTTTGGGAGTATATTCACTTTAATGACAGAGATTCTGCCCCATAATGTCAGTTGTAACCTAAACTAGATATCCATGTCATTTTTTATTTCTTTCCAAATTCTTTTATAGTTGTCTTCAAACAGATTACAGATAGGTAGCCGTGTTCGTCTGCCATAGTCAAAACAAAAAAAATTCCTTCCAGTAGCACCTTAAAGACCAACTAAGTTAGTTCTTGGTATGAGCTTTCGTGTGCATGCACACTTCTGAAGTATCTGAAGAAGTGTGCATGCACACGAAAGCTCATACCAAGAACTAACTTAGTTGGTCTTTAAGGTGCTACTGGAAGGATTTTTTTTTGTTCAAACAGATTGATATTCTTCATAGTGATGTCAATTCCTAAATATTTGGCTTTCTTGACGATTAGTAGGCCCATTTTTTCTTGTAATTCCTTTTTCTCAGGATCCAGCATGTTTTTGACCATTAATTTCATTTTAGATTTATTAAGTTTGAACCCTGAGACCTTACCAAATTCCATCATTTTTTCTAAGGTTTTTGGAATACTTTCTTCTGGCTGTTCCACCATTAATATTAAATCATCCGCGAAAGCTTTCAACGTGAAGGCTTTCCCCCCAATGTTATCCCTTGTATACCTTGGTCTTTCCTTATGTCCAGTGTGAGTATTTCCAGGACTGTAATAAACAGTAAGGGGGAAAGTGGACAGCCCTGCCTGGTCCCTTTTTCTATTTGGATCTCTCTCTCTCTTTCTGTCTGAATATAATACAGAGCAATTTTCTTGAATGCCACAAAACTTCAGGTCTCTGTGCTTTATGTGTTGGCAGTGAGAGGTTGGGAGAGAACTCTTAGTGCTGGAGGGAGCTGATACTGTTAACTCGTGTGTTGTTGCATTTCTTCAAACTGAAATGTCTTTCTAGCCAGTGGCGTTTTGTGCTCGGTAATGGACATAGTTGGGGATGCTGGGAATATTTGCCAGCCTTTATTTATTGGTTCAGATCTTTACTCTTTAGGGAGGCAGGTTAGTTTTTTCTTTTTCTTTTGGGACAGAATGATTTCTTCCAGTCTCTTGCTCAGCGAGGAAAGGCATCTTCTAAAACAGCCATTTTCACTTCCTCGGTATCTTAGAAAGATTTTGGCAGTAGGATAATTATAGCAGTAACAGTTCATACGAATTAGGAAATGGATTTTTTATTTGTAAATCAATAGTTTTGTATATAGCAATAGCATTTTGACAACGGAGACCTAATGGATAGAATGTTGTATTGATGCTACGAGGCACTTGCTTCCTACAGCATGTGATAGAATCAAACAGCCATGGGAGGAGGTACCTGCAGTGGCGTAGCGTGGGTTGTCAGCACCCGGGGCAAGGCAAGTAATTTGTGCCCACTAACCCGTGGATTTGCGCCCCCTAACCCTAACCCCCAGATGTTGCGCCCGGTGCGGCTGGCCCCCCCTGCACCCCCACGCTACGCCACTGGGTACCTGTCAGGGACAGGACTGAGGAGGAATGGTGGGGGCCACTTCTCCTGAACCTTCCCGAGAACAGGAGGACAGTATAGATTTAGAAGAGTGGTTTGCAGACGGACATAGTTCTGAGACTGCAGAGGGGAAAAGCTGGGAAATATTGGAAGAGGAACAGCAGGAAGAAGAAACACTGGGGGAGAGATAGCTGACAGACTCCGGGTCTTTGGAGAGCATTCCTGACCTCCACCCTCAGGACTAGGCATGCATTGAGGGTAGTAGGACAGAAAGCTCAGAGGCAGAAAGCCCAGATCATCCGGTGCAGGGATGACATACAGGTGAAACTGGAATAATAATAATAATAATAATAATAATAATAATAATAATAATAATTTATTATTTATACCCCGCCCATCTGGCTGGGCCTCCCCAGCCACTCTGGGCAGCTTCCATAAAAACCAAAAATACAGTAAAATATCACACGTTAAAAACTTCCCTGAACAGGGCTGCCTTAAGATGTCTTCTGAATGTCAGGTAGTTGTTTATCGCTTTGACATCTGCTGGAAGGGCGTTCCACAGGGTGGGCGCCACTACCGAGAAGGCCCTCTGCTTGGTTCCCTGTAGCTTTGCTTCTCGCAATGAGGGAACCGCCAGAAGGCCCTCGGCGCTGGACCTCAGCATCCGTGCAGAATGGTGGGGGTGGAGATGCTCCTTCAGGTATACTGGACCGAGGCCGTTTAGGGCTTTAAAGGTCAGCACCAACACTTTGAATTGTGCTCGGAAACATACTGGGAGCCAATGTAGGTCTTTCAAGACCGGTGTTATATGGTCTCGGCAGCCGCTCCCAGTCACCAGTCTAGCTGCCGCATTCTGGATTAGTTGTAGTTTCCGAGTCACCTTCAAAGGTAGCCCCACGTAGAGTGCATTGCAGTAGTCCAAGCGGGAGATAACTAGAGCATGCACCACTCTGGCAAGACAGTCCGCAGGCAGATAGGGTCTCAGCCTACGTACCAGATGGAGCTGGTAAACAGCTGCCCTGGACACAGATTTGACCTGTGCCTCCATGGACAGCTGTGAGTCCAAAATGACTCCCAGGCTGCGCACCTGGTCCTTCAGGGGCACAGTTACCCCATTCAGGACCAGGGAATCCTCCACACCTGCCCGCCTCCTGTCCCCCAGAAACAGTACTTCCGTCTTGTCAGGATTCAACCTCAATCTGTTAGCCTCCATCCATCCTCCATCCGCCTCCAGACACTCACACAGGACCTTCACTGCCCTCACTGGTTCTGATTTAAAAGAGAGGTAGAGCTGGGTATCATCCGCATACTGATGAACACACAGCCCAAACCTCCTGATGATCTCTCCCAGCGGCTGCATGGGAGGAGCGGGGGGGAGAGGACACAACCCTGAGGCACCCCACAAGTGAGAGCCCAGGGGTCTGAACACTCATCCCCCACCACCACTTTCTGGACACGGCCCAGGAGGAAGGAGCGGAACCACTGTAGGACAGTGCCCCCAGCTCCCAGCCCCTCAAGACGGTCCAGAAGGATGTTATGGTCGATGGTATCAAACGCCGCTGAGAGATCCAGCAGAACTAGGAAACAGCTCTCACCTTTGTCCCTAGCCCGCCGGAGATCATCAACCAGTGCGACCAAGGCAATTTCAGTCCCATGATGAGGCCTGAATCCCGACCCCTCCGCCTAAGAACAAAATAACAACTTAAACAAACAAACAAAACCAATAAAACAATACAAACAAACAAAAAATATAAAAATTACAAAAACATCAAAATAAAAAAGATAATTCCCCAAACCAATCCCACCCCCACCCCCCACATACAAAAAATCCAAAAGAAAATTTTTTAAAAACATTTTAAAAACGCTCTGTGCCCCTCCTGCGGTAACAACTGTCCTAGTGAGGCCTGTCAGGCCCCGCCCTGGGCCAGGTGGTAAGTGGCAAGAGCAGGGCCCTCAGGCACTCACTCAGGGGAGTCCTCCTGGGCAGCAGGCAGCAAGCAGTCCTTGTGAGGCTTCAGGCCCCGTCCTGGGCCAGATGGTAAGTGGCAAGAGCAGGACCCTCAGGCACTCACTCAGGGGAGTCCTCCTGGGCAGCAGGCAGCAAGCAGTCCTTGTGAGGCTTCAGGCCCCGTCCTGGGCCAGATGGTAAGTGGCAAGAGCAGGACCCTCAGGCACTCACTCAGGGGAGTCCTCCTGGGCAGCAGGCAGCAAGCAGTCCTTGTGAGGCTTCAGGCCCCGTCCTGGGCCAGATGGTAAGTGGCAAGAGCAGGACCCTCAGGCACTCACTCAGGGGAGTCCTCCTGGGCAGCAGGCAGCAAGCAGTCCTTGTGAGGCTTCAGGCCCCGTCCTGGGCCAGATGGTAAGTGGCAAGAGCAGGACCCTCAGGCACTCACTCAGGGGAGTCCTCCTGGGCAGCAGGCAGCAAGCAGTCCTTGTGAGGCTTCAGGCCCCGTCCTGGGCCAGATGGTAAGTGGCAAGAGCAGGACCCTCAGGCACTCACTCAGGGGAGTCCTCCTGGGCAGCAGGCAGCAAGCAGTCCTTGTGAGGCTTCAGGCCCCGCCCCAGGCCAGATGGTAAGTGACAAGAGCAGGGCCCTCAGGCACTCACTCAGAGGAGTCCTCCCGGGCAGGAGGCAGCAAGCAGCAAGCAGTCCTTGTGAGGCTTCAGGCCCCGCCCCAGGCCAGATGGTAAGTGGCAGGAAGGAGCAGGGCCCTCAGGCACTCACTCAGGGGAGTCCTCCTGGGCACCAGGCAGCAAGCACCAAGCAGTCCTATTGAGGCTTCAGGCCCCGCCCCAGGCCAGATGGTAAGTGGCAAGAGCAGGGCCCTCAGGCACTCACTCAGGGGAGTCCTCCTGGGCAGCAGGCAGCAAGCACCAAGCAGTCCTTATGAGGCTTCAGGCCCCGCCCCAGGCCAGGTGGTAAGTGGCAGGAAGGAGCAGGGCCCTCAAGCACTCACTCAGGGGAGTCCTCCTGGGAGTCCTCGTGGAAAAGTTCATTTATTTCAGTAATTCAATTTAAAAGGTAAAACTAATATATGAGATAGACTCATGACATGCAAAGTGAGGTATGTCAAGCCTTTATAATAATAATAATAATTTATTATTTATACCCCGCCCATCTGGCTGAGTTTTCCCCAGCCACTCTGGGCGGCTCCCAATCAGTGTTAAAAACCGTACAGCATTACATATTAAAAACTTCCCTGAACAGGGCTGCCTTAAGATGTCTTCTGAACGTCAGGTAATTCTTTATCTCTTTGACATCTGATGGGTGGGCGTTCCACAGGGCGGGCGCCGCTACCGAGAAGGCCCTCTGTCTGGTTCCCTGTAGCCTCACTTCTTGCAATGAGGGAACCGCCAGAAGGCCCTCGGCGCTGGATCTCAGAGTCCGGGCTGAACGATGGGGGTGGAGACGCTCCTTCAGGTATACAGGACCAAGGCCGTTTAGGGCTTTAAAGGTCAGCACCAACACTTTGAATCGTGCTCGGAAACGTACTGGGAGCCAATGCAGATCTCTCAGAACCGGTGTTATGTGGTCCCGGCGGCCACTCCCAGTCACCAGTCTCGCTGCCGCATTCTGGATTAATTGCAGTTTCCGGGTCACCTTCAAAGGTAGCCCCACGTAGAGCGCATTGCAGTAGTCCAAGCGTGAGATAACTAGAGCATGCACCACTCTGGCGAGACAGTCCGCGGGGAGGTAGGGTCTTAGCCTGCGTACCAGGTGGAGCTGGTAGACAGCTGCCCTGGACACAGAGTTAATCTGCGCCTCCATGGACAGCTGTGAGTCCAAAATGACTCCCAGGCTGCGCACCTGGTCCTTCAGGGGCACAGTTACCCCATTCAGGATCAGGGAATCCTCCACACCTGCCCGCCTCCTGTCCCCCCAAAACAGTACTTCTGTCTTGTCAGGATTCAACCTCAATCTGTTAGCCGCCATCCAACCTCCAACCGCCTCCAGGCACTCACACAGGACCTTCACCGCCTTCACTGGTTCTGATTTAAAGGAGAGGTAGAGCTGGGTGTCATCTGCATACTGATGAACACCCAGTCCAAACCCCCTGATGATCTCTCCCAGCGGCTTCATATAGATATTAAAAAGCATGGGGGAGAGGACAGAACCCTGAGGCACCCCACAAGTGAGAGCCCAGGGGTCTGAACACTCACCCCCCACCACCACTTTCTGGACACGGCCCAGGAGGAAGGAGCGGAACCACTGTATGACAGTGCCCCCAGCTCCCAGCCCCTCTAGACGGTCCAGAAGGATGTTATGGTCGATGGTGTCAAAGGCCGCTGAGAGATCCAGCAGAACTAGGGAACAGCTCTCACCTTTGTCCCTAGCCCACCGGAGATCATCAACCAGCGCGACCAAGGCAGTTTCAGTCCCATGGTGAGGCCTGAATCCCGATTGGAAGGGATCCAAATGGTCCGTTTCCTCCAGGCGTGCTTGGAGTTGTTCAGCAACCACCCGCTCAATCACCTTGCCCAAGAATGGCAGATTTGAGACTGGGCGATAGTTGGCCAAATTGGCCGGGTCTAAAGATGTTTTTTTAAGAAGCAGTTTAATGACCGCCTCTTTCAGCGGGTCTGGGAAGGCTCCCTCACAGAGGGAAGCATTCACCACCCCGCAGAGCCCATCGCCCAGCCCTTCCCGGCTCGCTTTTATCAGCCAGGATGGGCAAGGATCAAGGAGACAGGTGGTCGGTTTCACTCGTCCAAGCAGCCTGTCCACATCCTCGGAGGTAACAGATTGGAATTGATCCCATGTAACAGGACCAGACAGAACTCTAGCACTCTCCCGCCCTGGCCCTGCTCCCACAGTGGAGTCTACCTCCTTCTGAATCTGAGCGATTTTATCTGCAAAAAACTTTGCAAAAGCATTGCAGGAGATCTTGGGGTCCCTACTAGGCCCCGGTGGTACAGGTGGTTCTGATAGATTGCGAACCACCTGAAAAAGTCTCCTGCTGCTGTTTTCTGCAGATTCAATGGAGGCGGCGAAGAAGGCCCTCTTCGCCGTCGCCATTGCCACTTGGTAGGCTCGACGTTGAGCTCTAACCCGTGTCCGGTCTGCTTCAGAATGAGTTTTCCGCCACTGGCGCTCTAGCCGTCTCAACGATTGTTTCATCACCCTCAGCTCCGGGGAAAACCACGGGGCTGTCCGGGCTCCATGCAATCGGAGAGGGCGCTTCGGAGCCAGACAGTCAATAGCCCTGGTTAACTCCGCATTCCAGCGGGCCACCAGGGAATCAGCTGAAAGGCCATCAACTTGGGATAAAGCATCCCCTACCACTCTCTGGAAGCCAATTGGATCCATTAAGTGGCGGGGGCGGACCATCCAAATCGGTCCCACCTCCCTGCGAAGGGGAAGGGTTGCGGAGAAGTCCAGTTGCACCAGGAAGTGATCTGACCATGGCACTTCTTTTGTTTCGCTTTTAGTTAATGTCAGATCACCAACATCCGTAGTTGGTAAACACCAAGTCTAAGGCATGTCCATGGCTATGAGTTGGGCCAGACTTATTCAGGGACAGCCCCATGGAGGCCATGCTTTCCACAAAGTTTGTTATAACTGTGATGCTTATGGTGTACAGCTGATGAAAACCCCAAATTAACAATCTCAGAAAATTAGAATATTGTGAAAAGGTGCAGTAGCCATTCAATCCATAACACCTGCAATGGGATCCTGAGCCTTTAAATGGTCTCTCACTCTGGTTCAGTAGGAAGCACAGTCATGCTGACCTGACAGTTGTGCAGAAAGCCATCATTGAGACCCTCCATAAGGAGGGAAAGCCTCAAAAGGTAATTGCAGAAGAAGTTGGATGTTCCCAAAGTGCTGTATCGAAGCACATTAATGAAAAGTTATACGGAAGGGGAAAGTGTGGAAGAAAAAGGTGCACAAGCAGCAGGGATGACCGCAGCCTGGAGAGGCTTGTCAGGAAAAGACCATTCAAACATGTTGGGGACTTTCACAAGGAGTGGACTGAGGCTGGAGTTAGCGCATCAAGAGCCACCACACACAGACAGATCCTGGAGATGGGCTTCAAATGTTGTATTCCTCTTGTCAAGCCACTCCTGAACAAGAAACAATGTCAGGAGTGTCCTACCTGGGCTAAAGAAAAAAAGAAGTGATCTATTGCTCAGTGGTCCCAAGTCCTCTTTTCTGATGAGAGCAACTTTTGCATCTCATTTGGAAACCAAGGACCCAAGGTCTAGAGGAAGAATGGAGAGGCACACAATGCCAGATGCTTGAAGTCCAGTGTGAAGTTTCCACAGTCTGTGTTGATTTGGGGAGCCATGTCATCACCTGGTGTTGGTCCACTGTACTTCATTAAGTCACTTCCTGGATAGCTCAGCTGGTTAGAGCGTGGTGCTGAGAACTCATACCAAGGTTGCAAGTTCAATCCCCATGCGGGACAGCTGCATATTCCTGCATTGCAGGGGGTTGGACTAGATGATCCTCAGGGTCCCTTCCAACTCTATGATTCTGTATTATAACTGTCTTCAAATATCTAAAGGAATCTCACATGGACGATGGAACAAGCTAGATGATCCTCAGGGTCCCTTCCAACTCTACAATTCTATGATTCTAAGTCCAGGGTCAACACAGCCGTCTACCAGGAGATTTTGGAGCACTTCGTGCTTCCTTCTGCAGACGAGCTTTATGGGGATGCTGACTTCATTTTCCAGCAGGACTTGGCACCTGCCCACACTGCCAAAAGTACCAAAACCTGGTTCAATGCCTGTAAGATTACTGTGCTTGATTGGCCAGCAAACTCGCCTGACCTGAACCCCATAGAGAATCTATGGGGCATCGCCAAGAGAAAGATGAGAGACATGAGACCGAGCAATGCAGAAAAGCTGAAAGCTGCTATTGAAGCATCCTGGTCTTACATAACACCTCCGCAGTGCCACAAGCTGATCGCATCCATGCCACATTGAGGCAGTAATTGATGCAGAAGGGGCCCAAACCAAGTACTGAGTACATATGCATGCTTCTACTTCTCAGAGGTCCAATATTGCTCTATTTTCAATCCTTGTTTTGCTGATTTCATTTAATATTCTAATTTTCTGAGATTGTTAATTTGGGGTATTCATCAGCTGTATGCCATAATAATAATAATAATAATTTATTTATACCCCGCCCATCTGGCTGGGCTTCCCCAGCCACTCTGGGCGGCTTCCAAAAGAATATTAAAATACTGTGATACATCAAATATTAGAATATTAAATTATAACAAATAAAGGCTTGACATATCTCACTTTGCATTCCATGAGTCTATCTCATATCTTAGTTTCACCTTTTAAGTTGAATTACTGAAATAAATGAACTTTTCCACAATATTTAAATTTTCCAAGTTTAACTTATAGGACAGGGATGTCCAACCAGTAGATTGTGATCTACTGGTAGATCCCTGGCTGATCCTGGTAGATCACTTTTTTTGTACAAAAAGTTACCGGGGAAGAGCTAAAAAAACTCTTTGCAATACTCCCCCTAAAAAGCTCAACAACTCTGGGCAATCCACCCATCTCACACATGCTCCTCCTCCCTCCAATGTCAGTGGGTAGATCACTGCCAGTTTTTTTATACCAGGAGTAGATCACGGTGTCTTGGGAGTTGGACATACCTGGCATAGGATAAGAGAGACGGAGAGGGTTGGGCTTTACTCGGAACAACGCCATTGCAACAGTACCTCGGTTTTCGAACAGCTAGTTCACGAACAACTTGGAACCCAAATGCTGCAAAACCGGAAGTAGATGTTCCGGTTTTTTAACTTTGCTTCGGAAGCTGAATGTGCTCTGTTTCCATGTTTCCTGTTGCGCTGCTAATTTGCGTCCCCCCCCCCCATAGTAATTCAGACCTTCCGTTTCTGACTGCAGTGTTCTGAGGTGATATTTCAAGCTTATATCTGGTGCTTTTGTTTTTGCTTTTTATTTTGCGTTTTTTTAAAAACGCTTTTTCCGTTAATTTGTTTTTGTGACTGTGTGGATCCCAGTTCAGCTACTTTTGGATGGATGGATGGATGGATGGATGGATGGATGGATGGATTGATTGATTGCAGAAATGGATAAAAGCCCCCCATCCAAACAATGACTATCATCAGTGCAGGTAAGATTTTTAAAAACTTTTTTTATCATCTACAATAATATTTTATTTATTTTAAAGTACTGTGCAGTACATTGATTATTGCTTTCATTTTATGGATCAATGGTCTCATTAGATAGTAAAATTCATGTTAAATTTTACTATTTTAGGGGTTGTTTTTAAAAGTCTGGAACGGATTAATCTGTTTTGCATTACTTTCTATGGGAAAGCATGTCTTGATTTTGGAACGCTTTGGTTTTCAAACAGACTTCTGGAACAGATTAAGTTTGAGAACCAAGGTACCACTGTATTGAATAAGGACTACATTCCTTTGTCTCTCTGTGTGAATATTGAATAAATTATGTGGCAAGGACTCTTTGTGTTATCTGCTTCTTTGGCTGCTACTAGGGGAGGAATAGGATTCCCTGAACCTTGACAGTACCCTGTCCTGTAAAAGGAGATATTTGCTTCTCCTGAAAATAGCTAAATCCATGCCTAAACACAGCCAACTCCATATGCATAAGATCAACTTAGCATCCGCACCCAGTATGATAAGGCAAATGCTGAGGACTTGCAAGAGTTGTCATTACTAGCCTTTTCTTGAAGATGTCTTTTCAGCTTGGCACTTGCCAAGGAAATGATAAGCAAAGGAGATTCAGCTGCCTCGTGTTTTTTGCTTTAAGTCCACCTTTCTGAAGCACGCTAGCTCTGAAATGTGTATCACACCCATAGGTTTTCCCCGGGTGAGGCTCATCCATTGCACAGTGCGGGTGTGCTGACCCCTGCGATATCCCCCCCAAAAAGAATGAAATATTTAGCATACCTATATTCATTTGAAGTAACTTCTGTGTTTCATTTGCTGTCCATTAGGGCTGGGTGATACCTGGTTTTCAACATTGTGATATATCACCAGCTAAACATCACAATATACTGATATATCATGAAGTATCTGAAGAAGTGTGCATGCACACAAAAGCTCATACCAAGAACTAACTTAGTTGGTCATTAAGGTGCTACTGGAAGGATTTTTTTTTGTTTTGATATATCATGATGGAGGATGGAGCTATGGAGAGGCATTAGCTGGCTTCACAGTTTTTCCTGCATCGTGATTTTTGCTGGCGCCTGCTCTTGTGATTCCTGCAGGAGCCGGCTAAGCTGGCAGAGTTAATGGGCTGCAGGAATTGAGAGAAGCGTTGGCTGGCGTCACAGTTTTTCCCACATTGTGATTTTTCCATAGCACACCCATACACCATGATTTACGATACATTGCCAGGTCAAAAATTATGAAACCAATACAGTCGTACCTTAGAAGTCGAACAGAATCCATTCCGGAAGTCCATTCGACTTCCAAAACGTTCAGAAACCAAAATGCGGCTTCTGATTGGCTGTAGGAAGCTCAGAAGCTGCGGAAGCCCTGTCAGATGTTTGGCTTCCAAAAATAGTTGGCAAACCGGAACAGTCACTTCCAGGTTTGTGATGTTTGGGAGCCAAAACGTTCGAGAACTAAGCTGTTCGAAAACCAAGCTGTATCACAATATGGACTTCAAAATGTTTTTGGACAATATATTCATCTATTGCCCAGCCCTACTGTTCATTTTACAAAAGGTTTGGTGATTGTGCTGTGGAAATCAGATGACCCCCTTCTTTTTTTCTCTTACTAGTAAAGAATGCAGATTGTGAAAGCCAGGCACAAATGTGATTAGCTGTGTCCATTCTGCTTGCTAGAGGAAAAGGTCAAGAAATCTAAAAGACCTTTCTGGATAGACTTGCATTAAGGGCATTGAAAAGTATTGGGGAACAGACTTCTAGGACTCTTGAGCAACTCTAAGCTGTGACTTCTCTTGATTGTTTTGAATTGAAACCCTCCATGTGCTCTTCTTCTTTATGTTTGTAAGATAGTTTGCACTGCTTGCAGAGAATTAACTGGCCCACAGAAGTCACATAAGCATTTATTATTTGTGTGGCAGAGTATAGCCAGCAGAGGGAGTGCAAGTTAACAAACAGCCCCCATTTGAAAACTCCATACTAATAAATTTTCATACTTCAGAAATATTTGCCTGCTTGCAAGGAACTGATGGAGCTGTAGTGAAGCAATTGAAAGGCGAGATAGCAGTGTTTTAAAATAATTTTGGTAACTCTGGCTAGGTGAGTGAAGTATGCTCTTGGATCCCTGGGCATTGTAACTTTTGGTGGTGTTTCCAGACTCTGAAAAGAAATTGTTGCACTGTTGATTATGATGCACCACAAAAGTTGTTTTCCCAGCCAACCCCAAACAATTACATATACATGTATTTTTCATTTATTCACCTCTCAAATTATGTCCCATTTCTTAGTCTTCTTTCCAGTTCCTTTATAAGGGAGGTGCATTTTGGGTTCTCATATCCATTCCCTCGAGACATGACTGCAATTCCCTTATCACACTGAGAGCTCTTGTTCACACATGAAACAATGATCAGAATTGAAGATTTTGGGTGTGGGAGCTGCTGTCATCTTTGGGGTACTTAGCGTGTATTAGTAAAATTAAGAATCCACTTTAATTTGAGTGCGTGAGATCTGTAAAACAGCACAAACAGGAGAGGCATGGTGCTTAAATGGGGCAATAAGAAGGACACCAGGCACTCAGCAGTACAGGAAACACAACAGATAGTAATTGTGAGGAGCGGTATAGACAACTCCCCATTTATGCGGGGGTTGCGTTCCAAGGAACTGCACGTGTCAGTGGGGCGCATGTAAGCCTGTTCCACCTCCACCCTGCCCCCTATTTGTGCCACTTCTGGGTTCTTGGCGATGCGTGTGTGCATGGTTGCATGTGACTTGCATGAATGGGGAGTTGCCTGTATGTTAAATCCCTTCTGCGGAAAGAGAGTTGTCTATCTATCCATTTCGCTCTCACAACAATCCTGTGGTGTAGGTTAGGCTGAAAGATTGTTCATGGCCCAAGGTCATCCGTTGAGCTTCATGGAGATTTGAACCCTGGTCTGCCAGGTTCTAGTCAAACACTAATAGCTACACCACTCTCGCTGTGTTTATTCTGCAGTTATGCAGTTGTATTTTAAGGAATCTTTTGGAAGGGGAGGATGGTGTCTACGCAGAGAAATAGACCATGCCTGCACTAAACGCTGGACCTGGAGCTTTTCCAACTCACATTCCAAATACATGAGGCTTGATGGTTAAGCCCTGAGTATGTACCAGCTCTAATGTTTTCTTACATTTTGCTCTGCTATAAACATAAAAACGTTTGTCAATTGAGGGGGGAAACCAATGGATGGAGCACTAACACATCCATATATGGAAGCATTCTACACAGGTCCAGCGTTTAGTGCAGGAATGGTCTATTTCTCTGCAGCTCACCCTCTCTGCTGAAGCCAGGAGAGTCTTGCTCTCCTGGCTTCAGCGAAAGCAACGCAAAGCCTCCGGAGCGCGGAGGGAGCGTTCCCTCTGCACTTCGAGGGCTTCGCGTTGCTGTCGCTGAAGCCAAGGAGCCTGCATTCGCTCCATAAGATGCACACACTTCCCCTTAATTTTTGGAGGGGGAAAAGTGCGTCTTATCGAGCGAAAAATACGGTAACTTTTTTTCTTTCTTTTTTTTAGTTTTGAACCCTGCTGGTCCCCAAAATGTCTAATTACAAAGGTAAGAGAGAAGGCCTGGTCTATTACCTTTTGCTAGCTAGGGTTGCCATATTTTGAAGAGCAAAAACAAAGACACCTTTGCTGAATTCTACTTTTAACTATGGATCGCTATGACGAGACTCATTTTACATACCCATGAAAAAGAGGGCATGTCCTGGAAAAGGAGGACATATGGCAACTGTTATAGCCCCCTTAGCTACTGCTTTTGGAAAAGTATAGAAGGCATGATTTGGTTGGTTGTAATTTTTTTATTATTATAAAATTATTTAAATACCACATTTACAGGTATAGTACTCCCAAGAAAGCTCACAATATGCAGTTGCAATTGAAATTATTCAACCCCCATTGCAAATCAGGTTTATTATCAAAATTTACAGACTTTTAGTTGCTTGCAATGAGCAAATCAAACAAAAGCAATTGAAATAGCTCAGCACAACGAATGCTTCAAGCTGTTTCCCCAATTTAGCTGAAATTGCAACTCATTTTTGTATTAGTTCCTACACAACAAGGTGAAATGCCCATTTTTATAAAACTATGAATGTCTTTCTTAACTTTGTCCCTGACCATTTCTTTCTTGCATCCCTGACTATTTCTTTTCTTGGATAGATTTTAAAGATCTAAAACATTTTAAGTTTATTTTCATTTTGTTCACCTTTTTCTAATCAGCTAGCTTTAATTCTGTATAATTTTACATTTGCAGTTACATCCCTCCTCCAGGGCATGATCAATCTGTATTTGAAGTGGGGGTGGGGAGAGGAAAGAGCTGTGGCCTCATTCGGACATGGCATCCTTAGAAAACACATTCCTCTTTCTGCTTGGAGATGTAGATTCAGAGACTGCCATTCTTCATTAGGGTTTTAACTATGTTTAGAAAGCAAGCTGAATGTTTGCTCAGTTGTCCCTGATCAGCAAATTCAAGAAACAGAAAGCCACCCACTGCTTGAATGAAAAAGGAAAGTGTCCTCAAGAGATGAACATAAGATGCCCAGCTCCAGATGCATTTTATAATGACAAGAGAAGCAAAAGAGCCCCGCCATGGGAACATGTTCTGCGCTTTGAAGCTCTGGCTCCTTTTGCTGCTCTTTGGAAATGCACATGTGGATTGCTTCACATATTGGACATATTTGAACAATTATATGAAGAAACTCCCGCCCCCCCACCTGCCCTCTGATCAACCATAGTTTACCGCTTTTGTCTGAACTTAGAAATTACAGTTCCTTGTTCCAAAATAAGCCACAACCATTCTATTATTATTAATTCATTAAGATCACAGATGTACAGCATAAAAAACCAAAATGCATAACAACAATACAAAATTTAACACGCACTCCGGACACATTTTAAAAGCCATAAAAGGATCTTAAACCTACTTCAGACTGTGGTTTATTCTGAAACTGGCTTCCGTACTTTCCTGGAATGGGGAACTATGGTTAATTGGAGGGTTACTGGTTTGATCACTCATGCTGTGAAGAGAAGAGCAAGGGGGCTTCACAGGGGTGGGGCGAGGAGCAGAGCAAAAACATCATTCCTATCTCAGCTTAAGATTCTCCAAACCAGGGCATCATCTTCTCAGTCTTCTTAATTACCTTCCCAAAAGAAGGTCTATTAGCAACCAGTAAGTAGATTAGTTGGTCCAGGGTGGGTTTTGTAAAGGAGCAGTTGCCAGACAGCTTCTTTCCAAGCACCAGCCACTTTCTCCCTCATTCATAGCAACTTAAGCCTCCCTAGTCTATGTTTCCTGAATGTGAGATCGGCCCTGCCCAGGATGAGTATCTGGAACAGTTGTTAAATTGTCTCTTCCACCACCTTCCCACAGCCAGTCTGGACTAATTTCCTTTGCAGGGATGGTTAGACCAGTGTGCAGTGCTCCACTGAATTGCTGCATTCTGGTCAGGATTCGAAGGAAGCCCTCAAGCTGTGTTGTTGAACTTTCACCAGAGGACATTGCAATGCCAGCTCAAGACTTAGCCCTAAACAGGAGAACCTTCCGCATAGAGATCTTGCAATGTGTGAAGCAACCCTAGATGCTTTTTTTTTATTCCAGCCTAGAGGGGTGGATGATGTATCTTAATGGAAGATGTGCATGCCATGAACACTGTTCTGTTCATTGCTGGTCTGGAGCTGCTGTCACAAAAGTTGATGCACAAGTGTCTGTTTCTGGGATGAAATCTGTTGGATGATATCCTGTGTTGTTAGATGGGGAAGCCAAACAAATTCATCTTCCAGACAAATGCAGAAAAAAAAGTATTTTATGTATTCAGTATTTTTTGTAATGTCCAAACCCTTAACATGTGGAATATGCTGTGTACCAGAATCATAGAACTGTAGAGTTGAGAGGGACTGCAAGGGACATCTGGTCCACCTCCTGCAATGAAAGAATCTTAGCTAAAGCATTGGGGACAGACGGCCATCCAACTTGAAGCCATGGGTTCAAGTCCCACCCTCCAGAGCAGGAGAAAACACGCTTGCTCCAATTAATGGAGAAATTGTGGTGGGTCGGGGGATAGTATTAAAAGGTACAGAATATTTAGTAGATTCTGGATGCTGCTGAGAATGTTGCTTATAACTCAACATTTACGGCAGTGAAAGTTTTCACCTTCATTCTCTCCAAGGAGTAACATCATTCCCTTTTAATACTATTTGTGGATGAAGTATTCTTGGGCCTCTGAGGAATGCTGGCAGCTGGAACTGGAAGAAGCTGTTGGGATTAACTCCTGCCTCTTGACAGCATTATTTTCAAACAAATGTCAAATCCTTTAAACCTAGCAACAGGGAGGTGCTCTCTCTTTTGTCTGAGGGATAAGGGAGCAAGGGAAAGAGAAGAATGTGCTGATCCCTAATCCATCACATCTCCCCTCAAATAATATATTAGCAACCTAATTCTAAAATTAATAATCAGAACATCAGCATTAATGTTGCTGCCCTTTGGGGCTGTTGTTTTTAATGTAAACATTCACAGCAATGTTAACATTTTAAAGGTATTTTTAATTTTCAAAATGGTCTGCTTTTGACCATACAAAAAGTTGTAGCAGCTTTTGTCACCGTGATGCATGATGCATGTTCTTACGGCTTTTGCATGCTTGCTTTTATTTTTTTCAACAGATATTAGACTACTTATGATGACTTAACTCACATTTGAAATATTGTTTGAAATATGAAAGATACAAAATTTGAATGGTAAAATTTATTTCCTTGTTGTCACTGGGTTGCATTCAACAACTTCATAGTCAAAATAAACCCAATCCAATCTATGTAGAGTCCATCGATAACAGTGAGTATTCTGAGTGGGACTTTGCTGGACACATTCCAGTAAATCCTAAGTGATTCCCCCAGGAGTGACGTTATTTTAAACATTCTGAAAAGCAAAGAGGGTGGATTCAGTTCTCCAAATGCAACTTAGAAGCATAGAATCACATGATGTGTAAGATTTTTCTTATTTATTTATTAAATTTGTATACCACCCTCTCTCTACCTGTAGATCTCCTGTAGTGCTTCACAACCTGCCACCCTTGGACTGTTGCTCTGGATTTCTGATCAGATGCCAAAGTGTGGTTAAGATTTCTGTCCACCATTTGGCAGGAGAGCACAGTGGTCATAAATTACTGTTTGTGAATGTTTATCTACCTTCTAATTATTAACAGCGTCTAAAGTATTCTTACTTCTGATTGAATTGCTATTATTGAAAGGAGTGTCAAAAAGACATGTTTTCATGAAGGGCCATTTCACATGGTAGTTTTGTTTAGCATGTACGTCCTAAAAACAAGTGAAAGGGACAAATGGATGTTTTGAAAGAAATGTACATATGCTGACATAAAAGATGTGTACAGATAGCAAAAAAGCTAGAATTTGTTGTGTATTCAACATTCATTTACACTGAATTGCATTTTTCGTTTTACTGCTCTTTCCCAGAGTTTAGAGAGCTCTTTTTACACTACTTCATCCACCTGCCAAGGTGCGCCATCGCTCCCTGAAAGAAATCCCAGGGCTGGGTTGCATCCATCTCTTTTTCATATCTTTGGTTCTCCTGTGGCTTTAGGCCTAGTGTTTGGTGTGTGTTACTAAAACAGGAAATTAACGGTGCACCAGCAAGACTCACTGAAGTCACAACTAACTTGCCCCATGCAATTTTTAGTTATTAAATTGTATGTTACTTTGCAGTTCCTTCAGTATCACAAACGAGCCCTTGAAACCTTGGCAATTAGCAAATGTATAATTCAGTTACTTAAAAGACAGGCAATATATTGATTAAATTATGTAGTGTGACAGTGCATATATTTTAAAATTGTTCTTTTTAAAGTTTATCCTAGCTTTATGGTAACTGAATTTTGGCCATTGGTCACAGCTGTATCTTAAGCCCACTGCCTCATCCACAGGGAAAGGGCTGAGGCTCAGTGGGACAGCTTGTGATTTTTTTTCAATTCAAAAGTTCAATCTTTGGCGTTTCCAGCTGGAAAGCTGGAAAAGGCTTTTGTCTGACATCATGAAGAGCTTCAGCTTACCTTGGAGGTAAGATGAAATATTCACTTGCAGTGATAAGCTGAAAGATGGGAGCATGGGGGCGGTGGCCAAGGAAGCCCCACAGATTGGTTTCTTAATCTTCAGGGCTTTGGATATGTTTCTTAATGTGCTGAAGGCAGAGAGTTACCACTGCAGATATGAGGCAGCAAAAGGTTGTAGCTGGTCTCTCCTGAATTGTTTTTAACAAGCTTTGCTGTATCTTCTGTACTCAGCAGTTGCCTGGCAGCATTCCTCATGGAGAATGGCCCAGTAGGAATGGCAGTGTTAGGACATGTTCCCAGGGGATATCTTTGATAGGGGGCAGGTTTTTTTATTTCTTTATAAAGAATGCCCCTGGAATGGCACTGCAGCATGATGCAGCATTCCCATTGCTCCATGCTCAATGAGGAACACTGCCCTGTAGCAGCTGACACTTTTTGTCATGGTGTCACAGCTTGAAGCAAATCTTTTTTTTAAGAAAGACCAGCTGCAGCCCTCTGTCGCTTCAATAGCTACAATACTGAGCTCCCATGAAAAATTAAAGAAATCCCCCACCCCCTCTGTCCCTTCCCCTCCACTCCTTGGTGGGTAGAGCTGTCCTGCTCTCTATCCTGGTTTTGTTTCAACCATACTTCAGTATGATGGCAGCAAATTGTGATTACTGTTAACCAAGAATGGTTAGCCCTGGTGAATGCTAAACATTAGGTTGTCTGATTTGGATGTGAAAGTTGCATATGATTAGAGGAGGGGTATCCAGCATACTGCCCTCTAGATATTACTGGACTCCCATAAGCTTCAGCTAGACTGATGGGATGGTGGGTGTTGTGGTTCAACATTATCTGGTGGTGCAATGGCTTCCTCTGGGTTAGAGCAAATCTGAAGGAATGCTGGGAATCCATGCGGGAGAAAAGGAGAAGGGGACAGAGCTTGTGGCACATTTTAGTCATGGTTTGAACCCTGGGAAGTGTGACGTCTGAATGGAGACATTCTTCTGCCTGTGCCTCCCTAAGCATAGGCAAATTGGAAATGGATGGTTCAGTTTGTCTTGTCCAGGGCCTGAGAAAAAATGGAAGCAGAAGGGAAGGAAACAAAGGCTGTGATGAAAAAATGCCCAGAAACTCCAGAAGACGTGAAGCAAATAGCTTTATTTTGTTACTGTCCTGGTTTAAAAGAGGAAAGTTAACAGTCTGCTTTTTGCCCTCAAACTATACTGTCCTATCAAGAAAGGCTGTGGTGACTGTGAGGGCCAGTGAATGAATACCGATTTTAATCTCTGGAATACAGATTTTAGCTGAAGGAGTGTTATTTTTAATGTAAACAAGTTTATAGGGAATTTTTAATTACATCCACTTCTTCATGCAGAGGTGGCATATGTTGCTGTTGTTCACTTTGCTGTCTGGTCTTTGACTGCAATATAGATGATAGATAGATAGATAGATAGATAGATAGATAGATAGATAGATAGAGAGTCTGTCCTACCTTTTGAGCCCTATTGTTGGTCTTTGCTGGATGGTAATAGAACATGTGTGGAATGTGGAATGATGTCACAAACTGACAATACCATAGTTTTTTTAAGTTATGTAGAACTCCCACTAGAAGCTTCATAGGAGATTGCTCGGCATATATCATCCTAAAGATTCCACATGGAAAAAAAAGATGGTAGGCATATTTTCAAATCCTTTTTACGTTTGCTAAAATATGCAAACAGATGTCATTATATAGACATCTTGTGGACTTGAAGATGGTACATTTAAGACTGAATTTATTAGTTTTGTCTGTCATGTTTTTATTTGCTTATAACATTTTGTCTTTAAGATGGACACTTTGAATGCTGGATTTGGTAGAAATCCTTTATTCAATCATATACATGTGAACTACAGAAATTATTTGAAAGCCTTAGCCAAAATAGCCACCTTGGGGCATCTTTGTACAGAGTGACAGGATAGGAATACTTCAGCTAATACAGTGGTGCCCCGCAAGACGAATGCCTCGCAAGACGGAAAACCCGCAAGACGAAAGGGTTTTCCGTTTTGGAGGCGATTCGCAAGACGAATTTCCCTATGGGCTTGCTTCGCAAGAAGAAAGCCCATAGGGAAATCTCCGGGGACCTCTTTTAAATGCTGGCAGTGGGGAGCAAAGCCTTTTCCCCCCTCCGGCCTTCAGAAGAGGTCCAGGAAGGCCGGCGGGGGCCGAAAGGCTTTGCTCCCCACCGCCAGCATTTTAAAAGCAGTCCGGGATAGCAGGGAAGCGCTTCCCGCTATCCCGGACGGCTTTTGAAGGCAGGCGGGGGGGAGCAAGAGGTCCTTCAGAAGAGGTCCAGGACCTCTTCTGAAGGCCGGCGGGGGGCAAAAGTCTTTGTCCCCCCTGCCTGCCTTCCCGGGGGCTTTTAAATCGCCCCGGGACAGCGGAGAAGCCTTCGCTGCCGCCCGCCAGCATTTTAAAAAACCCCGGGACAGCAGAGGACTTCTCCGCTGTCCCGGGGCGATTTAAAAGCCCTTGTCCCCCCCCCCCCAGCCTTCAGAAGAGGTCGGGGGACAGACTGTCCCCGGACCTGGTCTGAAGGCGGTTTCCATAGGAACGCATTGATTGATTTTCAATGCATTCCTATGGGAAACCGTGCTTCGCAAGACGAAAAACTCGCAAGACGAAAAAACTTGCGGAACGAATTAATTTCGTCTTGCGAGGCACCACTGTAACGACTTTTCTTTATGAAGACTTGCTGTATGAAATTCCTTGATCTTTAAAGTCAAAAATAATTCTCTATAACCTGGTTAACATGACTGCTTTTGTAAATGAGCTTTATACATGGAGGTCGTTAACTATATGTACTAGAAATAGTATCGTGAATGAAAGGCAGATGATGAGATTTTGCTCTCCATCAAAAGGACAACAATAATACATATACAATATTTGAAAGCCTATGTGTTATATTGCCCCCCCTCCCCATGAAGGAAATTGTTCTCATGCAAGAGCAAGAAAAATTGTATCTCAGAGCAATGGAGGAGTGTGGAACACAATTAAAAATTCTACCTTTGAAAATGTGTTTCCCCACATGTTGGATTTTTATTCATTCATCACTCCATGTCTGTGCTGCTCCCATTACAAAAGTAATTGAGGTTGTTCCTTTGCAACAAGAGAGCTACATATCTGTGCTAATTCCTTTTACCAAATAGCATTTGTCACAGACCATCAGAGGAATAAATTGAATTTCAGACAAACCTAGATTCCCTGTGAAATATTTCCATACAGATGCTTTCAAACTACAAAAATATGTGCAAGCAAATACAAATAATGTATGTGTTCAGTTTCTGTAAATTGATTCTCATGAAAACTTACAGATTCTGGCTTCACACAATTAACTCAAGGCAGTGTCAATTTACTCTTGGAAGAAAGCCAAGGTCTGCTTGACCTAGAAACTACTTACTCTGATTGGTTAACGACCAGCACTCAACTCTGTTATCTAGGAATGCTAGCACAGTTTGTGTTAGGTGGGTGTGTTAGGAGAAGAAGTGCTGTGTATGGTTAAGAGAGAGAGAGAGAGAGAAAGGATTTATTTTGCTTTGTTTTGTATGCAGAAACTCTGCTGGTTTCTTTTTCCTTTTAATAAATCCTGTAAATAGTTATTCTGAGTCTAGCTGACTAGTCATTCCACCTCAACTAGCTTCTTCGCTGTGCAGGAAAACTCTGCTACGTTTGGGCTAAAGCCATTAGAGCTGTGCCTGACACTTCAAAGTTCCAAGAGTATGTTTGTGAAATTAGGCAGAAAAGTGATCCCTTGTGTCTTGGAGCTCTCTTAGCCATTGGCTGGGCTGCTTTGATTTCACAGCATGCCACATTTGCCAAATCCTTATAATTGCTGAAGGGGAAGGGTCAGTTATTACATTTTCCTGAACACTGACAAGGAAGAGTATTTTCCAAAGACTAGCAATCAGAGTCAATTGGTATAAGGAAAGTAAAAGTTCAGTTGGACTAAGCAATAAATAACAATCAATCAGCAAGCAAGCAAGCAAGCAAGCAAGCAATAAATGTCATGTATAGACATTGGAGAAATAAAACCTTGAGAGCTTTTGGTGGGAGGGGTCACAGGGGCAGGGGGAGGTGACTGTAGGATGTTGGTTTGGAAAAAACCCTGTCCGAATTATGAATTGTTTTTGTGCAGTCACTAGAGAAGTTCTGCAAGAAGCCAGGAACACCAGAGGTCAAGCCATCCATCAGGGTCTGAGCTCAGAGCCAGGAGTGCTTAGAAAGCACTTCCTGCTATGTGTCGTGAGCAAATATTGGGAGAGAGCGCTACATTTCCCTGCAATGTTGTATGTCTTTATTTGCAAAGCCATGTGATACCTAATACTTCTCTTGTCGATGGAAAATTACAGGAAGGTATTTGAATATAATTTTATATGTGTTTAGGAGAGAGGAGAGCGTCTCATAGAAATACGATGCCTGCAGCAAGACTACTTTTTGTGGCCATTTGAATGATTAATCTGTGTCCTTTAATTTAGTCCTCTTGTAAAAATGGGTTTCACTCTTTTACATTTGTTAGGGTAAACCTCTGTATTAAGCAGCCATTGCCAGAAAAGCTTTCCATAAGGTTTCACACCAGGTTCCCCCTAAAAAAGTTTAGTGTCAGACCTCGTGATATAATTTTTTTTATCAAATTATTGACTTTCTGCTCTTCCCCATTGAAGCCAGAGGCTGGGATTGGCGCATCTAGTGACAAATGTCTGCTTCTCTCATGGGCTTGTTGCAGGGCCTGGGATTTTTTCCCTTATTGTAAAATGGGAATAAGTATGATGTATCTCACATTATTCTGAATGCAGTAAATATGCTAAAATGCTCTAGGAACTAAAAACATCATAAAGTTAATAGTAGTTTGGTGAGAAACAGTACTTTGAAAGATGTCTACAATTTAACTTCTTGTCCTAGGGTGGCGTGCAGGCCATGGCCTAATTGCAAAAGCTCTGCAAAGCTCTCAGTTCAGGCCTCGGGCAGGAGCAGTCTGCTCCTCCCTGGATGGGCTGGGGGGGAGAGGAAAAAGGGGGTGGTCCTCCTCTGGCCCCTCTCACTGCTGACATTAGCTCTGCCCACAGTAATGTATTACCTTCAGGGGAATGTGACTCTCAACAGAAAACAGGTTGCCCACCCCCGATTTAAATTAAGATATTACACTTGATCTTAGCCAAAAGGCCGAGAAGCCTTTATAAGATGGAAGCAAAATCCTGTGTTCAGTCCTGGGCACTTCTTACATATGATTATGCATATGACTGCTTGTTGGATTGCTCTCTCTCTTGCTACTTTTTCATTTGTAGCTGCATCTACTTAATATCTGGTTTTGAGGTGGGAAGCTTTGGTGCCTGCTTATATCCTTCTGCGTAGCTTCTTTACAGAATTTGTATGGAACAAATGGTACTCTTGAGTCACAGAAGCCTTTTGATAGCTGATTAAAATCAAGTTGGACATTATGCATGTGTGTATGTTTTACAATGCATACTCAAGGTGATACTGCTTATTTTCATTTTAATTCAGCATTAAGACAGCTCTGTTGCATATATTAAAGTATGCATTCCTAAGTTTAAAATTTTAATTAGCCATGACTTGAAAATAGTGTTGGTATGTTTGGATGAATTAGGTTGTTTTCAGGTGTCTAACCAAGGACTCTTCACACAACCTGGCTCATTGGACGGTATTCTTCTAATGAGTTTCATCAGTGCAAGGATTTCCAGCTGGGCAACAAGGCCTCTCTTTGTGTGGGCCCTCTGCCACCCCCAAATCAGCTCTAGAAGGTGGGGGAAACGCCTAGAAGAGAGGGAGTGGGGAAACATCTTCTTGCACTAGGAGAAATCCTTGCACTGAAAGAATGTTCACCTTAGCCCAGTGTTGGATTTTACCCATTATTTCTTCTACGCTACAAATGACTGGCGTTGATTCCTTCAGATGTGTCAAATACACTGTTTAAAAGATTTATATCCTGCCTTTCTGCTATTACTGTACAGTACTCATTTGAGACCACAAAGCATACATACATCAAGTGATGCTATAAATCCCAGCTGCTCTTCGATGTCAATTTCAATTAAATTTAGAGGACGTGAAAGTGCTATGTAAAAAGTCCCTTGAAGTCTACTCAGGTGCCGGTATCATGAGACATTTATGAAAATTACAGACCTTTCCCTGGATCCAAGTTGACCAATTTGTTACTGAAGGTGTTTGTATGTGGAGACATCATAATAAATACCACAGCTGCCTTAAAGTGCAGAGACATAAGTGAATGTGAACATTCAGTGCAAATACAGAAACTTTGAGTGTGCATATTTTTAATTTGTGAATTTTGTAAAATTATTTTGATGGCAGCTATTTCCTAAAGTTGATTTTAGCTGAAGTGTGCTTCTTCTTCTTTTTTTTTAATGGGATTGCCTGTGCCCACACAATTGCTAAAGTTAGTTTGCAGTTATTCTTGGTCTGTGGCATGAATTTATGGGGTACACACGACCACATTTTCCCTCAGTGTTCCCTGAGATGTGATTATGATGGAAGAGGAAATAAAAACCATCTTTCGACTTCCTTCAGTGAGACCAAAAGTGCCTTGCCCCTCTGCTTATGCTCTCGTATCCTCCTTCTCTCTCTATTGAAAGGCTGGGAGGAGAGAGGGAGGGAGAGAGAGAGAGCGAGCGAGAGAGCGAGAGAGCGCACTCTTATTGACTTCTGCCCATGCCCAGGGAACCCTCAGAGCCTGGCAGTGGTGACCTGTCTAAGATGCACACCTTGGCTGGGAAGGTCTCTCCCATCCCAGCCTTGGAATTTGGTCCCACCATTTTAAAATTGTTTTTCTTATCTCTGTAATGAATTATCCTGGCAGCTGCTTAGAGATGGTTGTTGCCGCTTCTTCATACAGTAATCGAGGGATCAACTATAGTGTGTGCTTCCAGACTATCCAGTGCTAACGAAATTCTACCCCCATGACATAGCAGGAGCATTTAAGTGTTAGATTCACAGATTTCTGGCTCTACATCAGTGCTATCGGTGTGCTAAATATTTATTGGCATAGCACATCCATTTATAGTCATTTCAAGTTATAAATGTTCCTGTTTGACAAACACCTTCCCCCCTTTCTCTAAATGGCCATAAACCAAAAGCTGTAATTTTGACTTCCCCTTGAGTGTATGGCATGATGACTCTTTGTGTTCCAGAACCGGCCTTATTTATAATGCTGCATATCAGAGCCTTCAGCTTTGCTCAGAAAAGTAAAATGGCTTCCAGCAGCTTGCCGGGGGGAGAGGAGGGGAGAAGAGCCCATTTATTTTCTTATACCTCTTTGTGGGGCTCTCTTAACAGGTCGGAGGTGAAGTTCTTTAGTTCAATGTGGAGAAAAGAAAAGGCTCAGGGCAGGCAATTAAGTTTTTAGAGACAAGAACTGTTCATTGCATGTACTTCTCTGGCGTTTTCTTCCCCTTGGATTTATTCAGTGGGTCAGAGTAGGACCATTGAAATGGCTTGTCAGTGGTTTCAGTGGGCCTCCTCAAAATAATGGCTTAGTTGGCTATCACCTAGTGAGTTCAGTTTTCACTTCCCTCTTTTTATTTTTTTCTGTTTCTGTCAGATCACTTTTGTATAATCTTTTGTTCTGTTATTCTCCACAGTCTGCCTACTTAGAGCATTTCCCAGTTGTTCTATTAACCATATTACCCCAGGCGGCATCTGTCCTCAATATGTTCTTCTCTGTCCCTTGCCTTTTGCCCTCCTCCTTCGGTCTCTTATTCTGAGCACGTCTCCTTTGCAGAATATGCCTCACGCTGTCCATCTTGTCTGCTTGTCTGTTAAATTCTGGCTAGTCAGCTAGTATCCAATACATTCTCTCCATTCTTGCTAGGGTTTTCTGCTAATATCTTAAATTAATTTTTGGTAACACTTTACTTAAATGTTCAGCTTATCAGAACTCACATGTCTGATTCTTTACAGCATATAAGGCAACAGTTTATGTGAACCACCCTGAGACCTTTGGGTATAGGGCTGTATAGAAATCAGTCAATCAAATAAATAAATAACAGTTTATTTTATGTAAAATCAAAAAAAGCCAACTGATACTGTATTGTTATATTAATTCTACAGGGCTTTAAGAAACTCCTTCCTTGTTCCTGTGTAATAAGAGGTGTTCATTTTTTGTCCTTCTTTACAGCCTCAACACACAAAATGTCAATAGAATAAGTGAGGCTTCCTCGAGAACCTGCCATGAACCATTTTGAGGGACCAGCTGAAGGAGAGGTGAACGATGAACTCAGGAGCAGAGTGGTGAATGAATCTGTGGAGGCTGACCTGGAACATTCTGAGGTAGAGGATGAACAGCCCCAGTATGCCAGCCATTACCCGAGATGTGCCAACAGCAGCCTTGAAGGACGTTCTCGACAGGAAGAGGAGGAGGGCACGTTGGCACGGTCAGCTAGCACGGAGAGCGGCTTCCACAACCACACGGATACTGCTGAGGGAGATGTCATAGCCCCAGTGGAGGATCCCTATGAAGGAGACCGAGTGCTGGACAATGAGGACGAGAGTGCCTATGCAGTGCAGTACAGGCCCGAGGCAGAGGAGTACACAGAAAATGCTGAGGCAGAACATGCGGAGACGATTCGTAACCGAACTCTCCCCAACCACTTGCACTTCCACTCCATTGAGCACGAGGAAGCCATGAATGCTGCTTATTCAGGCTATGTGTACACCCACCGGCTCTTCCACCGGGGGGAAGATGAGCAGTATGCCGAGCCCTATGCCGACTATGGGCTGCAGGAACATGTCTATGAGGAGATAGGTGACACGCCTGACCTGGATGTTCGGGAAGGCCTTAGACTCTACGAGCAAGAGAGGGAGGAAGCTGACAACTATCGAAAGGAAGCTCTTGGTGCCCGACTCCACCACTATGATGAGCGCTCTGATGGAGAGTCTGACAGCCCTGAGAAAGAGGCAGAGTTTGCTCCCTATCCAAGGATGGACAGTTATGAACAAGAGGAAGACATTGACCAAATTGTGGCTGAAGTCAAGCAGAGCATGAGTTCTCAGAGCCTGGACAAAGCTGCTGAAGACATGCCAGAAGCAGAGCAGAATGTGGACCCTGGTGATGCTCCTGCTCATGTTCACCATGAAAGCAACCGTCCGCTGTCTGTTGGTGCTAGACCTACAGTTAATGTGGGAGATCCAGTGCAGAGATACAGCAAGGAGAAAAGGGATGCAATATCCCTGGCTATCAAAGACATTAAGGAAGCTATTGAGGAAGTGAAGACTAGGACCATCCGTTCTCCTTATACCCCCGATGAACCCAAAGAGCCCATTTGGGTGATGAGACAGGACATCAGCCCAACCAGGGATAGGGAGGATCAGGGTCCACTAGAGGGAGATGTGAGTATACCAAACGGCTCACATAATAAGAAAACCGAATGTTAAGGCTATGCAGTCAAAATCGCAAAAAACTATATAGCCTTAACATTCGGTTTTCTTATTGTGTTTTTAACTACTTGCGGGGGATGATGACACATAGTTAAATGATATTTTTCCTTATTAATTGTGTTTGGAAATCAGAATTATTATACTACAAATTCTCCTTTGGCCTTAATAACCTTCATTATTAAGCATTGGCAAAAAAGGAAAAGAAATATAAAAATAATATTTAGATGTGGCTTTGGTAAGATATGTCCTCTCACAGGTTAATTTCTAAATATTTGCATTGATGCATTTGCTTCTAATAGAAGCTGTGTGTTGCTGAGCACTAGCATAGTTTCATGTGGAACTGCAATGGTGTCATGGTCAATATTCTTTTGAATTTTTGTTAGTTTTTCAGTCATCCAGGCAGCAGACTTGTTTTCTTCCGCTGCTCATGATCAGCCTGTGTTGATTAGTAGATTCAGAAACCGTGTTCTTGTTTTCAGTTGCCATGCAAAGGAAGTGTTCCTCCTTCTCCCATTAATGTTTTTGCGTTTGGTGTTTCCTAAAGCACCACTGGATGCCTCAGAATATTTGCTGTGGGAATTCAATCCAGTGAATGGCAAGGCTTTAATGAATGTTTTAGGTTGTTGATTGCCAACTACTTAGCGATTTTCTGTTGAGTAAGTGCTGTATACATTTTGTTAAATAAAATAATAATAAACAAATCAGGCTAAAATACTGTACAGTTGACTTCAGTGGAATTATAGCAGCCTAAATGTGCTGCTGCCCCAGCACTTTATCAGATTTGAATTTATTACTTTGTCATCTATTGGGGTTTTTTTTGGAGCCTCAAAATATACTAAACTTTTGATGAAGCCAGAAGCCAGCTATTCTTTGTGCTTCAGCCTGTACTAGGGTTACTATCTCTAGGGAGTTCTTATTTTGCAGAGTCATTTGCCTGGTTGCACGCCTACTTTGTAGATATAAGCTCACAGGCTGCATCCCCATCATTTTCTATTAGGGTATTTGATAGGAGGGATGGGTTGAGTAAGATAAAGCCCTGTTAACTGATATTTTCTCAATCAACAGAGATTTTTTAAAATCCTGCACTTTTTGATTGATACTGGAAATGAATGTCAGCAAGGCTTTTTGCATCGCTATGCAAAAGAAGTGGGAGAAGCAGGTGCCTTGCTCTTCCTGCCCCCCCCCCCATCTCCCTGCTATCCAGAAATAAGGCTTAAACTCCCAATGCAAGGACAGGACACAACATTTTCCACAGGGAGAGATGCAAGAATTGCCTTTCAAATGAGATAGAAATATGGTGTGACAGGTAGTGCAAGACCTTTGCAGGTCTTGTTTTCCGCACAGCCACATCCCATGTGAAGCTGGTTTTGATTTTCAGCTGTAGTGGACAGTAAGATTGAAGTTTTGTTTACTTGCAGCATAATTTCTGAGATACTTGTATAGATTCAGTTGCTCCCAAATGGTGGGGGTTTTGAGCATTGAGTATATTTGCTAACCTAAGCAAATATATTCAGGCTTTTGTTAGAATTCTGAGAACCCCAACTTTCATATTTTTTTAAAAAAATCATTTTCTATTCCACATGAATAGGCAAGGGCAGCCTTCGTAATAAAATATAGTAGCAAAAATATTGAAGTAATGGAAACAAGTAGGACATCCCAAACTTAGTACATTGTTCAACTTCTCTAACTTGATGCATGATGATGATGGAGAAATATTTTGGAGAAATAATAATAGCTTGCAGCTTCTAATATTCTCATAGGAGAATTTCCCTTAGCAAAGGTTTAGAAACCACTAACTTAAAGAGAGGGTCTTAATTAAGAGCACTTCATGGTTTCCCCAAAAGAAGTGTTTTTTGACCATTATGAGTTGACTCAATAAAAGGTATCCTTTTCCAACTTTGCGTGTCCATCCCATGCAGTGCCTTTTTATTTACACCAAATGCCTTTTGCTCAGTGGTGCAGAAGGACAGTTTGTGACAGCTCTTCCCTGGCTTGCAAACCTCAGACTTGGTGGATTTGTTTTCATGATGTTTAGTAAATGATGCACATGGATGGTCTGGTTTTGTAAGTGGAATGTAACATTTCTGAAGAAGATGTTTCTCTTTTCCGCCTCCCTTAGGGGTAATATCCTTTGTTTTCTTTTCGCTTGCCTTTGGGTCCACAGGTTTCCTTTGTTCTCTGCCTGGTGCTGTGCAGCTTTGCAGAGCCTCAGTTTTTCCACAGCAGGGCTCATCTATCATTAACGAAGGGAGTAGCAAAGACACCTTGAATAATGGAGCAGCTTTCAGGTGCTTCAGGAGCCTGAAATAATGTCACCAGCTATGCGGATGGGATGATGCTGGGCCTGACATTTGCACATCCAAGGTTTTAGAGCTGCTCTTTGGAGCACAGATGGAATTCCATTGGACCTTGGTTGATAGAATTACCGTATTTTTCGCTGTATAACACGCACCTGACCATAACACGCACACAGTTTTTAGAGGAGGAAAACAAGAAAAAAATATTCTAAACGAAACAGTGGCTGTATGATTTTTGTGGTTCATGCTGTGGCCACAGACATGTGATCTGACAGTGAGTTTGGGGTAGCCCAATACAAAAATCCTGAGGATCCATGTGGATCCGTGCTTTGCAACCACGTTTTAAGTGGGGAGGGAAGGAAAAACACTCAAGGGACAAGGAGCACACGTGGGGTGTGTGGAGAAGGATGCTGCTAATAATGCAGGAGAGGCTCCTCTCCGGCTTTGCTCCTTTAAAACAAGCAGGCTCTGCTTCTCTCCCTCCTCCCCGGCAAGAAAACCACGATAGTAACCACTCTGAGACAAATCAAGAAAAATTGCGACCAACACTCTCCCCCAACAAGCGCAGTGAGGTCAAAACACACACACACACACACACACACACACACACAGAGAGAGAGAGAGAGAGAACTGGCCCTAAAGTCGCAGGGCGCTGGGAGAGCGCAGGGGCGCAGGGAGAGTGAACGGGAAGCAAGAGAAGGAGCCCTCACAGACACACAGACACACAGAGTGTCAATTCTAAAGTCAGAGGGAGAGCGCAGGGGCGCAGGGAGAGTGAACGGGAAGCAAGAGAAGGAGCCCTCACACACACACAGACACACAGTGTCAATTCTAAAGTCGGAGGGAGAGCGCAGGGGCGCAGGGAGAGTGAACGGGAAGCAAGAGAAGGAGCCCTCACACACACACACAGACACACAGAGTGTCAATTCTAAAGTCGGAGGGAGAGCGCAGGGGCGCAGGGAGAGTGAACGGGAAGCAAGAGAAGGAGCCCTCACACACACACAGACACACAGTGTCAATTCTAAAGTCGGAGGGAGAGCGCAGGGGCGCAGGGAGAGTGAAGGGGAAGCAGAAGGAGGAGAACGATAGCTCAAGCACACACACACACAGCCCCTACAGTGGCTAATCCAAAATCGGACAGCAAAAAACTGCAGGCAGGGACAGAGAGCACGGGGTTGTTTTAAAGCAGCCAACTCCCGCTCTGCTTCTCTCCCTCCTCCCCGGCTCCGCTAGCTGACAGGAGCCGCTTACACCCGATTTGCTGTTTCAAAGCGAGCCACGGACTGCTCACGACTGCAGCAAATTCCCCCGCCATCTGTAGGCATTCGCTCCATAACACGCACAGACATTTTCCCTTACTTTCTAGGAGAAAAAAACTGTGTGTTATGGAGCGAAATTTACGGTAACTTCCAAAATTATGCAGTGGCCCAAGTAATTTTCAGTTTTTTTACATGCTTGAATACTTAGACTTTTGCTGACTAAGATACCACTGTTAAAAGGGGGGGGGGGGATATATTTTTTCCAAATAACCATGAAAGGCTTGATTCAGAATTCTTTGGAGTTGTATGTGTGCACTGCATGTAAGACTGAGATGTCAAATACATATATATCAGTTCATAGAATTCAGAATCAAGTAATATATGGAAAGATAAAATGTATGTTCACTGTTTTCCTGCTTGCACCAAGTCCTCGTGGCTTGTTCACCAAAATGGAAAAGTGAAATAGACTCGAGTACAAGAAGTTCCGAGCCTAGGTAATTTCCCTTTAAATGGAAACCTGATAAAAGAAGACATGGTCTTGAATGCGGGGACATAGCTAGGAGGAAGATGCATATTACAAAAGTACAGATCTGAAGGATAGCTTTAGGTTTTCCATAATTTTTTATTTTTATATGTATAAAGCTTTATCAGAAGCCCAGTTTAATCAAAGAGCAGGGTTGGACATACAAACAAAGGAACATTTTTACTATAGACAATTCATTCTAACTTTGTGAAAAATGCAAGAAGGGGGAAAAGGAAATATTATGACTATGCCTCCTAAGGGCCTCCACTAGCCAGAAGACAAAAATGGGGACTTTCTTACTCTGCAGGGACTAAAGAACCCTTATTCTTAGTCTGATCTACTCCAAAGGCTCAGGGCTTGTAATAAAAGCTTTAAATCTGCTTGAAAAACTGAATTCTATCACATTTGCCAGTAAGCCTGAGCCATGGTAGCACTTTGTCCTTGTGGCTATTCCATAATCAGATGAAATGTCTAGGATCAGGCTGTACATTGGGTTGGATCTAGACGTAGTCAAACTTTGAGGGGAAACGATGAGACTCTCTAGTCATTAACTTCAGGTCCAATTATAATTATGTTTTACTTTCAGTTATAAACTTTTTTCTGGGGGGGAATTGCATAACTATAATAGCTCTTTAATTATGCTTGCTTTTTAAAAAAATCTTTGTACTTTAACCACCTAACTGTACATTAATATCATTTATTACTTATTCAGAAGATACCAATAGTACTGCAATTCTGCTAGAAGTGTATGTCTTCAAGGCAATAAATGAAAGGAATAGCTGCTTGCTAAGGGAGAATGACCTTCTTATGTATGGGTGTTTGACAACCATTCAGTATCAAATAAGATTAATCTACATAGATAGATACTAGCAGCATCTCTTGTTACAGGCTTCAATTTCAAGTTCCAGGCACATAACACCACTGGAAAAAGTAATTTGGTGGCACTTGATTGTTAGCAATTAGCAGACAACTCTGAAGTTGAGCAGAACAGCAGCAAAATCAAAATGGAGAATTTTTGGATGTATCAGGCTGAGTATCTTAGGAGAATGGTAAGTGAATTGTAGCAAGTAACTGTCAATTTACGATTTTTTTACTTAACCCCTGAAGGTGTTCCTTCTGCACAATTCCAAACTTTTAATAAGGTTAATGTTGTGTTGCTCTGACATTTCTATGTATGGATGATGTAGGAGCATCCAGAAGCATCTTGGATATTTTCTTTTGAAATTTGGATCTGTTCTGGTGTTTTGGTTCTTACCATAACAACAATTATGATAGGGAAAACAGAATATTTTTGAATTTTTTTAGTTATGAACAATAAGTATATTCAAGTGGTGCTTAATATTCATTTTTCTGATGCAAAGGCTGCATCAATGTACAAAGGATACTGCATTAGAAATCCAAGCAACATAGTTGCGAAGAATACAGCCCTTGTTACTGAATATAGCCGTTGTTCTATAATATTGTGAATGATACAGAAGAATAGAATAATTTTTAAAAATAAAACTCTGCACCTGTGGTGTATTTTTTTTAAATGGTTGTAGGTTGTAGAGAACTGCTATTTGTGAGATTTTTAAGTGACTGTGGAGGGAGAGTATCTGTGGAGAGTGTATCTGAAGAAGTGTGCATGCACACGAAAGCTCATACCAAGAACTGACTTAGTTGGTCTTTAAGGTGCTACTGGAAGGATTATTTTTTTTTGTGGAGGGAGAGTTTGCTTTTCACAATGTGTAACCACATTTATTTTGTCCTGTTGTCACTTCTGGTTAGTCGCTGCAAACTTATGGAGTGATACAGATCTCTTCAGCAGTCTCTCCTCCGGCTTTTCCTTTAGCAAATAGAAAGAAGGCATTGGCAAGAGGGAAGTAAGATGAACTGCAATGGACATGGGAGGGGAACTTGAAAAAGCAGTGTTTGGTGGGAGGGGAGGACAGACTTGCCTCCTCCTGTGTTTAGAGGTCGGCAGCAGCTGGTCCCCAGACAAGGCCTTCGCTCCAAAGATGTCTTGCGTGAGCAGGCTCCTGCCAGCCGTCCTTCAGCCTCTGGCACAGCTGCGGCGGCAGCGCTGGTGCTGGCTAGCCAGGAAATTCCCGTGGCTTCAGCAGAGCTCTTTTGAACCAAGCCCTGGAGGTTTTGAGACTGGGTTCAAGGGGCTTCTCTGCATCTCCAAGAAGTGCTTGGTTCCTCTGAATTGTTCCCAAGGGGCTTGCCCCCTGGACTGGGGGGTGGGAGGGACACGAGACGGGGCAAAGGGAAAGAGGAGAAGAGCTGCAGCCTGGAAAATGTCCTGGCTGCCGCTTGGGACTCTATATGGTAAAAGAAATAAGAACCGAGTTGGTTTGATTTGTCACCTATAAATGTAATTTCTGTTGTTTTATTGATATTTGTAAGCTGCTGTCAGAGTTCTTTCCCGCAACCAAAGAGCAAGATAAAAAGGCTTTAAATACTAATAGTAATAATTTTCAAAAATCTTTCTCTGCTTCCATACTTCTGATTACACTGAGCGCTGCACCCCGTAGTGACCTTTGCCGGGACTTAACTGCCTATGGGGTCCTTTACTTTTTTTACCTTTTACTTCTGATTACATTGTATAAACTAGAACTCAGTTTTGTATTACATGGTTGTCCTCGTATTTTCAATGTAAGCTTGGCTCTCTGATTTTACTTTCTATTGAACTTGACCAGAAGTAAAAATTTAAAGAAGATAAAGATATCCAGCCACAAAAGTGCTGTTTATACAAACAGCCTGATAAACAGCTTTCTCTCAGGCATGACTTGGGAGGGTTTTAATGTCTGGATTTGTTGTTGCCTCAGTCATGGGCTTTAATTTAATTTGCTGCTTAATTACATATTTATCAGCAGTATTAAGCCAAAACTCACTACAGGGGGGTTGAAAATCATATGTCCCACTTCTTACTAATGTACTTTTTTCCTAATGTACTTATTAATGTGCAGTTTTCTTGCATTGTCTTTTGCCCATATCTGCAGCTCCCCCCCCCCCCCAAATTAGTGGTTCAACAATAATTTTATTATTTACATTTATGCAGACCTAAAATTAATAGGACTTGCTTCTAAGAAAATATAAATCTGAATATAATACCATGAAATGCTGCATGTTTAATTTTGCTGGAACCCTTTGCCCAGTCCTCAATCTCAAAGCAACAAATACCATTTATTGTTCTGTCAGCATTTTATTTCATTGTGTATCTTTTCTCTGTCTAGTCTCCATCTCCTGATTCATCTTCCCCAAGAGGCGCTGAATCATCAGGTCTGCAGCATCAACAAGATGTCTGTGGAACAGCAGAAACCCCCACCAAGAAGGAGGTAGAGTACAAGTCTTTTTAAAAGCAGTAGTTTTACTGGAAATGTTCTCCAAATTTAGGACTCCTTAATTGTGTTCTGTGCATTAAACAATCTTTTTAAAAATGATTTATTTATAGTAAGCAATAAGCTTTTTAGATTTAGGCTGCAGTCTGCAATACTGTATTCACCAGGAAATTTGAATCCAATCTGATTTAGGAATGCAGCTTTTATTAGGTAGTGTTATGTTTAATAGACTGGAGGTCTTGGATGTAAGCACTGCTGCAATCACTGATAACTATTCCTAAATTTAGTATATTAGAGATATTCCCACAGTTCTTTTTTAACAAACAGCAGCAGCACCTTCCTCCGGGGAGAAATGAGAATTGCCACGACACTTTCCAAATGTCTTTCCTCAAAGCAGAGTCCAATTTCCATAATACTACAATCCGCTGCCCAAAGACATGCGTGTTACTTTACTTTGAAATGCTTTGTCCTAATAGGTTAACAGTAGAGTGTCTGCTTACTAGTAATATTTGATGTGGGGTTTTTGGGGGGTGGACTTCTTTTCCAAAGAGCACATAAAATGTGCTCCTTAAAGGCAGCAGTGATACCGATTCCTTGGAATTCACGGGCACTAGACTTTCTAGCTGTGCAAAGTCAGAACTGAATCATTTCTGCTTCACCTGCCTGGACACACTATGGAGACATGAACCTCAGGAATCTCTCTTCTAAAAGTGGAAATGCAGATGTCCCACCCTCAGGCTCAGCTGACCAAGATGTTAAAGTTGGGGTACTTCCCTCTCAAAATTTCCAGGCATTTGGACATATTTGCTCTTTTCCTGAAATCTGAAGGATATATCAGTGTCAGCCAAACCTAAGAGCTATATTCTGAATAACTGCACACAGTTATTCTGTCCATTTGGGGAAATAGCTTTCTTAAGAATAATTTTTAGTTAAAAAATACCAATCACAGTTTCTCAGGGCAGGCTGACACTTATCGTGTTAAGGAATGTGCCAGTATGAAGTTACTCTCAAAATGTATCATGTACTCTCTCTCTCCTCCTTTCTCCAGCCATTTAGTGAGATATGAAATGTTTTGCTTCTGCACAGATTTTTTTCTATAAAGCCAAATGCCTAAATGGAGGGAGTATCAGTCAGGAGATTACACAAATGTATTTGTAACAAATATTTGTTCTGAAGGATAAGAGATATTTGTAAAAACTACTCTCTCTGAAGGAAGGAATCAAGATTTATAGCAATAATGATAGCTATAATAATAGTAAAGCTTTTATATCAGTTAATTGAAGGCTGTGTATTTTATACCACTAAGCTTTTCTCAGAAATGCTCTTTGTTGTTCTGCTGCTTTATTATCTCTGCCTACTTGAATCCAGAAGATAAACCACTTTAATCTGCTCATGGCAATTGGATGAATTATTTAAAAGGATATTGGAGTCGGAGTATCAAAAATAGAGGCATTGCAATAGATCAAATGGCTGCAGAAGCAGGTTCCCTGGTGGAAATAAATGTCACAATCGCACACCAGTACTTAATTTCCTGAAAGTGTCTTGTCAGCAAGAAGTCTTCCGTTATTTGGTAGTAATTGATACTTCTATTTGACATTTTTCTCTTTACTAGTTATTTTCTTGTTCCAAGATGCTGTTCTATAGGACCTAATCAAACTGTAGCTTCAGTTTTATTGTATTTTATGGATTTTAAACATTTGCTGTATTTACTTGGAAGTAAGTCCCATTGTGTTTCTTTGTGTGTTTAGGGATTGTTTGTGTTCAAAGTGGATTAATTTTTACCTTAAAACTACCAGTTTATCTAAACTTCAGCAGTGAGCGAGATTACTAAGAGGTTCTTTCACATAAATGTAAGCCTAAGACCCTGAAGACATTGCCAGAGTCTAGAGCTCTTTAGTTTTTTTGTTTCTGTTCATGACATGATAAATGTTTGTGACATCTTTGGAACTTTAAAAATCTGTCATTCGTAGGAAAGGCAGCCTGGAAATGCTTTATTGATGCTAATGGTCTAGACTACACTCTAGGATAACTTCTTAATAATTAACCGATCCTTTGAAATATGTATACATATTTCTTACTAGGCTGTCCACAGAGATCGGATAACAACTGTCAGTGTGTGATGAATAACTTTGCCAGTTCTGCATGAAAAGCTTTTTAATGCATACCTCAGCATGCTTAGCTTAGTTTGATATCCTGTTTGTCTTAATTACAGTCAAGAAAAAGCTTGGCTTCTTTCCCAACCTATGTTGAAGGTAAGCTATCAAAATCTCTCTCTCTCTCTTTAAGTTTTAAAACCTTTTCATATAAGTGAAATGTGAGTTAAAAACAGGTGTTAATCCATTCACACAGTCTGTTTAGTAACTTTCTCAAGTGCTTGTTCTCTGCACACAGAGCAGAATGCAGGGCCTCTACTGCTTTTGCCAGCACTCGGTGGAGAGGCTTTGTCACATTAGAAACAAAACTTGCAAGTTTAAGAAAGACAACCCGGGCACACCAGGGAGAAGGTTCTAGCGTAGCTTGTTCCTTTCGCTCCTGGATCTCTCCCTACACACTGCAACTGATATTTGCCTCAGGAGAAAAGCCCTCATTGATGTCTGTCTGGATGACAATGATAACTCAGAGTCCTCCATGTAGGGACAATGGCATGGGCGAAGTTCTTTTTTTAAAAAAAGTGTCTTCTCCCATGCTGTAGTCCTAGGGCTGCTATTTCGTAAAGTAAAATCCTTGTACGCCACGGTCAGACTCATGTCTACCTTGGTCCATGTGGGCCACCTCTAAGAGAAACCCCACCTCCTATTTTAAGCCTTGCATTGGGTTCAGCTTCTCGTTGCCTCCAGGCCAAATTCAGCCAGAGGAAGATGACCCAATGACCCTCAGCTTACATCCCCTGGGCAGCTTTTCAGTGACGGAAGGGCATTCAATTCAGTGAGGGCATCTGCTAATGGAAGACAAGGCGAGAGCCACGTTTTGCCAATTTCTTCCTCTTCCCCTCCCTGCTCCAAGCTTCCTGTACCCCCTTCGATACACCAGGCTGTTTTGAAGGTCTCCCAACTCTCTGGAATCAATTGTTTTGCTGTGCTGGAAACTGCCAGGAGGGAGGGGAAATAAGCAGAAATGGCTCTTCGTCCCTCCCTCCACTGGGAGCCCTTCTGGAAGGGCCAGGACACCACTTGGATTTGGGGTTAATACATCCAGTTTGCTAACATGCTTGTGTTGGTGCACTATGTCCAACATGGATTGGGGCCTAAAAGCATTTTCAGGCAGTTTTGTTTGTGAATATTAATAATCACAATTAAAACTAATAGTG
Organism: Podarcis gaigeae; assembly: GCF_964106915.1. Taxonomy (NCBI): domain Eukaryota; kingdom Metazoa; phylum Chordata; class Lepidosauria; order Squamata; family Lacertidae; genus Podarcis; species Podarcis gaigeae. The sequence goes on along the minus strand of NC_139687.1, from coordinate 1,035,866 downwards.
ACAATAATGTTGTCTGCATGCTTTTGACTATATACTCAATTCTGTCCTAATGTCTTGTGCGAACAAGCTCTCTGGGGGCTTTTATATGCCGATGTTAATGGTCACCTGAATATTAGCCTTCAGTTGCACAACCAGTAAACCAGTAACCAGTAAACTACTTAATGAGTACATAAATTTGTATTTTGTTTAACCAAAGGTTGGCTAACCTTTGGCCTCCAAATATTGCTCCCATCTTCCCTGACTGTTGGCTATGCTGATTGGGGTTGATAGAACTTGATGTCCAACAACAGGTTAGCCCACCCCTGGTTTAGGTACATTAAAATTTATCTAGTTATTACATTTATATCCTACCTTTCCTCCAAAGAGCTCAGGAGAGCGTACCTGGGTCTTCTCACACCCTCAAAAACCCTGTGAGGTAGGTTAGGTGGAGAGTGTCTGCCCCTGGTGTAAGATTCTTGGCTTAGTGGAGGTTGGATCAGTCTTAGTCCAACACTGTTCAATTCTGACTTTTGTTCAGAACATTATTCTTTATATTCTGATGTCTCTACTATTGCCTGAAGATATATCCTCTGTGAACATTAAATTGCCTTAGGTTGCAGACCTATAATGTCCTTAGCAACAAATAAATCCCATTAAACCCACTGGAAACATGGATAGTATTGGACTAAGTTATGGACTATTTATAATTGTGTGCATCCAGCTGAATTGGTTAACAGATTGCATCATTAAAATTATGTTTTATTGAATACTAATTTGTTTATTGATGGTTGTTGTTTTTCAGTTGACAGTGTTTTGTCTCAACCCCCACAAATTCTTCTTGTATTGTGGAATTATCTATTACACACTCTATGCTTTTACATTTTTCAGCATAAATCATTTTTTAAGATTCTTGGTTGGATTTGTAGCTGGTTAACTGACAGAACTCAAAGAGTACTCATTCATGGTTCCTCGCCATCCTGGCAAGAAGTGGCGGGGGGGGGGGTGCCACAGGGTTCTGTTCTAGGTCCATTGTTGTTCAATGCTTTTATAAATGACTTGGATGAAGGAATTGAGGGGATGCTCATCAAATTTGCAGATAATGCCAAACTGGGAGGGGGGGCTAATTCTGCAGAAGACAGAATCAAAATTTAAAATGACCTTAACACGTTGGAGAAGTGGGCCCAAACTAACAAAATAAATTTCAGTAAGGTCAAATGTAAGGCTCTGCACTTGGACAGAAAGAACCAGATACACAAATATAGGATGGGGGACACCTGGCTTACTAGCCATACATATGAAAAGGATCTAGGGATTTTGGTGGACCACAAGCTTAACATGTCAACCATGTGAAGTAGCAGCAAAAAAACTAATGCTATTCTAGGCTGCATCAACAGAAGTCTAGTGCCGAGATCAAGGGAAGTAATAGTCCCACTCTATTCTGTCTTGCTCAGACCACACCTAGAATACTGTGTCCAATTCTGGGCACCACAATTTAAGAAGGATGTTGACAAGCTGGAAGGTGTGCAGAGGAGGGTCTGGAAACTTAGCCCTACGAGGAGCGCTTGAAGGAGCTGGGTATGTTTAACCTGGAAAAGAGGAGACTGGGAGGAGATATGAGAGCCATCTTCCACTATCTCAAGGGCTGTCACATAGAAGAGGGAACAAGCTTGTTTTCTCCTGCTCTGAAGGGTAGGGCTCGAATCAATGGCTTCAAATTACAAGGAGGAAATTCCAACTAAACAGGAAGAATTTTCTGACTTTAAGAGCTGTTTGATAGTTGAATTGTCTCCCTCGGGAAGTTGTGGACCCTCCTTCCTTGGAGGTTTCAGCTGAGATTCCTGCATTGCAGAGGGTTGGACTAGATGACCCTTGGGTACCTTCCAACTCTACAGTTCTGTGATTCATACAATCTGAGCAAGGGCGTTGAACATTTAAAGCACAAACATGATTTACAATAAGCCAGGTTTCCAATTTGAATTCCTGCTTTCAAATATGTCCTTGAGCCTATCATTTGTTATGCTGAGCTTTTCCAAACCTGCTTTTTAGTTTTCAAAAAAAAGTAGACTATGATTTAGAGTGCTCAACCTAATTGTAAATCTATTCTCAAAGAGAGAAGTTGTATTGTGTTGAAGATCATCTGGCTTGGAATGCCAGAAAAGGCTAGAATCCGAAACCTGTATGGGAGAGAACAATGATAACATTTGTTTTCTCTTTTTGCGACTGTACTTCTGCACAGCTTGTAACACTGGGTTATTGGCAGTGGGAACACCTAAAGTGGAAAGTGAATACAGAAGTCCCACAGTTATCTCTCTCACACATGCATATTCTTTCTTTTGATTCTTCTCATATTTGAGTTATAATGTACCCTTTTTTCCTCTGGGGGCAGTGAAAGCAAAGAAGATCTCATTGGCCTGCAGATCAAGCTGTGTCGTTTGTTAGCCAGACTGGTGTATTTTCTCTTCCCTGCACCAGGACTATATGGCTAAGCTGGAATATTCTGTCCAAAGGAGGGTATAAGTACACTGTGTTGCTGTCATGTGCAAAACTGTATGTACTTTGTAGGAACAAGCCAGTTAATTTAACACAAAAAACAAATAATCTATCAAATAATTTTAGGAGCTAGTCATAGACTTGTAGTCAGTCCAGCTAAACTGAGTTAAGGCTAAGGTAGTTTTTTAACAGGTTATGGATACCTTTTAGGATCTCCTGAGTTGAGAGCTATTTGGTCAGGGGCAGCTGCTGGGACTTGTAGGGAACAAGTCCCTCTGCTAAGTGGAGCGAGAGCCAATTAATTTTAGTTTCCCCTCCTCCTCCTCCTCCTCCTCCTCCTCCTCCTCCTCCTCCTCCTCCTCCTCCTGTGTTCTACAAGGGCAACACCAATATGACTCTCCCTGGACTGGTTGTAAGGCAGGTCGGGGGGGGGGGGCTAGCCTGAGGTTGGTGGGGCAGTTTTACATTCACTGGCATGGACCAGTCTCCACTGTATTTGGGGCAGGGTGTGGGTCTAGGTTAATGTTTTCTTTCTATGATTGCCTTTGCTGGGTACATATCAGTGTCTAGCCTTTGTTATTGCAGAGAAAACCTTGGAAAGATGCAGGTGATATCTGGGGAAAGGAGACATTGCTTCCACAAAGAAGCTGGGCAGAGCTTCCGTTGGTAAAGCCATAATTGCTCAGCAAATAGGTGGCTGCAGAGAAACCCAGCCTGTGCTGCCTCATTGACACCAGAAAGGCGACTGGATGCGTCCTCATCACAGGAGAAATTTAGCTTCCCGTATGCTTCTGCACATGCACAGAAAGCTGCATTTTCAGCTGTGTGTCATTTTGCACCTTGTTTTTAGCCTATCTGATGTTATATAACCCTGGTTGTGGGTGGGGTTGGGGCCAAGCCAGTGCTTTGTGCCTTTCTGACAAGGAAAGAGAAAAATCCATTGAGATTATTTTGCTTCAGGGTGAACTTTTGTTTCAACTGAATGAGCAAATGTAAGAGTCAGGTTGGATTATCAAGTGCTGTCTCTGTGACAGAGAGGCTGGTCGCTCTTTGTCTCCTCTCATTGTATCTGATCTTTTGCTATCATGATGAATTTCAACCAGTCCAAAGCCTTTGCTTCTGGCTGTGGAGGGTTCTCTCTCTTTCCCATTAGCAGCATAATTTTGCTCAGTAATTCAATTTTTCCATCCTGTAGTTCCTGGACCCTGTGATCCTGAAGATTTAATTGATGGAATCATATTTGCTGCCAATTACCTTGGCTCTACTCAGCTTCTTTCAGACAAAACTCCGTCAAAGAATGTGAGGATGATGCAGGCTCAGGAAGCTGTGAGCCGAATCAAGGTGAGGAATCTTTCTTACTGTCTGTCTCTATGGAAGAGTCAAAGCTGAATCTAGGAATGGTGCATGCCTAAAATCCCTTCTGAAATGCAGTCTAGTAGTAATTTGTGTTTGGACCCCAAAATTTGCCAGGTCATTTTTTCATATACAATAAGTTGTTTTCATGCTCTGCGGGTGACATCATACAGCAGTGGACGTTATTACATAATCCTTATAATCTGAATAAAAGGGGTCTCTGGAGAGAAATTAATATTTCTACCGTTATTCTAGGCACAGGTTATCCAACCCATCCACAGTGTTCAGCCCTGTACGCCGACTTCCGAATAGTTTGAGAGGCCTGTGGGGGGTGCAGTGGGCTGGAGGGTGAAGGAAGGATGGTTTGGGAGACTGAATACACCGTCTTGCTGTTTTAACATCTATTGCATTGTGATCAAGCCCAAGAAGGTGCTCACACGACCATGATGACCATGGAATGGGTACTGAGGATTTACTAGGCAGGGAGGGAAAAAATACTGATATACAGTAGTGCTAAATTGAATCTAGGCAGCCTTTTCAAAAATGTGCTGGTAAGATTGAAGAAGTTTTAAATGGCATTTTGTGTATTTTCTGGTAGATATCTGACATAAACACAGAATTTATAAGAAGTATAGATACGTACAGTATATTTTGTATTTTAAAAAATGTATTTTAATAGTATTTTAAATCCATCCTGTGTATTATCCAGCACAAACTGCCAAAACTGTTATCTTTGTACTGGTGCCAGTAACTGAGAGCGCTGCTCCCCCCGTGCCTCAGCCCCTGGCACATTGAGTGGCTGGCGAGGCCTAGATGGTTCTGGCCCCTTAGTGGTTCATTGAAGTCTTTAACCACCTTCACAGCAAGGGTGCTGGGTGTTCCTGACCTTGTCCTTCCCCTCTGGCCCAGCAGGGGGGGCAGCAACAGTCCTGGTGTCAGGACCAGCTTGGCTCATTGAGATTGTTCAGGCTTCTGTTTGGTGCCTCAGAATGGCCATTCCCCAAAGGAGTGTGTGTCTCTAGAGCACAGCATGGAAGGGACACAACAGAAATACTTCTGTCTAGACCCACATCTTTGTGTTCTTTCTAGCCATCTGTACAATCACTCCTCCTAGATTATGCCTCAGCTCCACATTCAGGGTTTCTGTGTTGACCATTTGTAGCAGTAGAGCTGCTGATATTTTCTGGATTTTTTTGGCATGCATTCACATGTTATCATTGTTCAGTTAGTATTCTGAAATGATGTAACCCCCCCCCCAAAGAAAAAATTCCTGCCACACAAACAAACAAAAATCAACTTTTGTGAAAGATCTGGAATGAATTCTCAATATTTTTGTTAGTGTGGCACCTAAGTCTCTGTGTGGAGGGTTGATGGGCATGGTTTGGGAGACAGCCGCTTTGTGCCATGTCCCTCTGATCAGTTTTCAAGTCAGTTTTGTGTCAAAACATCTCCTCCTTGTGGGCCCAAATGGCTGCTAGCCATTCATACAGTACATAACACCTGGAATCCTAGACGGTTGGTCTTGGTATCCTCCATATGGTGTGATCCTTTAGTACATACACATCGAAGACCCAGTATAGGAGTTGACGGAGGCACACCATTTCCTAGCAGTGCTGCTCATCTGGAGGGGGACGGTTTTTTAAAAAATCTGCCATGCTCATGCCAATTGCCACCAGGAAGCTGTGGGGGCTCAGGAGCTCATTTACCTGTGGCCCTCCAGTGGAATAGCCATTTGTCAGTTGCCCAAAGGCTGGTTTACAGTTGCAGCTGCCAAGTGGAGGTGGCTTGCAACATCCTCTGCAGGACAACTCCTCTGTGTGTGTAGAGCAGGGGGCAACCTGAAGGGTGAGCATCTGTTTCTCCTTGGAAGGGGAGGCCAAGGATCTACATGGCAAACCATCTGGCTGAGGATGTTTTCAAGCAGCCTCCACAAAAATAAGACTCATTTGCTTATATTGAGTTCTAGTACCATGTTTAGGATTGGATGGAGTTTGGCTGTATTGGAGTGCCAGGGCTGGATTACTTTTCTCTTGTGGATTTAAGAAATGATGTTTCATATGTATTCAGTAGCAACAGCTGAATTTGCTCTTTAGCAGAATAATTTCTCTCTCAACAGTAGATTCTCCTTTAAGACAGCTAGTCTTTTTTTTTTTTTTTAAGTTACTAGGCAAAATGTTTTCCTTTTTCTGTCTGTCTGTCTGCCTTCCTCTCTCGACTGGTGTCTATGTACAGGGTTATTTTATAAAACTTTACTCTCCTGTGTGAAATTTGAATTATGAAGCAGAACTTAATTTGGCTAGATGGCAGTCATAGTCCTGATGTTCTAGATCCCTACTTGACTTGGAGTCTCTGAAAGTACCTCTCTAACTATTCTCCTGTCTCTGTTTATTACATGCTAAGCAGATGGCCCAGAAATTAGCCAAAAGCAGAAAGAAGGTGCAGTACAAACTCATCAGCTTGATGTTTTTCCTGTTTTTTGTTTTTGTTGTTTTGTTTTTGCATTTCTTTCTTTTGATTTTCACATTTTATTTTTAAAAATTCTGTATCCAGCAAACCTTTTCTTACAATTTGTTTGAACCCCCATATAAATTGACATTTTTCAAATAACCAGTAGCATGGTTTACTCTTTGTTGTTTACCATTAGCCATTTCATGTTAGTAGGGTAATGCAAAGTAGGGTAATGGAAAGGTTTAATTAAATGGAAAATAGGCTTTTCCCAAAACTATCTTCCAACTATAGAGCTGACTGAGAAAGGTTTTAAATATATCAAATGGTATGCTTCTAAAACTGTGCATTTCAGCTTGTGTTTAAACGGTAGTTTCGTTTGATTTCATGGAGGTTATTAAATTGCTGGATGCAAAAAACCCCAAACCTTTATAGACATAAAATTATATACTATACTAAGATTACTAAATACATATCATTGTAGGATTTAAATCGAATTTTTAGGTGCTTTTCTAAAAATTTTGCCAATTTTTACTGTACGAAATTGTGCTCCTAACCGTTTAGCCTCTAGTGACCACAAGGACTCTTCTACCAGAACTGCATTATACATTCCTGTATTATACATCACAGACTCTGATCTTTGGGTGTGTTGGGTGTTTTCGTTTTCCATTTTTTCCATTTTTGCTGGCTTTGTGACTTACTCTTTTTGCCAGAACAACCACGAGTGGGGGGAAATGTAAACTGGCATGTGTGAAAAGGAGTGTTTTTGGACTGTCTCAGAATACAATAATCATCAAAGGAGAGAAGAGCTGGGCACTTTGGGGTCATTACCTTACCCTCCCCTCTCTTGTCCCATTCTTCTGGGGTACCAAGGACAAGGTTATTCATTCATTCACTTATTAAATACAATTTTTAAATAGATATATACAAAAGTTCCAAATTTTCCTAATGCAAAATTATTCTTCAAATATAAAAAGGCTGCCATTGAGAAAAGGTCACTGTATATATCCTTGTCCATTTCTTCTCTATGCCATCTTCCTTAACTCTGTTAAATAACCACTCTGTAATAGAGAGCTAACCCCAGACCTGGTTGGGCTTCAGCTCCCGTCCTGCCTGACTCTAGGCTGTGTTGGCTGGCAGCTCTTGTGGGAGTTGGACTCCCATAACATCTTGAGGGCACCATGCTGACTACTCCTTCTCTAACAGATGGGATTATAGAGTTCCCCCCACTGCCGGTCAAGGACATTCTTGCAACATTAGGAAGTTAACAATCAAGACAAATACCAGAGATTTGTGTATACTCAGGCTCTCCTTGAACCCACTAAGCATCTCTTGGTCACTTCATAGGCTCAGAGAGCTCCCAGTTATGGCAGTGAACATCACAGTACTTTCTTTCTATGTGTGGCAAAGAGGAGGAGGGATATGTGCAAGAGCACAAGTCTAGCCTCCCCTGAAAGGAACAGGGATAAAGGGCAAGAGATTTGTAGGGAATTAACACTTTTGTGCACAGTACTGACTTGAGCTCGTAACTCACATTTCATACCCCTATAGACAGCTTCTGTACCTCTATGCATACCATTAGCTTCTGCTATCTTAATGCTACATGTTGCATTGCTCTTCTGATGACTGTGTCCTAAGGCTTTTTTGAATTGTGATCTAACACAGTTCTGTTCACGGATTCTCCTCAAATGCTTGTTTGTTGTTGCTGTTGCTGATTAACTCTGACCTTAATTGCAGGCCCCTGAAGGTGAATCTCAGCCCATGACAGAAGTTGACCTCTTCATCTCAACGCAGAGAATAAAAGTGTTGAATGCAGACACTCAGGTACAGCAAATACCCATCACTTTATCAAGACAAGACAGTGTTCTCATATCATCATTGATTCATCACCCATATACTGTATTTATTTGCATTTGTTCCTTTTATTAACCTGAAGGTAGCATGTTTTAGATCATTTATTAGGGGGTGAAGTGAGGCAGGAAGATCATTGCACCCTGAATGTTTTATAAAAGGAGCTATCAACATAGTTTTGTTTTATTTTTGTCATTCATTTCACAAAGGTTATTTCTCCACTTTTATGAGCTAAATATTTCTGCAGATGCTTACTCTAAGAAAGGTTAAAAAAAAAGTTATGCAGAGAAATATCAGTTTGACAAGGAAGAATAAAATGCTAGATTTGTAAACGCGTTCTAGCATTTTAGGTTTAAATAAGTATTATGGGGGAGGGAGCATAGGGCTACAAATGTACCTGAAAAGTACTGCTAGATTGCTGTAGTCCAAAATCAGACAAGCTTCTGCCTTCTGCAAAGAGGTATAGATATCCTGACCTCATACTGCTGCAATTCGAGATCTTGCAAGTGGGAACTTCTACTGTTCTTTGCTTTTAGGAGGTGATGAAAATTCCCTTTAATGTGGAAAACGTAAGTGTTTGTGTGCACTGAATGCCAATGTTTTTTAAATTCTTATGTGTTAGTGCTAAAGAACACTAATGGAAGGTTTGTCTTCTCTAGGAAACTATGATGGATCATCCTCTGAGGACCATTTCCTACATTGCAGATATTGGGAATATAGTCGTCTTGATGGCTCGCAGGCGAATGCCAAGATCTAATTCCCAGGATAATGTGGAGGCATCTCATCCCTCCCAGGATGGGAAGAGACAGTATAAAATGATCTGCCATGTCTTTGAATCTGAGGATGTAAGGAGCTTTATTGTTTCTGCATTGAAAATGAGCAAAGAGTTGTTCCTCTCACTTTCAAATGCAACCGCTACTGATCACAGTGCAAGAGAAGGCTCTCCTTCAGTCATCTGGGGAGTGGCCAGTGACTGATGACTGGAATGACCAGCCAGATGGGGAGAGCTGACCCAGATGATCCCAGCTGGATATGGGTTGAGATGGAAACAATGACAACAGAGGAAGAGAGCAAAGAGAGGAAGAACAAAGGCTTCCTTTCTTTCAGGACAGGCAGTCATTGTGGTGCCCTCCAGATGTTGGTAGACCACAACCCCCATCATCCCTGACCATTGGCCATGATGGCTGGGGCTGAAGTTATAGTCAATGACAGGGGTCAGCAAACTTTTTGATCAGGGGGCCAGTCAACTGTCCCTCAGACCTTGTGGGGGGGGGGCGGACTATATTTAGAAAAATATAAATACCTGCAGGCCGGTCCCGCAGCTGCCTCCGGACCTGGAGGAGGAACACACTTTGCACGGACTCAGGAGCGCATCTCAATGACGCCCGCTCACTGGCGTTGTTGACGGGCAGCAGCCGCTCCATTGGCCCGTCCTCAGAGCTCCCAGGCAGTGTGCACCACACGCTGCGGCCCATTGTCCGAGGCCAGGTCGGCAGGCAGTCTGCGCACGCAGAGCGCCGAGCAGGCGGCACGCATCTTGCCCTCCAGCTGCTCCAGTGCTGCCACTGAGCTCGACGCCAGCAGCAGCGCCAAGATGGGCGCCAAGCTCCTGCTGAAGCCCTGTGACACACCCGCCACGATGCCCATGGCACGGCCCAGACCCCCCGCCCACCCGCCGGCCTCTCCGTCCATGGCTGCGCCGGGTTTACCTAAGCGCACAGGCGGTGAGGCTTTGGATTGGCTGCAGGAACTTCCTGCAGCCAATCCGAAGCTGCGTAAGCATCGCAGAAGTCAGTCTCTGCGCAGCGAGGCGTTCTTGGCTTCTTTTCAAGGAAATGCCACGGCGATTTAGCCCAGTGCAGGGACTGACTGAGCGGGCAGCAGGGTCCGCAGGCCAGATTTACGAGCCTGGTGGGCCGCATCCAGCCCCTGGGCTGTAGTTTGCCGACCCCTGTTCCATGACATTTGGAAGGTGCCATCCAGACTACTCTTGGAGTTGGTGAGAATAAGAACTGGTTAGAATACAGAGCAGACCCAGAAACACAAATTGCAAGTATGACCCAAATTAGGAATCATCTTTTTCTCTTATGCAGTGATGTACTTGAGGAGACCCTAGTGAAGTGAGGAACAAGAGGCTAATTTTTATGATGGCCCTCACTATATTTTGCCCACCTCATGGCCCTTAGTGAGCCAAATGATTCAGCAACCACTAATAAAAAAGAAGCATCTTGATGTGTGTTCTGTAGTTGCATCATTTTTAAAGCTTTTCCAGCTTCCACTTGATTTTGTGAACTAATTTGGTATGTCTGATTTTGTTCCTGTTTCATTCCCCCTCCCCTTTGGCAACTGCTACAGGCACAGCTAATTGCACAGTCCATAGGTCAGGCATTTAGTGTGGCCTACCAGGAATTCTTGAGGGCCAATGGGATAAATCCAGAAGACCTGAGCCAGAAGGAATACAGTGACTTGCTCAACACCCAAGACATGTACAATGACGACCTGATCCACTTCTCTAAGTCTGAAAATTGCAAAGATGTATGTACGCATTCTAATAACAAAGCCTTTGAGCTGATAACCCCCTGAGCAGCCCAATTCTAGTAACAATTATACAGCCATTGGAGTTCCTCAAGAATGACTTCTCTCCCTGCTTCTCCACTCGTGGGATATCAGCAGCCAGTCTTTCCTCCTCTCACACCCCACTTTTCTATATTTTTAGGATAGTGCTAAATTTATCAAGATTGAATTGATTACCATCTGCCATGTATTTTTTTTTTTTTAAGGAACAGCTTTCAAAAATTTGCCTGCAGTGTTAATGCATTCAGAATTTTCACTTATGTGGTTGTAACAGGGGGTTGCAAGAGCTCATTTCAAAAACACTATGTCTGAAACTGGCTTGAGAGATACAGTGCTAAACTTTGTAGAAAAATAACTTTATGAAGATGTAATTCGTAGTCATTTAAGCCCATAATAATAATCCTGCTGAGTTCCTTTGCTTTATTCCACTCCACTGTTGCACAGATAATAATGTTATACATATTTTTATTGATGTAAATCTTCCAGATGCCTTCACTGATTTAGTTGCAAGAGAGAAGTGTGTGCACTTTCATTTATTCTGTAGGTTTCCTAGAGGAGAAAGGTTTCAGGTTCTTCTCGTTTTTTGTTCTCCTAATTCAGGTTTTCATTGAGAAGCAGAAGGGAGAAATTCTGGGTGTAGTAATTGTAGAGTCCGGATGGGGATCCATCTTGCCTACTGTTATCATTGCAAATATGATGCATGGAGGACCAGCTGAGAAATCGGGGAAGCTGAACATAGGGGACCAAATCATGTCCATCAACGGGACCAGTTTGGTTGGCCTACCACTCTCTACCTGTCAGAGTATCATAAAGGTACAGAAAATAGACTTAGTCTCGAAAGGGCTCCTGACTGTGGGTGTAGCAGGGAAGAAGGCTGTTGGCTCCTTGGCAGGTTAAAGTGGGATGATGTTTTGGTGTGGTCACACGTGGAAAGCCTTGCACCATGAAAGCAAGCTGTTAAGATGATGACATTCTAGAGCATGAAAGGATGACCCAGAGGAGCCTGTGTGCAAATGGGTGTTGTGACCAATTAATGCATAGACATTAGCTGTTAGTTTCCATCCAGATGGAAAATACCTTCTGCATTTGGGATCGCCATTACCTGTTCAGGAGTACCATGGCCCAGGTATTTTACACGTTAATCAAATCTGCTTTCCAGTCCATACATGTCAATCATTTTTCTCACACCACCCAGTACCAACGTACGGCTTATAGGATAGCTGTCATCAAAATGAAATATATGAACTCTCAGACTTTTTTAAAAACAAAAGCATAATGTGCCATGGGGCACTTGCTAGAAGCTCAGCTGGCCTTTTCTGATTCTTTGTGGAAGGACTGCATGTATATACAGAACCTTGGGACATTTTCTGGCTGGGAAGGCAAAGGGGTGGGCATATGCAACACAGCCGATGTTTGGGTCTGGATTGTCTGATGCTTTTCCACGTATAAATAAAGCCAACCAACCACCCCAAATATGGAAGCTATAAAACAGAATGAAAATCTCTTGGACCTTGTGTGTCTTTGCACACACAATAGCCTTTTCCTACTATCAGAGTTGTAGTTTTATTTACTTTCTTGTCTTCCCACATCTACGTGCATGTATCTTTGCTTGATTAACAAGCAGAGATTGGATGGCCATCTGTCCTGGTGGTTCAGCTGAGATTCCTACACTGCAGAGGTTGGGCTAGATGACTCTTGGAATCCCTTCCAGCTCTACAATTCTATGAAATGAAGTGGCTTAAAGTAAATTCCAATTTTTCCAAAGTGCTGTGGGAGCCACTCCTGTGTGGCTGAATCCCTTTCCACTGCAGCAACTTTTCTTGGATGAAGTTGTGTAGCTACACTTTATTGTGTGACTACTCTTTGCATTAGTTATCATTCAAGTTCTGTAACATGAGTTTGTATTTCTGCTGTGCATGTTCTTAAATTGTGATGATGGAGCAAATGGTACCATAGTGCACATTGAGTTGAACTAAAGTGTAATGTTCCAGCACAAATTAAGATTAATTTTAAATTTTATTTGCCATATTGTTTTCAAGGGGTTGAAAAACCAGGCTAGAGTTAAGCTGAATATAGTCAGATGCCCTCCAGTAACTACTGTCCTTATCAGAAGACCAGACCTCAGATATCAACTTGGCTTCAGTGTTCAGAATGGCATTGTAAGTAGCATTTGACATTCTTAACTGTTTATAAACCTAGCTCTATTGATATTTTCTTTAATAAAAAAGGAAGTTGATTTCAAAAGCACTTAATATACAAATGTATTGAATTTTAGCTAAAGCATTATTATTTGCATAAACATTAAGGACCTGATAGTTAAGCAAATGAATGAAGGAGTGTCTCTACCCCCATCGTTCTGCCCGGACACCGAGGTCCAGCTCCAAGGTTCTTCTGGTGGTTCCCTTGCTCCGAGAAGCCAAGTTACAGGGAACCAGGCAGAGGGCCTTCTTGGTAGTGGTGCCCGCCCTGTGGAACGCCCTCCTGTCAGATGTCAAAGAGGAAAACAACTACCAGACTTTTAGAAGACATCTGAAGGCAGTCCTGTTTAAGGAAGCTTTTAATGTTTGATGCTTTATTATATTTTATATATTCTATAAGCTACCGAGTGCCTCGGGAAACCCGTCCAGATGGGTGGGGTATAAATAAATAAAAAAATATAATTATTATCATTGATTGAAGGAATAATATCTAGTAATTAAATATTAGAAATTGAGATGTTAATAATATTGCTTGTGGGTTGGGGTAGTGTAACTGAAGGGGATTGCAGAGTGCACTTTGTTGCTTTTCCAGCAGCGGGATATGTGGTAGAAATATTCCCATGTTTAATGGTAAAGCCAGAAGCATGGCAGCTGAAATCTGTTGACGTGTGAGGGTGTGGCTGTAGTTAGTGAGGAGTAAGTTCAGGGTGCCAGGATAACACTGAAGCTGCTAGTGATTCTGTAAATATCATCCCTAATACTGAATAGTACAGTGGTACCTCAGGTTACATACGCTTCAGGTTACAGACTCTGCTAACCCAGAAATAGTGCTTCAGGTTAAGAACTTTGCTTCAGGATGAGAACAGAAATCGTGCTCTGGCGGCGCGGCGGCAGCAGGAGGCCCCATTAACTAAAGTGGTGCTTCAGGTTAAGAACAGTTTCAGATTAAGAACGGACCTCCGGAACGAATTAAGTACTTAACCTGAGGTACCACTGTATTAGGAACCAGGCAAAGAGCCTTCTCGGTAGTGGCGCCCGTCCTGTAGAACACCCTCCCATCAGATGTCAAGGAAATAAACAAATACCTGACTTTTAGAAGACATCTAAAGGCAGCTCTGTTTAGGGAAGTTTTTAATGTCTGATGTGTGAATATAATGTTGGTCTAATGGCAGCTCCTGCCTTTTCATGGTTCCAGGGCCTCACATGGTGTGCTGTCATTCTTTTGCATCTTCTCTTTCCAGATCTGTAGCCTTATGCGAGGAGGCATAGCAGAGCGAGGAGGCGTACGAGTGGGTCACCGAATCATTGAAATAAATGGGCAAAGTGTTGTAGCAACACCTCATGAAAAGATTGTTCACATTCTTTCAAATGCTGTTGGTGAGGTAGGAGCTGGCAATTTTCACTCCCCCCCCCCCCCGGCCATTTTGGCACCAAAGGAGATCACAGGTGTGGGCAGGTCAGCCCTTCCTGCTGTGTGTGTCTTTCTCAGGAAGTACATTGAATGGCCATGGATCTAGTTGTACAAACATTTACCTCTGTATGTTTTCTTTTTTCCTTCCAGCAACTTGGGGCTTATTCTCACATCAAATTGATTAGATATGTTGGGCTAAGGGGTAAGGCACTGGGCTCAGGGCTCAGGTGAGCCCTTGGCTTCCTTCCCTCAAGATCCTCCACCATTCTGGCTTACCTCACAGGAACATATGATGCCGCAATCAGCTGAATGGAAGCCAAGGGCCTTCTCCACTCCCGTCAGAGCCAGGTGGCCCTCCTTCTTACCCTACAGGTGTCAGGTATTGATTACCTGCTCTGGTCCCTTCCTGCCAGTGAAGAAGGGGCAAGTGGCAGCAGGGGCCCAGCAGGCAAGGCGTTTGCTTCCGGGGCTCATGGTGCTTCCTAATGCTAGACCTAGGTTAACAAACCTAGTGAGCTTTTTCACTGAGAAGGCATTTTCATTTGGCTCTCCCTGGTCCAGCTCTCTAGTGCCATGGTCAGATCACTTCCTGGTGCAACTGGACTTCTCTGCGACCCTTCCCCTCTGCAGGGAGGTGGACCAATTTGCAAGGTCTGCCCCCTGCCACTTAATGGATACCCAAAAGGTTTCCAGAGAGTGGTAGGGGATGCTTTATCCCATGTTGATAGCCTTTCAGCTGAATCCCTGGTGGCCTGCTGGAATGGGGAGTTAACCAGGACTATCGACTGTCTGGCTCTGAAGCGTCCACTCTGATTGCATGGAGCCAAGACAGCCCATGGTTTTCCCTGGAGCTGAGGGCGGTGAAACAATCGCTGAGACGGCTAGAGCGCCAGTGGCAGAAAACCCATTATGAATTGGACTGGACACAGGTTAGAGTTCAACATCGAGCCTACCAAGTGGCGATAGCGATAGCAAAGAGGACTTTCTTCACCACCTCTATTGCATCTGCAAAAAATAGTAGCAGGAGACTCTTTAAGGTGGTTCGCAATTTAGCGGAACCACCTTTGCCATCGGGGCCTGGTAACAATTCTGCCATCGGGGCCTGGTAAAAGTTTTTTTGCAGATAAAGTCACTCAGATTTGGAAAGAGGTAGACTCCACCGTGAGAGCTGGGCCAGGGTGGGAGAGTACTAGAGTCCTGTCTAGTCAAGTTGCGTGGGATCAATTCCAATCTGTTACCTCCCAGGATGTGGACAGGCTGTTTGGACAAGTGAAACCAACCACCTGTCTCCTTGATCCTTGCCCATCCTGGCTCATAAAAGCGAGCCGGGAAGGTCTAGGCCTGGCTTCCTCAACCTCGGCCCTACAGATATTTTTGAGACTACAATTCCCATCATCCCTGACCACTGGTCCTGCTAGCTAGGGATCTTGGGAATTGTAGGCCAAAACAATCTGGAGGGCTGAGGTTGAGGAAACCTGGTCTAGTTAATGGGCTTTGCAGGGTGGTGAATGCTTCCCTCGGCGAGGGAGCCTTCCCAGACCCGCTGAAAGAGGCGGTCATTAAACAGCTTCTTTAAAAAACATCTTTAGACCCGGCCAATATGGCCAGCTATTGCCCAGTCTCAAATCTTCCATTCTTGGGCAAGGTGATTGAGTGGGTGGTTGCTGAACAACTCCAAGCATGCTTGGAGGATGTGGACCATTTTGATCCTTTCTAGTTGGGATTTAGGCCTCATCATGGGACTGAAACTGCTTTGGTTGCACTGGTCAATGATCTCCGGCGGGCAAGGGACAAAGGTGAAAGCTGTTTCCTAGTTCTGCTGGATCTCTCAGCGGCCTTAGATACCATTGACCATGGCATCCTTCTGGACCATCTAGAGGGGCTGGTAGCTATGGGCACTGTTATACAGTGGTTCCACTCCTTCCTCCTGGGTCATGTCCAGAAAGCGGTGTTGGGGGATGAGTGTTCAGACCCCTGGGCTCTCACTTGTGACCCCACAAGCCTCAGAGTTCCGTCCTCTTGCCTCATGCCTTTTAACAACTATATAAAGCCGCTGGTGGAGATCAGGGGGTTTGATACCCAGCTCAACCTCTCTTCTAAATAAGAACCAGTGAAGGTGGTGAAGGTCCTGTTTGAGTGTCTGGAGGCGTTTGGAGGATGGATCATGGCTAACAGATTGAGGTTGAATCCTGACAAGACAGAAGTACTATTTTGGGGACAGAGGTGGGCTGGCGTGGAGGACACCCTGGTTCTGAATGGGGTAACTGTGCCCCTGAAGGACCAGGTGCACAGCCTGGGAGTCATTTTGGACTCCCAGCTGTCCATGGAGGCGCAGGTCAATTCTGTGTCCAGGGCAGCTCTCTACCAGCTCCATCCGGTACGCAGGCTGAGACCCTACCGGCCTGCAGACTGTCTTGCCAGAGTGGTGCATGCTCTAGTTATCTCCCGCTTGGACTACTGCAGTGCTCTCTATGTGGGGCTACCTTTGAAGGTGACCCGGAAACTACAACTAACCCAGAATGTGGCAGCTAGACTGGTGACTGGGAAAGGCCGCCAAGACCACATAACACCGGTCTTGAAAGACCTACATTGGCTCCCAGTACATTTCCTTCGGGTGTTTCCCTCACTGTGAGAAGTGAGGTTACAGGGAACCAGACAGAGGGCCTTCTTGGTGGTGGCACCCGCCCTGTGGAACGCCCTCCCACCAGATCTCAAGGAAATAAACAACTAGCTGACTTTTTGAAGACATCTGAAGGCAGCCCTGTTTAGGGAAGTTTTTAATGTTTGTTGTTTATCTTTTTTTAATCTTTTGTTGGAAGCCGCCCATAGGGGATGGCGAAACACAGCCAGATGGGCAGGGTAGAAATATGTTGTTGTTGTTGTTGTTGTTGTTGTTGTTGTTATATTTTATTATTCACTACAGCTGTGGAGGTAGGTTGCACCCCACAATTTGATAATATCCCAATTTAAAATTGCTTGAACTAGTCCCCATGCTACCATAGTGTTTTCTTTTTGTTGATGTATTAAAGATGGAAGGAGATGAAGAAATACAGATGATGCAAGTGAGGAGGAAAAAATAAATGATTATTATAAAATAAATTAATAAACATGCTTAGAGATGTGTCCTGGGTCTGAAAAGACTGAAGATAACTGTACCACACTTGTGTGAAGCTGGCAAGCTGCCAAGGGAAGGAGTTCAGCTAAGCTAAAATCCCGTTTTTCCACCTCCAGTGGGAACCTCTGCTAGGTCTCAATCCCTTGCGTAGATGGAAGGAGCCCTTCGATTTTCAGAAGGCTAACTGTGAATGTTTGGAAAACGCATATATGAAACTGATGCCAGTCTTTCTTTCCTTTGTCCAGATTCATATGAAGACCATGCCAGCTGCCATGTACAGACTCTTGACCGCACAGGAACAACCGGTTTACATCTAAAGTTGTCGCACCCAGTGTGCAGGGGAGACACTTTTCCTCGTTAGTGGAGTTTTCTTGTGCTGCATTTTTATTTCTGCAGCAACATGTCTCACTCTTGTTTCTCACCTTTTATCATTCTGTGTACAAGATGACATTTTGGGTTGCACCTTTTTACTACTAGTTTTATGTAATTCTTCACAAAACAGAAAACTAACCAAGAATTTCTTGTTCACACACACACACACACACACACACACACTTGTTCCAGCTACATCATTTTATGCCTCTCTGGCTGTTAGGATAGAAAATAAAGTTAGAAAGCTCTTTTTACCAAATAGGTAAAATTCTCTTCTTTGAGTGACAGAAAGGATGCAGATTTGTTTTATCCTACATAGCTGCTGTTAGGTGTATGTTAGCAACAAGCTGACAATTTTGCCCTAAAGAAAAAGTTGTGATGTGTTTGAAAAAGGAAATGGGATGACACCTTGTCTTTCAGGTGAGCTCTGCTTTCCTAATGTAGCTCAACACCTGTCTATGAGGAGGGGGCTGCTGCTGGGTTCTGCTCATCCCATGCTGAAAATCCTCTGGGAATAAAATGTACATTGTCTAGAGATGATGCTGCAAGGTCTTTCTCCACCACCTCACACACTCCCCAAGGTCTCCTATTTGTCATGTGCAGCATGATTTTTCTTGTAATGGCTTTTCTGTTCTGTACTTTCTAAGATTGAGTGGTCCACCAGATACAGTGTGGGGTGTGTGGACAATACTGCTGTCAGATCTTAACTTTCTAACTTTTTTCCATTTGTGTATGTATGAATGTGTCTGTGGGCTGATAGGCTGTCACATTTTAAAACTGTATGCTTGATATTTATGTATTTCAGCAAGTCTACATGCAGTTCCAAATGGTTTTGCTTTGAGCCAGTTTACTTCTAACATATCTTTGGTCCAAAAGTTTGTATTTAATTTTTTTTAAAAGAAAATTTCTCATTAATTTTGGGCCATAGCAAAATAGTGGAAGGTATAAACTTAATTTATTTTGTAATATATAAATATATATATAAATATATATATAAATATATGTAAAGTTAATCCCATGCCTGGGATACTAAAAGGGTATGCTCACTTACTGTAGATGCTCATGCAATGAAAGAGCATTCCAAAAGGCTTTGGTCATAATATTTAAAATCAAAGGAGTCCATAGACTGTAATATGCTCCTGTGGCACCTTAAACACTTAAAAATTTATTATGGCATGATCCTTTTTGGGGCAGAGCCCACAAAAGATTGTGTTATTCACAATACATGTGTTGCTCTTCAAGGGGTCCCAGTATTCTTTGGAGGAAAGAGAGCTGCATTTCTGGAACCTAATATTGGGGGGGGGGGTAGGAAATCTGGAATACTACTGATAAAGTGGCAGCCCAATTTACTGTCCAGGGCAACACTGATGTATCAGGGGAAGGGGTTGGGGGTGTTTGCATGTTGCATGGATATGCACACATGTTGCAGATTCTGATGGGATTCAGTGCCCTGCATGGGTGTTACATGTGGATCCTACTTCCCACTACAGCCATGGAAGTTCTAGGAAGGAAAGGAGCTGGTTGTGTAACAGATGCTTGAGCCACAACCAAGCCCTGCGATACACACAAGTTGTTAGGGAGGCTAAGGAATGGAATGTTAATTCCCTTTCTTTATTCACAAATGAATTGTTCATGTACAGTTGCATAATATTGCCCATATACAGGGTGAGTCCTTTAAAAGAGGCCCTGTGGATACAGAGTACACATTTTCCACGGGGCCTCTTTTAAAAGACTCACTCTGTAGTAGTCCTATAGGAGATAATAAGAGAGAGAGAGAAATATTTCAACCTGGACAAGTCTAGCAACAATATCTTCTTCACTTGGCTAACCCCTCAGCCCACGGAAACCAAGAGGCAACTCTGCACTGGAGGGGCAGGACTTGTGCATATTTGGCTGCATGTTTTGGCCGGCGTCAGATGCTGTTGCTTTATTGCACCACCACAAATGGTGTGGACCTGGACAGCACCATTAGCAAATGTATGTAAGCAAAGTCTTTTTCCAAAAAAATTGGCCACATTTTTTCCAAAGCAAAACCAGAAGAATTATTTTCAGCTGTAGGATTTACAGCCTATTGAAGTTATTTAGCTGTGATGCAGGGGGAGTGAGGTGTAAATAAAAAAAAGTTGGAGAGGGAGAAAAAGCCGCACTGTGTCTCAAAAATGGCCTTGAAAAATGTGGATTTTGTGTATGTCATTACAGCTTTTCTACCGGGACAATGGGAAGCGTGCAAGGATTGCATTTTCACTTCTGAAATAGGGAGTTGCAGTAGAAAAGAGAACTATCAGTATCCTTTTGACTAGGCCAAATAATGATGCAAAGAAATATAGGAATTGAATATCTTCAGAGTAACAACACTGCACAACTCTTTTATTAAATTAAAGGGATTCTAAGCCATGGGATCTCTAAAGATAGTAATGCTGGTATTCCAGATTAACAGCCATAGTTTGTACTTAGTCTGAGGCTACCTAGATTCAGTAAGATGTTTTGAATGGACTTTACACAACAGCACACAACCCCTAAGTTCCTTAACTAAATGCAAAAGTAGCAAATGTAGAGAACATATAAAATTAAATTATACATAGTGTTGTTCATTTTTTTCTACCAACTCCAACTAACCTATAGCCCTTTCTTCCCGCTTCCCACAAGGAAACACACTTCCTCCTAAGCCAGGCATAGGCAAACTCGACCTCCAGAAGTTTTGGGACTAAAACTCCCATCATCCCTAGCTAACAGGACCAGTTGTCAAGGATGATGGGAATTGTAGTCTCAAAACATCTGGAGGGCTGAGTTTGCCTATGCCTGTCCTAAGCCATTATTCATCTTATCGACACCCAATCAGGAAAATCTTGTTTCTCTATATACAGAACAGCTTTTCCAGAAAATCCCTGAATGAAAAGCTGGTCTTGAAAGCCCAACCACTTAACCATGTTGACTCACAGAATAGATCTATTTCTTTTTCAGGTTTAACCAAGAGGCGTCTTTTCACAGCTGTTATTAAACATCCAAGATACTAGGATATAAATGGGACTGGAATGGATATATATATATATATATATATATATGCTTTCGTAGATTTTCACGGGTACAGGAATGCAGGTTTTGGTGTCCTCGGGTGTCTTCCCGTGTAAAAGTTGGGGTGTCTAGGCGACGTTTCGACGAGGTCTCACTCGTCATCTTCGTGAAGATGACGAGTGAGACCTCGTCGAAACGTCGCCTAGACACCCCAACTTTTACACGGGAAGACACCCGAGGACACCAAAACCCATATATATATATATATATATATATATATGCAGGTTTTGGTGTCCTCGGGTGTCTTCCCGTGTAAAAGTTGGGTGCCACCCCAACTTTTACACGGGAAGACACCCGAGGACACCAAAACCTGCATTCCTGTACCCGTGAAAATCTACGAAAGCAAATATATATATATATATATATATATAATCAGACCATTACTGGTGGAAACTTAACCATGTCCTTAACTCGATGTCTTTCAAATTATTACATGAGAGTAAAATTATCAATGTCCTAAACCTCTTTGGGCTTGGCCTTTATTGCTCCATCGTAAGTTTCACATTGCTTTCACACACACAGGGCTATCGCACACAGGGCCTCACAGGTGCAGTGAAGGGGGAGCCAGACATGGAGACAAACCGCTGCTGCTGCTTAGAACTGCAGAAGTTTGGGAAAGTGCTGTCACAATTACAAAAAAACATTGTCAAGTGTGTTGTTCACATACAACCTGGTTCATGTGGACATTTCTCAGCACGGTTGCAGTGTTGTGCTGCTTGTACATAGGGAATCTGACTTGTGACCTGATTTCCAGCTCTAGACCTCTCAATGTTAAAGAATATGGACTGAAAGGTTATGTTAAAATTGATGTTTTAACAGCTTGTTAAGAAATTCTAGTAAGCATTACGTGCTGTATTGGGATCAAAGGAAGAATTTATTTTATACTTCAAGTTTGCTAAACTCAGCAAGAATGATAGTTGCCTACTTGTGTACTTTATTAATTCTTCCATGTTTACAAAACAGTTGAAATTGCCTCTTGATTTACCATTTTTCTATGTGTGTGTCTGAATTGCATTATAATTTGCAATATGTTTTGGAATTTTTCAAGTACAAGCTTTTGGGGAGAGGGAGGGGAGGTCTTTGTACTTCTGGGAATAAAAAGAAATCTGTGTCTGAAGATGGCAAGCGTGTTTGTGTGTGTGTGTGTATACATACATAGGGACTGAGCACAGTACTAAAGAATATGAAATTTATACTACTGTTCTGTAAAGAGGGTGAATAGAAATCATTGAAATGCGTCAGGAGAAGTTTAGTATTGTATTTGTAACAATATTGTTCTTGTAAACACTAAACTTGATGAGCTCTCTCTCTCTACATATAAATGTGAACCTGGAATGTTGGTACTGCACATTTATTGAATGTAATTTCTCAGACTCTTATCACAGGTTTCTGGCCCCTTTCTCTGTAATGCAGCTTGTGGGTGGGATGGGGTGGTTATTTTTTTACTTTATTTTTAATTTTTTGGCCTCTGTTTTGTTGTGATGTATTCATGTGTGCTACATTCCTTTACTTAACAGAGTGCTAATGTCTGTAAGATTTGCAACAATAAAAAATGAAACAAACCAAAAAAGGCATTAGGTTATAGCCAAAACTTCATTAATGTTGAACTAGGAAGGTTTATTCTGATTGAACTACCTTGTTATTAATTGATTTCCATTTCCACAACCTTCCA
The DNA here is from genome assembly GCF_964106915.1 of Podarcis gaigeae. Lineage (NCBI taxonomy): Eukaryota > Metazoa > Chordata > Lepidosauria > Squamata > Lacertidae > Podarcis > Podarcis gaigeae. The sequence continues at coordinate 1,013,334 of NC_139687.1, read as the reverse complement.
GAACTCCATAAATATTTGTATCCATGTTGGGCAGAGAACTCTCCATGGTCATAACAACTCCCACTTTTACAAGAAGCTGCAATTAATGATTCAGCCCTCCATTTTTTTGACATAAAAGAATATTGGTGAAAATCACTAGATTAACTTGCTTTGCCCTTACAAATATGCACAGTGAGGAAGAACATTATGAAGCATAATTTACTTTTAACATCTAAAGAGATGAGTGTAATTGTACTTTGAAATAGTTGAAATAGTTACGTCTCACAAACAACTTAAAAGGAGTGCTTTACATAAGATTAAGAAATTTATTATTTCTACCCTGCCCGTCTGGCTGGGTTTCCCCAGGCACTCTTGGAGGCTTCCAACAAAAGATTAAAATACAATATTCCTTCAGATATTAAAAGCTTCACTAAACAGAGCTGCCTTCAGATGTCTTCTAAAAGTTTGGTGATTTTTTTGTTTGACATCTGGTGGGAGGGCGTTCCACAGGGCAGGCACCATTACCGAGAAGGCCCTCTGTCTGGTTCCCTGTAAATTCACTTCTTGCAGTGAAGGAACCACCAGAAAGCCCTCGCGCTGCACCTCAGTGTCTGGGCTGAACGATGGGGGTGGAGACGCTCCTTCAGGTATACTGGGCTTTCAAGGTTAGCACCAACACTTTGAATTGTGCTCAGGAACGTACTGGGAGCCAATGTAGGTCTTTCAAGACCAGTGTAATGTGGTCTCGGTGGCCGCTCCCAGTCACCAGTCTAGCTGTAGCATTCTGGATTAGTTGTAGTTTCTGGGTCACCTTCAAAGGTAGCCCCACATAGAGCGCATTGCTGTAGTCCAAGCGGGAGATAACTAGAACATGCACCACTCTGGCAAGACTGCCTGTGGGCAGGGAGGGTCTCAGCCTGCATACCAGATGGAGCTGGTAGACAGCCGCCCTGGATACAGAATTGACCTGAGCCTCCATGGACAGCTGGGAGTCCAAAATGACTCCCAGGCTGCGCTCCTGATACTTCAGGGGCACAGTTACCCCATTCAGAACCAGGGAGTCCTCCACACCTGCCCGCCTCCTGCCTTGTCATGATTCAACCTCAATTTGTTAGCCGCCGTCCATCCTCCAACTGCCTACAGACACACACACAGGACCTTCACTGGTTGATTTGAAAGAGGTAGAGCTGGGTAGCATCTGCATACTGACCCAGCCCACCCAGCCCCCGATCTCTCTCAGCGGCTTCATGTAGATGTTGAAAAGCATGGGGGAGAGGACGGAACCCAGAGGCACCCCACAAGTGAGAGCCCAGGGGTCTGAACACTCATCCCCCAACAACACTTTCTGGATATGGCCTAGGAAGAAGGAGCGGAACCACTGTATTAACAGTGCCTTCAGCTCCCAGCCCCTCTAGGCGGTCCAGAAGGATGTTATGGTCAATGGTTTCAAATGCCGCTGAGAGACCCAGCAGAACTAGGAAACTGCTCTCACCTTTGTCTCTAGCCTGCCAAAGATCATTGACCAGCGTGACCAAGGCAGTTTCAGTCCCATGATGAGGTCTGAATCCTGACTGGAAGGGATCTAAATTGTCCGCATCCTCCAAGCATGCTTGAAGTTGTTCAGCAACCACCCGCTCAATCACTTTGCCCTAGAATGGAAGATTTGAGACTGGACGATAGTTGGCCATATTGGCCTGGTCTAAATATGTTTTTTTAGAAGCGGTTTAATAACCGCCTCTTTCAGCGGGTCTGGGAAAGCTCCCTCACGGAGGGAAGCATTCATCACTGCGCGGAGCCCAGCCCTTCCCGGCTCACTTTTATGAGCCAGGATGGGCAATGATCAAGGAGACAGGTGGTTGGTTTCACTCGTCCAAGCAGCCTATCCACATTCTCAGAGGTAACAGATTGGAATTGATTCCATGCAATCCGACTAGACAGGACTCTAGCACTCTCCCGCCCCGGCGCTGCTCCCACAGTGGAGTCTTTCTGCATCTGAATGACTTTATCTGCAAAAAACTAAGCAAAATAATTGCAGGAGATCATGTGACCCGTACAGGGGCCCAATGGTTCCATTAAATTGCGAACCACCTGAGTCTCCTGCTGCTGTTTTCTGCAGATGATTGAATATGTTCTTTAAACTCTGCATACCGTATTTTTCGCTCTATTGGACGCACCGGACCATAGGACGCACCAGACCATAGCAGGGGGGAAATAGGGGGTTTCTTGTTCTCCCCCTCAAAAACAAGGTGCATTCAAAGTGCGTTCAAGAGCAGGCCTTGCCGCTGCCCCCCGAGCTTGTGAGGCTGGCGGTGGGGGGAAGCGCTGCTTTCCCCCACCGCCAGCCTCAAAGAACCCTGAAGTCTTTGCAGCGCAGCTGCACTCCAAAGGCTTGAGGCTTCAGGGACATCCTTTGTAGCCTCCGCAGGGCGGCAGGGTGCCTTCACCCCGCCAACCTGCGGAGGCTTTGCGCAGCTGTCTCGAAGCTGGAACAGCGAGATGGAGGGCTGCGCAGCGCCCCGCCTCGCTGTTTTGGCTTCGGGGACAGCAGGCTGCTATCCGCAAGCCTTGGCGGCCCAGCGGGAACTCCCGCCGGGCTCCGCAGGCTTGCGGAGAGCTGCCCGAAGCCCGGGGTGCACAGGGCCATGCTCCCCGGGCTTTGGGCTGCAGACAGCTGTCTGAAAGCCTGTGGAGCCAGGCGGGAACTCCTGCCGGGCTCCAAAGGCTTGTGGATAGCTGCCCAAAGCCCGGGGTGCGCAGCGCTGCGCTCCCAGGGATTCGGGCTGCTGCCTGCTATCCGCAAGCCTGCAGAGCCTGGCAGGAACTCCCGCCGGGCTCCACAGGCTTGCGGAGAGCTGCCTGAAGCCCGGGGTGCACGGGCTTCGGGCTGCAGGCAGCTGTCTGCAAGCCTGCGGATAGCTTCACGAAGCCTGGAACGCAAGAGGGGTCGGTGCGCACCGACCCCTCTCGCTCTCCAGGCTTCAGCGAAAGCCTGCATTTGCTCCATAGGACACACACACTTTTCCCCTTCATTTTTGTAGGGGAAAAAGTGTGTCCTATAGAGCGAAAAATACGGTATATTGTTCAACCAAGGGTAGTGAAAACACTCAGAGGTGCGGTCCTTCCTTGCTAGAGTGGCTTGTACTTTCACCTTAGCCTTTTTCCTGAATGGGACAGCAATGTACGCTCTTCTGAGGACTCTCCTTATCTCCTTAACACTTTCATGTAGCATGTTCAAAAAGTTAAAGCCAGGTTCATTCAATGGCTGAGAGGCCCATTGTAAACTCTTTATATTAATTTTGTTTTTACTCTTTACACAGTACATGTGGACAACATTGGTGTTTTCCATTACATATTTATCCAGCTGAATAGTTGTGATTGAGGGTATGATTCATCTGCTAATGAGTGTATAGCACCAATTGATCTCCAGAGAAGGGTGGAGGAGAGAGAACACTTTTAGTTTGACATCAATTCCAATTGCTAACTCTATCACATATTTCCTTGGAGACAAAACACAAGCCATTAACTGCAGATCGCAAGTGAAACCACAGCTACTGGAGGCATAAAGCCCTTCTACAGAAGTTTAAGTAGAATGAATCAGTTGCTTCCAAACATCTTCGAACACATGCTCTTATTTCTTCCCAACACCCAATAAAAGTGCTTCTCATATATACAAATTGCACCTGAATATACTTGATTTAAAGACAGCTTCAAATTGGAACATTCTGAGGTTTTCCTAGAAGTAACCTCTTCCAACAGTGTCCTCAAGTATTGTTTCCAAAAGCAGCAATAAGTATGAAATACAGATTAACTTGTTTTTTCACAGAGTGGTTTTCTGGTCTGTTCACTGCATCTGATAAAAGTACTCATAGCTATTAGTTCAGAGCACTGTTTCGCATACAACTCCAATGAGACTATGTGGCCGTTCAGGCTTTGACCTCTTTGTTCTCTCCAGCCGCCGGGTTTCTGCTGTAGTAAAAGTACTCACATCCCCACAGCTCTCCAAGGGCGGGAGTCCCGGGTGCCTTCTAAAAGGCAGCGTATATGCCTTTGATGCAGATGAACACGCAGGGATCATTACCTTCACAAAAAAGGGGGGGAGTACAGGTTTTTTTACCTTATAACACCTTCCGTTCACATTTTTATATCAAGGGAGGAAAACAGTTACTTCTCATTATGAAAATCCCAACAATCTTAAAATGGGCCATTCAGTATGTTGAAAAAGAGTCAAGTCACATGTAAATTTAAGCCTGCACATAACTTTATTTATTTGGAATACTACCTAAAAAGACTCTAATTTAGTCTTTTATTGATGGGTCTATAGCACTTACTCCTAATGATAGCAAAACTATTCAGTAATCCAAATGAGTTGCATCCACTTTGCGTTTTATAAAGAATTTTTTTTTTTTTTAGGATAAAAGCAACAAGAGGCCTATGGCAAACAGGCTGGTTTCAAAACTTGAGCCATTTCCACTCCTTTCCTAGTTCAGTATGCAATTGGACAAGCAGGAAATAATCTCGTATTTGATAGTAACCTCGCAAACCAAAGCAGACGATCCATTCCCCCAGCACATACTCTTCTTCCCCTGTTTGTGGTGTTATTTGTGTATCTAAGACTTATCCGCCTTCCAGATCCAGACTTTAAAGGGCTGCAGATAATTGAAAGGTGCTGGTCCATATTTTTATGTTTTGCTAAATGAGTTTGGAGGCTTCATTCACAAGTATCATAGTCCTTTTGGTTATTTTCCAAGTGAGTAAAATATTATTCCATACTTGTCAGTAGTACTACATCAGTATATAATGAGTTTTTTTCCTGCATTAACATGATCACTACCTCCACAGGAAGTTAGCATATGTTTATCCTTCTTGCTGTTTCACTCTGCCATAGGGATGAATTTTATAAATTTTATAAATTCAGAAGTAAAAAGTTAATAAATAAAAAATATTGACACAGATTCACCACTTATTATCACTAGCTCCAGGCTTGGAGAAATGTGAAGAGAATTGTGACTAGATTTTTCCATCACCACATTCAGTACCTAGCATAAAAAGAATCCTAAACTGTTTGATTCTGACTGAACTATTATTTTTCCTTTCAAAAACCAAGTTGACACAGGCCAGTAAGACTTCCAAAACTGCAGCTACAAAATGAATCTGCATCCTGAAAGCCAAATATGTCAATTACAGTGAAGGAACATAGGAGTTCAGCTGCAATAATCAATTACCTGCTCAAGGAAGCTGGCACTGTGGATGGCTTCCTCCATGTGCTCCTCATCTGATTTTAAAACACATTTTATGTCTTCCACTAGTTCATGTATGTCAGGGGTCATGGTGCAGGATGACTGCTCTAGAAACCTTGCCACGAGCAGTTTAGTATCCATGTAGGATTTGTAGTCTATCAAAGACCAAGGCCGTGAGCGCAAGGCCTTTGCTCTCAGACTCTTTCGCAAAGTGACAGTAGCTAGTTCTGGTTTTAATTCTGTTTGGGTAGCAGCTTCACAACTCAGCACTGGACCTGAAAAGAAAAAGGAAATGCTTCTGGGTAGCATATACGTAGGCTTGCATCCAGCACTTCGAATTGCGCACAGCAGAGCATGTGATGTTTGCCAAACCCTCCTACCTCCCAAAAGAATAAGGCAGATCAGCTGTCTTTAGCTATAAAAAAAGGGAACCTGATAATCATAGGTCTTACAAAAGTGTAGAGTCAATCAGTATTAAGGATATATATATTTCAGAGAAGTATATGTTTTTATTATGACTTACTATGGTCATCCACACTCAACCATACTACTTGCAACTTGCACAATATTGCCTTTGATTGCATGATAGCAGTCTTGACTGCTTACTAGATGCAGAAAACTTAGTTGGCGTGAAATTTAATGGTGGCTTCAAATAATTCTAAATATTAGTATTGTATAGAATAGGCATACAACAGACTGGAACAGATGCTTATGAAGGTATTAGTATTTTCTAGCTCTGTTCCAGAAACTTGATCTGGCTTTGGCCCCAAAAGACTTCAGTTCAAATCCTGTATTTGCCAAAAATTCATTGGATGGGCGACTTCCGGTTTGAGATCACAAGCAGTAGGGAGCGCGGAAAAGCCGCTAAGAGCTTTTCCAAACTGCGTGGGGGCTTGGGGGCGACGCAAGGGCACTGCGACCCCCGAAACCTCAAGAGGGGACACCTTGAGGGATTAGCTATCCAGCAGCGTTGGAGCGGTTCCGAAGCTTTTTCGGGTTTTTTTTCTAAAGGATCCGGGAGCGACGGGACTGAGATCGCATATGGTAAGCTCTGCAGACCTCGCACAGCAATGCCTCTAGCTCCTACTGGGAAAGCAGCAAATTTCCATAACTTTAAGAACAGAGCCCTTAGTGCTTATGGAGTAATTTAGAACGAAAAACTGGGATCAAGCACTAAGTGAAAACTGGATGTTAAATGATTGAAAGTAAGGAACCCGACCTGTTTTTTCAGAGCTAATATGGCGCAGGGCATTCAATCGTAAGAGAGAAGAAAGGAAATGACTGAGCGCCCGCTGCGGAGAACTGAAAAGTGAAAGCCCTTGGCTATACTTCTAGCGAGGCAAAGGAAACAAAGGAAACAAACTATTATAAAAGTAACCGAACAGACTTTGTACTTTTTTCGGGGAAGAAGATACAGAATCAAAGGAATAAATGGAATAGAGTGGTTACAAAGTAGAACATTCTGACGCCACGAAGGGGGGGAGAAATATTTCGAGGCTGCAAAGGACGGAATAAATAAACAACCTGACCCTCTTCTGGAGTCCTCCGCTTCTGAAGTTTAACATGAAGAATTTTGTTTAAACACATAGAAGGGAAGGTCCCCCTTCCCTCTCCTTCGGTTTATTAACTTGGGAAACAACCTCCCCCCCCCCTTTAAGGAAGTCGGAGGTTTGTTCTCCTTGATATTGAAGTGTATGGGTCTACTCCTCCTTAGTTAAATTACACCATATCTTTTTTCTCTTCATATTTTTTCTATTTTTTATTTTTTATTTTTTACCTTTCTTAGATTTTTCGGCTTTTGAAGAGAGAGAAGCAAAGCCAGAACCTTGAGGACATATTAATACTTGGATTTTTATTTTTTATTTTTTATTTTTTTTATTATATTTTTTCCCTCCTGTTTTTTGCCTTTTCTTTTTTCCCTTAGGACTCCCCATAGGATTTTAGGACGTCAAGACATCTGTGTTCCTGCCCCTGTCTTCTCCACACCCTTCTCTTACAACCCGAATTTGGATTAAGCCAGCAAGTGGCTGAAGAATATAAATACTAACATTAACATTAGGAGATAGAAGCCAAGTAAAAACTCCGTGTTACCCTATTCTTCATATTTGGAACCCCAAAGGTGTGGTCTTCATTAAGCTGTGTTGCCAAGACTGGGCACAACTACCTGTCCAGTTTATGAAAAACTCTCCTTTCCTCTAAGAACAGCTCTGAAGCTTTTACGCCTCTTGTGGTTGGAGAGAATTTTTGTCTTTTGTTCTTTGCTGTCCCCCTTTTTGGGAATTTAACTCTTAAGTATTGACATAGCCTTCTGGGGGAAATCCTGGGGAAAATTTTGAATTGGAGTAATTAGAAAAAGAAATTTAGAAGTTTAGATAGAAAATAAGGATAAAGACTGTTGGAGGGAATCTTTGTTTGCTCTGTTTGACCTTCATATCTACCCCCTCTGTCTGACTCCCATATAGCTTATTGTTTACTGTTTACGGTGCTCCCTGTTTATAAATACCATCTAAAATAACATTACCATCTAGTAACTGGTATTTTGGAAGTGGCAACCTGAACGGGTAAAAGTGTATTGGAACAAAGTGATCAATAAGTTAACAGATAGGGTTCAGAGTGTGCGCCCCCTAGGGGAGAGAATAAGCATTGCAGGACATCTATTTTGAAACCGGTGAAGAAAAAAAATGGCAGGGAAAGATAGGGAAAAGGCAGGTGGAACACCATTGGAAAGGAAAACATCCCGCCAAGAGGAGATAAAGGATTTAGATTTTCTATGGTTAAAAATAAAGGAAGAATTTAAACAGAATGAAATACACCTGGAAAAAAAATTAGGAGAGATACATGAGTTAATAGACAAGAAAATAGAGGGAGCAGTAGGAGAACTGTCATGCAAAATTAAAGATTTGACATCCCGTTCGAAGGCTATGGAAGAAACAAACAAAAAAATTCAGAAAGAAATGAAAGAACAAAGAAAAGAGACAGATAAGATAAGAGATGAGATAGAAAATTTAAATAAAAACCAAGACCAAATCTTAGATAATTTGGCGATGATTGAAATGAAACAAAAACAGCTAAATTTGAAGTTTAGGGGAATAGGAGAAGAGATAAATGAAAACATTAAAGAAAAAATGATCCAAGAGCTAGCGAAATGGCTAGAATTGAAAGAAGAAGAGGTTGCATATACGATGGAAAACGCTTTCAGAATTAAAACAAAGGCTAAACAAATGAAATTTAAAAAAAAGCAGGAGACTGTTTGGTTATCTTTAACTCGATAGAAATGAAAAACATGATATTAAAAAGAAGTTTTCAGAAAAAATTAATTATTGATGGCAAACCGATCATTATTTTTAAAGAGATACCAACCAGACTCCTGCGCAAAAGAGAAGGGTACAAACATCTGACAAATGTCTTAAAAAAGAACAATATACAATACAGATGGGAGTTTCCTGAAGGGATTTCTTTTTTCTATAAGGATAAAAAATTTAGAATTGTTGAGATACAAGGTGAAGAAATTTATGCGTAGATATGAGAAAGAATTGGGAGGTATGGAGGAGAGACAGGAGGGAAGAGGTGGAGACCTGGAGGGGAGAGGAAAGAAGGGGGAAAGAGGAAAGGACCAAGAAGGGTTCAGAGACCAGGAAAGAAGAAGTAGGGAAGAAGAAGTTGACGAAGAAGAGGAAGAAGAGGAAGCAGCGGCAGAGGAAGCAGAAGAGGAGGAGGAAGAGAACAAAACCACTCGTATTTAAAACACTAAGTTTTTGTAGATTGAATAGTAGTCATTATAATGAATTTGAAAACTTTGTCATGGAATGTGAACGGTTTGAATGAAAAAGTCAAAAGGAATAAAATTGTGAATGTGTTGAAAAGAAAGAATTTGGACCTAATATGTTTACAGGAGACCCACGTAACTAAAAAGCATAAGCATATCTTGACACACAAAAAGCTGGGCCAGGAGTTTACAAATTGTACAACGGAAAAGAAAAGAGGGGTGGTAATTTATGTGAAAGAAAAATGGGACCCCAGAGTGATTTGTAAAGATAATGAAGGAAGAATTTTGGGAATACAAATTAACTTCCAAGGTGAAAAACTTAATGTGATAAATGTATATGCCCCAAATGTGAATAAGCCAGAATTCTTTAAGAAATTGGAACAAATGCTACTGGAATTAGACTCTAACAAGACGATCCTAATGGGAGACTTTAATGGAGTGCCAGAACCGGAATTAGACAAACAAATAGAAAAGGGGAAAAAGAAACAAGGGAAGCTGCCGAAATCCTTTAAAAACATGGAGGAAAACTTAGACTTAGTAGACATTTGGAGATATAAACATGCAATAGAGAAGCAATTTACCTTCTTTTCAGAACCATATAAGAGCTGGAGTAGAATTGATCAAATTTGGGTCTCTAGGGAGCTTACGCTAAGAACTACAAAGTGTGAAATCCAACCTAGAACCTTTTCGGATCATAACCCGGTTGCACTGGAAATAAAAGGTAGATCACTGGGTGGATTCAGATGGAGATTGAATGAATACCTACTAGAGAATGAAGAGGTTGTAGAAAAAGCTAAAGCCACCTTAAAAGAATATTTCAGCCTGAATCTCAATAATGAAACAACCCCAGACATAGTCTGGGATGCTAGTAAAGCGGTTCTAAGAGGGTTTTTTATACAGCAAAACAGCTATAGGAAGAAAGTAAGGGAACAAAAGAAAGAAGAAACTCTTAACCAGATAAAAGAGTGCGAGAAAAAATTAATAGTAAACCCGAAGGACGAACAAAATAGGCAAACAATTAAACTGCTACAATCGCAATACTCAATGTTAACAAACCAGGAAATAGAATGGAAAATTAAAGCAATGAAACAAAAATATTTTGAGTCAGCTAACAAAACGGGTAAATTACTAGCATGGCAGCTGAGAAGGAGACAAGAGCAAAGAGTAATAAACAAGATAAAAGTTGAAGAACGTCTAATTGAAGACCCAAAAGAGATCAAGGAGAACTTTCTGAAATATTATGAGAAGTTGTATAAAAAAGAAGATGAGGAAATAACTCAAATAGAAAAATATCTAGAAGATTATAGCGGGAAGACTATAACGGAGGAAGAAAAAATTCAATTAAATAACCCTGTAAAAATAGAAGAGATTCAGGAAGCAATAAAGAAGATGAAACCAGGGAAAGCGCCGGGACCGGATGGATTATCAGTTAAATATTATAAAGCATTAGAGAACCAATTAACCCCAGTCCTTTGTGACATCATGAATAAGATACTAAAAGAAGGGAAAATACCAGAGTCTTGGAGAGAGGCCTATATAACGATGATTCCCAAACCAGATATGGACAAATTGAACCTTAAGAATTACAGACCCATTTCATTATTAAATAATGATTATAAAATATTTGCGGAGGTGTTGGCAAACAGACTCAAGAAATGCCTAGTGAAATTAATACATAAAGACCAGGTAGGATTTCTTCCAAATAGGCAACTTAGAGATAACGTAAGGCATGCCATAAATATAATTGAGTACTTGGAACGAAAGAGCGAGATACCCGCAGCGCTGATCTTTGTTGATGCTGAAAAGGCATTTGATAATGTCTCTTGGCAGTTCCTACAGAAGAGTATGGAAAAAGCGGGGCTAGAGGGCGAGTTCATGAACGGAATAAAAGCGATATATTCGAAACAATCGGCGAAACTAATAATAAATAACAACTTAACAAACTCATTTAAAATAGAAAAAGGAACTAGACAAAGATGCCCTCTATCCCCGCTCTTATTTATTATGGCGCTAGAGGCAATTACAAACAAAATAAGAGCTACATCAGAGATCCAAGGGATTAAACTAGGAACAAAAGAGTATAAGCTAAAAGCGTACGCGGACGACCTGATGCTGTCACTGGAAAGTCCACAAGAAAGTGTGGGTAAGGCCTTGGAGATGCTAGAAGAATTTGGCAAGGTATCCGGCTCTAAATTAAATAAAGTGAAGACTAAAATGCTGATGAAGAATTTGGGCAAGGAGGAAAATGAAAAATTAGAATCACAATATGGAATTAAAGTGGCAAAAAAAATAAAATACTTAGGAATCTGGCTAACCAATAAAAATATAAATTTGATACAAGATAATTATCTTATGACATGGAAACAAATAAAGAAAGACCTGGATACCTGGAGTAGAGTGAAACTCTCATGGACGGGAAGGATGGCTGCAATAAAAATGAACTTACTTCCAAGAATGCTGTATCTCTTTCAAAACATACCAGTGATTAGAGGATCCAAACTTTTCACAGAATGGCAAAGAACTATCTCAAAATTTATATGGCAAGGAAAAAGGCCAAGAATTAGGTTCAAACTTTTAACAGATCGGAAAGAGAGAGGGGGATTTTCGATACCCAACTTGAAATTATATTTTGAGGCAGCCTGTCTCTGTTGGATTAGGGATTGGATTAATTTGGAAAACTCCGACTTGCTGGATCTTGAGGGGTTTGACAATAGGTTTAGCTGGCATTTCTATTTATGGCAAAATAAAGGAAAATCACATAAAGGATTCACAAGTCACATCGTTAGGGGCTCTCTCTATGAAGTCTGGGAGAAAAACAAAAAGCTCCTAGAGGAAAAAACACCCTGGTGGCTTTCGCCAGTTGACATTTCAACGATTAAAAAAGTAAATATGGAAGGGAAAAGACTTACCTATGAAGATTTATTAATAAGATCAGAAAACAGATGGAAGATGAGAACATATGAAGAGCTGAAAGGTAATTTAACAAGTTGGCTACAATTCCACGAAATAAACGCAATATGGGCAGATCATAAAAAAGTAGGGATGAACGAGAAGAAATCCAAATTTCAGACAGAAATAATTGAGGGTAATTGTAAGTTACTATCTAAAATGTACGACTTATTTTTGGAGTGGGATACGAAAGACGAAGAAATAAAGGAAGTGATGACTAGATGGGCAATGGATCTGGGATATAACATAGACTATGATAAGTGGCGGAATTTATGGACTAACGGAATGAAATTCACAGCATGTGCAACACTAAGGGAAAACTTAGAAAAGATGATGTACAGGTGGTACATCACCCCGGCAAAACTGGGGAAGATGTACAAAACAGCTAGTAAGTCTTGTTGGAAATGTAAAACTAGAGAAGGTAATTTTTTCCACATGTGGTGGACATGCGAAGTAATGAAGAAATATTGGGAAGGCATTTATAATGAACTAAAAAAAATATTTAAATATACCTTTACTAAAAAGCCGGAGGCCTTCCTATTGGGTATAATTGGGGATGAAATTAAAAAAGAAGATAAAACATTATTTCAATATGCCACAGCTGCTGCTAGATTATTAATTGCCCAAAATTGGAAAAGCCAAAGTATCCCAGAAATTAGAGATTGGCAAACAAAGTTATTTGAATTTGTACAACTTGCAAAAATGACACAAAAAATTAGAAACCAAAAAAATACAAAGTTTACGAATGACTGGAAAAAATTCATGACCTACATTGAAGAGAACTATAAGAACATAAAAACCACAGCAGGATTGATTTAGATCTTATGATGTATAAGTCTATTATAATTAGTAACTGCAAGAGAAATAAATTATTTAATGTAAAAAGCCTGAAACCAGTAGGGATGGAAGTCAATAGGTGTACAAAGGAAGGATTAAAGTATCTAGAGATATAAAGAGACAATTGAACAAGCAAAGAAGTGTAAAAGGAAATAGTCATTATGTTTAGAAATCTGTTTTATTTTATTTTGATGTAATGGCTGTAACCGTTTTTCTTTTCGTGTTTTTGTTTTTTCGTGCTGTCATTGTTTTTCTTTTGATCACTTAAGCAAAAATTAATAAAAAGAATTTTTTTTAAAAAAATATTCATTGGATGGGCTTTAACTCTACCACTAGACCGGCAACTCATAACCAGAAAATAAGATGGTAAAACTGTTTGTGATAGTACTACTATAAGGCGACCCCTATTTTTTTGAACCCAAAATTAAGAAATCAGTATTTTAAACATCAAACAGTGGACTTCCGGGGGCGGCGCGAACGGCAGTGGTGGTCCTCTTTATTTTGTGAAGAGGAAGCTCTACAGAAACGGGTCGTCCGCTATGGCGAAGCGGAGACCTGCGTTGGAAAACCACAGGCAGCGATAGCCTGTGGCCGTGGGACTCGTCGGGCACCATTTGCATGCCCAGAAACGTCAAAGGTACCCCGTAAGGGGCTCCGGAGCGTGAAAGGGCTAGCACGGTGCTGTGAGTCAATCGCTCTTTCTGTGGGGACGAAGCCGCGAAGCTGCTGCCGGTGAGCGCTGACCTTCTTCCTGGGACAATTCGGCTACAAAACAACTACTCGTGAGTAGGTGAAGCTAATTGATTTTGAGACTAAATTTGTGGAAATTTGGCACTGAAGTGGGAGGCGCAACCAGGAAGTCCGTCTCCCGGCTCTGCATAAAGATCCAAAGCAGAGACACTTAATTTTCTAACTGCCCTGGAAACTACTTTTTTAAAGAGCATTTTTCCAAGCATCAATTGAATTTAGCTTATCTTTTACCCGTGGATTTTACCCTATACCTGTGGATATATCTTTCCTTCTTATGGATTTACAAATTCTTTGAGAGACTGTGGCTGCAACCGGGCTGCCAGATTGTTAGAGCTGTCAGTCTGTTGGAATTGTTACAGTGGATTGCTACATTGAGTTGCTACATTGGAAACTCGCATTCTTTGAGACATTGTAAGTACTTAAGGATTGGCTCTGCAAAAACTAAAGGTTTAAGGTCTTTGGAAGATTGGGGCTGTTGGACATTGATAGTAAACTTTTGAAAGACTTTGAATAACTTGGCATATTGTTTGAACAGTAACTTCTCTCTACTAAGAAACAGTCAGTGTTCCCCTAGTGGATCACTGAAAATTTGCAACTGCTGGGGGATTTTTCCATTCAAGGGCTTGTGGATTCCCATGGGAATTGTTAATCGTGAGACTGACCTTGGCGCATAGACAGTGGTGGGATGAGTGGGAAGACAAGATCAGGAAAAGCCAAAACACAACAAACTACTATAACTTCATAGCTGCGCAGATCATCGGTTCCTATTGTCTCCGTGACACAACAGGAAGATTTAGAGCAAGCAAGGCCTGAAGGAATGGCCACAGGTGGAGACACATCAGTATTAGATAAAATTCTTGGAAAACTAGACGATCTGTGTAAGCAAGTGAATGAACATTCAACTAAATTAGACCAAAACACAGCTAGTGTAAACAATTTGACCCAACAAGTTGGCTTAAACGCACAGGCAATTGGGAAATTCTTGGAAACCACCACTGAAAATCGTAAAATTGCAGAGGAGGCCCAACGGAAGGTGGAAGCCGTGGAACAGGAAATAAAACCTATGCGCAAACAGATTGGTGACCATCAGGCATACCTTTCCATGGTGGACCTGAAAAGTAAAGAAAATAATTTGAGACTGAGGTCAGTCCCAAAACTTGAAAAGGGTGATTTGAAGGATTATCTGACAAAAGAATTTGCAGAATTTTGGTCTTTGGAAGAAGATAAGGACTTTAAAATATTAACTGCATTCAGACTTGGAAGAGGAGGGAGGAAGGACAAGTCTAGAGACTGCCTGATCTCCCTCAGATCGAAAGAAGAAAGAGACAAGATACTGAGTGCACACTATCAAAAGACTTTAAATATTCAGGATATCAACGTGGAAATCTACAAGGACATCCCGAAACACCTATTGGAACTTAGATCTGACTACAAAGATTTGGTGACACTATTGAAAGGAAACAGCATCATTTTCAGATGGGAGTTCCCCCAGGGACTATCTTTTACTTTTAGGGGGAAGAAGGTTAAAATCAAAACAGCTGAAGACAAGGAAAAATTTTTGAGTGACTACGGAGAAGACCTTCAGAAAGGGACCGAAGGTGAACTAGGAGCCTTAGGACCTGGACCACTAAGTTCTGTACCTACACCTTTGGGTTCTGTGGACCCGAAGCAAGCGACACCACCGCCAAAGGGAGAATAAAAATACTTCAGCATGTCTTTGCAACTACTAACTTGGAACATTCGTGGCTGCAATTCCCCGAAGAAAAGGAAGAAGATTTTTCATATATTAAAAAAGGAGCAATTAGATCTAATTTGTCTACAGGAAACGCACGTGACTAGGCTTCATAGGAAAGTTTTAATTAACAAGAGACTGGGTCAAGAATTTATCTCATCTGACAGAGTGAAGAAGAGAGGAGTTGTTATTTACGCAAGAGAAAGCCTGTCTCCAAAATTTCTTTTTAAAGATGAACATGGAAGGATTGTGGCAATTGAAATTCAGGTTCAAGGAGAAAAAATTTTGATTTTAGGAATTTATGCACCAAATGAGGGGAAGTCGGAATTTTACAAGAAGTTGCATGAGACAATGCTGGAGCATATTGACTATAACAACATCATCATGATGGGAGACATGAATGGGGTGGTGTCCATGAACATGGATAAAGCACAAAGCCAAAACATAACAAAAGAGGGCAGACTGCCAAAGACTTTTTTTGAACTAACTGAAAATATGGACCTGATTGATATCTGGAGAACAAAAAAACCCCTAGGAAGAGAAGGGACTTTTTTTCTGAAGCTAAAATGACATGGACAAGAATTGACCAAATATGGATAACTAGAGGACTGGCACCAAAGACTAGAAAAGTGGAAATCTGCCCAAAAACCTGCTCCGACCATAATGCAGTTAAGATGGAAATGAGACTAACTACAACTGGCTCCTTCAGATGGAGGATGAATGACACCTTACTAAGAGATCGAGAGATTGTTAAGAAGGCCCAAAAAAATTAGAAGGACTATTTTGAAGTAAACCTGAAAACTACAGTGGAAAAAAGAATAATCTGGGACGCAAGCAAAGCAGTTATGAGGGGGTTTCTGATACAGCAGAATGCAATAAAGAGGAGAACCCAAAATGAGAAAAAAGACAAAATTTTGGAAAAAATAAAAGAAGGGGGGGAAAAGTTAAGATCGAAACCTAAGTCACAGGAGATCTTGAGAGAAATTAAATTATACCAAGTACAATATATGAAATTAGTAGACAAAGAAGTTGAATGGAAAATTAAGCAAATGAAGCAAAAAACTTTTGAATCGGCAAATAAATGTGGAAAACTGCTGGCATGGCAGCTGAAAAAAAGACAGAAGTTGAATACGGTAACCAATCTTGAGATAGAGGGGAGAAATATACAGAATCCTGTGGATATTAGAAAGTGCTTCCAGAGATACTTCAAACAACTTTACACGCAGGGGCCGCAGAAAGAGTTTGACATAGACCAATTTTTAAGGACAAATGGACCACAAGAATTATCTCAAGAAAATAAGATAATATTGAACTATGGGATAACAGAACAGGAGATTGAAGGTGCCATCCAGAATATGCAACTGGGCAAATCTCCAGGGCCGGACGGGTTAACCTCCAAGTACTATAAGACGTTGAAAGACTACTTAACTCAACCACTAAAGGAGGTGTGCAACGAGATAATGGAGGGGAAGAAGGCACCGGAGTCGTGGAAAGAAGCTTTCATCACGCTTATACCAAATTCCGAAGCTGAAAAGACACAACTTAAAAACTACCGTCCCATATCCCTGCTAAATGTGGATTACAAAGTTTTTGCAGACATTTTAGCCAACAGACTGAAAAGAGTGTTAAATGAAGTAATACACAAAGATCAGGCAGGCTTTCTCCAAGGTAGACATTTGTCCGATAACACAAGGAACATTATCGATATACTGGAGTTATTGCAGGCGAACACAAATACAAAAGCAGTGTTAATCTTTATTGATGCGGAGAAGGCCTTTGACAACATTTCTTGGAGTTTTATGAAAAAAAACCTTAAGGGAATGGGTGTGGGATGAGGGTTTGAAAATAGTATAGAAGCAATCTATTCGGAACAAAAAGCAAAATTGATAGTTAATAATGTGGTGTCAGAAGAGATTAAGATTGAAAAAGGAACACGACAGGGGTGCCCTATCTCTCCATTGCTATTTATTTCGGTCCTGGAGGTGCTCTTGAATATGATTAGGAAGGACCAGTTGGTTAAAGGTGTTCAGGTCGGAGCCAAACAATATAAACTTAAAGCCTTTGCAGATGACCTGGTTTTGACGTTGCAGGAGCCAGAATCTAGTACGAAAAGAGTGTTAGAACTGATTCAGGAGTTTGGTCAGGTGGCAGGATTTAAATTAAATAAGCAAAAAACCAAAGTATTGGAGAAAAATATGACTTTAACGGAAATAGAAAAGCTTCAGAAAGAGACAGATTTAAATGTGGTGAAGAAAGTGAAATACCTAGGGATAAATATGACAGCTAAAAACCTGAACTTATTTAAAGACAATTATGAAAAATGTTGGTCAGAGGTAAAAAAAAGATCTAGAAATATGGTCAAATTTGAAGCTCTCCTTGTTGGGTCGAATTGCTGCTATAAAGATGAATGTATTGCCAAAAATGTTGTTTTTGTTTCAGACCTTGCAGATTGTGGACAGAATCGACTGTTTCAAGAGGTGGCAGAGAGATATTACTAAATTTGTCTGGCAGGGCAAAAAGCCCAGAATAAAATTTAAAATACTGACTGATGCTAAAGAAAGAGGGGGGTTTGCCCTGCCAGACATGAAGTTATATTATGAATCAGCAGCTTTCTGCTGGATAAAGGACTGGCTACTTCTTGAAAACACTGACATTCTGGATTTGGAAGGGTTCAACAATGCGTTTGGGTGGCATGCATATTTGTGGTATGACAAGGTTAGAGCTCATAAAGCATTTAAGAACCATATTGTCAGGAAAGCAGTTTTTAATGTCTGGACAAGATATAAAGATTTATTAGAAAACAAGACCCCAAGGTGGTTGTCACCTATGGAAGCTAAGGCTCTGAAAAGACTCAATATGGAGGCCAAATGGCCGAAATATTGGGAGATATTAGAACATGATGGGGATACATGGAGATTGCAGAGTTTTGAGAAATTAAAAGATAAAGTGCGAGACTGGCTACACTATTACCAAATCAGAGAGGTTTTTAATATGGACAAGAAAATAGGTTTCCAGGTGGAAAAATCGAAATTAGAAACGGAATTGTTAGAACCTAAAACTAAGGTACTGTCAAGAATGTACAACTTGCTGTTAAAATGGAATACTCAGGATGAAACGGTCAAATCAGCTATGATTAAGTGGGCACAAGATATTGGTTATAACATTATGTTTGCTGACTGGGAACGGTTATGGACCACTGGTATGAAATTTACGGCATGTAATGCCTTGAAAGAAAATATTATGAAAATGATTTACGGGTGGTACATGACACCAGTCAAGCTTGCAAAGATATACCATTTGCCTGACAATAAGTGTTGGAAATGTAAGGAAACTGAGGGAACATTCTTTCACCTCTGGTGGACGTGCCCAAAGGTAAAGGCTTTCTGGGAAATGATCTATAATGAACTGAAAAAGGTTCATTAAGGAAGTATACCTTCCTTAAGAAACCAGAGGCCTTCCTCTTGGGCATTGTTGACCAGAAAGTGTCAAAGAAGGATAGAACCTTTTTTATGTATGCAACAACAGCAGCAAGAATACTTATTGCAAAGTATTGGAAGACACAAGATTTGCCCACCTTGGAAGAATGGCAGATGCAATTGATAGACTACATGGAATTGGCAGAAATGACTGGCAGAATCCAAGACATGGGAGAAGAACAAACAGAAGAAGAATGGAAGAAATTTAAAGATTATCTGCAAAAACATTGTAAATTATTTGAATGTTAAAGTGATGCAGGATAGTGAGATAATGTGGCATTAGTGACAAAGCTGAAAGGAATGTGCAAAGATGTTTTATGAGTAACAACTAAAGAAACACAGTTAAATTAATTAAATGACGGGGGATTAGAAGATAAGCGGATAGCAGTGGGAATGGTTAATTTAAAAGAAATTAAGAAATATTAAAATTAGTCAAAATAGAGGAAGAATTTGCTGAAACTAAATTGGAAATTTGAATACAGAAAAGGGAGATGTGAGGAAGTCAGGAAAGTAAGCTATATGAAATTAAGAGTTGATCTTATAAATTTTTGTTTGGTTTTTGTGCTTTTTATCGTGTTCCCTCTCTCCCTACTGGGTCCTTCTCCTGCATCGCTAGGGAGCCATACCACCACTCTGGGCTCCGATGGCAGTTCCCTGACATTAGGGTTGCCATATTTCTACAGTATCTGAATGGTAAAGTGCAAATACAGTCCTAACACTTCATCTACTATTTGTAGTAGTATGCAAAATGACATCCCTGAAGATGTATTTTACAAAATTGTTGCTAGGATTAAGAAACTACTAAGGAATACACACTAACCAGACAGACACACAATTTTTACATTAGTTAACTTGCTCCTCCAAGGCATCAGTCCAATTACAGATCAAAAAGTCTTAAATGCAAATACAGTGGTACCTCAGGTTAAGTACTTAATTCGTTCCGGAGGTCCGTTCTTAACCTGAAACTGTTCTTAACCTGAAGCACCACTTTAGCTAATGGGGCCTCCTGCTGCCGCCGCGCCGCCGGAGCACGATTTCTGTTCTCATCCTGAAGCAAAGTTCTTAACCTGAAGCACTATTTCTGGGTTAGCGGAGTGTGTAACCTGAAGCAAATGTAACCTGAAGGGTATGTAAGCTAAGGTACCGCTGCAGACCTCTTTTATTTTTCAGCCTGAAATGGCTGCTTACCTGGCTCTTGGGTGGGCAGCAGTTGCGGCCTAGCACGGCTTCCCCTCTTCCACCAGGGGGACAAAAAGCCTATTTGTCATGACTGGCAACTGGGACCTCCTTTGCCACTGTGGATGGCAGGATAACCTGCTAACACCAAAATTTGAACTGCCCAATTGGGCAAAAACAGGGTCAGAGTCTAGGTCTTCACTCCCGTCCACTGGCTGAAAATAAAAGTGAGTGGGTCCACAAATGAAAGCTATAGTAAATTTCCTTAGGGGAAAACCCCAGTCACCTCTTGGTGGAAATCCATGCAGCACAGGATCACTTTTTGATCGTTTCCTGAGAGGCTTGAGGACTGTCTTGGAGGTTCCTGCAGGGACTAAACTGGCATCTGGATGCAAGGTGGTCTCTCTAGTTATAGAATTACGTTCATCACCACCTACTGCAAAAACAAAGTACAACAACAACAAATGTTTATTCGGCTTTACGCCCATCATGAAACACAACACAACAAAACAAATCAAATAAAACAGCGGACTCGTACAAACCACAAGTAGTATAACACAGTTCGCAACTCACAAGGACGGATAGTAGCCATTCATAAAAAGTTTAAGATTAAGATTAAAAAATTTTGGCACTACACTAAAATCAATATCTGATGTCATTATAGAAAATTCTTATAACTATCAATAATCAGCTAACATTCCGTTCCGTCTCTTGTACGAGAGGACGGCTGTTAGGAATTTAGCAACCTGTAGGGTAATATAAGGATCCACATCTTGAAGAACCCAGGCGAGCTGTAGGTCTACTGGTTTGTCAGCCATAGGCTGGATTATGGAGTTTAGTATACTAGCGCGGGCTGAACTGTACAAAGGGCAGATAAACATAACATGATGTAGAGATTCAGATGTTTTCATTTCACAAGCACACATTGAAGGGACTTGGCCCTTAGTGAATCTATGTCTCAGCACATTTGTTGGAAAGACATTGAACCTAGCTCTAATGAAGGCATATCGGTGAGACGCGGCCATAAGCGATGTTAAGTAGGACGGAGCGCGGTAGATAGGGGTTATACCGAAATTTAACGGCGAACAGGCTCCACCGCCAGCTATGAAATTTTGGTATAGCTCCGCATCATCCAGCCTTTGATTTATACACCTTTTTGCCACATTTAGATCCAGTTTGAGCAATTCACTGGGCGAGATCTCATAGGACAGCAATTTGGCATGGATTTTTCCTGACCACAAATTTGTGAAGTCATCCCGCCACATGCATTGAATTAGATAGTGGTTCGGGAGTTTATGCCATAGGGATATCCAATAGATCAAAACTCTCCTCCATATAACTAACTCCACTGAGGAGATCTTCATTTCTAAGCGAATAGCCGCATTACTTACGCATGTTGGTAATTTTAGAAGTCGGCGTAAGAATTGGCTTTGAAGTGTCTCTAAAGGTGAGAGGTTTGCAAAGGCAGCCCATAAAGGTGCAGCATAGGCCATTGTGGCCATCACTTTGATGCTATACACTTTCAAGGCCGCAGGGATGAATAAGGCCCCCTCAGAGTAGAAAAAACGGAGGAGGGAGTGTGATAGGGCTTTTGTCTTGTTTTGAAGATATTCAATGTGCGCTTTCCACCCTAAATTATATTGAAAATAAATTCCTAAGTATTTAAATTTATGTACTTGTTCGATTTTCGTGCCCTCCAGCTTCCATGAATAAAGTTTTTGACTCCTTGAAAATATCAGTACTTTAGACTTGGTGTGGTTGATAGACAGATGATTAGAATGGCAATATGTCGCAAAAATCTTTAGTGCCCTCCTTAAACCCACTCTGGAGTAAGAGAGTAGTACTGCATCATCTGCGTAGAGAAGTAAAGGACAACGGTAATCAGCTATGCGAGGGGTGTGGATAAAGTTTTGTGCGACGGCTAATGGGTTCCTCATATCACTGATAAATAAGTTAAAAAGAAGCGGCGCTAAAATACAACCCTGGCGTACACCCTTATTTACTGGCACTGGGTTAGTCAGGTCTCCAGCAGGGGATATTCTCACCCTGGCCACGGACCCGGCATGAAGTTGGGAGATAAGCCACAGGAGCCTTCTATCTATTCCCCAACAGGCAAGTTTATCCCATAGTAATTTCCTCGGAATACTATCAAACGCAGCTTTCAAATCTCTGAAAGCTGCGCAAAGTTGGCCCCTCGAGGTGTCGAGTATTTCCGGGCTAAGTGATAAAGAATAATTGCCTGGTCTGTTGTGGATCGGTTTGATCTAAATCCAGCTTGCTCATGTCCAATCAGGTCACCCTCAACTGACCACTTCATCAACCTTGTCAGGAAAAAACGGGCATATATTTTCCCAATGGACGATAGCAGACTGATATTCCAATAATTCCCTGGGTCACCGGGAGGACCTTTTTTGTAGATAGGAATTATAATGGCCTCATTCCACGTTCCTGGTATTAAGCCCGTGGCATTTATTGCGTCGAACGTTTTAGCTAAGATCCCTGCCCACCATGCAGAATGAAGCTTTATGGCCTCAACTGGGACCAAATCTGGCCCAGGGACCTTATCAGTTTTCAGCTCAGCTATCAATTCTAGGATTTCAGCAGGGTCGGTATTGGGCCAGACGGGAAGGGAATTAGAAGGTCTCCAATGAGTGCCGGAGCTTCTGCCACTGAGAAATATTTTCTCAGGAACTGCTCCCATGTAGGGGCTGGGATCACCGTTAAGGGATATTTCGTGTTTCTTCCCTTTATTAAGGACCAAAATTTCCGGGAGTTATGACATTTTGAGGCAGAAATTATAGTCTGCCAACGATTTGAATGCCATTCCCGTTTGGCCGATTTCTGGGCCTGTTTGTATGCTTTTTTAGCCAGGGAATAAGATGGAGGTAAAGCCGGAGCGCCGGAAAGTTTATAGTCATTGTATATTGTATGAAGATGGAGTCTGGCTAGTTTGCAAGCAGAGTTGAACCAGGGGGCGCCAAATTTAAAATAGTCGTTTTTAACTCCATAGGTAGGAGAAGTAAAAAAGCGAGTTAAAACTTCTATCAGGCAAGAAAAAAAGTTCAAGCAGGTAATAGGATCACGCGGGACTATTCCTACGTCCGGCTGATCACCAGAAAACTTTTCTCTGATAAAATCCATATATCTATGAGCGAGGGCAGGGGACTATCTAGACCCCTTTACTCTAGTGGACGACTCCACAGTCACCAGGATTGGGTGGGAGCGGTCGGGCAACTGCCAGTCAACACATAACTTGGTTGTCAGGGGAAGATGGTCACTAAATTGGGCATTATCAATTTTAAAGGAGGTGACATTCAAAAATAGATCCCGGGAAACCAAAACATAGTCGAGAACACTGTTGGATTTTAACCCCAGGTGGGTGAACTCTCCTGGTATGTCTGGAGGACACCTGCCATTTAATATTATTAAATTAAGGCGTAGAGTCATCTGATAAAGCATCACTCCCGCCTTGTTGACTTTTACATCCTTTGATATTCTAGTGGGGGTGTATGCTAGATCGTAAGTTTGAGTGCCAGGGTCAATCCACCACTTAGACTTTTTAAGAGCCTCCCAATTTGAGGCTATCCGAGCGTTAAAATCGCCTCCAGTAATGGAGGGGACATTGGGATATTTAAGATAGCATGAAAGTAAAAAATCCTCTAGGGATTCCCATCTAGAAGTAAGATCAGCTGCTAACCCTCCCGGAGGGAAATAGACATTTGTAACCAATAAAGAGAAGTTTCCACCAGAGATCAGTCCGGTAATAGCATAAGGCGGAAGTGCATGCACTAGTGAAAGTTTAGCCCGAAGTTTAAGGGAGATACCAATTGTAAGGCCACCTTTAGGGCGGCCACCATTCGTTGACGGGCTAGCAGGCAGACATATAAACTCAAAGCCATTTAACTCAATTTCCTCCTCCACCCAAGTTTCTTGTAATAGTATAATAAGAAAGGAATTAATATATTTTTGGAATTCTGGATCTAATTTTTTACTTTTCCATCCAGCAATGTTCCAACTTAATATTGAAGGCTGGGGTTTCCCCGTACCTCCAATTGACTGTCATTCAGAAAATTGGCTCAACTTTAATACGGGAAGAGGGGAGCCAATAAAGAAATCAGTTATCTTCCTCTGATGAAAAACCTCTCGTAAAGGCTGAGTGGGATTTACAAGGTCATCTGACTGTTGAGCTTGGCCCCTCGATCTACTAGGAGTAGGACCTTGAACAGGGGCGGACCCCTTTTCCAAAAGAGTTTGGAGGGCCACCCGGGGTGGACCAGCTATCTCGTCAGAAGTTTGGTCTCTCTGTAGCCTGCTACTGGTCTTTTGGGCTACCTGATTTATGTGGCCTGTTGGGTCTTCAATCAGTTCCGTCACTGGTCTTGCTGTTGAATCCATAATACTCCGCAAGGAGGGATGAGGCTGGGCGGGAGGACTATTTGGGGAGGTTGGCAAAGGCACCTCTTCTCTTGATTGGTCAGTGCTATAAGAAGGTTCCAGGTCTGGCATCGATGAATGTGTAGAAGGGGATTTTTCCTGTTGTGTGCTGCTTTCTTCAGGTATGTTTTTCGATGGATGGTCATGCAAGTCTATTAAGAGCACAGAGGATTGTTCTGCTTGGAGGGAAGGACTGGTAGTTGCTTCTTGGGGTTGTATCTTATCCTCCATTGCCGACATGCATTTAGCATTAGATATTGAGATATCCATATGATCTGGTTCTTCTAGAGAGACATATTCGCTGTACGTGAGTATTCTGGTGCTGAGCTTCCTAATAAGTTGGGTTTTAAGCGATTCCAGTCTTTTAATAATTTCTTTTTGTTCCACCACTGGTAAATCTGCGAAGGAGGCAATGAGTTCGATCTCTTCTGGTGGTGTCAGCCCACTTTCCGGATGATCATTGTTCTTTGCTAGGGGAGTGGAGGCCACATAACTCTTCTCCTGGGGTAGATCACCCACTCCGGTGTCCACTGGTGGATCGGGTTTAGCAGATTTTGAGCCCTCTTTGGTTGTTGCCTCCAACAGTAGGGGTTTAGGCTTGGGGTCTATAAAGGCTCTTGTTGGTACTATCCCACAGCGAAACAAAAATGCTTTCTTTCGTAGTATGATAGTGGGAATTTTTGTGGATTGGAACGCAAGCAGGACTCTCTGGGATTTATGATGATGGACAAGGGGGAGGACTGCACAGAGGTCAATTTGTGTTGCCTCCATATTTAAAAGCACCTTTAAGAGATCCTTGGCACCACACAGAGTTCTCCATCTTGGGTCCCCATTTTGTATAGTTAGGCTCACTTTCCTTGGTGTTAAGATCAAGGATTGATGACCTAATTGAAGGTTCAGGTTGTATTTAAATTTGTCGGTACGTTTGTTGTTTAAGGACAAACTCCTCGTCCCCTTCCTCTCTTCAAGGGACTTAACACCAGCTGACGCTGGGGAAGTAGTAACTAGCTTTTGTTGGAGGCTGTACAGCTGGGACGAAAGATCATCTAGTCTTTTGAATATACAGTGCAAGGTTTTGATTATTAAATGGGACTGTTCAAATGTCATATGATTGGCCGTGCCAAGGACCGGTTCCTCCTTCTGAGGAGTGACTACACTCTTACTGTTGGCCACATCGCTTGTTGTTTGTGGAATTATTCGCTCTTCATCTTTAAGTGCAGACACGCAATCAATCAGTGGGTTGAAACGGTTCTGCGTTTCTACCATGTAGGAACAATCCAGTAGATTACTCCCTTCTTTAAAGTGACATGGTTCGACCCTTGTTTGCTTTGATCTCGGAACGGGGACTATCTCCTCGGAGTCTCTAAGACGTTTCCCATATCCCATATTTCAGATATCGAGAAGAGGGGGGATAGTATTTCAACGTCAACCCAGGTGATAAATATTTCCTTCTAGTCTACCAGCACTTGCAGTGGGGGTATATTTCACTGCCTGTTCATATGAATGTTGGCATCTTCACCTTCACCCTCACAAGCCGGCAAACAGGGGAGACTACCGGTAAGCAACACAGACCATTCCTTTGAAGTCCTACTCCGACCAGGAGTAAGACTAATATAGGATTCTCCTTCAGAGCTTATCGCAGGGCCCACTGCGGGTCGGTCTCAGATGAAAGGGAAACTCCCAAAGGCCTCACCTTAAACAGGGGAGTTTCTCTTCGTGCAGCTTAAAGATTTTTCTCCAACATCTAGGTCACCAGGAACAGGCTGACAGAGGATGGTGAAGGGGTGAAGGTCTTTTCTCCGGCGACTTTCTCTTGCCCAGCGAGTCAGTAAAGCAATAAAACAATAAAACAATAAACTAAAACAATAAAACAATAAACTAAAGGCAAAGAGAAGCGAGGAGGTGATAAAACAGCCGGTAAGACGTTAAAATTGAGAGTTTAAAACCAAGAAGTGGCTAAAAACTACTTAAAAACTACTTAAAAACTTAACTAAAAGCAGAGGACACTGACTAGGCTGCTTTCTCCGTTGCCATCTTGGTTCCTCCCCAAAGCTAAAATGAAATAAAGGCAGCAGCCAAAGTAACAACTCAGAACAAAGTAACAACTCAGAAGGGAAAAGAAAATCAGTTAGAATACGCTTGCATGTAATGAAGTGTGTAGAAAAAAAAGATCCTCGGGACATGTATTAATATTTATTTCAAACATATTTCTATGACTATTTCTAAATCAAATATTGGCTCCCAAGCAATTATTATTTTTAAAAAACTATGTATTACTCACACTAAGTTATTTGTAAAAGAGAAAAAATACTCCTTGTCACAGGTATCACCAACAGGGCATTCTAGAGCAACATCCAAAAACATTTTTACTGTGTGTGTGTGTGTCACATCTGGCAAAATTATGTTCACATTACTCAAGGAACCAAAGTTTAAGCAAAACATCTTAGAAATGTTAGGGCATTATTCAGTCATTTCATGAAACAGCTGGTACCATAGGTGACAACGTTCACATCTACAGAACAAAAGGCTTCCAAAGCCCTACTAGATACATTCTTATCATGGTGAGCTGGTTCCCTATCCTCACCCTCTCCCCCCCCCATCCAACAGCAAGCATCCTCCTACCATTGCAGGTTTCTTGGGATGGACCCTCCACATGGTCTGTGTAGACCACAGGAGACTTCTATAGGCTGAATGACCTGCCAGGTAACACAGGGCTACATCTCAGTCCTGTGCACAAAGGCTCACTTAATATGGGATGTCTGAATTTGACATCACCCAAGTTGAACAGCTGGGTCCATAGAAAAAGGAGTTAATTCAGAAAGACCAAATAAAAACAATTTAAAAATAGGAGTACCATCTCAAATCTGTCAAACACAAAGAAGCAAACATTGTGGACAAAAAGAAAAGGCCAAGTTCATTCCTTCAGTAATACAGTGGAACCTTGGTTTTCAAATGTAATCTGTTCCAGAAGACTCTTTGACTTGTGAAACTTTCATAAACTGAGGATCAAAGGGCGGTTGGCAAAATGCATTGAAAAAGTGGAGAAACACGCCTCGGAAGCTGTTCAACCTCCGAGGCACATTCAAAAACGGAAGCAATTACTTCTGGGTTTTCGTCTTTCAGGTTCCGAATTGTTCGGCTTCTGAGAAGCTCAAAAACCAAGGTTCAACTGTAATACAAAAATGATATAAGGCCCCATTCTTGCTGAAATATTTACAGATATAAAGGATCATGGCCTGATACATGGAACTTGGAAAAGCACACACGTTATAGTCCTACCAAAACCAAATAAAGACTTGGAGTCGGTTGAGTCCTTCAAAATTTGGAAAAGCTTAATTTTGGTCCAATGATCCGAGAGTTTAGACAAAAATTGAAAACTTGGAGCAAGGGTTCGCTGTCATGGTTGGGCCAAATCGCCACTATAAAAATGATGGTGCCTCTTCAGATTCTTACCAATAACCATAGAAGACAAAAAATTACAAAATTGGCAAAACATGCTTCTAAAATTTATACACCAGAATAAAAGGCCAAGGTTACCATATAAAGCATTATATAAACCAGGCATAGGAGGTGGCAGTACCTAATATGATGTATGCCCATCTACATAGCATTTTTCTGGTATTTCAAGGATCTCAACAAATAGCTTGGGTAAATATGAAAAACCCAAATGAACAGAATTCAGTAAGAGGGTCCCATTTTGGCAAATTAGTAAAAAAAAAATTATTGAGATAGAAAACTCCTCTTTATTTTTATAATCTAAAAGTGTGGAAGAAATGGTTCCCAAGGGTAGCCTCACAGCTTTCTCCTGTAATACCATTGGCATTTCACCCTACTTTCTATAATAGAGACAGAACATTCCCCTTTGAAAAATGGGAAAATGTGGGCCTGTTTTGGCTTAAAGACTTTTACAAAGAAAACACCCCTTTGTCTGGGTTAATACTACAAGAAATGGTTCAAAACTTTTCCCACAATTGGATGGTAATCCATCAAGTCATCCATTTTATAAGTAGCACACAAATCTGCAAACAAGGGACGAAGTCACTAACTCCTGACAACCATATGTCAGGAGTGCTCTGATGGTGTTTCCTGCTTGGCAGGGGGTTGGACTCAATGGCCCTTGTGGTCTCTTCCAACTCTATGATTCTATGATTCTATGATTCTACATTTGAAAATATTTTATATACCAGAGACCCTAGAGGTAATGGTCTAATAGTTTTAATCTATAAAGTGATTGTAAATTTTTCAACCTCAAAGCCCTCCATGTTGAAGACTAGATGGGAAAGAGACTTAGGAGAAGGGATTGATGATGGATTGTGGGAAGGAATGTGGCAAAAAGCCCCCTTTTGAGCTATTTCTGCCCGAATAAGAGAAAACACCTTAAAGCTAACCCACAGATGGTACTTGCATTCCACACTGCTGAGCAAAATAGTCAAAAATATTTCTCTGCAATGTTGGAGAAATTGTGGGAATGAAGGAACATTTATACACATGTGGTGGAAATGCCCATTGATAAAAAACTTCTGGTAAAAAATATTTCAGGAAATGGAACAAATTACATCTTAATCGATCAATTTAGATCCCAAAATAGCATTGCTTTCCATATTTGCAGATGAAGCACAAAATCTTAGAGACAAAGACTTAATTGTGCATCTTATAACTGCAGCACGTCTTGCTGTTGCTAGACACTGGAGGACATTAAACGTGAACCTATATGAAGTTTGGTATGCTTATGTCTGGGAATTAATTTTGATGGAAATGTTAACAGAAAGGGTATGTGAAAGAAAACGTGAGAAACTACATAACTTTTACATAACATGGTCCTCCTTTATTACATATGCATCAAAGAAAGAACATGCATTTAAACCACCTAAGACACATGGAAGCATGTGGAATGATATTTTTTAAACCAGCAACTGCTGAAATATTTTTTTATTTCATTATATTACTAATGTAATTACCTGGCCGTAGTTGGGGCTGTTTTTTTGGGGGGGGTGTTAGGGGAAAACTGTATTTAGATGATGATAAAGACTCTCCTCCCTGCAAGAGAGGGGAGTGGTTGTGTTAGCCCCCTGCCCCCACCTCACGTGGCTGGTGCCCACGCCCCTCAGCTGGCAGCCAACCGGGTGCCTGGAGGGGGGCGTGTTCAGCAGCCTTTTGTTGCGGTGCCAGCCTCCGTTCACAGGACAAGCGGCCCAGGGTGCAGTCACCGGATTCAGCCTCTTTGTTGGCGGCAGAGGACGAGCAACAGGAGGTGGGGGACGCCAACGCCGCAGCGTCGGTGGAGAAGCCTTCGGGTAAGAGGCGCAAGAAGAAGAAGCACACTTGTAGGAGAAGCAGATCAAGGAAGGATGACACGGACGATGACACAGGTACTTCTTCCAAGTATGATAGTGATGCATCCCTGGGTTCCTACTGGGGGAAAGGCGAGGAAGTGTCTGGCCTTCCAGACTGGGCGCTCTCCAGGAGGGCCAATTGCCACCGGAAAAAGTTTGGGGGAACCCAGGAGTGGAAGGATGGGGCTCTCGTAAAAGACGCAACCACATCCACCTACTCCACCTCAGATGTCATCCCCGGTGATCATCCCCGGTGATCATCACGCACTAAAATCCTAAATGGAGAGTTTGTCGATATGTTCAAGTTGGTTCCCCCTGCAGAGGAATTAGGGAGAGGCGAAAAGAGACCTTCCTATGGGAAGAGAAAGAGCAAGTACCCGTCAGTGCTTAGGACATTTGAAAACTGGCTCAATGACTTCCAGGCCTTTATGGGTACGATTGTTGCTGCTTACCCTAAGCGAGCGGTCCATCTTGTTGCTTATCTTTCGCATATCCGTACTGCTTGTGCCCTCTCAGGGGAAGCCGCCGCCATAAGCTATGACAAAAAGTTTCGTAGGAAGGCTTCCAGGATCCCGTTAGCACTTTGGGATCAGATCGAGAACGGTATCTGGTCAGTAGCAGTTGGTCCATATGTAGAGAAGAAACCGCTGGACTCATATCGTTCGGCTAGGTCTGAGCTAAGAAAGGATTACAAGCGCAGGGTATGCTGGGAGTACAATAAGGGGTTGTGCCAAAGGCCATCTTGTAAATACCCGCATGAATGCAACAGATGCGCTGGCGCTCACCCCGTTACATCTTGCTTTAGGGGGGAAACAGCCCTTTCGTGGAGGCCGGGGGTTCCATCACACCAGTTCCAGGGGAGCCCCCGCGGCAGGGAACAGAAGGTGAGGTAGTTTTGGAGTTAGCGTTTTCCCCCATTAAGCTCGCCCCCCTCTGCGATCTTCTGTCCTTTTATCCAGGTAAAAATGCAGCTACCTACCTCCGGGAAGGATTTTCCAGTGGTTTTAGAATCCCTATAGTAGGTTCCTTGATAGCAAAAGATTCCCCCAATCAAAAATCCGTTAGAGAAAGACCTGAAGTCGCCGAGAGAAAGATAGCCAAGGAAGTTAGCTCAGGCAGGGTGGCTGGCCCTTTCGACAGGCCCCACATATCAAATTTACATGTATCACCATTAGGCATTGTTCCAAAGAAGACCCCTGGGGAATTTAGGCTTATCCATAATCTTTCTTATCCGAAAGGCAGATCAGTAAATAACGCCATCCCACAGGAGCTATGCACGGTAAAATATGCCTCCTTTGACCAGGCAGTAAAACTAATTCGGAGTTTTGGTCGTGGGGCACTTTTGGCAAAGTGCGATATCGAATCTGCCTTCCGCCTCTTACCAGTTCACCCCAGTGACTTTTGGTTGCTGGGCTTTAAATTTCAAGGAAAATACTACGTTGACAGGGCCATGCCAATGGGTTGCGCAGTTGCCTGTTCGGCATTCGAAACTTTCAGCACATTCTTGGACTGGGCCTTGCGTTTTAGGACCAATTCCACTGGCGTCACGCACTACTTGGATGATTTTCTTTTCTTGGGTAAATTTAACATGGGAGAATGCGCCTCCTTGCTTGAGGCCTTCTCAGTTCTGGCCCATGACTTGGGGGTTCCCCTTGCTGCAGAAAAAACCGAGGGACCAGCTACGCGTCTCACATACCTGGGCATCGAATTAGATACAATGGCCCAGTCATCCCGCCTACCCGTTGAAAAGATTGATGCCCTTAAAGAAACAATTCGAGATACCCTGAGGCTTAAGAAAATCACCCTTAGACAAATCCAATCCCTATTAGGCCATTTTAACTTCGCTTGCAGGGTAGTTTCCCCTGGACGTCCCTTCTGCGCCCGTCTAGCCAGGCTGTCAGTTGGTCTCAGACACCCACATCACAGGGTACGTCTTCCCAAGTCGGTTAAGGCCGATCTGGAGGTGTGGATGACATTTTTGGAAAGGTATAATGGGGTATCTCTATGGCAGGATGTTTTAAATTTGTCATCAGACTTCCAGG
Organism: Podarcis gaigeae; assembly: GCF_964106915.1. NCBI lineage: Eukaryota > Metazoa > Chordata > Lepidosauria > Squamata > Lacertidae > Podarcis > Podarcis gaigeae. Next base: position 981,623 of record NC_139687.1, on the reverse strand, counting down.
TACAATCAGACGCAGCTGGGTCTTTAGGCTTTGGCTTGTACTTCAGGGGTCGTTGGTGCACGCAACGTTGGCCATCGGGATGGCAGGGGCAGGCCATCACACGGGATCTCACCTTTCTTGAATTTTTTCCTATAGTCGTGGCCGTTCACCTCTGGATGGAGGAGTTCCGTAATCGCCGCGTATGCTTCAGGACCGACAACTTGGCAGTGGTGAACATACTAGCCAGGCAGTCATCTCGGTCTGAGAGGGTCTCTTCCCTTCTGCGGGCCTTCGTTCTCCGGTGCCTTGAGTACAACATAATATTTTCTGCCAAATTTATTCCTGGGGCCAGTAATGATATAGCCGACGCTAATTGATTTTGAGACTAAATTTGTGGAAATTTGGCACTGAAGTGGGAGGCGCAACCAGGAAGTCCGTCTCCCGGCTCTGCATAAAGATCCAAAGCAGAGACACTTAATTTTCTAACTGCCCTGGAAACTACTTTTTTAAAGAGCATTTTTCCAAGCATCAATTGAATTTAGCTTATCTTTTACCCGTGGATTTTACCCTATACCTGTGGATATATCTTTCCTTCTTATGGATTTACAAATTCTTTGAGAGACTGTGGCTGCAACCGGGCTGCCAGATTGTTAGAGCTGTCAGTCTGTTGGAATTGTTACAGTGGATTGCTACATTGAGTTGCTACATTGGAAACTCGCATTCTTTGAGACATTGTAAGTACTTAAGGATTGGCTCTGCAAAAACTAAAGGTTTAAGGTCTTTGGAAGATTGGGGCTGTTGGACATTGATAGTAAACTTTTGAAAGACTTTGAATAACTTGGCATATTGTTTGAACAGTAACTTCTCTCTACTAAGAAACAGTCAGTGTTCCCCTAGTGGATCACTGAAAATTTGCAACTGCTGGGGGATTTTTCCATTCAAGGGCTTGTGGATTCCCATGGGAATTGTTAATCGTGAGACTGACCTTGGCGCATAGACAGTGGTGGGATGAGTGGGAAGACAAGATCAGGAAAAGCCAAAACACAACAAACTACTATAACTTCATAGCTGCGCAGATCATCGGTTCCTATTGTCTCCGTGACACAACAGGAAGATTTAGAGCAAGCAAGGCCTGAAGGAATGGCCACAGGTGGAGACACATCAGTATTAGATAAAATTCTTGGAAAACTAGACGATCTGTGTAAGCAAGTGAATGAACATTCAACTAAATTAGACCAAAACACAGCTAGTGTAAACAATTTGACCCAACAAGTTGGCTTAAACGCACAGGCAATTGGGAAATTCTTGGAAACCACCACTGAAAATCGTAAAATTGCAGAGGAGGCCCAACGGAAGGTGGAAGCCGTGGAACAGGAAATAAAACCTATGCGCAAACAGATTGGTGACCATCAGGCATACCTTTCCATGGTGGACCTGAAAAGTAAAGAAAATAATTTGAGACTGAGGTCAGTCCCAAAACTTGAAAAGGGTGATTTGAAGGATTATCTGACAAAAGAATTTGCAGAATTTTGGTCTTTGGAAGAAGATAAGGACTTTAAAATATTAACTGCATTCAGACTTGGAAGAGGAGGGAGGAAGGACAAGTCTAGAGACTGCCTGATCTCCCTCAGATCGAAAGAAGAAAGAGACAAGATACTGAGTGCACACTATCAAAAGACTTTAAATATTCAGGATATCAACGTGGAAATCTACAAGGACATCCCGAAACACCTATTGGAACTTAGATCTGACTACAAAGATTTGGTGACACTATTGAAAGGAAACAGCATCATTTTCAGATGGGAGTTCCCCCAGGGACTATCTTTTACTTTTAGGGGGAAGAAGGTTAAAATCAAAACAGCTGAAGACAAGGAAAAATTTTTGAGTGACTACGGAGAAGACCTTCAGAAAGGGACCGAAGGTGAACTAGGAGCCTTAGGACCTGGACCACTAAGTTCTGTACCTACACCTTTGGGTTCTGTGGACCCGAAGCAAGCGACACCACCGCCAAAGGGAGAATAAAAATACTTCAGCATGTCTTTGCAACTACTAACTTGGAACATTCGTGGCTGCAATTCCCCGAAGAAAAGGAAGAAGATTTTTCATATATTAAAAAAGGAGCAATTAGATCTAATTTGTCTACAGGAAACGCACGTGACTAGGCTTCATAGGAAAGTTTTAATTAACAAGAGACTGGGTCAAGAATTTATCTCATCTGACAGAGTGAAGAAGAGAGGAGTTGTTATTTACGCAAGAGAAAGCCTGTCTCCAAAATTTCTTTTTAAAGATGAACATGGAAGGATTGTGGCAATTGAAATTCAGGTTCAAGGAGAAAAAATTTTGATTTTAGGAATTTATGCACCAAATGAGGGGAAGTCGGAATTTTACAAGAAGTTGCATGAGACAATGCTGGAGCATATTGACTATAACAACATCATCATGATGGGAGACATGAATGGGGTGGTGTCCATGAACATGGATAAAGCACAAAGCCAAAACATAACAAAAGAGGGCAGACTGCCAAAGACTTTTTTTGAACTAACTGAAAATATGGACCTGATTGATATCTGGAGAACAAAAAAACCCCTAGGAAGAGAAGGGACTTTTTTTCTGAAGCTAAAATGACATGGACAAGAATTGACCAAATATGGATAACTAGAGGACTGGCACCAAAGACTAGAAAAGTGGAAATCTGCCCAAAAACCTGCTCCGACCATAATGCAGTTAAGATGGAAATGAGACTAACTACAACTGGCTCCTTCAGATGGAGGATGAATGACACCTTACTAAGAGATCGAGAGATTGTTAAGAAGGCCCAAAAAAATTAGAAGGACTATTTTGAAGTAAACCTGAAAACTACAGTGGAAAAAAGAATAATCTGGGACGCAAGCAAAGCAGTTATGAGGGGGTTTCTGATACAGCAGAATGCAATAAAGAGGAGAACCCAAAATGAGAAAAAAGACAAAATTTTGGAAAAAATAAAAGAAGGGGGGGAAAAGTTAAGATCGAAACCTAAGTCACAGGAGATCTTGAGAGAAATTAAATTATACCAAGTACAATATATGAAATTAGTAGACAAAGAAGTTGAATGGAAAATTAAGCAAATGAAGCAAAAAACTTTTGAATCGGCAAATAAATGTGGAAAACTGCTGGCATGGCAGCTGAAAAAAAGACAGAAGTTGAATACGGTAACCAATCTTGAGATAGAGGGGAGAAATATACAGAATCCTGTGGATATTAGAAAGTGCTTCCAGAGATACTTCAAACAACTTTACACGCAGGGGCCGCAGAAAGAGTTTGACATAGACCAATTTTTAAGGACAAATGGACCACAAGAATTATCTCAAGAAAATAAGATAATATTGAACTATGGGATAACAGAACAGGAGATTGAAGGTGCCATCCAGAATATGCAACTGGGCAAATCTCCAGGGCCGGACGGGTTAACCTCCAAGTACTATAAGACGTTGAAAGACTACTTAACTCAACCACTAAAGGAGGTGTGCAACGAGATAATGGAGGGGAAGAAGGCACCGGAGTCGTGGAAAGAAGCTTTCATCACGCTTATACCAAATTCCGAAGCTGAAAAGACACAACTTAAAAACTACCGTCCCATATCCCTGCTAAATGTGGATTACAAAGTTTTTGCAGACATTTTAGCCAACAGACTGAAAAGAGTGTTAAATGAAGTAATACACAAAGATCAGGCAGGCTTTCTCCAAGGTAGACATTTGTCCGATAACACAAGGAACATTATCGATATACTGGAGTTATTGCAGGCGAACACAAATACAAAAGCAGTGTTAATCTTTATTGATGCGGAGAAGGCCTTTGACAACATTTCTTGGAGTTTTATGAAAAAAAACCTTAAGGGAATGGGTGTGGGATGAGGGTTTGAAAATAGTATAGAAGCAATCTATTCGGAACAAAAAGCAAAATTGATAGTTAATAATGTGGTGTCAGAAGAGATTAAGATTGAAAAAGGAACACGACAGGGGTGCCCTATCTCTCCATTGCTATTTATTTCGGTCCTGGAGGTGCTCTTGAATATGATTAGGAAGGACCAGTTGGTTAAAGGTGTTCAGGTCGGAGCCAAACAATATAAACTTAAAGCCTTTGCAGATGACCTGGTTTTGACGTTGCAGGAGCCAGAATCTAGTACGAAAAGAGTGTTAGAACTGATTCAGGAGTTTGGTCAGGTGGCAGGATTTAAATTAAATAAGCAAAAAACCAAAGTATTGGAGAAAAATATGACTTTAACGGAAATAGAAAAGCTTCAGAAAGAGACAGATTTAAATGTGGTGAAGAAAGTGAAATACCTAGGGATAAATATGACAGCTAAAAACCTGAACTTATTTAAAGACAATTATGAAAAATGTTGGTCAGAGGTAAAAAAAAGATCTAGAAATATGGTCAAATTTGAAGCTCTCCTTGTTGGGTCGAATTGCTGCTATAAAGATGAATGTATTGCCAAAAATGTTGTTTTTGTTTCAGACCTTGCAGATTGTGGACAGAATCGACTGTTTCAAGAGGTGGCAGAGAGATATTACTAAATTTGTCTGGCAGGGCAAAAAGCCCAGAATAAAATTTAAAATACTGACTGATGCTAAAGAAAGAGGGGGGTTTGCCCTGCCAGACATGAAGTTATATTATGAATCAGCAGCTTTCTGCTGGATAAAGGACTGGCTACTTCTTGAAAACACTGACATTCTGGATTTGGAAGGGTTCAACAATGCGTTTGGGTGGCATGCATATTTGTGGTATGACAAGGTTAGAGCTCATAAAGCATTTAAGAACCATATTGTCAGGAAAGCAGTTTTTAATGTCTGGACAAGATATAAAGATTTATTAGAAAACAAGACCCCAAGGTGGTTGTCACCTATGGAAGCTAAGGCTCTGAAAAGACTCAATATGGAGGCCAAATGGCCGAAATATTGGGAGATATTAGAACATGATGGGGATACATGGAGATTGCAGAGTTTTGAGAAATTAAAAGATAAAGTGCGAGACTGGCTACACTATTACCAAATCAGAGAGGTTTTTAATATGGACAAGAAAATAGGTTTCCAGGTGGAAAAATCGAAATTAGAAACGGAATTGTTAGAACCTAAAACTAAGGTACTGTCAAGAATGTACAACTTGCTGTTAAAATGGAATACTCAGGATGAAACGGTCAAATCAGCTATGATTAAGTGGGCACAAGATATTGGTTATAACATTATGTTTGCTGACTGGGAACGGTTATGGACCACTGGTATGAAATTTACGGCATGTAATGCCTTGAAAGAAAATATTATGAAAATGATTTACGGGTGGTACATGACACCAGTCAAGCTTGCAAAGATATACCATTTGCCTGACAATAAGTGTTGGAAATGTAAGGAAACTGAGGGAACATTCTTTCACCTCTGGTGGACGTGCCCAAAGGTAAAGGCTTTCTGGGAAATGATCTATAATGAACTGAAAAAGGTTCATTAAGGAAGTATACCTTCCTTAAGAAACCAGAGGCCTTCCTCTTGGGCATTGTTGACCAGAAAGTGTCAAAGAAGGATAGAACCTTTTTTATGTATGCAACAACAGCAGCAAGAATACTTATTGCAAAGTATTGGAAGACACAAGATTTGCCCACCTTGGAAGAATGGCAGATGCAATTGATAGACTACATGGAATTGGCAGAAATGACTGGCAGAATCCAAGACATGGGAGAAGAACAAACAGAAGAAGAATGGAAGAAATTTAAAGATTATCTGCAAAAACATTGTAAATTATTTGAATGTTAAAGTGATGCAGGATAGTGAGATAATGTGGCATTAGTGACAAAGCTGAAAGGAATGTGCAAAGATGTTTTATGAGTAACAACTAAAGAAACACAGTTAAATTAATTAAATGACGGGGGATTAGAAGATAAGCGGATAGCAGTGGGAATGGTTAATTTAAAAGAAATTAAGAAATATTAAAATTAGTCAAAATAGAGGAAGAATTTGCTGAAACTAAATTGGAAATTTGAATACAGAAAAGGGAGATGTGAGGAAGTCAGGAAAGTAAGCTATATGAAATTAAGAGTTGATCTTATAAATTTTTGTTTGGTTTTTGTGCTTTTTATCGTGTTCCCTCTCTCCCTACTGGGTCCTTCTCCTGCATCGCTAGGGAGCCATACCACCACTCTGGGCTCCGATGGCAGTTCCCTGACATTAGGGTTGCCATATTTCTACAGTATCTGAATGGTAAAGTGCAAATACAGTCCTAACACTTCATCTACTATTTGTAGTAGTATGCAAAATGACATCCCTGAAGATGTATTTTACAAAATTGTTGCTAGGATTAAGAAACTACTAAGGAATACACACTAACCAGACAGACACACAATTTTTACATTAGTTAACTTGCTCCTCCAAGGCATCAGTCCAATTACAGATCAAAAAGTCTTAAATGCAAATACAGTGGTACCTCAGGTTAAGTACTTAATTCGTTCCGGAGGTCCGTTCTTAACCTGAAACTGTTCTTAACCTGAAGCACCACTTTAGCTAATGGGGCCTCCTGCTGCCGCCGCGCCGCCGGAGCACGATTTCTGTTCTCATCCTGAAGCAAAGTTCTTAACCTGAAGCACTATTTCTGGGTTAGCGGAGTGTGTAACCTGAAGCAAATGTAACCTGAAGGGTATGTAAGCTAAGGTACCGCTGCAGACCTCTTTTATTTTTCAGCCTGAAATGGCTGCTTACCTGGCTCTTGGGTGGGCAGCAGTTGCGGCCTAGCACGGCTTCCCCTCTTCCACCAGGGGGACAAAAAGCCTATTTGTCATGACTGGCAACTGGGACCTCCTTTGCCACTGTGGATGGCAGGATAACCTGCTAACACCAAAATTTGAACTGCCCAATTGGGCAAAAACAGGGTCAGAGTCTAGGTCTTCACTCCCGTCCACTGGCTGAAAATAAAAGTGAGTGGGTCCACAAATGAAAGCTATAGTAAATTTCCTTAGGGGAAAACCCCAGTCACCTCTTGGTGGAAATCCATGCAGCACAGGATCACTTTTTGATCGTTTCCTGAGAGGCTTGAGGACTGTCTTGGAGGTTCCTGCAGGGACTAAACTGGCATCTGGATGCAAGGTGGTCTCTCTAGTTATAGAATTACGTTCATCACCACCTACTGCAAAAACAAAGTACAACAACAACAAATGTTTATTCGGCTTTACGCCCATCATGAAACACAACACAACAAAACAAATCAAATAAAACAGCGGACTCGTACAAACCACAAGTAGTATAACACAGTTCGCAACTCACAAGGACGGATAGTAGCCATTCATAAAAAGTTTAAGATTAAGATTAAAAAATTTTGGCACTACACTAAAATCAATATCTGATGTCATTATAGAAAATTCTTATAACTATCAATAATCAGCTAACATTCCGTTCCGTCTCTTGTACGAGAGGACGGCTGTTAGGAATTTAGCAACCTGTAGGGTAATATAAGGATCCACATCTTGAAGAACCCAGGCGAGCTGTAGGTCTACTGGTTTGTCAGCCATAGGCTGGATTATGGAGTTTAGTATACTAGCGCGGGCTGAACTGTACAAAGGGCAGATAAACATAACATGATGTAGAGATTCAGATGTTTTCATTTCACAAGCACACATTGAAGGGACTTGGCCCTTAGTGAATCTATGTCTCAGCACATTTGTTGGAAAGACATTGAACCTAGCTCTAATGAAGGCATATCGGTGAGACGCGGCCATAAGCGATGTTAAGTAGGACGGAGCGCGGTAGATAGGGGTTATACCGAAATTTAACGGCGAACAGGCTCCACCGCCAGCTATGAAATTTTGGTATAGCTCCGCATCATCCAGCCTTTGATTTATACACCTTTTTGCCACATTTAGATCCAGTTTGAGCAATTCACTGGGCGAGATCTCATAGGACAGCAATTTGGCATGGATTTTTCCTGACCACAAATTTGTGAAGTCATCCCGCCACATGCATTGAATTAGATAGTGGTTCGGGAGTTTATGCCATAGGGATATCCAATAGATCAAAACTCTCCTCCATATAACTAACTCCACTGAGGAGATCTTCATTTCTAAGCGAATAGCCGCATTACTTACGCATGTTGGTAATTTTAGAAGTCGGCGTAAGAATTGGCTTTGAAGTGTCTCTAAAGGTGAGAGGTTTGCAAAGGCAGCCCATAAAGGTGCAGCATAGGCCATTGTGGCCATCACTTTGATGCTATACACTTTCAAGGCCGCAGGGATGAATAAGGCCCCCTCAGAGTAGAAAAAACGGAGGAGGGAGTGTGATAGGGCTTTTGTCTTGTTTTGAAGATATTCAATGTGCGCTTTCCACCCTAAATTATATTGAAAATAAATTCCTAAGTATTTAAATTTATGTACTTGTTCGATTTTCGTGCCCTCCAGCTTCCATGAATAAAGTTTTTGACTCCTTGAAAATATCAGTACTTTAGACTTGGTGTGGTTGATAGACAGATGATTAGAATGGCAATATGTCGCAAAAATCTTTAGTGCCCTCCTTAAACCCACTCTGGAGTAAGAGAGTAGTACTGCATCATCTGCGTAGAGAAGTAAAGGACAACGGTAATCAGCTATGCGAGGGGTGTGGATAAAGTTTTGTGCGACGGCTAATGGGTTCCTCATATCACTGATAAATAAGTTAAAAAGAAGCGGCGCTAAAATACAACCCTGGCGTACACCCTTATTTACTGGCACTGGGTTAGTCAGGTCTCCAGCAGGGGATATTCTCACCCTGGCCACGGACCCGGCATGAAGTTGGGAGATAAGCCACAGGAGCCTTCTATCTATTCCCCAACAGGCAAGTTTATCCCATAGTAATTTCCTCGGAATACTATCAAACGCAGCTTTCAAATCTCTGAAAGCTGCGCAAAGTTGGCCCCTCGAGGTGTCGAGTATTTCCGGGCTAAGTGATAAAGAATAATTGCCTGGTCTGTTGTGGATCGGTTTGATCTAAATCCAGCTTGCTCATGTCCAATCAGGTCACCCTCAACTGACCACTTCATCAACCTTGTCAGGAAAAAACGGGCATATATTTTCCCAATGGACGATAGCAGACTGATATTCCAATAATTCCCTGGGTCACCGGGAGGACCTTTTTTGTAGATAGGAATTATAATGGCCTCATTCCACGTTCCTGGTATTAAGCCCGTGGCATTTATTGCGTCGAACGTTTTAGCTAAGATCCCTGCCCACCATGCAGAATGAAGCTTTATGGCCTCAACTGGGACCAAATCTGGCCCAGGGACCTTATCAGTTTTCAGCTCAGCTATCAATTCTAGGATTTCAGCAGGGTCGGTATTGGGCCAGACGGGAAGGGAATTAGAAGGTCTCCAATGAGTGCCGGAGCTTCTGCCACTGAGAAATATTTTCTCAGGAACTGCTCCCATGTAGGGGCTGGGATCACCGTTAAGGGATATTTCGTGTTTCTTCCCTTTATTAAGGACCAAAATTTCCGGGAGTTATGACATTTTGAGGCAGAAATTATAGTCTGCCAACGATTTGAATGCCATTCCCGTTTGGCCGATTTCTGGGCCTGTTTGTATGCTTTTTTAGCCAGGGAATAAGATGGAGGTAAAGCCGGAGCGCCGGAAAGTTTATAGTCATTGTATATTGTATGAAGATGGAGTCTGGCTAGTTTGCAAGCAGAGTTGAACCAGGGGGCGCCAAATTTAAAATAGTCGTTTTTAACTCCATAGGTAGGAGAAGTAAAAAAGCGAGTTAAAACTTCTATCAGGCAAGAAAAAAAGTTCAAGCAGGTAATAGGATCACGCGGGACTATTCCTACGTCCGGCTGATCACCAGAAAACTTTTCTCTGATAAAATCCATATATCTATGAGCGAGGGCAGGGGACTATCTAGACCCCTTTACTCTAGTGGACGACTCCACAGTCACCAGGATTGGGTGGGAGCGGTCGGGCAACTGCCAGTCAACACATAACTTGGTTGTCAGGGGAAGATGGTCACTAAATTGGGCATTATCAATTTTAAAGGAGGTGACATTCAAAAATAGATCCCGGGAAACCAAAACATAGTCGAGAACACTGTTGGATTTTAACCCCAGGTGGGTGAACTCTCCTGGTATGTCTGGAGGACACCTGCCATTTAATATTATTAAATTAAGGCGTAGAGTCATCTGATAAAGCATCACTCCCGCCTTGTTGACTTTTACATCCTTTGATATTCTAGTGGGGGTGTATGCTAGATCGTAAGTTTGAGTGCCAGGGTCAATCCACCACTTAGACTTTTTAAGAGCCTCCCAATTTGAGGCTATCCGAGCGTTAAAATCGCCTCCAGTAATGGAGGGGACATTGGGATATTTAAGATAGCATGAAAGTAAAAAATCCTCTAGGGATTCCCATCTAGAAGTAAGATCAGCTGCTAACCCTCCCGGAGGGAAATAGACATTTGTAACCAATAAAGAGAAGTTTCCACCAGAGATCAGTCCGGTAATAGCATAAGGCGGAAGTGCATGCACTAGTGAAAGTTTAGCCCGAAGTTTAAGGGAGATACCAATTGTAAGGCCACCTTTAGGGCGGCCACCATTCGTTGACGGGCTAGCAGGCAGACATATAAACTCAAAGCCATTTAACTCAATTTCCTCCTCCACCCAAGTTTCTTGTAATAGTATAATAAGAAAGGAATTAATATATTTTTGGAATTCTGGATCTAATTTTTTACTTTTCCATCCAGCAATGTTCCAACTTAATATTGAAGGCTGGGGTTTCCCCGTACCTCCAATTGACTGTCATTCAGAAAATTGGCTCAACTTTAATACGGGAAGAGGGGAGCCAATAAAGAAATCAGTTATCTTCCTCTGATGAAAAACCTCTCGTAAAGGCTGAGTGGGATTTACAAGGTCATCTGACTGTTGAGCTTGGCCCCTCGATCTACTAGGAGTAGGACCTTGAACAGGGGCGGACCCCTTTTCCAAAAGAGTTTGGAGGGCCACCCGGGGTGGACCAGCTATCTCGTCAGAAGTTTGGTCTCTCTGTAGCCTGCTACTGGTCTTTTGGGCTACCTGATTTATGTGGCCTGTTGGGTCTTCAATCAGTTCCGTCACTGGTCTTGCTGTTGAATCCATAATACTCCGCAAGGAGGGATGAGGCTGGGCGGGAGGACTATTTGGGGAGGTTGGCAAAGGCACCTCTTCTCTTGATTGGTCAGTGCTATAAGAAGGTTCCAGGTCTGGCATCGATGAATGTGTAGAAGGGGATTTTTCCTGTTGTGTGCTGCTTTCTTCAGGTATGTTTTTCGATGGATGGTCATGCAAGTCTATTAAGAGCACAGAGGATTGTTCTGCTTGGAGGGAAGGACTGGTAGTTGCTTCTTGGGGTTGTATCTTATCCTCCATTGCCGACATGCATTTAGCATTAGATATTGAGATATCCATATGATCTGGTTCTTCTAGAGAGACATATTCGCTGTACGTGAGTATTCTGGTGCTGAGCTTCCTAATAAGTTGGGTTTTAAGCGATTCCAGTCTTTTAATAATTTCTTTTTGTTCCACCACTGGTAAATCTGCGAAGGAGGCAATGAGTTCGATCTCTTCTGGTGGTGTCAGCCCACTTTCCGGATGATCATTGTTCTTTGCTAGGGGAGTGGAGGCCACATAACTCTTCTCCTGGGGTAGATCACCCACTCCGGTGTCCACTGGTGGATCGGGTTTAGCAGATTTTGAGCCCTCTTTGGTTGTTGCCTCCAACAGTAGGGGTTTAGGCTTGGGGTCTATAAAGGCTCTTGTTGGTACTATCCCACAGCGAAACAAAAATGCTTTCTTTCGTAGTATGATAGTGGGAATTTTTGTGGATTGGAACGCAAGCAGGACTCTCTGGGATTTATGATGATGGACAAGGGGGAGGACTGCACAGAGGTCAATTTGTGTTGCCTCCATATTTAAAAGCACCTTTAAGAGATCCTTGGCACCACACAGAGTTCTCCATCTTGGGTCCCCATTTTGTATAGTTAGGCTCACTTTCCTTGGTGTTAAGATCAAGGATTGATGACCTAATTGAAGGTTCAGGTTGTATTTAAATTTGTCGGTACGTTTGTTGTTTAAGGACAAACTCCTCGTCCCCTTCCTCTCTTCAAGGGACTTAACACCAGCTGACGCTGGGGAAGTAGTAACTAGCTTTTGTTGGAGGCTGTACAGCTGGGACGAAAGATCATCTAGTCTTTTGAATATACAGTGCAAGGTTTTGATTATTAAATGGGACTGTTCAAATGTCATATGATTGGCCGTGCCAAGGACCGGTTCCTCCTTCTGAGGAGTGACTACACTCTTACTGTTGGCCACATCGCTTGTTGTTTGTGGAATTATTCGCTCTTCATCTTTAAGTGCAGACACGCAATCAATCAGTGGGTTGAAACGGTTCTGCGTTTCTACCATGTAGGAACAATCCAGTAGATTACTCCCTTCTTTAAAGTGACATGGTTCGACCCTTGTTTGCTTTGATCTCGGAACGGGGACTATCTCCTCGGAGTCTCTAAGACGTTTCCCATATCCCATATTTCAGATATCGAGAAGAGGGGGGATAGTATTTCAACGTCAACCCAGGTGATAAATATTTCCTTCTAGTCTACCAGCACTTGCAGTGGGGGTATATTTCACTGCCTGTTCATATGAATGTTGGCATCTTCACCTTCACCCTCACAAGCCGGCAAACAGGGGAGACTACCGGTAAGCAACACAGACCATTCCTTTGAAGTCCTACTCCGACCAGGAGTAAGACTAATATAGGATTCTCCTTCAGAGCTTATCGCAGGGCCCACTGCGGGTCGGTCTCAGATGAAAGGGAAACTCCCAAAGGCCTCACCTTAAACAGGGGAGTTTCTCTTCGTGCAGCTTAAAGATTTTTCTCCAACATCTAGGTCACCAGGAACAGGCTGACAGAGGATGGTGAAGGGGTGAAGGTCTTTTCTCCGGCGACTTTCTCTTGCCCAGCGAGTCAGTAAAGCAATAAAACAATAAAACAATAAACTAAAACAATAAAACAATAAACTAAAGGCAAAGAGAAGCGAGGAGGTGATAAAACAGCCGGTAAGACGTTAAAATTGAGAGTTTAAAACCAAGAAGTGGCTAAAAACTACTTAAAAACTACTTAAAAACTTAACTAAAAGCAGAGGACACTGACTAGGCTGCTTTCTCCGTTGCCATCTTGGTTCCTCCCCAAAGCTAAAATGAAATAAAGGCAGCAGCCAAAGTAACAACTCAGAACAAAGTAACAACTCAGAAGGGAAAAGAAAATCAGTTAGAATACGCTTGCATGTAATGAAGTGTGTAGAAAAAAAAGATCCTCGGGACATGTATTAATATTTATTTCAAACATATTTCTATGACTATTTCTAAATCAAATATTGGCTCCCAAGCAATTATTATTTTTAAAAAACTATGTATTACTCACACTAAGTTATTTGTAAAAGAGAAAAAATACTCCTTGTCACAGGTATCACCAACAGGGCATTCTAGAGCAACATCCAAAAACATTTTTACTGTGTGTGTGTGTGTCACATCTGGCAAAATTATGTTCACATTACTCAAGGAACCAAAGTTTAAGCAAAACATCTTAGAAATGTTAGGGCATTATTCAGTCATTTCATGAAACAGCTGGTACCATAGGTGACAACGTTCACATCTACAGAACAAAAGGCTTCCAAAGCCCTACTAGATACATTCTTATCATGGTGAGCTGGTTCCCTATCCTCACCCTCTCCCCCCCCCATCCAACAGCAAGCATCCTCCTACCATTGCAGGTTTCTTGGGATGGACCCTCCACATGGTCTGTGTAGACCACAGGAGACTTCTATAGGCTGAATGACCTGCCAGGTAACACAGGGCTACATCTCAGTCCTGTGCACAAAGGCTCACTTAATATGGGATGTCTGAATTTGACATCACCCAAGTTGAACAGCTGGGTCCATAGAAAAAGGAGTTAATTCAGAAAGACCAAATAAAAACAATTTAAAAATAGGAGTACCATCTCAAATCTGTCAAACACAAAGAAGCAAACATTGTGGACAAAAAGAAAAGGCCAAGTTCATTCCTTCAGTAATACAGTGGAACCTTGGTTTTCAAATGTAATCTGTTCCAGAAGACTCTTTGACTTGTGAAACTTTCATAAACTGAGGATCAAAGGGCGGTTGGCAAAATGCATTGAAAAAGTGGAGAAACACGCCTCGGAAGCTGTTCAACCTCCGAGGCACATTCAAAAACGGAAGCAATTACTTCTGGGTTTTCGTCTTTCAGGTTCCGAATTGTTCGGCTTCTGAGAAGCTCAAAAACCAAGGTTCAACTGTAATACAAAAATGATATAAGGCCCCATTCTTGCTGAAATATTTACAGATATAAAGGATCATGGCCTGATACATGGAACTTGGAAAAGCACACACGTTATAGTCCTACCAAAACCAAATAAAGACTTGGAGTCGGTTGAGTCCTTCAAAATTTGGAAAAGCTTAATTTTGGTCCAATGATCCGAGAGTTTAGACAAAAATTGAAAACTTGGAGCAAGGGTTCGCTGTCATGGTTGGGCCAAATCGCCACTATAAAAATGATGGTGCCTCTTCAGATTCTTACCAATAACCATAGAAGACAAAAAATTACAAAATTGGCAAAACATGCTTCTAAAATTTATACACCAGAATAAAAGGCCAAGGTTACCATATAAAGCATTATATAAACCAGGCATAGGAGGTGGCAGTACCTAATATGATGTATGCCCATCTACATAGCATTTTTCTGGTATTTCAAGGATCTCAACAAATAGCTTGGGTAAATATGAAAAACCCAAATGAACAGAATTCAGTAAGAGGGTCCCATTTTGGCAAATTAGTAAAAAAAAAATTATTGAGATAGAAAACTCCTCTTTATTTTTATAATCTAAAAGTGTGGAAGAAATGGTTCCCAAGGGTAGCCTCACAGCTTTCTCCTGTAATACCATTGGCATTTCACCCTACTTTCTATAATAGAGACAGAACATTCCCCTTTGAAAAATGGGAAAATGTGGGCCTGTTTTGGCTTAAAGACTTTTACAAAGAAAACACCCCTTTGTCTGGGTTAATACTACAAGAAATGGTTCAAAACTTTTCCCACAATTGGATGGTAATCCATCAAGTCATCCATTTTATAAGTAGCACACAAATCTGCAAACAAGGGACGAAGTCACTAACTCCTGACAACCATATGTCAGGAGTGCTCTGATGGTGTTTCCTGCTTGGCAGGGGGTTGGACTCAATGGCCCTTGTGGTCTCTTCCAACTCTATGATTCTATGATTCTATGATTCTACATTTGAAAATATTTTATATACCAGAGACCCTAGAGGTAATGGTCTAATAGTTTTAATCTATAAAGTGATTGTAAATTTTTCAACCTCAAAGCCCTCCATGTTGAAGACTAGATGGGAAAGAGACTTAGGAGAAGGGATTGATGATGGATTGTGGGAAGGAATGTGGCAAAAAGCCCCCTTTTGAGCTATTTCTGCCCGAATAAGAGAAAACACCTTAAAGCTAACCCACAGATGGTACTTGCATTCCACACTGCTGAGCAAAATAGTCAAAAATATTTCTCTGCAATGTTGGAGAAATTGTGGGAATGAAGGAACATTTATACACATGTGGTGGAAATGCCCATTGATAAAAAACTTCTGGTAAAAAATATTTCAGGAAATGGAACAAATTACATCTTAATCGATCAATTTAGATCCCAAAATAGCATTGCTTTCCATATTTGCAGATGAAGCACAAAATCTTAGAGACAAAGACTTAATTGTGCATCTTATAACTGCAGCACGTCTTGCTGTTGCTAGACACTGGAGGACATTAAACGTGAACCTATATGAAGTTTGGTATGCTTATGTCTGGGAATTAATTTTGATGGAAATGTTAACAGAAAGGGTATGTGAAAGAAAACGTGAGAAACTACATAACTTTTACATAACATGGTCCTCCTTTATTACATATGCATCAAAGAAAGAACATGCATTTAAACCACCTAAGACACATGGAAGCATGTGGAATGATATTTTTTAAACCAGCAACTGCTGAAATATTTTTTTATTTCATTATATTACTAATGTAATTACCTGGCCGTAGTTGGGGCTGTTTTTTTGGGGGGGGTGTTAGGGGAAAACTGTATTTAGATGATGATAAAGACTCTCCTCCCTGCAAGAGAGGGGAGTGGTTGTGTTAGCCCCCTGCCCCCACCTCACGTGGCTGGTGCCCACGCCCCTCAGCTGGCAGCCAACCGGGTGCCTGGAGGGGGGCGTGTTCAGCAGCCTTTTGTTGCGGTGCCAGCCTCCGTTCACAGGACAAGCGGCCCAGGGTGCAGTCACCGGATTCAGCCTCTTTGTTGGCGGCAGAGGACGAGCAACAGGAGGTGGGGGACGCCAACGCCGCAGCGTCGGTGGAGAAGCCTTCGGGTAAGAGGCGCAAGAAGAAGAAGCACACTTGTAGGAGAAGCAGATCAAGGAAGGATGACACGGACGATGACACAGGTACTTCTTCCAAGTATGATAGTGATGCATCCCTGGGTTCCTACTGGGGGAAAGGCGAGGAAGTGTCTGGCCTTCCAGACTGGGCGCTCTCCAGGAGGGCCAATTGCCACCGGAAAAAGTTTGGGGGAACCCAGGAGTGGAAGGATGGGGCTCTCGTAAAAGACGCAACCACATCCACCTACTCCACCTCAGATGTCATCCCCGGTGATCATCCCCGGTGATCATCACGCACTAAAATCCTAAATGGAGAGTTTGTCGATATGTTCAAGTTGGTTCCCCCTGCAGAGGAATTAGGGAGAGGCGAAAAGAGACCTTCCTATGGGAAGAGAAAGAGCAAGTACCCGTCAGTGCTTAGGACATTTGAAAACTGGCTCAATGACTTCCAGGCCTTTATGGGTACGATTGTTGCTGCTTACCCTAAGCGAGCGGTCCATCTTGTTGCTTATCTTTCGCATATCCGTACTGCTTGTGCCCTCTCAGGGGAAGCCGCCGCCATAAGCTATGACAAAAAGTTTCGTAGGAAGGCTTCCAGGATCCCGTTAGCACTTTGGGATCAGATCGAGAACGGTATCTGGTCAGTAGCAGTTGGTCCATATGTAGAGAAGAAACCGCTGGACTCATATCGTTCGGCTAGGTCTGAGCTAAGAAAGGATTACAAGCGCAGGGTATGCTGGGAGTACAATAAGGGGTTGTGCCAAAGGCCATCTTGTAAATACCCGCATGAATGCAACAGATGCGCTGGCGCTCACCCCGTTACATCTTGCTTTAGGGGGGAAACAGCCCTTTCGTGGAGGCCGGGGGTTCCATCACACCAGTTCCAGGGGAGCCCCCGCGGCAGGGAACAGAAGGTGAGGTAGTTTTGGAGTTAGCGTTTTCCCCCATTAAGCTCGCCCCCCTCTGCGATCTTCTGTCCTTTTATCCAGGTAAAAATGCAGCTACCTACCTCCGGGAAGGATTTTCCAGTGGTTTTAGAATCCCTATAGTAGGTTCCTTGATAGCAAAAGATTCCCCCAATCAAAAATCCGTTAGAGAAAGACCTGAAGTCGCCGAGAGAAAGATAGCCAAGGAAGTTAGCTCAGGCAGGGTGGCTGGCCCTTTCGACAGGCCCCACATATCAAATTTACATGTATCACCATTAGGCATTGTTCCAAAGAAGACCCCTGGGGAATTTAGGCTTATCCATAATCTTTCTTATCCGAAAGGCAGATCAGTAAATAACGCCATCCCACAGGAGCTATGCACGGTAAAATATGCCTCCTTTGACCAGGCAGTAAAACTAATTCGGAGTTTTGGTCGTGGGGCACTTTTGGCAAAGTGCGATATCGAATCTGCCTTCCGCCTCTTACCAGTTCACCCCAGTGACTTTTGGTTGCTGGGCTTTAAATTTCAAGGAAAATACTACGTTGACAGGGCCATGCCAATGGGTTGCGCAGTTGCCTGTTCGGCATTCGAAACTTTCAGCACATTCTTGGACTGGGCCTTGCGTTTTAGGACCAATTCCACTGGCGTCACGCACTACTTGGATGATTTTCTTTTCTTGGGTAAATTTAACATGGGAGAATGCGCCTCCTTGCTTGAGGCCTTCTCAGTTCTGGCCCATGACTTGGGGGTTCCCCTTGCTGCAGAAAAAACCGAGGGACCAGCTACGCGTCTCACATACCTGGGCATCGAATTAGATACAATGGCCCAGTCATCCCGCCTACCCGTTGAAAAGATTGATGCCCTTAAAGAAACAATTCGAGATACCCTGAGGCTTAAGAAAATCACCCTTAGACAAATCCAATCCCTATTAGGCCATTTTAACTTCGCTTGCAGGGTAGTTTCCCCTGGACGTCCCTTCTGCGCCCGTCTAGCCAGGCTGTCAGTTGGTCTCAGACACCCACATCACAGGGTACGTCTTCCCAAGTCGGTTAAGGCCGATCTGGAGGTGTGGATGACATTTTTGGAAAGGTATAATGGGGTATCTCTATGGCAGGATGTTTTAAATTTGTCATCAGACTTCCAGGTACAATCAGACGCAGCTGGGTCTTTAGGCTTTGGCTTGTACTTCAGGGGTCGTTGGTGCACGCAACGTTGGCCATCGGGATGGCAGGGGCAGGCCATCACACGGGATCTCACCTTTCTTGAATTTTTTCCTATAGTCGTGGCCGTTCACCTCTGGATGGAGGAGTTCCGTAATCGCCGCGTATGCTTCAGGACCGACAACTTGGCAGTGGTGAACATACTAGCCAGGCAGTCATCTCGGTCTGAGAGGGTCTCTTCCCTTCTGCGGGCCTTCGTTCTCCGGTGCCTTGAGTACAACATAATATTTTCTGCCAAATTTATTCCTGGGGCCAGTAATGATATAGCCGACGCCTTGTCTCACTTTCAGATGTCTCGCTTCCGGTCACTAGCTCCTGGTGCACAACCTTTGCCCGAACCCTTTCTGGAGCACCTGTGGAACGTTGGAGACGCAAAGTGATTCAGGGAGTATTAACGTCTCTCGCACCATCAACTCTCAGGTCTTACAAGAAGGCCTGGTGCGATTTCCTGGGTTTCAGGTTTGGGATATCTGGGCTTTCACATAACGTTCCACCCACCACAGACGATGTCCTTCAGTACCTTTCCCACCTTGATGATTTGGGACGCGCTCCCAAAACCTTAAAGATACGTGTAGCGGCCATCAGCTTCTTTTCTAAAGCCACTTTTTCTTCCGACCCGTGTAGCGACTTTCTTATCCGTAGAGCTATTGAAGGGTGGAGCAGGTCACAACCCCCTAGGACCGAGGGCCGCAAGCCAATTTCTTATGGGCTGCTATCTCAAATACGCTCGAAGCTTAGGTCAATTTGCTGGAGCAAGTTTGAGGCCCGCCTCTTTTCTGCGGCGTACGCCATCACCTTTTTTGGCGCTTTGAGAGTTGGCGAGGTTGTGGTGGAAGCTAGCGCAAGGGGTTCTACGCATGGCCTTCTTATGGAGGACGTGCAGTTGTCTGAGTCGGCTTTGACGGTCAGGATATGCCAGTCCAAAACGGATCAGGCTGGAAAAGGGGTTCTGGTTAAGCTGACAGCGTCGGCGCAGCAAGGCCCATGCCCGGTAAAGGACACTAGGCGGTACCTCTACCTTAGACCACCCGGCCCAGGTCCGCTCTTAGTGCACGAGGATGGGTCTCCATTGTTGAGGCACCAGTTCACCAGGGTACTCCGCAAAGCTATTGAGGAGTGTGGCCTACCTTCCCTAGAATATGTGGCGCATTCATTCAGGATCGGTGCCGCAACAACAGCTGCCCACTTGGGCCTGCCCGCGGATAGGATCAAAGAAATGGGCCGGTGGAAATCCAACGCGTACAAAAGCTACATACGTTAGAGTGCTCCCTCCGTTGTCCTCCTACTTACCGGTTTTCTCTCTCCTTTTCATCCTCAGCTGTGTTCAGGAGATGCGTGTGGATTTGCGGCCACAGTATAGTCCATTGGGCCCGTGTTCGGGCAGCCAGCCGCGGCCTTGCGCCTAACCTTGGTTTACCACCTGGAGTTCGAGTTTCCTGGTTTTCGAGAAGAGGCATGCGCTGGGTCGAGCTTATGCCATTGCTGTGGGAGAAAGTAGCCGCGTTCGGCCCTCCCGATATCCTGGTCATCCAATTGGGAGAGAATGACTTGACTAATAGGAGAAGTGTGGACTTGTTAGCGAACATAAAAAGTGACTTGGATGCGTTCGCTGCTTTATGTCCCAGAACGACGGTGTTCTGGTCTTCTTTGCTGAAGAGGACTTTTTGGCGCGGAGCGCAAAGCTGTATGGCCATTGAAAAAACCAGGAAACTCATAAATCGGGCAGTGGCCCGTTGGGTGCGCTTCATGTATGGCCAAATCATTTATCATGACCGTATCCGTATCGGCGAGCACGCCTTATATCGGAATGACGGGGTGCATTTATCAGACCTGGGGAACGACATTTGGTTAGATAGCGTCATTAATAGCATCCGGGATTGGTTACAGCCATGAGGGTATTGGCGGCGAGCCTTGGGGCTCGGGTGGCGGTTAGGCACTGGAATAATGTGTTGTGCTGTGTCGAAGAGCTAGGTGTGGCCATCGCCTATGCCTTCAATTTTTAGGGGTATTCCGTTAAAGGAATCTGGCGGTCGTGTATTCTGTCCGATGCCTGCTTGGCGGGAGGCCATGGCACGACCCTCGGTGACATTAGGGGTGAGCCTATAGTTGGATCGGCATCAACAGGCTCCACCTACTGGTGAATAAACCCACTTGTTCAAGAAATCCAATGCCTAAGCCAATACCTTTTCACTGCTGTAATCAATAAAGTTGTGGCCTTTCTTTGCCCATTAACCTTATATCACGTGTCCTTGTGTATTCTTTCCACACTGCGGGGGTCGGGTCCTCGAACCACAATTTTATTTCTACCCTGCCCATCTGGGTGTAGACAAAAGCTTGCTGAACCACAGACTCAACTCAATTCAATTCAAGATCAGCTTGAATTGCTAAAACCATCTGCTAACCTCTTTAGCTGCTGCCTGCAAAGGACAAATCAACAGGAGAACTGCAAAGATGGGGTGAGTGGCAGACAAAGTCTTGTTCAGGGGTCAAAAGCCATGTTCAGGATTTCTGCCAGAGATGCACAAAGTTAGCATCATCCAGCTGCTCTGCAGTTAGACAACCAATACCGTTCTTTGCCACCAACATTTCTAAAAGCATTATATTAACAGAAATCTACCATAAGTCAGCTTGAATCTGTTTGTCCTCATCCATCTAGTGATACAAAGCCATAAACTTTATTCTATCAGGGTTCCTGAATTCAACATTTCCCTGATAGAATATAATATTTCTGCAAAAAAGTTTAAATAAACCAATGCATTTATTCAAAACCTATTGTAATGGCATAAGGGGTTGCTTGTGCGTAAGCGCTAAAACGCTCTCAGTTTTGTGGTTAGTTTTAAACTCTCTCTAGCCGGACAGCCATGAGTGCGTGGCTGCCTTAATCACTGGCAGAATCCGTCAGTGGGCGTTTCCTGAATTTCTTCCAACATAAAAGTTCTTTGACAGAAAGTCTCCTCCTTGATTCTCTGCACGACAGCTTTTTGCGCAGAGTGGGCGTCCCAAGGGGAAGCCCCGAGCTCTCACCACTGGTCTCGCGTGAAGCGTCTCTGTGCCTCACCTCCAACACTGTCTCCTCCTCCCCTCCTTCTTCAGCAGAAACTCTTCCTCTCCCCCTGCTGGTTCCCTCCTCAGCATCCAAGGGTCTCCCAGCATCCGAGAGCCTCTCCACCACCCTGCGCTCTGATGGCAGTTCCCTGACATCCACCTCCCCTCCAGGACCCCCCTCACCCCCTGTCCTCCCGTTTTCTTTGGGCGGTGAGGCTGGGAACCCCCGGAAAGAATCTCCCCCATCTTCTGATGACTCGAAAACTGCTCTCCACCTACTACTATCCCGTCTTCCTGAAAAATCTTCCCAATCTGATTCCCCCTCTTCATATTCTTCTTCCTGCCCAGAGCCCGGAAATCCCTCAAACTCCTCTTCATCGTCTGTGGTGCCAAATTGCTCCTCCCAGAACCTAGCTAAGGGTTTGGGCCTCCTTGGGAACCTACGGTGAAACTCCCCCAAGAGAAACTCATCCTTGATGGTTTCCGCTGGTACCCATGTATTTTCTGACTCCGGTTCCCCTTCCCACGCCACTAGGTACTCCACCTGTTTACCCTTCCACCTTGAATCGAGTATTTCCGCTACATGACTGCTGCGCTCCCTCTCTTCTACTGGTGGTGCCGCGGGAACCTCTCCCTCCAGTCCCTGGAATTCCCGCCCTTCCCTGTATGGTGATAGTAAGGATCTATGAAATACTGGATGTAGTTTCATGTTGTTTGGCAGGTTGAACCTAAAGGCCACCAGATTCACCTGTTGTGTAACCTCGAAGGGGCCCAGTCGTCTCGGTCTTAATTTCTTGCAACCTCCCTTGAACGGTAACCCTTGTGTTGACAACCATACCCGGTCCCCAACCCTTATGGTCTCTCCTTCCCTCCTGCTTCTATCTGCCTGCCTTTTGTACGCTTCCTTGGCCCTCTCTAAATTCAACTTCAGCTGTTGGTGTATTGCTTCCATTTCTTCTACAAAATGTTCTGCCGCCGGTACACTCCATCTTTCCTCCCCTCCCCCTGGAAAGGCCCTAGGGTGACAACCACAATTGGCCATAAATGGACTCATGCCCGTGGACACATGCTCGGCGTTATTGTAGGCAAATTTGGCCAGGGCTAATTTCTCCACCCAGTCACTCTCCCTCTCATTGACATAACACCTCAAGTATTGTTGCAAAATACTGTTTGCCCTTTCTGCTTGCCCGTTCGTTTCTGGGTGTCTGGCCGTCGAGAAATTGACCTCCATGTGCAGTAGGCTCATGAGGTTCCTCCAGAACCTGGACGTGAATTGTTTTCCTCTGTCAGAGACCACCCTCAAGGGGGCGCCATGCAACCTAAAAATGTGTTCTACAAACAGCCCGGCGGTTTCCTCCGCCGTCACCGCATGTGAGCAAGCTATAAAATGACACATCTTAGTTAACAAGTCGACTACCACCATGACCGCCGTTTCCCCCCTAGATTTGGGCAAATCTGTCATAAAATCTATGGACACTGCCTCCCATGGCCTTTCTGGTGTGGGTAATGGTTCCAGCAACCCCGCTAGTGCTGCCCTCTCCCCTTTGGCTCGCTGGCAGCGGTCGCACCCCCTGACATATTCCCGTACATCTTCCCTCACCTTTGGCCACCAGAACTGCCTGGTGACTAGCAACATGGTTTTGTGTTGACCAAAATGTCCTGCTGTGGGGCTGTCGTGTAATTGTTTGAGTACTCTACTCCTCAATTGTCCCTCTGGTATATACAACGCCCCCCTGTAGTACAGCGCCCCATTCTTTTCCTCAACCCCCCCGGGTTTCCCCCTGTTCCCCGGAGCTCTCTGAGCTTGTTTTGGGCGTACTCGTCGCTCTCGGTCCCCTCTGCCAGTTCTCGTTGCCCAACCAATACTGCCCTACACACCCAGTGGTCCTTGGGTATCACATGTCTTTCTTCCGGCGCTCCCTCTCCCTCCATATATTCTGGCTTCCGGGAGAGAGCGTCCGCCCTAACGTTTTCTTCCCCCGGTACGTAGCGAATTTCAAAATGGAACTTGGAAAACTCCTGTGCCCATCGCACTTGTCTCTGGTTGAGTACCCTTGCCGTCCTCCAGTATTCCAGGTTCTTATGGTCTGTGCACACCTGGATCTTGTGTTGTGCCCCTATTAGTAGATGTCTCCAGCATCGAAATGCTTCATAAATGGCCAGCAGTTCCCTGTCGTACACTGTGTAGTTCCGTTCCGACTTGTTCAACTTCCTGGAGAAGAAAGCACATGGTTTCCAGTCAGACGGATCTCTTCCCGGCTGGAGCAGTACTGCCCCTACCGCTCGGTCTGATGCATCGGTCTCCACCCTCATTGGTTTCTGCAGATCCACGTGCAAGAGCTGTTCTTCCGAAGCGAACGCCTTCTTTAGTCGGTCAAAAGATTGCTGCGCCTCTTCCGTCCATACGAACGTCTTCTTGCTACTGAGGCAATCGGTGATGGGTGCAGTTAAGTGGGCAAAGTTTTTGATGAACTTCCGATAGAAATTTCCAAACCCCAGGAATCTCTGCACGTCCTTCGTGGTCTTAGGTGTCTTCCATTCCAGTATCGCTTGTACCTTGCCGGGATCCATGGATAATCCCTTGTCGGACAACCGGTACCCCAGGAATTCCACCTCTCTTGTATGGAACTGGCACTTCTCCAGTTTGACCCATAGCTGGTTCACCTGTAACCTGCTTAGCACTTCCCGGACATCTCTGACATGCTGCTCCTCGTCCTCTGAGTAGATCAACACGTCATCTAAGAAGGCCACACAGTTCTTGTACAGCAAGGGTCCTAGAACGTGATGCATGAAAGATTGAAAGCATGCTGAACCCCCTTGTAATCCAAAAGGCATAACGAGGTACTCGAAGGCCCCCAGGGGGGTAAACATGGTGGTTTTCCATTCATCCCCCTCCCTCATTCTGATCAGGTTGTACGCCCCCCTTAGGTCCAGCTTGGTAAAAATCTTTCCCTTCCTAACCCTGGTCAAAATGTCGTCAACCCTGGGCATGGGGAAGGCTACTGGTTCTGACACCGAATTGACGGCCCGAAAGTCCACTACAAGCCTGGGCTTATTAGTGTCTTTTTTGTCTACAAAAAACACTGGACTGCCCCCCACCGCTCTCGACTCCCTTATGAAACCTCTCTTTAGGTTCTTGTCTATAAATTCCCTTAACTCCTGCATCTCCCTGTCCGACATGGCGTACAGTTTGCCCACTGGCAGCTGAGCTCCTGGGAGTAGGTTGATTTGACAGTCAAAGGGCCTATGAGGGGGTAGTCTATCTGCTTCCTTTTCACTGAAGACGTCACACAGGTCGGCGTATTGCGGTGGTATTTCTCCTTTTCCCCCCACCGCCAGTCCTGCCAAACTGGCCATTGCCATCCCTGGGTCCCCCCCCCCCCCGTGGCAGTGTTCCAAGCAGTGAGCTGACCCGAAAGAGACTGTCCGCTGGTGCCATCCCACTAACGGATCATGTAGCGCCATCCAGCTCATTCCCAATATGATGGGTGGTCCCGCCAGGGTGGCTACGTGAAAGGCAATGACTTCCATGTGCCTGGCCACCCTCATTCTCATGGGACAGTCTGTTGGGTTACTTCTCCCCCCAGAAGTTCCCTCCCATCAATCGTGGTGACTTGCAAAGGACTACTTAGGGGCAGAGTCTGTATCTGATGCTCTGACGTGAATTCCTTACTCATGAAATTGCAAGAGCTGCCTGAGTCTAACAGCGCTTTTATCGTGAGTGGATGTCCGTTGGGCAGCTCTAGCACCACCCCTATGGCGATGGCTGCTCGGGGGGGTTCAGGCTTGGGCACGTTCACAGGTCCTTGGCCTGGCTGCTGTGCCCTGTCGTCGGCAGCCAGGCGTTGGCTTTTACCTGCTCCTTAACCCCCTCCTCCTCACTCCCAACAGCCCCCACCATTCCTTGCCATGCCTTTCTTTGAGGGCAGACCCTGGCAAAATGTCCTGGCTGTTGGCAGAGGAAACACTTTTTGGCGGCTTTCCCCTCCTTCTTTCGCCCTTCGTTTGAATTTGAAGCCCCACGTGCGCGCGCGCACGCCTCCAATTTCCATTGGCTCCACTGGCTGGGAAGACTGTTCTGGCATCTCAGGAATGCAGAAATCATTCCAACGCTCTCCTCTGCCTTCCCGCTTCTCTAGAGCCCTTGCTTCCTGTTGCGCACCAATCGCAAGCACAGCCTTGGTCAGCTGATCCATCGACTGCAAGCGGGGCGTGCGGGAAAGTTCATCTTTCACTGCAGGGGCTAGGCCTTCTTCGAATAACATCTGTATCGGGTCCGAAGCCAGATCCCACCCCAGTCTGTGTATGATCATAGCAAATCGCGCCCAGTACTCTCGGACTGATTGATTCCCCTGTTTGCACGCCATCAACTGCCTGCGTACAATGCCCTGCTCAATCTGGCTGGAAAACATCAAGTCCATAGCTAAAAAAAAATTCCTCAAGTCTTTCAAGGCGTCATTATCCGATGCCATCAGGGGTCTAACCCATTCTCTAGCCCCTCCTTCCAGGTGTCCGATCACAAAGGCTACTCTCGCCCCCTCGTCGGCAAAGTCATCATACTGCAGGTTCAGAGCATACTGCATCTCTGTCTTAAAGGCTTGGTAGTCCTTTGGATCCCCCCCGAATTTCTGCACCAGTCCCGGTACCTACCTTGCAATGGGGGTGAGTTTCCCCTGTGCATCCTGAGCTCGCCTTTCATCGAGTCGCGCTGATAGCAGAGCCAGCTGGTGTTCCAAATCTCTGTTTCTCTCCTCTAGAGTTGGTCCTCCTCCGGCTCCCTCCGCTCCTCCGACTCCCGTTGGGTTGCTCATGATGCCCTTCCTTCGCACAAACAACGTCAAGAACTGACGGATTGCTGTAATGGCATAAGGGGTTGCTTGTGCGTAAGCGCTAAAACGCTCCCAGTTTTGTGGTTAGTTTTATTTATTTATTTTTTTATAATATTTTATTAAAGTTTCACAAAAATTAACAACAGTAAAGTTAACTCGCATCACAAAAACCAACAAACACATACATCAAAAATACATACAAAAAGACAAAATAACAAAAATTAAAGAAACATAGAAAAAGAAAATTCAGGATTAAAAAGAAAAACTCTGATTCAAATTAATAGCCTTCCAGATCTTATTTTCCTTGCTTCCACCCGCCTTCCTTTCCGTATTCCACTTTAAAATTAGTTCAGCAATTCTCATATTATTCAAATTCATCCTTTATCCTTCCCTTTACACTCTTATTTATCTTAATCACTAGAACCCCTTCATTTCATTTACAGTGCCTTTAGCATTCATAGATTTTACAATGTTTTTGTAGATAAACTTTAAACTTCTTCCAGTCCTCTTCCACCTGCTCTTCTCCTTGATCTCGAATTCTGCCGGTCATTTCTGCCAGTTCCATGTAGTCTATAACTTGCATCTGCCATTCTTCCAGGGTGGGTAAGTCTTGTGTCTTCCAGTGCTTTGCGATGAGTATTATTGCTGCTGCTGTAGCATACATAAAAAAGGTTCTATCCTTCCTTGGCACCAATTGGCCGACCATGCCCAGGAGAAAGGCCTCTGGTTTCTTTAGGAAAGTATACTTAAATACTTTTTTCAGTTCATTATATATCATTTCCCAGAAAGCCTTGATCCTTGGGAAGGCCCACCAAAGGTGAAAGAATGTTCCTTCCGTTTCTTTACATTTCCAACATTTAGAGGACTTCCGGTTGGCGCCAGCGTTTAATGGCTGCCCTTGCCTCGAGCTCCGAGGCAGGACTGCTCCGCGTGTTCGGGTCTGACCCGCTACGGTGAGCGGGGGACCCCTAAAATCACAGGCGCAGAAGCCTGCGAGCAAGGAGACTCGGTGGGCACCTTTTGCGCCCCCCGGTACTGTGAAGGAGCCTTTTTAAAGGCTCCGGAGCGGCATCGGGAGTGAGCGCGGTGCTGAGAGTCGCTACCCAGCCCGTGGAGTGAAGCCGCGTTGCCATGAACGGAGAGCGCCGATTCCTTCCTGAAACTGAGAATTGACTGCAACACCCGTGAGTAAGATTGAGGGACTGAATGGGACACTAAATTTGGAAATTTGACTGAAAACGGGAAAGGCATAAAATAAGGAAGTCTGCCTCCCCGAACTGCATGACTAACAAAGCAACGAAAAGAGTAAGCTGCATTTGAAAGGAAAAACCTTTTGCAATTTGTCAAACCTGACATCGGATTTAGATTTCCCCCCAACAGGCAGGAGAAGGGGGGAGGATAATCGGACATTGTTAACCTGCGTGAAAATAATTGGGAAAAAAGATCTTTCACTGTCAAACCCCCCCTAAGTCGGGCTGCCAGAGCAAGGCACCGTGAAAAGTGAACTGTCAGATTAAACTGGATACAAAGTGGGGTCTCTGTCTGAAACAAAGTTACTGGACTTTAAGGGAAGAAAGTTGCGGACTTTTTGGTTATATTGAAACAATTGTGGATTTACAGAGTGAGCTCTTGAACTTTTTATTCATTGCTCTATGTTCTCCCTGCTTCCTTTGTTACCTTTTTCCTTTGGATACAATTGAATGCTCCCTCTAGAGGGCCTAAAGAGAAACTGTTACATTGAGAAAGAAACAGTGGGATTTTCCACTTGCAACTTTTTCCTGTGAGAACGACCTTGAGGACATGAGTGGTTCAGATGAGATAGTAACCAGACTCAAAACAAAGCAAGCACAGCAGAAGAGAAGGGGCTCAACATCAGGAACAACACCAGCTGCACAGGAAAAGACAATAACAGCATCTATGGATCCTATGACACAGGCATTGTTAAAAATAAATCAATCTTTGGAGGCACTAACAAAGCAATCCACAGAGAATTCCAAAAAAATTGACAGAACTGACAGCAAGATTGGATTTGAACACAGCAAGCGTATCATCTAACACAGACTCTATAAATAGACTAATTCAAGAAAGTTCTGAGACACGAAAGATCGCGGAAAGTGCAAAAAATACTGCAGAAGAGACAAGGGAAAAGTTTGAACCGATTAGAAAAAAAGTAAATGAACATGATGCAGCCCTGTCCTTACTGGAACTACAGAGAAAGGAGAAAAACCTGAAATTAAGACTGGTACCTGAGAGTGAGGGGGATGACCTTGCGGAATTCCTTAGAAACAACTTTGCAGAATTTTGGCATGAAGAATGGGAGGAAAAAGATGAGCTTGAAATAACAACGGCCTTTCGGCTTGGCAGGAGACAGGGGAAGAAACCAAGGGACTGCCTGATTACACTGAGATCCAAGGAAGAAAGAGATAAAATATTGAACCTGCACTATCAAAAGGCGCTGGTGATCCAGAATTGTCAAGTACAGATTTTTAAAGATATCCCTAAATATATTTTGGAGGTGAGAACCTTATTTAAAGACTTGGTCGACCTGCTGAAGAAAAATATCATTCCTTTCAGGTGGGAATTCCCACAAGGACTATCTTTTAATTTCAAAGGAAGGAAGATAAAAATAAGAACAATTCAAGATAAAGAACAGTTTCTGGGGAGATACCTGGAAGATCTACAGAAAGGGACAGTAGAGGAGAAAGAACCAACTGACATTGCTAACCTGTCATTTGGGCTTTTACCACCATCAGAGGAAGAACAAAAACTGGGAGCAGTTGGAGGAACAGATATTAAGTAACAAAATGTCTCTGCAACTTCTTAGCTGGAATTGTAACGGTTTGAACCTTCCCCGAAAAAGACGGCAAGTTTTTCATATTTTGAAGAGAAACAATTAGACCTAATATGTTTGCAAGAAACCCACATTGCCAGAATACACAGGAAATTATTAATAAATAAGAAACTTGGACAGGAATTCATTTCATCAGATAAAGTGAAGAAAAGAGGCGTAGTGATTTATGCGAAAGAAAAATTGGTCCCAAAAATGATATTTAAAGATGAACAAGGGAGATATCTGGCAATTGAAATACAAGTTCAAGGAGAAAAAATTTTGATAGTTGGAATTTATGCACCAAATGAAGGGAAGGCCGAATTCTTTAAGAAGTTGCACGAGACTTTAATGGACTTCCTGGACTATAAAATCGTAATGATGGGAGATATGAACGGAGTTGTCTCCACAAACATGGACAAAGCACAGAGACAAGTGATATCTAAGGAAGGGAGACTACCAAAGACTTTTTTTCGAAATGACTGAAACTATGGATCTGATTGACATCTGGAGAACAAGGAACCCTCTTGAGAGAGAGGGAACCTTTTTCTCTGAAGCAAAAATGACATGGACAAGAATTGACCAAATATGGGTTACTAGTAGCCTGGCGCCAAGAGTAAAAAAAGTAGAAATCTGCCCAAAAACCTGCTCCGACCATAACGCTGTAAAGATGGAGATGAAACTAACAACAACTGGATCCTTTAGATGGAGAATGAATGACACCCTACTTAAAGATGAAGAGATTCACAAGAAGGCCCAAAAGGCATTGAAAGATTATTTCGAGATAAACTTGAGAACAGATGTGGAGAAAAGAACAATTTGGGACGCAAGCAAAGCCGTGATGCGAGGTTTCCTAATTCAACAGAACTCTATAAAGAGGAAAAAACAAAATGAGAGGAAAGAAAAAATCTTAGAAAAAATGAAAGAAGGAGAAAAGAAATTGAGGTCCAAACCAAAGTCTCATGAGATTCTGAGAGAAATAAAGTATCACCAGATGCAATATATGGAATTGATGAATCAAGAAATAGAATGGAAAATAAAGCAGATGAGACAAAAGACATTTGAATCAGCGGATAAATGTGGGAAACTTCTGCCATGGCAATTGAAAAAGAGACAGAAATTGAACACCGTGACAAGTCTAGAAATGGACGGAAAGATTATCCACAAACCTAATGAGATAAGTAATTGCTTTCAAAGTTTTTTTAGGAAATTGTATGCACAAGGGCCAGTCAATGAGCAAGAAATAGAAGAATTTATTAGAAAATATGGTCTACCAAAAATTTCAGAACAAAGTAAAATGATTTTGAATGAAAAAATAACAGATCAAGAAATAGAGGGTGCCATTCAGAAATTGGGAAAATCACCAGGACCAGATGGTTTGACCGCTAGATATTATAAAGCGTTGAAGGAA
Source organism: Podarcis gaigeae (assembly GCF_964106915.1). Lineage (NCBI taxonomy): Eukaryota > Metazoa > Chordata > Lepidosauria > Squamata > Lacertidae > Podarcis > Podarcis gaigeae. The sequence continues at coordinate 950,941 of NC_139687.1, read as the reverse complement.
TGGTTGATGCAACCATTGAAGGAAGTTTGTAATGAAATTATGGAGGGGAAAAAGGCACCTGAATCGTGGAAAGAAGCTTTCATCTCACTTATACCGAAAACAGAGTCTGAAAAGAACCAGGTTAAAAACTACCGCCCAATATCTTTACTTAATGTGGATTACAAAATTTTTGCAGACATTTTGGCAAAAAGACTGAAGAGAGTGTTGATAGGGGAGATTCATAAAGACCAAACTGGCTTTCTCCCAGGGAGACATATGTCAGATAATGTGAGGAACATTATAGACATTTTGGAGTTATTAGAAGTTGACATTAACAGAAAGGCGGTTTTGATTTTTGTGGATGCGGAGAAAGCCTTTGACAACATTTGTTGGAGTTTTATGAAGAAGAATCTCCAAGGGATGGGGGTAGGCCAAGGTTTCGAAAACGGTATAGGTGCAATATATTCTAAACAAAAAGCAAAGTTAATTGTAAACAATGTGGTAACGGAAGAAATTCCTATTGAAAAAGGCACATGACAGGGGTGCCCAATATCCCCTTTGCTTTTTATATCGGTCCTGGAGGTTTTGTTAAACATGATTAGAGGGGACCAGTTGGTTAAAGGAGTTCAGGTCGGAGTTAGACACTATAAACTAAGAGCATTTGCAGATGACCTAGTATTGACTTTGCAACAGCCAGACACTAGTACTAAAAGAGTATTAGAGCTAATCGAGACTTTTGGTCAAGTAGCAGGATTCAAACTTAATAAACAGAAAACGAAAGTGTTAGAAAAAAACTTAACTACAGAGGAAAGAGAGAGATTTCAGAGTGAAACAGGTCTGGAAATAACGAAAAAAGTGAAATACCTGGGGGTAAACTTAACATCTAAGAATGTGAATTTATTTAAAGACAATTATGAAAAATGCTGGTCAGAAGTAAAGAAAGACCTAGAAATATGGTCAAGGTTGAAACTCTCCTTGTTAGGCCGAATTGCTACTATCAAGATGAATGTATTGCCTAGAATGTTGTTTTTATTTCAAACCTTACAAATATTGGACAAGATGGACTGTTTCAAGAAGTGGCAGAAAGATATATCAAAATTTGTCTGGCAGGGCAAAAAGCCCAGAATAAAATTTAAGATTCTAACTGACGCAAAAGACAGAGGGGGGTTTGGCCTGCCGGACTTAAGACTCTATTATGAATCGGCAGCTTTTTGCTGGTTGAAAGACTGGCTACTTCTTGAGAATACAGACATTTTGGATTTGGAAGGGTATGACAATAGCTTTGGTTGGCATGCATATCTATGGTATGACAAGGTAAAGGTATATAAGGGTTTCAAAAACATATTGTCAGAAAAGCATTATACAATGTCTGGATTAGATATAAGGATCTGTTGGAAAGTAAAACTCCCAGGTGGTTGTCACCAATGGAAGCTAAGGGGGTTAAAAAACTTAATATGGAATCTAAATGGCCAAAATATTGTGAAATTCTAGAATATGAAGGCGAAAGGGTTAAACTTCAGAGTTATGAGAAATTAAAGTCCAAAGTTAGAGATTGGTTACATTACCATCAGATAAATGAGACATTCAAACAAGACAGGAAAATAGGATTTCAGAAGGAGAGGTCAAAGTTAGAAACAGAACTGTTAGAACCCAATACTAAGAATCTGTCAAGAATGTATAATCTGCTGTTAAAATGGAATACACAGAATGAAATGGTGAAATCAGCCATGATTAAATGGGCATAAGACATTGGTCATGACATTATGTTTGCCGACTGGGAACAGTTATGGACCACTGGTGTTAAATTTACGGCATGTAATGCCTTAAAAGAAAACATAATGAAAATGATCTACAGGTGGTACATGACCCCAGTCAAACTTGCAAAAATCTATCATTTGCCCAATAACAAATGTTGGAAATGTAATGAGACGGAAGGTACCTTTTATCACCTTTGGTGGACCTGCCCGAGGATCAAAGCCTTCTGGGAAATGATCTATAATGAAATTAAGAAAGTCCTTAAGTGGACCTTTCCTAAGAAACCTGAGGCTTTTCTCCTGGGCATGGTTGGCCAATTGGTGCCAAAGAAGGACAGGACTTTTTTTATGTATGCTACCACAGCAGCAAGAATTCTTCTGGCAAAGTATTGGAAGATGCAAGAACTACCTACTCTGGAAGAATGGCAGACAAAGGTGATTGACTTTATGGGACTGGCAGAGATGACCGGCAGAATCCGCAACCAGGGGAAAAAGACAGTGGAAGAAGACTGGAAGAAATTTAAAATGTATCTCAAAAATTGTTGTAAAATTGAGGAGGGTTAGATGTCAAGGGGTAAGAAGTAGAGAATGACAGCTGTAACTAATAAATTAAGGAAAACTTAATGAAAGGGAATTAAATGGATAAATGGATTGACGGGTTGCTAAAAAATTGTAAAATAAGGATGCAGTGAAAGGGAGGTATGGGGAAGTCGGATGAAAGAAGGTATACGAAAATAAGATTGTGAAATTATACATGTTTGTTTTTGTTTTAGTTTGTCTTTATTATGTGTTGTGCTTGTCTTTTTTGTATGTGTTTAAAAAATTGAATAAAAAAAAATAAAAAAAATACATTTCCAACATTTATTATCGGGCAAATGATAAATTTTTGCTAGCTTGACTGGGGTCATGTACCACCTATAAATCATTTTCATAATATTTTCTTTTAAGGCATTACATGCCGTAAATTTCATACCGGTGGTCCACAACCGTTCCCAGTCAGCAAACATAATGTTATGACCAATATCTTGTGCCCATTTTATCATAGCAGATTTAACCGTTTCATCCTCAGTATTCCATTTCAACAGCAGATTATACATTCTCGACAAAATCTTAGCACTGGGTTCTAACAATTCTGTTTCCAACTTCGATTTTTCCACCTGGAAGCCAATTTTCCTGTCCAAGTTATAGGCCTCTCTTACTTGGAAGTAGTGTAACCAATCCTGCACCTTATCTTTAAGTTTCTCATAACTCTGCAATTTCATTTTGTCCCCGTCCTGTTCTAAAATTTCCCAATATTTTGGCCATTTCGATCTCATGTTAAGTTTTTTCAAGGCCTTAGCTTCCATTGGTGAAAGCCACCTTGGGGTTTTATTCTCCAAGAAATCTTTATATCTGACCCAGACATTAAACAATGCTTTTCTGACAATATGGTTTTTAAACGCCTTATGAGCTTTATCCTTACCGTACCACAAGTATGCATGCCAACCAAAAACATTATCATGTCCTTCCAAATCAAGAATGTCTGTATTCTCAAGAAGTAGCCATTCCTTCAGCCAGCAAAAGGCTGCCGCCTCATAATATAACTTAAAGTCCGGCAGGGCAAACCCCCCTCGTTCCTTTGCATCAGTAAGAATTTTGTATTTAATTCTGGGCTTTTTGCCCTGCCAGACAAATCTAGAAATTTCTTTTTGCCACTTGAAAAGTCCATCTTGTCAATTATTTGTAAGGTTTGAAACAAAAACAACAATTTTGGCAATACATTCATTTTGATAACTGCAATTCTACCCAGTAAGGAAAGCTTTAGATTTGTCCACATTTCAAGATCTTTTTTCACTTCCGACCAACACTTTTCATAATTATCTTTAAATAAGTTAGCATTCTTCGAAGTCATATTCACCCCTAGGTATTTTACTTTTTTCATCACTGTTAAACCTGTTTCTCCCTGAAACCTTTCCTTCTCTATTGGTGTCAAATTCTTTTCCAAAACCGTTGTTTTTGATTTATTAAGTTTGAACCCTGCCACCTGACCAAATTCTTGTATTATTTCCAAAGCTCTTCTGGTACTAGAGATTGGCTCCTGTAGTGTCAAAAATAAGTCATCTGCATAAGCTTTCAGTTTGTAATGTTTAGCTCCGACCTGTATACCCTGAATCTGTTGGTCCCTTCTGATCATGTTCAGCAGGACCTCCAGGACTGAAATGAAAAGCAGAGGGGAAATTGGGCAAAAGCAGAGGGGAAATCTGTAACCGCATTGTTCACTATCAATTTTGCCTTTTGTTCTGAATAAATCGCCCCTATACCGTTTCCAAACCTTTCTCCCACCCCCATCCCTTGCAAGTTTTTCTTCATAAAACTCCAAGAAATGTTGTCAAAGGCTTTCTCTGCATCAATGAATATCAGTACTGCTTTTGTGTTAATGTTAACTTGTAATTTTTCCAAAATGTCAATTAAGTTCCTTGTGTTATTTGACATATGTCTGCCTTGGAGAAAGCCTGCTTGGTCTTTATGTATGATTCCTGCTAGGACTTTTTTTAATCTTTTAGCTAAAATGTCAGCAAAAAATTTATAATCCACATTAAGTAGGGATATGGGGCGGTAGTTCTTAAGTTGTGTCTTTTCTGATTCATTTTTCGGTATAAGCGTGATATAAGCATCTTTCCATGACTCCGGCGCTCTTTTCCCCTCCATAATTTCATTGCAGACCTCCATTAAAAGTTGAATTAAGTAATCCTTCATTACTTTGCAGTATTTGGAGGAAAGCCCGTCCGGGCCTGGAGACTTGCCAAGTTGCGAGTTCTTAATGGCACCTTCAACCTCCTGTTCAGAAATTCTATCATTCAATATTAATTTATTCTCTTGAGATATATTTTGTAATCCATTTGTTTTTAAGAATTTCTCAATCTTAGTCTCATTCTGTGGTCCTTGTGCATACAATTGTTTAAAGTATCTCTGGAAACAGTCTTTAATCTCCTGTGGGTTTTGTATATTCCTTCCATTTACTTCAAGGTTAGTCACTGTGTTTAGTTTTTGTCTTTTCTTCAGTTGCCAGGCTAGCAGCTTTCCGCACTTATTGGCCGATTCAAAGGTTTTTTGCCTCATTTGTTTAATCTTCCATTCTATGTCCTGGTTGACCAATTTCAGGTATTGTGCCTGATATAACTTAATTTCTTGCAGGATCTCCTGCGACTTTGGTTTAGTCCTTAGTCTCTTTTCTCCTTCTCTAATTTTCTCTAAAATCTTTCCTTTTCTTTCCTCTTGAAGTCTCCTCTTTATAGCATTTTGTTGAATCAAAAAACCTCTACTAATTCTCCTTCCTCTGTTTCTGGGACTGATCTTAATCTCAAATTGGCCTGTTTTTCCTTAAGTTCAATCAGGGAGAATTGTGCCTTGTAGTCATCCAGTTTTCTATTTATTGGCGGTATTTTTCCCTCTACCGCCAAAATCCTCTCTTTCGCTTCCTCTGCTGTCTGCTTAGTCTCCTTGGATTCCTGCAGTAACCTGTCAATTGCCTGGGTGTTGGAATTCACTTTCTGTCCTACGTCATTCACCTTTTGTCCAAGGTCTTGGATAGTTGAGGTATTTAGATCTATCTTAGTTGTCAGATTCCGTAAAGCTGAAAGGATCTTGTCCAACGTTGTAGATTCTGGTCCTGCTGGTCTTGCTCCCTTAAGTTCTTCTCTTTCTGTGGCTTGTGAGGCAGAAAGACCTGTTACAGATGCTCTTCTATAGTGTTGTTGCTGCTGTGTCAACAATTGCGACTGTTGTCTAGTTTTATATTTTATTACTTTCTCTTTCTCTTTCTCTTGCGCCTTCTCCTGCGGCTTATCTTGTGAATTGTCTTGATCCATTCCTGTGTCTCAAAAAGTCAAGGTCACTCAGAAAGTTCTCACAGCTCCCAGGTTTGTTTCTCAGCAGTGAACGAAAATAACAGCTGCAACGGAAAATCCCCAGCTATAACAAAGAGTTCCTCTAGGGGAGCAGAGTAGCAAAATGTATCCTGGATGGTAATTTTAAAACAATGTCTTTACAAGTATATCAATGTTACTCAGAAAGCAACAGTTACAGGCTCAAAGTTTCTCTTGAAAGAGTAGCTATTCTTTTGCAGAGGTCTGCAGTACTACTTACAATGTCTCTAAAGCGGTGCAATCAAAGTAACCATTCAATTACTTAAGGCAGTCCAGGATCAAAGATTGAGTGGTGGGTTCTATCCCCCCCTTTCTCTTTTAAGGGGGGGGGGGTCTCCTGTCAGGCAATGCAATTTAGCTCTTATGACAAATCAATTTCTTTGGTTCCAAGCTCCTTTGTCTCTTGCTTTCATGCTGTCTACAGATCGGCAAAGCGGGCTTCCTGTTTAGACTTTGCCGTTTTCAGGTTCAAATTCAAGATCAAAGTCCCGGATCAAAGTTTCAAAGTCAAGTTCCAAGTTCACTTCTTTTAAGTCTTATTCTTTGATCCTTTCAAATTTCCCCAGTTCTTACTCACGGGTAGATGTTTCAGTTCGATGTTTCACAGGAAAAAGGTCAGCGCTCTCCGGCAACTGCTGTGCAGCTTCACTCTGCAGAAGTAGCGATCGACTCCCAGCACAGCGCCAAACCCCCGCTCCGCTCCGGAGCTCTTTTCAGAGCTCCTTTGACAGTTCGGGAGGGGCGCACGACGTGCCCACTGAGTCCCATGGCCCCAGGCTTCTCCCGCCTGTGGGTTTTTTGAGGGTCTGCCACTTCGCTGCAGTGGTGGACCCAATTTCCACGGAGCTTCTCCCTCCTGTTAGAGGGTGTCAGAGCCGCCCCTAGGTCCCAGCTCACAAAGGACCAACGCCCGGCTGTAGTTATGTATAAAAGTCTTTATTGAAGTTCAGTTTCCATTTCAAAGCCGCAGCGTGCAGCTCTACGTCTCAAAGTCTAGACCGGCGAAGTTCCGTCTGAATCTCCTCCCCTTCCACACCAGTTTAAGACTCTAGCCTTGCTCCACCTCTTCCTTAGCTCCTTCCTCCTCTGGGCCCTCCTGCCCGCTGGGGTTTCATCCTTTCTGGACTCTTCTGACACTGACCCCCCTGATTCTTGCCCCTCCTTCCGGCGGGCTTTAGGACCTGGTTCCCTATCCGAGCTACCTGCTGTGCCGCTCGCCTGTACATTTGAACTTGGCACGTGCGCCCAGCCGGCAACCTTCCTCTTGACCGTTCCCTCGCTCTCCGCTTTGAACAGTGCCAAAGCCTGCTTTGAACAGCAAAACATGTTATATATATTTTAAAATTCAGATTACCAGTGAAATTGAATATACTATTTATGCCTTTTCAACTTCTAGTATTACACTCAGGTTTAGGGACTGGACTCTGATTCTCACCATACATGGAGTAGATTCACTGAAAATCAATGAGGTTGAGTTCCACTGGTTTAAATGGGTCTACTCAGTGCATGACTATGTTTGGATCCAATACTAGGATACTACAAAAACCAAAAGTATATAGTCAAGATGCATATAGTCTAATACTAGGATACTACAAAAAACAACACTACAAAAAAAGCAAAAGTATATACTCAAGAGACATAAAATCCAAACTAGCTAAATATCTTTCATTCCCAATTTAGCAACTTCCAGTTAAAACCTGAACGTATTTAGCTACTTATTCCTCAGCAGAAAAATGAAAATCCAATAACCTGCTGTGAAAGCACATCAAGTTGGTGGAATCCAATGGACAGTACCTGCGCATGATTCTGGCCAACCACAGCTTCATAAGGAGGTGGGGAATCAAGCGGACAAAAAACCTCAACTCCTTTAATTCTGGCTCCATAAATATGTGGCAGTGGATGACATCAGAACCCAGCATCCTAGGAGAAAAAGGTTGTATCAGCTATAAAGTTCCCTCGACTCTTCTATGGAAAGTGGTCCCACAGAATTCAGTGACCACAGCAGATATCATTCTTTTGTGGAAGAGCAATTTGTAGGATACTCTTTCAAGAATCTTCACAGGGCCTCTAACATAACCCAAACAGAGACTGTTATCTGTGAAAACATAAGCCAAATCATTTAAATACTAAATCCAATAAAAGTATATGTGATTTAAATAAATGCTGGGAGTTAGACACATAATCTTGGAAATTCATCACATGAGCAACAGAAAGTGGCATAAGCAGCTGGAGATGCTGTTATATTTTAAGCCAGCTGCACAGCTGACTCCCAGGTAAAAGGTCGGCAGGAAAGGCCTCTGTGGTGTCCCAGAAGGATCCTCTCTCACATTCCTATGTGCTATTAATGTTTCCTTACATTCTTCAGTTCCTTTTCATGTTTAGGCTGCAGCTCTAGAAAACCTTCACAGCTAAGTCTAGATCAGGCTGTGTGAAAATTCAGCGCCATGATCATGAAATGTGAATTGAATTTCTCGCTCATCCCTTAGACAGCAAACTTTTATACTCTGAATCCCAAGCCATTCACATTTCCTAATTAACAGACATATTTTTATCTGGTGCATAATGTGCCTATATATTTAAACTCCCCATACTTAAATGGTCTATTATGCTATGCTTTACTTAGTATGTTGGCTTTATATGAAAATTTGAAACTGATACCTACAGGATTTAAGTAAAGAGCAATAATTACCATTCCAGTTTTTTGAGATTATTTTTTTTAGGGAAACTAGAGGGGTTAAAGCCCTGCTTGAGTCCAATGTGTCTAAACATCCTACTATTTTACTGTGAGTGAAGAGAAGAGAGGTGCACCAATCTGGGACTAGGGAAAAGACAGGGGAACACTTCAGTTCCACTCTTTCCATGAACTCTGCTTCACTTAGTTTTGTTTCACACTTCTTGCTTTCTATTTTTTATTTTGACGAAGGGAATCTGCATAGTAATGACTCTGTATAGATCAGGCAGACTACAGGAGGTGGCAGGGATGGCCAGCATTTGATTAGTATTTTATCTTGCACAATCAATTTACTTTCCATTAGTCCAAGCCATTTCCATTTGCAAGACACTATCAGCTGCCACCACCTCATACTGTAAAGGGCTGCGAACAGAAATCCCTCCTCCTTTTGGCACCAAATTTCTCAATACCTGGGTAGACCGTGGTCAAGGATAGAACCCCAAATTTCATCTGACACCTGGGAAAGCTTCTTCTCCGATTTATATGCAGCTCACGCTGCCAGCGGAGAAAGGATAGAATTGGCCCCCTTGCCTGAGTGGGATCCTGTTACCTGCTCTGAAGTGGAAACACTTATAGGCCAATTTGAGGCGGGCAAGGCACGCGGAGACGATCTTATCTTCATAGATGTTATTAAAGCCAATAAGGATTGGTGGTGTCCACCCTTAGCAGCTCTTTTTACTTATATAAACAAAACAGCACAATTTCCTCCAAGCTGGAACTCTGCACTGATTGTGTTAATCCACGAGAAAGGGCCACGCACAGACCCGGCCAATTTTAGACCAATTAGCCTGCTAAATGTTATCGGGAAGATCTATTCAAGATTTCTACTTAACAAATTAACGACCTGGATGGAAAGTAACAACATCATCGCAGAGGAACAGGCGGGTTTCCGCCCTGGAAGATCAACAACAGACCAAATCTTGATCCTAAGTCACTTGGCCACCAAGTATGCTGACAATGGCCTAAAAGCACTCCACGTCGCCTTTATAGACTTTAAGCAGGCTTTTGATCTAATTCCCAGGAACCAGCTATGGGCAAAATTGGCAGCGACATCTATCGACCGCCGCCTTCTCCTGCTGATTATTAATTTGCATACAAATACCTTCCTGAGGATTAGGCTAGATAGCAAGGGGCTAGTCTCCAATCCGGTTGCCACCACTAGGGGGGTAAGACAGGGCTGTTTGCTTGCCCCTGCCCTGTTTAATTTCTATATTAATTCGCTAGTGGTGCATATGGCAAATACTGATTTCCATCCACCAAAACTGGCAGGACGAGCCTTGAATGTCCTGCTGTATGCGGACGATGCCGCCCTATTAGCTACGTCCCCCATCGGATTAAGGAGGATGCTTCGAGCTCTTCATGAATATGTGACCCAACATGAGCTCCAACTAAATTATGCCAAGACCAAAATAATGGTCTTTGCCGCTCGACCGAAACCTAATTTATGGTCAATTAATGGTATTCCTTTAGAGCAGGTCAGCTGCTTCAAATACCTGGGTCAGGTTGTTAGATCAAATAGGTCCTTCTTGGCGCACAGAGAATACATAGCCTCGAACGCATCGAAAGCAGCCTTGGTGATTAGAACCCTGTACTCTAAGAAACAAGCACAAACTGTCAAAGTTGCCTTGCGACTCTTTAAAATGAAAGTCCTCCCTCTTCTACTGGTGGGCATTGCCTTGGGCTCACGTAGGGACTTTGAAAAATTGGAATCTATCCAAACCCAATTCCTCAGGGCCATACTCAGGATGCCCCCCTCCGTGGCAGGTGCAATCATGAGATTGGAAACCGGTTGCCAAGCCTTTAGGTATGTGGCCCTGAAAGCGAAGTTATGGCTTTGGCTTAAGCTTTGCTTCAGACCGGTGGGTTTGGCCCCCTTGATTCTGAGGGATAACTTTAAATCTCCATGGGAAGGGGAGATAGTGGAGGAAGTGCAGAAGTGCGGGTTGTCCCCCCTTTATATAGAGTCCATGACGTATAGCCACGCAAAGGCGGTGATCGCCCAAAGATTAAGGGATATTGCGAGACAGGAGGACATAGCCCGTGTGAAACCTGGGCTGTTTCTGGGGGAGCAGATGTACCGAGCTGCTCCAGCTCGCTACCTGGCGGATATCCACTACGTGGAATACCGCAGACTATTTACCGCGGCTAGGCTGAATGTTCTTGACTCGGCGGTCCTGAAGGGAAGATATGGAGGAGTCCCATATGACCAGAGATTATGCCATTGTGCGTTGGGTGAGGTAGAATCCACAGAGCACATTTTAATGAGCTGTCCCTTCTACAACGATTTAAGACAGTATCTTATAACCCCATACTTACCCCAGCTTAGTCCCCGACAAAGAGGAAAGCAGACAGCATACCTGCTAAATAAGTCTTCTAGGAAAACAACTTTGTCAGTGGCTAAATTCCTTTTCCTGGCACTCAAGCGTCGGAAACGTACAATTGAATGCCTTGATGTGGGTTATCTGTGAGAGGTTTAGTGCTGTGGCCCTACCTTATTCATGTACCCCTATGATGTTTTAGTTCATAATTCTGTATTGTGTTTTATTTCTGTGTTTTATTTATGACTATCGGTCGAATAAAGGAAATTGATTGAGATTGTCTCCAGGCTCTTCATAAAACTGTTGTGTGGAAGGAGGAAAGGGAAAGATGCAGAGAAAACTGGACTGCTCTAAGAGTCTAGCTATGTTACATAGTCAAGCATTGGCACGGGGACATTCCCAGGGGAACTGAAGAAAGCAGTGCTGTGTCCGCTCTTAAAGAAAACTTCATTAGATCCCTTAGACCTATCCAATTACCGCCCAGTTTCAAATCTTCCATATCTGGGCAAGGTAATTGAGAGAGCAGTTGCTGAATAGCTTGGTAGGTTTCTGGAGGAAACATCAGCTTTAGATCCATTTCAGTCCAGGTTCCGTCCCGGTTTTGGGACCAAGACGGCTCTGGTTGCCCTAACAGATGATCTCCGTAGACAAATGGATCGAGGCGGGTGAGAGCTGCTGATTCTTTTAGATTTGTCAGCAGCCTTTGACATGGTCGATCATGATCTTCTGGACCACCGCCTTGCCGACGTGGGGATACAGGGCAAAGCCCGTAAATGGCTGTGCTGTTTTATCTCTGGTTGGGGACAGAGGGTGGCGCTAGGGAGAGAGATGTTGCGCCACTCCTTGGTGTGTGGAATGCCGCAGGGTGCAATCCTCTCCCCGATGCTTTTTAACATCTTTATGCGCCCCCTTGCCCAGATTATCTGGAGCTTTGGGCTGGGCTGTCACCAATATGCTGATGACACTCAGCTCTATCTGTGTGACGGTCTGGGATTCGGACTCAGAGGCTGAACCTGAGGAATCCCAGCCTGTGGGAGTCATAAAGCCATGGCAGAGGTTTGTAAATACTGCAGGGTACCTCCGGACCTCGTGACCAGCACTCTGAGCTTTACAATGTATTGGAATGTAATGATGGGGGCAATAAAAGCTTGGCCGGATGTAGGTAACATGAGATTGGCAAACGGCCACGCGGCTGGACAGAACAAAGGAGAATAAATCGGAGAAGGGCAGACAGAGGGGCTGCTCTCTCTTATCATGGAAATATTACTGGCTTTCTGCGTCTTTATTTTACCCTAAAGAAGTGCCACTTGTGATGGCTGGCTCCAACAAGTGGTGCCCTCTCTGAGGCTCAATTAAAAGAAGAGGAAAACTTAAAAGAAAGCAGTGTGAGACAGACTTCAAAGAGAACCGTGAGAAGCAACTTAAAGGAAACAGTCTGAGGCAGACTAAGAGGATTTTAAAAGACACTGTGAGAGGATTTTCGATCCAAGCAGTGGATATCATCGGCTCACCACGTCCGGCAAGGATTTCAAAGCGCTTTTACATCTTTAAAAAAAGATCCCGGTGAGTTTGATCCCTTTTATATTGATTTTAGAAAAATGGGCAGCTGTCTGTCTTCTCCACAACAGAAATTTTTAAGAGATTTAAAATTTCTCCTCTCCTCCAACAAATTGGAAGTTCCAGAAGGTGATTTGATACAGCTCATTCTGGCCATCGATGAACATTGTCCCTGGTTCCCTTTGGATGGAATATGGGAAATAAAACATTGGGATACGATCGGGACTCATTTTCATGGACATCCCAGCATAGGAATTCGAATTTTAAATGCTTGGTGTAAAATTCGATATGCTATGGGTTCTTTATCACCAAAAAATATCTCCATGGCTGTATTGCCAACACAACCTTCGGCTTCTTTAATTCAGCCTGCTGTCCTGCCATGTGTTCCAGCACTTGTTTTGCCAGCAGCTCCAGACCCCAAACCTCCAGATTACAGTGCCTTACCAGAGGACCCAATCCTGCAAAAATACAGTGGTCTGGCTGGAAATGACCCTACTCTTTCAGCGGCAGAACAAGCTACCCCTTTTCAACGTGCAGTACTTGCCTGTTCCTTATCGCAACAAGCAAGAGGGAATAATCCTAATCTTACCCTCGCAGATGTGATGGATGCTATGATGGGGCGTGGGCCCTTTGCTCAGGCTTCAGTGCAAGCCGCACTGCTGCAGATCTTATTGAGGGATACTGCTCTTGCTGCTCAACAAGCAATGAGAAAAATCCCGGAACCCACCAGTATCCAGTCTAGGTGGGGTTCAATCAGACAAGAACCTAGAGAATCATATTCTTCCTTTATGGACAGGCTGATTACAGCAGTGAGTAGACAAATTGAAAATCCTGAAGCCAAACAAATAATTATCAAACAATTGGCCTTTGAAAATGCAAATGAGGATTGTAAAGTTGCGTTGCGCCCGATAATACACAATCCTACCACAGACACAGCAGCTATGCTTCGCATTTGTCAGTCTGTTGGTACAGCCACCCACAAGGCCCATTTGCTGGCAGCAGCGCTAAATAAAAACCAGCCTGTAGCCAACGATACAACATATTTCCAGTGTGGCAAACCAGGATCACCGATACCCCAGGGTGGGTAGAACGGCATCTACCAAAAGAAAAATCAGCAGCAGCAGCACCAACTTGTTTCTGAACAGCTTATTTCTGAACAATTGACTTTCGGCCACAGTGAACCGTCTTCATCCCACTGACCACAGCAGACAGAAATGGTTTGCTTTTACATTGCCAGTATATAACAATTCTCAACCCACCCAGCAATATCAGTGGGTTGTCCTGCCTCACAGCATGCGGAACTCCCCTACACTTTGTCAACATTTTGTTGGTGAAGCATTGAAACCTTTCCGCATGCGCCACCTAGAGGACAAGCCTTTGTGGGTTCCAGCTCGATGCGTGCGGCCATGGCGAGCATCTTCAACCATGGAAGCGCCTTCCTAACCATTTGCCTTGCCATCCTTTGCTGCACCGTTATACAAGGAAGAGAAGCAGACGACCTAGTCCAGTTGAAACCACCATATTTCACCTTATCAGCTGGCAAGCCGCAGTCGTCAGAATCCTACTCAGGCTGGCAGTTTCCACGGCTCAGCCACTCTCGAACTAGAAGAACTGTGTTGTTGAATAAGACTTTTAGGGGAGAAAATTATCATAAGATATGGAGGAATAATATTTTTGTACAAGATATGATTAAGTTTACTAGTTTATTGCATGCTTCTAGATGCTGGCTGTGTATGCACATGCCCCCTTTTGCCAGCCATTCAGGCTTAATGTTTCATGGTGTGCCTGTCAATGGATCCTTTCAATTTACTAATATTATATCCCCTAAGCAAACCTTTTGGCCTCCAGTACAATTGACCCTCCATGAGCCTGCCCCCGTTTGTTTTCAAATTAGAGAGGGGAAAGAATCATGGGGAATATATCAAAACTGTCAATATACATTGAAATTCACTTTTAATAGCTCTTGTTCTCTTACAGGAACATACAGTGACCAATCTCAGTGCTGTAGGAGTGACACGAGTGCATGGCTAAAAATTGGGAAAGAAACCTACCATGCAAATATGGAGTCTGAATTCCTCTATCCCTGGCTTAGCAAATGCCGCAGATGAGCAATTTCATATCAGTTCATTATTTACTGAAGCCTTTAATTGGTCCCAACAGAGTAGTAATATCAGCTATTTACTCCAAAGAGAGTTATGGTTGCTTTGTGGCAAAAAAGCATACAAAGCCATTCCTCGAAACCTCACAGGCACATGTACCTTAGGTATCGTGGTTCCGTTGTTGTATAAGGTTGATAAGTTACCATCTTCTCTTAGACTACGAAATCGTCGGGAGGTTAATTCACCTATAAATCAATATATCGGTACCCAGATCTCTCGGGCCTTGCTGCCCTCAGTGGGTGCAGCAATGAACTATAGGGACCTCCATCGGCTAGCAAATTGGACTGAAGGATTATTCAGTGATACCATAAAAGCTTTGAAGGAACTCAACCAGGAGGTGTCCGCAATGAGAGAAGTGGTTTTACAGAATCGTTATACTTTAGATGTGATTTTAGCCTCAAAAGGAGGAGTTTGTGCACTTGTTCATTCTCATTGTTGTACGTTTATTCCTGATAATAATGTCAGCATATCTGCGACGATCGACCATATGGAAACTATGGTAGCCCACAATCCGTTTGCCCCCCCTCCTTCCGTTGATCCATGGGCATGGTTATATTCTTGGCTTCCGGATGGAAGTTGGCTTCGACATTTATTGATTTTAGTGATCATTATAGTAGTTATTTGCATTATTTTGTGTTGCTGTATACAATGTATTCCTTCTTTAATTTCTATGTGTACTGCATGGTTCTCCAGTCCGCGGCCCGCTTCCGGTTTCACAAGAGTCGCTTATCGCACTCGATATAACCATATTGGAACGGACAATTATGACTCTGATTAATAAAATAAAGAAAGAGGGCATGTGGGAGTCATAAAGCCATGGCAGAGGTTTGTAAATACTGCAGGGTACCTCCGGACCTCGTGACCAGCACTCTGAGCTTTACAATGTATTGGAATGTAATGATGGGGGCAATAAAAGCTTGGCCGGATGTAGGTAACATGAGATTGGCAAACGGCCATGCGGCTGGACAGAACAAAGGAGAATAAATCGGAGAAGGGCAGGCAGAGGGGCTGCTCTCTCTTATCATGGAAATATTACTGGCTTTCTGCGTCTTTATTTTACCCTAAAGAAGTGTCACTTGTGATGGCTGGCTCCAACACCAGCCTGCACAGGAGTGCCCGCCTCCAGAACCAGCTGAGCCGGGGCTGGGGCCTGAGCCTGAAGGCTCCTCACCTGTGCTGGATCCTCAGGTGCAGGCACCAGCTGAGTCTGCTCTGGCTCCTGAGGTGATGGAGGACCCATTGCCTGCAGGTGCCCCACTCTTAGCCCCATCAGAGGAAGCTGAGGTTGCCTCTGGGTCCGGTAACCCTCCAACTTCTCCTGAGCTGCAGAGGCTCAGGGCAGAGAGGCGGAGGGAACTAAGTTCCTGCAGGAGGAGTGCTCACCTCCGGGCCAGGAAAGGCGAGTCACCTGTGGACCGGGGCCGCCCTGTGCCTTAGGGCAGATAAAAGCCAGTCACCCCCCAGTCCCAGGTTGCGGTCCTAGTCCCATGTTGTTGCTAGCCTGTTCCTGCCTGCAGCCTGACCTGCTCTTCTGCCAGAGTTCCTGATTCCACCTGGCTCCCCGCCATGGACCCAGCTACAGCTTTGACGGACAACCTTCATACCGCACCACTGACCTCAGACTGGACTCGGACCTCGGCTCTCGGTTAGCCCCCGGGACCAGCACAATCTGCTGATGGATGGCCAAACCAACTCAGGCCAGGACACAATGACCAGATGCTTGGAAGCTGTGGCTGGATGGTTTTGTGGGAGCCAATTGAAACTAAATCAGCGGGTCCTATGGCTGGGTCGGGATGGCATGGGGAAGATGGGCCAAATCCTTCCTCTTGCGGGGGCCCAATTAGTGCCACTGCCTTCCGTTAAGAGTTTGGGTATAATCCTTGACTCCTCCCTTTCCATGGAGGCGCAGGTTACAGTAACAGCCAAGGTGACCTTCGCCGCATCAAGCAGTTGGTCCCTTACCTTTCCTGCCCCGACCTGGCCACAGTGATCCATGCGACGGTCACCTCCAGGTTTGACTACTGTAATTCACTCTATGCAGGGCTGCCCTTGAAGCTGTCCCAGAAACTCCAGCGGGTGCAGAATGCTGCAGCGAGGCTCCTCACAGGATTTCTGCCATGGGAGCAAATTCACCCAGTGCTTTTCCAGCTGCACTGGCTCCTGGTGGAGTACAGGGTCAGATTTAAGGTGCTACTTTTGACCTTTAAAGCCCTTCATGGCATAGGACCCTCATACTTACAGGACCGCCTCTCCCGGTATGCCCCACGGAGAGCCTCAAGGTCCATAAATAGCAACACCCTAGAGTTCCCGAGCCCTAAGGAAGTTAGATTAGCCTAACCAGAGCCAGGGCCTTCTCAACTCTGGCTCCAGCCTGGTGGAACGCTCTGCCTCATGAGACCAGGGCCCTGCAGGATCTGATTTCTTTCTGCAGGGCCTGTAAGACAGAGTTGTTCTGCCTGGCCTTTGGCTTGGAGTCAATTTGATTCCCTCCCCCTCTTTCTTTTTTCCTTTCTCCTCCTGTGATGAGGCTGCATTTTAATGTTTCAATGTTTTAATGTCGTATTTAAATCTTGTTTTTAAGTTGTGTTCATTCAACTTGTTTTTATTATTGCTTGTTAGCCGCCCTGAGCCCAGCCTTGGCTGGGGAGGGCAGGGTACAAATAAAAATTATTATTATTATTAGTATTCTAGAGGACATGGCTCTTTCCACTGAAGAGCCTAGCTTTCTGATGGTTTACTATGAGGCTACAGTCACAACGGATGCAGTCTTTGGCATGCGGTCAGAAAGCAAGAGAGGGCTGAATTCAATCCGTTCATCATCCTGCTAGTCAGCAGCAGCAACCTCTGTGCCTGTCAGAGTACAGAAATGCTAACACAAGAGGAACCCAGACTGATCCAGGTTTGGATTTGTTTTCAGTTTCTTTGGTCTATGAACAACAATAATCACATATGGTATAGACTTATCAAGACACCCAACAGCAGAAAAAAAGGGGAGGGAAAGTATGCATGCACACACAAATTATGCCTTTTGAAATAATAATAATAATTTCAAAAGGGGGAAAAGTGCGTCCTATAGAGTGAAAAATACATTAATAGTGTTCCACCAAAACGAAAAACATACACTTCTCAAAGAAAGATTATAATCCATACTACTTCAACACAAAATTGTGAACTTATCCTTGCTCTTAATGAAATATTCACTTGTTATCCTTCTTCCCCTATGGAAGCCTTAACAGTTAATAGTGTTATCTCAATTAGCAATTACTTAATTAGTATTTTCATCACTGGGATGACAGCAAGATTGCAGGTAGCAGTGAAATGCTCAGCATGTATAAAGTACAGTGTTTGTGTGTAGCTTCCTTCCTTCAGTGCTTTAGAAGATAATTGATTTGGCTCCACAATCAGTTTAAGAAGATATATATGCAATGTATCTTCCTGTGATGTGCAGGAACAGTAGAAGAGGTAAAGCTAAGAGGTCTCAGTGTGTGGAAAGAGATAGGGGTGCTGGTTAACGAACAAAAACTATCACAAAAACCAAATTGTCAAAAAGCGAAGGAAAGAATTAAAATTCTACAAGCCCAGTTTGCTATAATAATAAATAGAGAGGTGGAGTGGAACATTAAAAAACTAAGGCAAAAAAAATTTGAATTTGCGAATAAATCAGGCAAATGGCTTACCTGGCAAATCAAAAAAAGGAAGGAGCAAGGTGTAATTAATAAAATAACAGTGGAGGGAGTAGAAAGAACCGACCCCAATGAATTAAGAGCGAATTCCTCAGCTATTACAGGAATTTGTATAAAGATCAAGAGAAAGTTGGTTTAAGGAGGATAGAGAGATTCTTGAAGGATAAAAGGGTGCAAAAAATCTCAATAGAGGAAAAGCAACGTTTGAATACACCAATTGGAAATGAGGAAATAGAGGAGGCAATTAAAGATTTAAAGAGGGGTAAGGCACCAGGCCCTGACGGAGTCACAGCCGGCTACTACAAGGAAATGAAATCTATTTTGGTGGGACCTCTAAAAACGATTATGAACAATATCTTAAAGAAAGGAGAAACCCCAGAGACCTGGAAAGAGGCATATATTACGTTTATCCCCAAACAGGATGCAGATCCAACCCAGGTTAAAAATTACAGACCAATTTCACTCCTAAACACAGATTATAAGATATTTGCAGGAATTCTGGCAAGAAGGCTGAAGATTTTGCTATCAGAAATTATTCACAGGGACCAGGCGGGATTCCTGCCAGGTCGGCAAATGAGAGACAACACAAGAAATATAATTAATATGCTAGAATACCTGTCTGTTAGGATTGACAAACAAGCTATAATGGTGTTTGTAGATGCCGAGAAGGCATTCGATAACGTGATATGGAACTTTATGTTGAAGAACTTAGAACACATGGATGTGGGTAACGATTTCTTTAATGGGGTAAAAGCAATATACACAGAACAGAAGGCCAAATTGATCATAAACAATATGGTGACGGAGGAGATAAGGATACAGAAGGGAACAAGACAAGGATGTCCGCTTTCTCCGTTACTATTTATAACTGTGTTAGAAGTCCTTATGAACTCAATAAGACAAAACGAGAATATAAAAGGAGTATCAGTAGGACAGAATGTTTATAAGACCAAAGCCTTCGCCGACGACTTAGTAATAATGACAGAAGAACCAGCAACGGCAATAGGGGAAATATTAAAGGAAATAGAACAATTTGGAGAAGTGGCAGGCTTTAAATTAAACAAGACAAAAACGAAAATGATAGGAAAAAACGTGGACCCAAAGATAATTGAAACAATCCAACAACAATCGCAGATAGAGATGGTCAAAAAAGTCAAATATCTCGGCATCTGGTTAACACCTAAAAACATAGACTTATTTAAAAATAATTATGAGCCGATGTGGAAGGTAATAAAGAAAGATTTAGAGAAATGGGGAGGGCTAAAATTCTCACTCTGGGGAAGGATTAATGTAATCAAGATGAATGTCTTATCAAGGTTGATGTTTCTATTCCAGACCATCCCTATAATCAAAGGGAGTCGAATCTTTAAGGAATGGCAAAGGATAGTCTCAAGATTCATATGGCAGGGCAAAAAACCCAGAATTCAGTTTAAATTACTGACAGACGTAAAGGAAAGAGGGGGCTTTGCCCTGCCGGATCTGAAACTGTACTATGAGGTATCATGCCTATGTTGGATAAAAGAATGGGTAAAATTGGTGAATACGGAGCTGCTCGACTTAGAGGGCTTCGATAATAGATTCAGCTGGCACGCGTACTTATGGAAGAACAAAAGGAAAGAACACAAGGGGTTTGCGAATCACATTTTAATCGAAGTTTGGGAAAGATATCAAAATCTGTTAGAGCCGAAAACACCACATTGGCTTTCACCTCTCGAAGTAATGAGTACAAAAACCATTAATATGAGAAGCAATTGGGCAACTTATGATCAGCTACTAACTAAGGTTGAAGGGAAATGGAAGCTAAAACCGTATGAGCAAACAAAGGAACATGTTTACGATTGGCTACATCACCATCAGGTGAATCAGATGTTTAGTAAAGATATCAAAGAAAGAGGTTATGCAGATAAAGACTCAAAATTCCAGACAGAAATAATAAATAATAAAGTGAAAATTATATCTAAGATATATAGGATGTTGTTGGACTGGAATTTAGGCGATGAGGAAGTCAAATCGGTGATGATCCATTGGTCAAGGGATATAGGTCATAGTATACAGTTTGAGGATTGGGAGAAACTTTGGAAGGAGGGGGTAAACTTTACGGCGTGTACTTCGATAAGGGAAAACGTCATGAAGATGTTTTATAGGTGGTACTTGACACCCATGAAATTATCAAAAATGTATAAGGTGGATAATAAGTGCTGGAGATGTAAAGACATAGAGGGCTCCTTCTACCATATGTGGTGGGAGTGCAGAAGGGTGAAACAATTTTGGGAGAAAGTACACACTGAATTGAAGAAGATATTAAAGTACACGTTCATAAAGAAACCAGAAATCTTTCTTCTAGGGATATTAGGACAAGAGATAAAAAAGGAAGATCGCAGATTGGTATACTATGCGGTTACGGCAGCAAGGGTAGTATTAGCCCAGAAGTGGAAACTACAGGAAACCCCAACGGTGGAGGAGTGGAGATCTAAGTTGTCGGATTACGCAGAGTTGGATAGATTAACAGGAAAAGTTAGATACATAAGAGACCAAGTGTTCACCAAAGATTGGGAAAAGTATGTAGATTATCTGGAATGTATTAGTGAAGGGCAAATAACGCTAAAGGGATTTAGAGACGCACTGTGAAAGACTAAGAGTTATTGTGCAAAGCAAACAGGAATTAGGAATCGGTATAATGACAATATAAGTAATGAAACCTGTAATTTTATTTATTGCTTCGAATGATTTACGGACAGGCTGAAGGAAGCCCCGTAAGAGACGACTATGTTATATGGATGATATGGAAATGATAATTGCTGTTTATTATTCTTAATTTTTCTTTTCTGTGTATTTTCTTTGTATTTGTGTATTACCTTGTGTTCTTTTTGGAAATAACTAATAAAAAAGAATGAGGGGGAAAAAAGAGATAGGGGTGCTGGGAGGAGGAGTTTGGATTGGTTAGGCACTTGGGAATGTTTTGGGACAAGTCAGGCCTGTACAGAAGGGACAGGCTCCATGGGAACCGTCCTGGAATCAGAATGCTGGTCTTTTGACATCTGAAAGGTTGCAGAGCAGCTTTCAAATTGCCTCCTTACAGAAAGCTGAGATCCCTTCCGTTCAGGATGAAAGGGAAAACATCTCATATAATTCAAATGGGGATGGCACCATGTTATACTTGTATACAGAACTAGGTAATAAGCATGCACTATGATACGACAGCTCGCAAAAGAGGATAATGTTCCATGGGAGAAAATACATATCCTAGATACATCTGTGAGGAATTCTATCTTTAGGTGTTCAGATACCAATTCTAGAAGCCTCTGAGCCAAAATGGTGAAAGTTGGACTTCCGGATTAGCACCATCGGCGAATGGCGGAGTTCCTCCAACCGGAGGAACAGGCTCCGTGGAAACTGGGTCTTCCCGTCATGGCGAAGGCGGGGACCCGCTAGAAATCCCAGGTGGAGAAGCCTGGGAACGTGGGGTTCGGCTGAGCACCAAGAGCGCCTCCCCTACTCGCGAGGAAACCCCTTTTTGGGGGCTCCGGAGTGAAGTGGGGTGAAGCAGCACGGTGCTGCGAACCGATTGCTACCTTCACGGAGGGAAGCCGCACAGCCATCGCCGGAGAGCGCTGACTTTTTCCTGATGACAATTGGACTCTAAAACAAGTACCCGTGAGTAAAAACGGAAAATTGGATCAAGAAACTTGTTAAATTTGTGAATTAGGCAACGAAGCGGGAAGGTTTAAACAGGAAGTCCGCCTTCCGCTTTTTGTAAACAGACTGAAGCAAAGACCTTGTAATCTAATAGCCTGGAAATCATTTTAAAGTTGGAAATTTCCTGCATCCACAACCAAGAAAACCCCCTGGGAAGCAGGAGAAAAGGGGGGGGGGGAATTGACTGTTTAATCCTGCAGGAGGAGAGTAAAGGAATTTAAGTTTCCATCGTCCCAAATCTGGGGACGGGGTGTCAGGACAGAAATTGTTTGAGATGTCCATTGATTGAAAGGGGAGCATTTTGACAGATAGTTAAAAAAGGAGAAACAAATTAACTTCAACGCCGCTTTCTGCATCTCTGCATTTTAAAGAAACAAAGTATTTGAAATCGAAAGTAATCTTCTTTGTTGGATACATTTTAAAGATGGACACAAATAGAAATTGTGTCCCCTAGAGGGAGCCTGTCAGTCTGTTGTTGCAGTTTACTTGAGACTTTACATCTGTCAGATTGTGATCGTGGGACCAGACGTTTGACTTTGAACAGAAATGATTTGCAAGGAAGTTTTGGTGTCTGCCCTTGGCAAGACAAATGCTATGCTGGAGCAGCTGCAGGAGAAAATGAATTTGATGAATGAAAAGTTGGACTTGATGACTGCTGTAACCAGCGAATATGGATTAACAGGAAACAAGGATAAAGAAGTTATACAGTGACCAATTCAGGAAACTGGTTCGACAGGGCAAGTCCAAGGGCAGAAGAAGACAGAAGAAGTTGTGATTACAACTGAAACAACACAAACGGAGAGATCCAAAATCCTGCAGGAGCAAAAGTTGCTGCAGTGGAAGATGGAATTTGGAGTCTGTCTGGAAGTGTCTGGAGTCAAGGAAGCTCTGAACTCTGGTGGGACTATGAAACAGGTTGACAACTACTTTTTGGAAAACTACTTTTTGGATTACAAAGATGATGATAAGAAACTACGAAAGAAATCAACAAAAGACAAAGAAGTGCATAAGCGCAAACAAGAACAAGAAAATCTGCAGAAGGGGCATAGAAGAGACTTAAGGACCTCGGATATAAGATCACCAGATTGATGGACTGGATGTAATGGGTAGAAGGGACTGACATAACCCATGACCAGGAAGAAGGGATGTTGGATTAAAATTAGAGGAAAAGTTTATAATAAGAAAAATTATTTTTTACTTTTGGAATTAGTGTAATACTAATGGAATATTAGGAAATATGTTGGAAAGGAACTAATTGGCTTTAGTAGAAAGGAGTCAAGACGTTATGTATAAACATGGCTTAAATTTTGAAATGTTAAGGTACTTTAGGCAAGATAAGATTAAAGAAACTAAGGTAAATTGAATAACAGAATATAGTAAAAGATGGAAAGGATATGTGGATTTAATTAATAAGATTGTTAAATCTTTGTTAAGACAAATCATTTAAATTAAAACTGAGAAATATGGGAAGAATTTGCTGGAATAACGAATTAACTTAGAATACAAAAAGGAAGGTGTGAGGAGGTCCAAGAAATAAGTAAATGAAAAGATGTAATTTGAGATTTGTATTTTTTTCTTTTTTCTTTTTTCTTTTATTTTTTCTTGTTGTATTTTTCTGATTTTCTTTTTTTGTAACGGTGAAACTCTGAATAAATATTATTTAAAAAACAAAAAATGGTGAAAGTGGGCAGCAGCACCCAAACTTGACCCACAAGGTGGGGGTAACCATCTGGCCTCTTGGCCTGATCCAATTCCCCACCCTTGCTAAGATCCTCCAAACATCAGTAACAGAATGCCAAGATAATTAAAGTCTTTGAAAAAAAACACAATTTAAGGAGAAGGGTGTTAACTAGCAAGGTTTCAAAGCAGACATTATAGAGTACAATTATAGGGTACAATTACTCATTTACTAAATTTATTATTATGGGATTGATATTGGGGACCAGGGTCTGGCAAATCATCATATGTATTAGTATCTAGTCACTGGTCCCAAGAGATGTCATTTAGTATCTCACTAGAGCAATCCACCAACCGATTACTCTATTCCTGTTTTACACTTTTTATGCCTTCCTATTTACTCAGTTCCGAATTATAAAATAACTAAACAACATGAAAATTTGCTCCCCATGGAAAAATATAGTTCAACTAGTAACTAGCACAGTATCTTCTGCAAAGTTCTGCAAATACAGTCCCTTGAATGAATATAGAGAACAGAACAACAGAACAGAAGCCTATATTTTGAAGTAAATTATGTGTACAAAGTACACAAATTATTTTTATCTAATTGACACAAATAATTAAGAATATATCATCATATACCATTTGCTAAAATTCTAAAAGTGAAATATCTTCTAAAATTGCAAAAAACAATTTTATTATTACATATATAAAGGTAAAGGGACCCCTGACCATTAGGTCCAGTCGTGGCCAACTCTGGGGCTGCGGCGCTCATCTCGCTTTATTGGCCAAGGGAGCCAGCGTACAGCTTCCGGGTCATGTGGCCAGCATGACTAAGCCACTTCTGGTGAACCAGAGCAGTGCATAGAAACGCCGTTTCAAACAGCCGATTCAAACAGCCGACCTTCTGATTGGCAAGTCCTAGGCTCTGTGGTTTAACCCACAGCACCACCTGTGTCCCTATTACATATATAAGAAAGTGTATATAGTTTACACCAGGAGAAAGTTACTTCTTTAAGTTCTATATGGATACTAATGGACGGCAGGGAAGTCCAAGACATTTTGCTGCACAAAATAGCATAAAATAGCACTACATTCACACACACACTTTATTTCAGTCCAAAGAACCCAAAAAACATTTTCAAAAGCAAAATAAAACAGAAATACGGGGAAAGGGTTCCAAGGTGATCGCTATGCTTCATCTGAGCATGTAGGTTTCTGTTTCTTAATACTTCTGAGAGGAACTTAGCCCCAGCCAGAATAGTATCATTTGACATATCTCCAAGGATAGGTGGAAGGTTTCAGATTTTCCAGTTATGTTTACCAACAGAGGTTTAATTAACTGATCCCTGGCTTGTTTGAACTGCTCACAATGTACAGTGGTACCTTGGTTCTCAAACGCCTTGGCACTCAAAACACCTTAGTTCTCAAATGCTGAAAACCTGTGTTTCGGTTTTTGAACGTTTCTCGGAAGCTGAACGTCTGATGCGGCTGTTGGCTATTGTTTCCAGGGCACCTGCACCAATCAGAAGCTGTGCCTTGGTTTTCGAACATTTCAGAAATCAAACAAACTTCCAGAACGGATTAAGTTTGGCGCTTTTGTTTTTGCTATTTATTTTGCGTTTTTGTTTTTGAGGCTTTTTCGGTTAATTTGTTTTTGTGACTGTGTGGAACCCAGTTCAGCTACTGATTGATTGATTGATTGATTGATTGTGTGACTGCAGAAATGGATAAAAGCCCCCCATCCAAACAATGACTATCATCAGTGCAAGTAAGAAAAAAAAATTGTAATTTTTATCATCTACAATACTATCTTTTTATTTTATAGTACAGTACATTGATTATTGCTTTCATTTTATGGATCAATGGTCTTGTTAGATAGTAAAATTCATGTTAAATTGCTGTTTTAGGGGTTGTTTTTAAATGTTTTAAAAGGATTAATCCATTTTGCATTACTTTCTATGGGAAAGCATGCCTTGGTTTGGGAACGCTTTGGTTTTGGAACGGACTTCCGGAACGGATTAAGTTTGGGAACCAAGGTAGTACCACTGTAGTAGAATATACTTCATAGTGTCAACACCCTGACAGCATAAGTAGAGCCTATTCTGACAGGGTATATCAGACAGTCTGTCATTTAGTACTTCTGATGGAAATACATTTAGTCTGGCTTTGGTGAATAATCGGCGATAGGTACAGACAGATTCATGAAATATGATGGTAACTGAAGATCATGGCCATAGTGGATTCTAGATGCAAACGGTCCACAGGTTACATAGAATCTAGAGTGAAGATCGCTGTGTGAAATATCCCATAACCTCTGCCTCAGGGATTTAAAGGGAATATCATAGCCCAGATGATGTAAAAAGGATGGTGAAAGACCAATTGAGGCTTTCCGGCCATAGTTTCTGACCATGAGCTGATAGACTCCTCATTGATTAGATGCAAAAGTAATCTCTTCCCCAGGCCAGAATTCAAGGCAGCCCACCATGCTTTGGTGGAGAGTGGGCATTCACCTGTTTCCAACAGTAGAACTGAGTTAGGGATACAGTTTGGGACGTGAAGTAGGGAACTTAGCTTGGAACCCATCTAACTTAGAAAACAAACCATTGTACCAGACGTTTGAAGCATAAAGGAGTTGGGAAACAGATTTCGCATTGAAGATAATAATAATAATAATAATAATAATAATAATAATAATAATAATAATAATAATAATAATTTTATTTATATCCCGCCCTCCCCAGCCAAGGCCGGGCTCAGGGCAGCTAACAAGCAATAATAAAAACAAGTTGAATGATTACAACTTAAAACAAAATTAAAATACAACATTAAAATATTGAAACATTAACATATTAAAATGCCTCATTGAAGGAGAAGTAAAAGAAAAAAGAAAGAGAGGGAGGGAATCAAATTGGCTCCAAGCCAAAGGCCAGGTGGAACAACTCTGTCTTACAGGCCCTGCAGAAAGAAATCAGATCCTGCAGGGCCCTGGTCTCATGAGGCAGAGCGTTCCACCAGGCTGGAGCCAGAGTTGAAAAGGCCCTGGCTCTGGTTGAAGCCAATCTAACTTCCTTAGGGCCCGGGACCACTAGGGTGTTGCTATTTATGGACCTTGAGGCTCTCCGTGGGGCATACCGGGAGAGGCGGTCCCGTAGGTACGAGGGTCCTAGGCCGTGAATGGCTTTAAAGGTCAAAAGCAGCACCTTAAATCTGACCCTGTATTCTACCGGGAGCCAGTGCAGTTTGAAAAGCACTGGGTGAATATGCTCCCATGGCAGAGACCATTCTGCACCCGCATTCTGCACCCGCTGGAGTTTCTGGGACAGCTTCAAGGGCAGCCCCGCGTAGATGAATTACAGTAGTCAAGCCTGGAGATGACCGTCGCATGGATCACTGTGGCCAGGTCGGGGCAGGAAAGGTAAGGGACCAATTGCTTGATGTGGTGAAGGTGGAAAAATGTTGCCTTGGCTGTTGCTGTAACCTGCGCCTCCGTGGAAAGGGAGGCATCATGGATTGCACCCAAACTCTTAACGGAAGGCAATGGCACTAATTGGGCCCCCGCAAGAGAAGGAGTTGGTCCCTCATCCCCATGCCATCCCAACCCAGCCATAGGACCTCTGTCTTCGAAGGATTTTGTTTCAATCGGCTCCCACAAAACCATCCCGCCACAGCTTCCAAGCATCTGGTCAGTACATTCGGGGCCGAGTCGGTGTGGCCATCCATCAGCAGATAGAGCTGAGTGTCATCAGCATATTGGTGACAGCCCAGCCCAAAGCACTGGATAATCTGGGCAAGGGGGCGCATAAAGATGTTAAAAAGCATCGGGGAGAGGATTGCGTCCTGTGGCACTCCGCACACCAAGGAATGGCGTGATGACATTTCCCTCCATAGTGCAACCCTCAGTGCCCGACCAGAGATAAAAGAGCACAGCTAGAGCTATGCCCTGTATCCCCACGTCTGCAAGGCGGTGGTCCAGAAGATCATGATCAACCATGTCAAAGGCTGCTGACAAATCTAGAAGAATCAGCAGTTCTCACCTGCCTCGATCCAGTTGTCCACGGAGATAATCTGTTAGGGCAACCAGAGCCGTTCCGGTTCCAAAACCAGGACGGAAACCAGACTGAAATGGATCTAAAGCTGTTGTTTCCTCCAGAAACCTACCAAGTTGCTCAGCAACCGCTCTCTCAATTACCTTACCCAGATATGGAATATTTGAAACTTGGCGGTAATTGGATAGGTCTAAGGGATCTAGTGAAGTTTTCTTTAAGAGTGGACTCACCACTGCTTCCTTCAGTTCCCCTGGGAATGTCCCTGTGCTAAGGGACAAATTGATAATTTCAACCAGGGGGGTCCGCACGACATCTGGACACTCCCTAATCAGCCAAGACGGGCACAGATCAAGAAGGTAGGTGGTGGGCCTACCAACTTGGAGGAATCTATCCACATCAGCAGGGAGTATCCGATCGAAATGGTCCAAAAGTCGAGGGGCC
This sequence comes from Podarcis gaigeae, assembly GCF_964106915.1. Lineage (NCBI taxonomy): Eukaryota > Metazoa > Chordata > Lepidosauria > Squamata > Lacertidae > Podarcis > Podarcis gaigeae. The sequence continues at coordinate 922,992 of NC_139687.1, read as the reverse complement.
TCCAGTTCAGTCACTATATCTAAATTGGCAGGGAGGTCATGGCGGAGCAACAGGACTTCCTCCGCAAAAAAGCTCGCGAATGCTTCACAGCTGTGGGTCGAATTTGTTCTTAAATTTAGTTGTCTTCCTAAGGATGTTATTGACCTAATTATTCTAAAAAGTTGTTCCGGGTGAGAGCTAGTGGATGCAAAGTAAGATTTCTTAGCAGCTTTCATAGCCATCTCATAGGCTTTCATAAGCGTCCTATAGGATGTTCTTGAAGCTCCGTCACGAGTCCATCGCCATACTCGCTCTAGCCGTCTGAGATCCTGCTTCATTTTCCGGAGCTCCTCAGTAAACCAAGGGGCCCGGTTTCGATGGGGGTCGCAGAGGGTGCTTAGGCGCGATCTCATCAATGGCTGCCAAGAGCCGGTTATTCCAGTCCTCAACAAGGTCATCTAATGAGTCGCCAGGAGGAGCAGGGTCCCGCAAGGCTTGTCGGAATCTATCAGGATCCGTTTGTTTTCGCGGACGAGCCCAAATAGGTTTGCCACCCGAGCAGGGGATGAGTGTGAAGTCAATCTTGGCTTTCAGAACGTAGTGATCAGACCATGGCACTTCCACAGGGGAGAGCATGATCACATCTATGCCAGCCCCAAAGATCAGATCCAGCGTGTGGCTTGCTTGATGAGTGGGGCCCAAAACAAACTGGGAGAGCCCTAGTGTTGCCATGGAAGTCACTAGGTTCAGAGCCTGTGAGGAGGGAGTGGCATCGGCATGGACGTTGAAGTCTCCCAAAACCAGTAGGCTTGGGAACTCCAAGGCCCAGCCCGCCACCACCTCCAGCAGGTCTGACAGGGTGGCTGCCGGTGTGCTGGGTGGTCGGTACACCAGCCAGACAGCCAAGCTCTCCTTGGTGCCCCACACGAGACCAACACATTCAATCCGGAGATCGCCGGTGATGGAAGAGCTCTGAAAGAGCAATCCTCCTGGATTAACAAACGCTACTCCTCCCCCCCGACCCACAGTCCGCGATTGATGGAGGACAGAGAAACCTGTGGGTGTTATCTCATGTAGGGAGACTACTTCGTCTTCCCGTACCCAGGTCTCCGTCACGCAAGCCAGGTCAATCCCCTGCGAGACAAAAAGTCACGCATGGTGACGGTTTTGTTGCCTATGGACCTGGCATTGCACAGCACCAATTGCACAGCCTTATCGCTGATGGAACATAGTGACCTCCCTTTGTGAAAAAGAAACAGAGTATAGCAAATTTTCTCATCTCCACCTTCTGACAGATAGTCTGCCAGTGGCAATTCCAGGACTTTGTGTGGTGAAACAACAGCCCTAGGTACAGGAAGCATTTAGTCTGCTCTAGATTATGGCTATCTAGTACCCATTTACAAGGGGCATATCTTTTCTCGAGGACCAAAATATTGGATTTCTCAGAGTTGATGGATAACCTGTTTACAGAACAGTAATCTGAGAACTTTCTTAGTTGGTATTTCAAGCCAGGTCTGAAACGAGAGAGGATGGATGCATCGCCTGCATTTAGCAAAAAATTGGTCTTTCTGGTTCCTATTTTTGGGAGATGACCATCTGGGTCCATTAGACTTTGCTCTAAATCATTTAGTACAAGGCTAAACAATGTGGGGGCCAAAATACAGCCCTGTCTCACTCCCCTAGCCAACTCAATCCAGTCCAAAAGCTGGCCCTGCAATCCACATCTAACCTGCAATTTGATTTCACTGTACAGAGCTTTAATAGGAAGAAGAGTCATTTATCCTGCAGTAACAGATGTAATTTGGTCCATAGTTTCAATCTGGAAACTGAGTCGAAAGCAGATTTCAAATCCATAAAGGCAACAGATAGTTTTCACTGCAGAGGTCTAGTGTATTTCTCTGCTAAGTGGAACATCACGAGGCAGTGATCTGATGTTGAAAGGTTATCATAGAATCATAGAATCATAGAGTTGGAAGAGACCACAAGGGCCATCGAGTCCAACCCCCTGCCAAGCAGGAAACACCATCAGAGCACTCCTGACATATGGTTGTCAAGCCTCTGCTTAAAGACCTCCAAAGAAGGAGACTCCACCACACGAAAGGGAGCCTGGGCCTCAGACATTATATATTATAATTTTAAAAAGTTGTCAGAGAGGAAACAAGCATAAAGCTTTCCCATTATAGAAAGGAGACTACCTGGCCTATAATTTGAGGGCACATTAGATTGTCCTTTAACGCACAGACTTCTTTTGCTGTAACTGGCCTCCAAAGTGAGAGCTTTGTCAACTCTACAAAATAATCATCACATATGGTCGGAGGGAAATTCATATTGTCAGTAAATATTGTTTTATAATGGTTCTCCCATACATGGGCTGGAATAGCGCAGTTAGGGGCTGGGGAGTTACTTCTGAGCATACCAGAAACCAGTTGGCAAAAAAGTTTAACTTCATTATTTAGCGAAGCATTCAATAGCAGAGACCAAGAGTTGTGTTCAAACTGCCTTTTTTCCCACAGCCAATAAAGCTTTATACTCCTTTTTTATTTTGAAATAGGTTGGAGGCAAATAGTTTATACCAGCATTTTTATTCCACATACAGAAACCAACCTGGCTGCTGACTCTTATTTCAACACGGGCAATGAAATAGCATCCTTCACCACACCTGAGGACAGCAAGCTAGCTGAAGAGGTGCAAGGCAGGCAGCGCGGCCAACCTCCGTCTAGCTTCTCCTGCCTGAGGCAGCTGCCTCACTCTGCCAAAGGGCAGCACCAGCCTGATCAATAGGCTTTAATGCTTAGAAAAATCAATTCATATGCACCTTATTTAGAAATATCTACAGTATAAATGGAATTTTTAAAATTTAAAATCAATTCACCCTTCTCTAAGCTATTTCAGAGAGTTTCTGTGCTGAAGCAGTTGGGAGTCTAGCAATCAGTTTTTATGGTGGCTCAAGGCAGCAGCTTTATAATATCAAATTTCAACAAATCACTATATATCTTTTATCCAGAAACAAGTGTCAAGAAGTTTTTACATGAAAACCACAAAATTATAATCTGAAGTCAGTCAAAAATTACTGCAGGTACCACTGGTGCGAGAAGTTACATGTAAATCATGATTTCAATGAAAGTGGCAATAAGACTGTTGCTTAAATCAGTTATTGGTGAACCAGAATATCCAGGGATAGTTGAGTTTCAGCATTTTACCTGCGATTGATCCTAGGCATACAAGAGTAAAATGTAGCAAAATATGAGGGAGGTGGTACTGGTGGCACAAAATCTTCTGGATCAGAAGCGTGGCCTTGTTCTTCAGCTTCTTCCACATAAACATGGGGCTCTCCCTGACAAGATAAATGTTTGTTTTGTAAAGACTTCTGCACTGAAACCACAAGCAGAATTCATGGAAGACTGACTTCCTTCTGCACTTTTAGAAAACAAAACTGTGCCCTGCACTCACTTACTATGCAGGATCTTCTTGTGGCAAATATCTGCAGATAACGTAGGGCAGCAGCTACTAGGCAGACAGTAGTGGTCAAAGCATTCAGAGCACAGAGAGCAAAAAGAACTTTCTGTAGTGCAACAAAAAGGAAAAAAAGACTACAAAAATAATAAAGGTATGCAAAGGTGAGCCAACAGAACAGATGACAATAAGCATCATTTTAAAATGTGGACTTTTTCTATAAAGCACACCGAAACAAAATGGAAACATTTTAATTGCATCAGGTTTTGCTACATTCCACTCCCTGAAACACAGATGTCCCTCCATTTACATGGGGGTTACGTTCCAAACTGTTGCACACCTCACTGAAATTGTGTAAAATTGGAAGTCACCTGCATTTCTTTTCAGGAAATTTAAGGAAGCCAGAAGCTCGCTGAGGCTGCTCACCTGACGCCAGTGGCGTAGCGTGGGTTGTCAGCACCCGGGGCAAGGCAAGTAATTTGCACCCCCTAACCCATGGATTTGCCCCCCTAACCCGTGGATTTGCGCACCCTAACCCCCAGATGTTGCGCCCGGTGCAGCTGGCCCCCCCTGCACCCCCCACACTACACCACTGCCTGACGCACAGGAAAACTTTTCCTTGTGTCAAGTTGAGCAGCCTCAGCAAGCCTCTGGCTTGCCCGGAGACCCTCCCAGAGCTCCAAGAGGATATCCACTCCAGGCTCCAGGGAGCATCTCCTTGTGAGCCACATAGCGGGTCTTTGCTGAGGAGCTCTTTGCGTCTCTGCCCCAACTTCCAGGATTCTGGGACCACACATATGCACAGCTGCACAGGAATTGAACATGCATAAATGGGGGAGGATGCCCGTACTAGGATAATGGGATCACTCTGTGTTAAAAAAGATCCATAACTATTCCAAAATCCATAACTACTACGGACAAGCTGCTTATATCATAACAGCAACCACTGCTTTGTAGATTGCGTCTATACCCTAGAAGTAAGGTGTCTTACGACTTTCAAGGGCTATCTCATTCTATAGGCCAAGACTTTATAAGTTAACCTCCTCTTTCATTCTGAGCAATGGGTTCTTTATGAAATTACAACATGATGCCAAAGTGCATTTTTCTTGCAGTTTATTCTTTGCTAATGCAGTCCATGTCACATGGCGACTTACCTTGAGTAGAAGGTGAACTGCACCACATGGTTGGGCAGGATACAGCTTCAGCGCATTGTCTTTCTCTGTGCATTTTTCTGGCAGAAATTCTTCACAACAGAAACAAAACTTACTTTCACCCACATCAGCCTTCAATATTGTGAAAAGTAAAGAGGAATTTGAATCAGTAAATTGAAAAATACTGCACTGAATGCAAAAGCGAAGTACAGAAGAATTAAAATCCATAAAGCAATTTCCGACTCTAATAAATGTATTGCTTGAGGAAAAATTGTGGGCCCAGTTGCACTGAGGCCATAGAAGGGTGTAAGGTCTGTAGGGTGTAAAGGGACCCCTGACCATTAGGTCCAGTCGTGACCGACTCTGGGGTTGCGGCGCTCATCTCGCTTTACTGGCCGAGGGAGCCGCCATACAGTTTCCAGGTCATGTGGCCAGCATGACTAAGACGCTTCTGGAGAACCAGAGCAGCGCACGGAAACGCCGTTTACCTTCCCGCTGCGAAATTTATCTATTTGCACTTTGACGTGCTTACGAACTGCTAGGTTGGCAGGAGCTGGGACCGACAGCGCCACCTGCATCCCGTATAGAAGGGTGTATGAACAGCAAATAAAACAGAAAACATACACTGGGTTCAAATTTGGCCACAACTTTATTGTTTACAGATGAACGCAGGTTTGCTGTAGGCACAGAGTCAGATGGGGTAGACTAATGTTAAGGAGTCCGCTTAGGATGTGAACCACATCCAGGGTATCCCCACTGCTCTCACCGGCCAAAGGTGCTGGGGTCCATCACAGACCCTCCAAGTGTCCCTATTTTTCAGGGACATTCCCAGATTTACAGAAGCCATCCCAGTTTCTGATGTGGTCCCAGAATGTCCCACTTTCCCTTAGGACGTCCCTATTTTCATCAGAGAATGTCGGAGGGTATGCCATCAGCCCCTGAGCTGGGCATGTGGTTAAGAAGCACCACCCTCCTATAACTCTTAAGTCCAAATAAACAATAGAAGAGCTCCCCCTTCTTCTCCTCTCATGAAGGACTTAGTGCTTCCTGGTCTGATATAATCCTAAACTGCCATTATATTCAAACCAGAACTGAAAGCCAATCCTTGTTCAAAGCAACTGCTCAAATCATAGCTTGCCAGTGTTCTTTGCCAGCTTTAGCAAAATATAAAGCATGCTGAGGCATTCTTCCATTAGACTATAAATTAGGATTATTTGGCCCCAAATGGACACCAAATGTGGTTCCTTCAGATCACCCCTTCTCCTCTTTGAGAAAGCTTTGTATCAACATCCTCATTACCAATGTAATGGACATCTACTGTGATCCCAATAATTTAGGGTCTGAACACCACATGGGTATGTTCTTTTTAGTATTCTCCATGTTTTGCATTTTTATGCTCAGGGAGATAAGGACTAAGCAAGTAAGCCAAAGGCTTATGGAAATAGGAGTACAGATTTGGTATCTGAACACAGATAATCTATAGATCCACGAATTAATCCGTTTATTATTTGATAATATGGTTACTGTTATTCCTTTTCTAAGCCACTTTTTTGTTAAGAGAGCAAAACATAATAGGATATAATTAGACTGCAATCCGAACTCCACTTACCTGGCAGTAAGCCCTGTTAACTAAATTGACTTCTTACTTCTGAGAAAACAAACTTAGGACTGCAGCCTTAGTTAGTATTGGAGGGAGGTATAGTTTGCTTTATAGTTTGTATATACAGTGCTTGCAATTCTAAGTCTCCTGGCACAGTAAAGCTTTACATGACAAGCACAGTCATCTACAGTCATGCTTCAGACACAATCAGGTAAACTGTCTCCTCACCAGATCACATCTAGTGTTGAGCACCTTGGCATCCCAGGATGAATCCCACCTCGTAGAAAAGCCCGCAAAAGCCACGCACCCTTTAAAGAGCGCCCCGCTCTTGGGGGCTTTTCCCCAAGGAGGGAGAAGGGACTGACTGGCCGAGTTAGTCCCTTCTCCCTCCTGTGGGCGTGGCTTTTGCACGCTTTTACAGGAGGTGGGGGAATTCCCCCATCTCCCGCAAAAGCCCACAGGAGCCGCGTACCCTTTAAAGAGTGCATGGCTCCTGCGGGCTTTTCAACCGAGCATGTGGGGCTGGCGGTGGGGGGGAAGCACTGCTTTCCCCCACCACCAGCCTCAAAACTAGGTCGGGAGCCATGCAAAGGCGTCGCGCGCCTTCCTGCTTCCCCCCGAGCCTGTGGGGCTGGCAGTGGGGGGAAGCGCTGCTTTCCCCCACCGCCAGCCTCAAAGACCAGACTCTCCTGGCTTCAGCGAAAGCAACGCGAAGCCTCTGGAGCACAGGCTTCGAAGGTTTTGCGTTGCTATCAATGAAGTCAGGGAGCCTGCGTTCACCCCATAGGACGCACACACATTTCCCCTTCATTTTTGGAGGGGAAAAAGTGCGTCCTATAGAGCAAAAAATATGGTAATTTGTTTCCAAGTATATTTCATGCTTATCTAAAAATTACCAGGCTAATATAATGTATAACATTGGATACAGATAGGGTTTTCTGTCAGTTTTCATTTCTTAGTGCAGAAAGTATTGATCTACTGTGTAGAGATCTTTCTTTTCTAATTAATTCAAGAGGGTTTTTGTTCTTATTGCAAATAATCTTCTTGACACTACTCACAAGTAAGTGGATTCAATATTTCACCCACACAAATTCTATAGAACAGCATTAGTTGGGCAATAAATTATTGTGCTATAACCAAACCAGAACATATTAACCAACACATACCAGAATTATCATTGGTCTCTTCCATGTGGTTAATCCTATAATTCCCGATAAAATTACCTGGAACAATAAAAAACAAATAGTTATTAAGAAGTGAGAGTTCATCACCCATCATTTGCATGTTGAATAGCTCTAACTGTGAAGCTCTAAAAGAGCACTGACAAAATTCTGATTATAAAGGTAGGAGCTCATGACCCACTGACTGGGTCACAATAGGAATACATATCTGATAAATTCAGTGTGCTGCCTGTAACACACGTGTGCACCCTCCCAAGCACACAACTCTTCACACCTGGATGGTCTATTGAAGAGGAATGGGGACAGTAGAGGACTCCCACTGTTCCCTTTAATTTCAAGGGTATTCCACACATTTTAAGCTCTACAGTGGTACCTCTAGATGCGAACGGGATCCGTTCTGGAGCCCCATTCGCATCTAGAAGCAAACGTAACCCGTGTCCGCACGTCTGCACGGGTCACGTTTCGGCGCTTCTGCGCATGACGTCATTTTGAGTGTGCATGCGCAAGCGGTGAAACCCGGAAGTAACATGCTCCGTTACTTCCGAGTTGCCGCGGAGCGCAACTCGAACGCGCTCATCCCGAAGCGCATTCAACCCGAGGTATGACTGTACTAGTAAAATACAGAAAAGCAGTTTCAGTGCTGAATGTAGGATGCCAATTTTCCTGCTTTGCTAATAGAACCAAAATTTGTTGCACTATTTCTTTTGCTCTTCAGTTGAGTAAGCATATACATGTAAAAAGAAAAAAAGATCCATTTCCAAGCACAGATTAAAACACACATTTAAAATTTAAATTTAAATTTAAACATAAAAGGATGTTCATCTAATTCTATCACAGAATGCTTTTAACCAGGAAGCAAAAACAGGTGGTGGACTGGCAAACTTTTAGAGAATTTTATCTTTAACAGGCCTTTATGTTCTTTATGTTTTTTACACTTTACATTATTAGTCATTTTTGTTTGTTATTGATTTTGCACAATTTTCTATAAGTCTCATGCTCACAAAGAGAAAACTTCTCTATCAGTGTAGATTTTTTTAATAAAAACAAACACGATATTTTTATTAAAGATTTTTTGGTTTACAAAAGTATGTCCAATGTCTCTTTTTTCAAGTTACATTTTCTACAGATCAGTTTCATTTGTTGAGACATTAGTGTTACAAAAGAAAGAAAAGGGGGAAAGAGGAGTGTGGTTCAATGATAAATTCTGCCATCTGTGCTGTACTGATTTTCAAATCAATTTTGTTATCCATATTAAAATTAAGTTAGTTGCACTTACATTCTCTTGAAATCAATTTTTAAAACCAATGAGACAAGGAAGTGGTGACAAACTAATGCTTGCTTTCTAGATGATATAAGCAGAACTGAAATCTCTACTTTCATATATGAATCATAAACTTGTATAAATTTGAGAACTTTTAAATTTTCACTTTTTTCTTCTTGGTTATTAAAAAAGATACTAAAAGCCATCAGCTACAAAACGAACATCTAATATGGAACAAAGCATCAGTATTCATGATATGATAGCCATGTTCAAATATTTAAAAGGATGTCACATAGAGGAGGGAGAAAGGTTGTTTTCTGCTGCTCCAGAGAAGCGGACACGGAGTAATGGATCCAAACTACAAGAAAGAAGATTCCACCTAAACATTAGGAAGAACTTCCTGACAGTAAGAGCTGTTCGACAGTGGAATTTGCTGCCAAGGAGTGTGGTGGAGTCTCCTTCTTTGGAGGTCTTTAAGCAGAGGCTTGACAACCATATGTCAGGAGTGCTCTGATGGTGTTTCCTGCTTGGCAGGGGGTTGGACTTGATGGCCCTTGTGGTCTCTTCCAACTGACCGAACCCATCTTTCTTGGGCAAGTCCAAACTTGTTATTCCAAGAAGAAAGGGCTCTGGTCTCTTAGTAAATGTATATTTCAACATTTTTTTCAATTCATTATAAATCTTTTCCCAGAAGTCTTTCACCTTGGGGCAGGTCCACCACATATGATAAAACGTACCCTCTTTTTCTTTACATTTCCAACAAAAATTATCACTGTTATGGTAAATCTTCGCTAGTTTTACCGGATTCAAATACCATCTGTACATCATTTTCATTGTATTTTCCTTTAACACTGTACATGCAGTGAACTTGACCCCTTTCTTCCACAATCTTTACCAGTCTTCAAACATTAAATTATGTCCCACATCTCTTGCCCAATCTATCATCACTGATTTGACTTGTTCATCCTTTGTATGCCACTCCAACAATAAATTATAAATTATGATTCTAGGATTCTATGATTCAAATCACAGACCCCCACAACTGGTGGTTTAACATCAGAACAGAATAAAATAACTATACAGATGGGACAATTGCAGGCCTGGAGCCATAACATCAGCAATGATGTCCATCATCTGGGCAAGGGCAGCCCAGGTCCCTGCTTATCCTTCTGCTCTTCCTTTATCAACATATTTGACCACATGGCCTGTTCTTAAAACCAACTGCTGCATGAGGTGACACACCACACTAAATACACAGCACCCATTTGTACATGTTTCTCATTTGACCAAGGTTATGTGCATAAGATATCTTCTTTGGTTGTGACCTTCCTCAATTGTTACCAGAAATTGAGTGTCTGACATATCTCAACAGGAATGTTGTTCCATAGAACAGGGGCAGCCACGCTAATAATGATAATAATGATAATAATAACAGCCCTGCTCCTGAGAACCTTGGAATCTGCAGGTGAAACTTTCCTACAGACCGCAGTAATCTTCTGGGTGTATAAGAGACTACCCTGGTCCTGAGCTGTATGATGAGACATAATATCAAAATTTTCCAAAAAACTTTCATTTTCTACCTCTTCTTGTCTAGAGATGGACAAGAAATTAGAAATAAGTTTCCGCTCTGTTCCAAGCCAAAGCCTCACCTCATGAGACTAACCCTTATCAATGAGCAACTATCCACATGGGCCGTGACCCACCTGCATATAAGCAGCTATAGACTGCTGCATTCACATAGCATCAATCACCTGCTTTGAAGGTCTTTGATAGGGTACTGACTCCACACTCCCTCCACCTTCCCCAACTCTGCTATCTCTGCAAGAACAGGCACTTGTGTTTACTAACACTCCACAAAAATAAAAATATATCTAAAAATACCTTGCATTAACCCAAATTTATGACTAGAGCCTGAAATGATGCTCTGCAAGGTTTTAGCTCTCTGGTTACAAAAAAAAGGGGCTAGGTGCCCCAATTTTATCTTATTAATTGCGTGCCTTTGGTGTTTTTTAATAGCATGCCCTATTGCCTTCCAAAACAGATGGTTAATCTTAAATTTTTATCTTCAAGGATCTTTAGTTCACATCAACATTGAAAGATCTCCTTCATTTGAAGGTGTCTAAACAAAAAGGCCTGACAACCATATATCAGGAGTGCTCGATGGCGTCTCCTGTCTGGCAGGAGGCTGGGCTCATTTGCCCTTCTGGTCTCCTATTGCAATATGACTCTATGAAATAAGAATCTAGCATTTCTTAAATCCTTTGCATAATTACATTTAAGCTAATATATTTCATACATTATCATAGGTAGCCTTTTAAAAGGAAAAGAAATCTTAAAAGGATCTCAGTTCAAGAAACAGCTTTAGAAAAGACTTTTCCAAAAATGCTCTCTTTCTTCCAGCCAGACCAGTTGCTTTTCTTTTCCATTTGCTCTTGGCCTTTTTAACCTTAGGAAGAAGATATGGCTCATTTTACTATTTACCAACCCTTAATTTGTAGGGTCAGTGTAACCTTGGCTCTCAGCCTGTAATTCCCTTTTTACGACTTTGAGAATTGTTTTCTGCTATAAATCAGGGGGCCCCCTTGTCTTAGGAGGAAAAACATCTTGCCAAGGTTTTTTAGTCTTCTGCCTGGCATGAAACATTTGAAAATCTTTAAGCTCATTTTAAGATACAGGCCCTGATCGAAATATACAAGCTCTGATAAAAATGCAGGCTTATGATTAGATGCCTCATTATATGCTTTATATACATCCGCACTTTAGATTCCCGGTGCTGGCAACTAAATCTTTACATTATTGTCTTAGGATAATTTAAATGTCATAATGCCAGTAATATCGCTTTGAATTTTATTTGGTTGCTTGTCTCTAGCATTTTTGTCTTATCTTGCTATGGCTGTATGCTAATGCAATAAAGCACGGGTGTCAGACTCAAGGCCCGCGGGCCAAATCCGGCCCGGCAGACCTCCTCATGCGGCCTGTGTAGCCGCCGCCGGCCGCCAGCGCTTTTTTTTTTTTTAAGGAGAAAGCTTGTGTGTATTGAGGGAAAGACCGGGGCGGGGGGGGAGGGGCTGGCAGCACCGCACATTCAGAGCAAAGGAGGCCGGCCCCGGGGGTGGGCTGATGCTATTACGTGACTGACTGGCTCGAAGTTGTGCAAACAAGGCTGGGCTTTCCCTCCGCACGAAATCTGGCTGCCGCAGTGCCGCCTCTTCGCTTTAGCGCGCAGAAAGTGAAGCGCACGGGAGTCCTGCTCCGAGCAGCAAAGCGGAAAAGGAGGCACGCGCCGTCCCCCCCCAGGAGAGAAAAATGCCAGACAAGCCATAGTACGTTCCTAAAGGAGGGCTCTCTCCTCCACGCTGCCCAATAGCAAGCCATGACCATTTCTGCTAGCCAATGGCGAGGTGACAGAGGACTTTTCCTTTTCGGGCGGCGGCGTTTTGGCGCGCCAGCCGAGCTCGGGGGATCAGAGCGCCGGATTCACACCTGCTTAGCGGCTCGCTCTGCAGAGCTTTCTCCGAAAAGCAGTTGTTGCGGAGAAAGAGATATCAAGTTATAGGTTCCTCTCTCCGCGCCTCCCCGGTTGGCACCAGCGGCAACCACGCGAAAAAGCGCGCTGGTTTCTAAAGAAGTCTCGTTCCTCCCAAGGCACGTGTTCACTTTTTGCAGAGAGGCAGTTGCAAGGCGAGGAAAGCTCCTGGTAATCATAAAAATCCCATAAGGATAATTACATTGGGATGGGGAAACTAGCTGGGAATTGCATTAGGGCCACGATCCGCAAACCGCTTCCTCCGGAGCAAACACTTAAATAAATCCCAGTGGAACTTCGACCTTGCTTGTCGACATAATAGAGTGGTTACTCCTGTCGCAGGGTCTATTGTTCAAGAAGTGGCAGTTTAAACTATTTGCAGGCTACCGATCCACATCAGCCGCTAACGCAACGTAAGGAGTTTGTGGATTGGTCTGAACGTGACCATTTGTGCTCTGCGAGCAACCCCTCGCTGGGGAGAGGCTGTTTAGCGCAGGAAAGACTCTTGCCTTAACCCTTGCAGAGCCGCTGCTAGTCAGTGCCTGGCAGTGCCGGGCTAGATGGACCAATGGTCCGAATCGAATTGTTACAATACTGATGAGACAAATACACCAGTCGATGGCAAACCTTTATTCTGAATGTGGCGGTGATTTGGAATCACTACCCTGCTCCAGTTTCACCTTGTCAGTCACTAATGCGGATTAAAATGCCACCCACACACGCGAAAGCACGTATTGGAAATCAGGCTTTGGTAGTTACAGCACGTTAACCAGTCTTGAGTAAGGTACCAGTACTTACTGCCTGGAATAAAATTGGCCTGATGCATGTGGGTACTGGGAAGACAAAAGCAAAATACTGCTAGATACAGGACTCACGGGATAAATAATAATAATAATAATAATAATAATAATAATAATAATGATGATGATGATGATGATAATAATAATTTATTTATACCCTGCCCATCTGGCTGGGCTTCCCCAGCCACTCTGGGCGGCTTCCAAAAGAATATTAAAATACATCAAACATTAAAAGCTTCCCTAAACAGGGCTGCCTTCAGATGTCTTCTAAAAGCCTGGTAGTTGTTCTTCTCTTTGACATCTGGTGGGAGGGCGTTCCACAGGGCGGGTGCCACTACCGAGAAGGCCCTCTGCCTGGTTCCCTGTAGCTTTGCTTCTCGCAGTGAGGGAACCGCCAGAAGGCCCTCAGTGCTGGACCTCAGTGTCCGGGATGGACGATGGGGGTGGAGACGCTCCTTCAGATATACTGGACCAGGGCCGTTTAGGGCTTTAAAGGTCAGCACCAACACTTTGAATTGTGCTCGGAAACGTACTGGGAGCCAATGTAGGTCTTTCAAGACCGGTGTTATGTGGTCTCTGCAGCCGCTCCCAGTCACCAAAGCTAGTTATTACTTACATTATTACAAAAAAACAGTAATAATTGAATGCAGTGACAATAATTTATGATAATAAAGAGTGGACACATAGTCCTACAGATACAACCGGCCCTTTGAGGGTGACCAAACTGCTGATGCGGCCCCCGATGAATTTGAGTTTGACACCCCTGCAATAAAGGTTTGATTGATTGAGACAGATTCCAAGTCCATACCTTGTTTTGGCAGGAGCTTTTTATATGCTTGGGTCCAAGAGTCTGTAATATTCCCCTTCTCTACTGCTTCCTCTATTACTTCTTTTAGTAGGTCGATTAATTCATTTAACATTTCTTTATAGTATTCTGCTGGTAAGCCGTCTGGGCCTGGGGATTTCCCTATTTGTAATTTTTGAATCAATTCCTTGATTTCTCCGGTTGATATTGGTTCATTTAATAATTTATGGTCTTCTGCTATCTCTATTAATTTATTTTTATTTATTTATTCCTCTATTTCTTCTATTGACACTTCATCTTTCTTTTTAAATTTATGTAATATCCCTTATTGTCCTCCCTTCTGCTTTTATCTTATTTATTAATTTTTCATTTCTTTGTTTCTTTAATTGCCAGGCAAGGATCTTGCCTGGTTTATTTGCCCATTCAAAATTTTTATATTTCCAGAATTTAATTTGTTTTTCTACCTCCTGTTCTATAATTTTATTATATTCTACTCTCAGTAATTTAATTTAATTTAATTTGATTTAATCTCTCTTTATTTTTGCTTGCATAGGCCAATTTTTCCTTCCTTTTAATTTCTTCTAAAAGCTCCCTTTCCTTTTTTTTCTTTATTCTTATATGCTATTGAGTTTTGTGGTATGAAATATCCCCTAACAACTGCCTTCCCAGCATCCCACACTGTTTTTACATCTGTCCCTTTCCTCCAATTGCTTTCAAAATATTCCTCCATCAACTTTCTGGCTCCTTGTATTACTCTTTGGTTTTTTAATAGGAAAACATTCATTCTACACATTCCCCCCCTTTCTTCTCTTTTCTTTTAAGAGTTAATGATACTAGATTATGATCTGTAAGTGTTTTTGGTAATATTTAGGCATTCTCTGCTTTAATTGTCATATCCTTAGTAATCCATATACTGTCGATTCAGCTCTATGAATTTTTTGCTTCTGAGAAATAAGTGAACTCCTTTTCAACAGGATATTTATATATCCATATATCCACTAAATAAAAAATCCTTACCATTTCCACAAAACTTTTTGGTAGCTTCCCTTCATTTCCCCCTCTCTTCTGCGATCTGTCCACTTCTGGTTCAATTACTCCATTTAAATCGCCTAACACAATAATTCTCATATCTATATATTCCATTAATAATGATCTTACTTTAACATAGAATTCTGATTTTCTTTTGTTTGATCCATAGATTCCCGCTACCACAATTGTTTCCCCTTCTAGTGATATTTTGACTTACAATCCTCCCCTTTTTATCTTCATATAGCAATTCTGGTTTGTATTTGCTTTTAACATACATTGCAACCCCCCTCTTTTTTCTTACATCAGATGCGATGAATTCTTCCCCTAACTTTGGCTTTACCAATAATCTTTTATGCTTAATATTAATGTGGGTTTCATGTAAACAAGCAAGGTCCCACTTCTGTCTCTCTATTTTCTGCCTTTTCCTCCTATTGTTTAAACCATTTACGTTCCAAGATAATTTAAATTTCACTCTTTATTAATTAAAAATTGTAAAGTTAGTAGAAAGAGTTTAAGTTATCTGTGGTGGTAAAGGAGAAGAGTTCTGTAGTAGTTATTGGTCTGATTATTACCACTGGCATAGTTCTTTATCCTTCCACCCTTGGCTGAGCTTTCTTCTTCTTCCGCCTCATCCGATAGCTCTCCCTTTTTTCCTTCCTCATTTCTTAGTTCATTTTTCCCTCCTCCTAATTCTCCTTGGTACTTGCTCCAAAACATATCAGCTTCCTCAAATGTCTCAAGTCGTCTTCTTTTTCCTTTGAAATTGAAGGAAATTCCCACTGGGTATTCCCATCTGAAGGCTATTGATTTGGCCTTTAATGCTTTTGTTAGAAATTGGAATTGCTGTCTCTTTTTTATTAACCTGGGTAGGAGGTCTATCAGAATTATTATTTCTTTTCCATCCATGGTTAACTTGTTCTTACTCTTTGTTTGGAGGATCTTATCTTTCATCCAGTTTGATGTGAATACAATGATGCAATCCGCTAGCCATTTGTTCATTTTTGCTTTTCTTGAGTTCACTCTGAAGATTTTCTCCGTCTGTTCTATTATGTCTTTTTCCTGTAAATGTAGCCACTTTGCTAAAATTTTGATCATCTTCTTCCAGATATTCTCCCTCTCCTCTTCTGGAACATTTCTGAATCTCAAGGTCTTCTCTTTAATCTGCATCTGTATCATTGCCAGCTCATCCCCAGTAGCTTCCAGGATTGCTTTTTGTTCCTCCATCTCCTTTTTCAATCTGTCCATTTATTTTCTTTGTTCCCTTTGTTCTTTGCTAATTTTCTTCACCATCTCTTCCATTTGATGATTTTTATTCTTTATTTCTTCTACTTTCTTATCTGTCTCCTTCATTCCTTCTAAGACTTCTGTTAATTTTTTCTTTATTTATTCATTTTCTTTTTCATTTTCCCCCATTGTGTTTTCTAATTTCCCATCAATTGTATTGATTTTTTCCTCCAAATCTCCTCTCATTCCTCCAATGTCCCCCTTCAAACTTATGATAAGCTCCTGAAAATCCATTTCCTGTTCAAGGCCTGAGTTTCTTCTTAGTTGTTGCTTTTTTTAAAAAAAATATATTAAGTTTCTTACAGATATAACACATATCACAACAAAAGAAAAACAGAGAAAAAACAAAAGAAAAAAGACAAGATCACAAATACAAACAAAAAAGAAAATAAAAACAAGGTACCTAAATACCTAACAACCTAAACAACTAAACAACACAAATTAATTAATTATTTATTTAAACTTCTAACCTCATAAACATATTTTGGGCTTCCTCTGAGCCCTCCCGTCTGAATTTCCTTGTAATTAAAATGCAGCAGTTTTCTGGTATCATTTTAAAATAAAATTTCTTAACTTTCCTTTAGGTTCTAAATCTTATTTATTTAATTAACTCTTAGTTTAATCCTAGGCCTATTCTGGTACTTTCAAGTAATTTCTAATTTTTAATATCACAGTATTTATTCAAATAGTCCTTAAATTTCTTCCACTCTTCTTGGTATTCCACTTCTCTTTGGTCACAGATTTCTCCAGTAAGGTCAGCCAGCTCCATATATTCCATCATTTTCATCTGCCATTCTTCCACAGTTGGTAGTTCTTGTGTTTTCCATTTCTTGGCTATTAAAATTCGAGCAGCAGTTGTGGCATACAAAAATAACTTTACATCTTTCTTGGTCATTTCAGAACCTATTATTCCAAGGAGAAAGGCCTCTGGTTTTTTTATAAATGCATATTTCAACATTTTTTAAAATTCATTATAAATCTTTTCCCAGAAGTCTCTCACCTTGGAGCATGTCCACCACATGTGATAAAAGGTACCTTCCTTTTCTTTACATTTCTAACATATATTATCACAACTGTGATAAATCTTAGCTAATTTAACTGGAGTTAAATACCATCTATACATCATTTTCATTATATTTTCCTTTAACGTCGTACATGCAGTAAATTTTACCCCTTTCTTCCATAGCCTCTCCCAATCCTCCGTCATTATATTATGTACTACATCTTGTGCCCAATCAATCATGACCGATTTAACTTGTTCATCCTTTGTATGCTACTCCAACAACTGGTTATACATTTTAGACATGTTTTTAACATTAGTATCTAACAACTCCGTCTCCAATTTGTTTTTTTCTGTTGCAAAACCATTTCTCTTATCGCTCTTCAATAATTCATTGATTTGATAGTATTGAAGCCAATTCACCTTATCTTTTTTTTAAATGAATTTTATTAGTATTTTCCACACAACAACACGAAAGGTATCAAAAACCAATACACAACACACAGAAATCAACATTCAAAAACTAAAAAAACAAAAACAAAAACAAAAAAACAAACAAATCCATATCTTACAAGTTAATATTATAAACATTAAAACAATAAGACATTGACTTCCACCAATCCCACAGCACCTCCTTTATCTCTCATTGTGTTTTCCTGTCTTCCTGTTTTCTTTATTCACTCTATGCTAACATTTGATATAAATCCTTCTTTCATATCCTTTCACTTCAAAAGGTTATTCCAGACTCAGCCAGATTTCTGCCCTCAAACCTTGACTTTTGAGGTATTCATTTAGGCACTCCCATTCTTTTTTTACCTCACTTTTTGGTTTTTGTCTCATTATATCTGTCAATTTGGCTAATTCTAAGTTAGCTTACATAGCCACTCTCCCCTAGTGGGTAACTGATTCCCTTTCCAGTACTTAGCCACCAGGATTCTTGCTGCAGATGTTGCGTATAAGAAAAAAATAGTTTTGTCTTTTGGGATATCGTCATTTAACATTCCTAAAAGGAATGCCTCTGGCCTTTTACTATATGATATTCTTAATATTTTCTTTATTTCTTTGTGGATCATGCTCCAAAATTTCCCAATTTCGGGGCATGTCCACCACATATGGTAGATGGTTCCTTTTTGTATCTTGCATCTCCAGCACTTATTATTATATGTTTTATTCATTTTTGCAAGCCTTTCTGGTGCCAGGTACCACCTGTGATACATTTTCATATAGTTCTCTCTTATTAAGTAAAATGCTGTAAAATTTATATTTTTTGTCCATAGTCTTTCCCATTCATTATATTCAATTGGGTGGCCCAGATCTTGTTCCCATTTTTTAATAGCGTCTCCTTTTTCCTCTTTTTCTACTTTCCCATTTTGTAACAGTTTATATATTTTTGAGAGAGTCTGTTGGTGCAACTGTAACTTTATATAAAAAAGGATACTTTGGATTAACATAAGAGAAACAATATCTATTTTCCTCTAGAGGAGGACTTTGAAATTGCTACAAGGAGTGGAATTTTCCAACTTTAAAGATAAGACTCTGGGACTGTATTTTGACCTTGAGGGTCTGTGTGTTATGGCAGATGGCAGAGAAAAAATAGATCCCTCAATTCAAGAAAAAACAACAAGGTTTGGGAAGTCTTTTCGAAGAGCCTCTACATCTGGTGCTCCTGCCTCATCTACAGCTGCATTGATGCATTCTAAAACAAAAGGAATGATTTCGGAAGAAGCTTTGGCAAGTGCTCTGAGCAAAATTAATAATTCATTGGAACAAATGAATAAAAAATTGGACCAAAATACACAAAGCATAAATAGTTTGGGACAAAAAGTTAATTCTAATACAGAAGCAATTGAGAAATTGGTTAAGGAGTCCAATCTAACCAGGCAGATTGCAGAGGAGGTTAAGGAAAAGTTTGTTACTGTGGAAACGAAGGTAACTCGACTGGAAACAGAGGTTCCAGATCTGAAGAAGCAAGTGGAGGACCACAAGCTGACGCTGTCTATGATTAAGCTTAAGGAGAAACAGACAAATCTGAGGATTCGAGCAATACTTGAACTAGAAAAAGACTCTCTGATAGATTATCTCACGGAGGAATTTGCATCTTACTGGGACCGGGACTTGAAAAAAGAGTTTAAAATTGTGAGAGCCTTCAGACTTGGAAGAGGAGGTAAGAAGGAGAAGAACAGAATAAGAGACTGTTTGATTACCCTCCGATCTAAAGAAGAGAGGGATAAAATTTTGAGTTGGCACTACGAAAAGACTCTGGTAATACATCAGTCAAGAGTGGAAATATTTAAAGACATTCCTAAACACCTTTTGGACCTGAGGTTCAATTTTGGAGATCTGGTCGCTTTGCTGAGAAGGAACGAAATTAATTTCAGGCGGGAATTCCCTCAAGGCCTGTTATTTAGTTTTAAAGGAAGGAAAATAAAAATAAGATCAGGAGAAGATACAACCACAGAGAGGATTTACACAAGGGAATCAGAAAAGAGCCAACAACATTGAACAGAGGATCACCAGACAGAGGACCGGAGCAAAGAGGGGAGAGAATATCACCAAGCAAGGGAATTCTGGACATATCAACATTGTCTTTTGGATTGGACTCCCCAGTGAATGTACCAATACTATTGACAGAAGAGGAACAAGCTCTGGGGGCAGTTGGGGGGGTATCAAAGTAATCACAAGATGGCATTGCAAGCCTTGAGTTGGAATGTGAATGGACTGAACAGCCCAGAAAAAAGGAGGAGAGTGTTTCATTTGTTGAAAAAAGAGCAATTGGACTTGATTTGTTTACAAGAAACACATGTGATAAGGTCACACAGGAGGCTACTGAGTAATAAAAAATTAGGCCAGGAATTTATTTCATCGGATAAAGTTAAAAAAAGAGGAGTGGTTCTCTATGCAAAGGAGAGTCTATCACCTAAATTTATATTTAAAGATGATCAGGGAAGATTTGTAGCAATTGAAATTCAAAAACAAGGAGAAATTTTTTTGATAATAGGTATTTATGCACAAATTAAGGGAAACCGGAATTCTTTAAAAAGCTACATGAGACATTGATGGAATATTTGACTACAATATGATTTTGATGGGAGACATGAATGGTGTAGTGTCTACAAATATGGATAAGGCACAAAGACAAATAGTTACTAAGGATGGAAGACTACCAAAAACTTTTTTTGATATGACTGAAAATATGGACTTAATTGACATCTGGAGAATGAAGAACCTTCTGGAAAGAGAGGGAACTTTCTTCTCTGAGGCTAAAATGACATGGACAAGAATTGACCAAATCTGGGTAACCAGAGGAATGGCGCTGAAGATAAGCAAAGTTGAAATTTGCCCTAAGACCAGTTCTGACCATAACGCTGTGAAGATGGAAATGAAATTGATGCCACCTGGTTCCTTTAGATGGAAGATGAATGACTCTTTGTTTAGGAATGATGAATTTACCAAAAAAGCCCAAAAAACTTTGAGAGATTACTTTGAGATAAACATGAACACAACAGTGGAAAAAAGAGTAATCTGGAACGCAAGTAAAGCCGTCATGAGAGGATTTTTGATACAACAAAATGCAATTAAGAAGAGAATGCAAAATGAGAAAAAAGATAAAATTTTGGAAAGAATAAATGAAGGAGAGAATAAATTGAGGGCGAAACCAAAGTCTCAGGAGATTTTGAAAGAAATAAAGTTATACCAAGTACAATATATGAAAATGATGAATCATGAAATAGAATGGAAGATTAAACAGATGAGACAAAAGACATTTGAATCAGCAAATAAGTGTGGGAAGCTGTTGGCCTGGCAATTGAAAAAAAGACAAAAACTTAATACTATTACAAATTTGGAAGTGGAAGGAAAGAATATACAAAATCCAGCGGAAAGTGTTTCCAGAGGTATTTTAAACAACTATATACACAGGAGAAGCAGAAAGAAATGGATATTGACAAATTTTTGAAAATAAACAGACTACAAAAAATTTCCCAAGAAAACAAATTAATGCTGAATTATAAAATAACGGAACAGGAGGTAGAAGGGGCCATTCAGAATATGCAATTAGGTAAATCTCCAGGACCAGATGGACTGACTTCTAGATATTACAGATCTTTGAAAGAATGGTTAATACAACCTTTAAAGGATGTTTGTATTGAAATAATGGAAGGGAAAAGGGCGCCAGAGTCATGGAAGGAAGCGTACATTACACTTATACCGAAAACAGAGTCTGAAAAGACACAGCTTAAGAACTACCGCCCCATATCACTGCTCAATGTGGATTACAAAATTTTTGCAGACATTTTGGCTAAAAGATTAAAAAAAGGTGTTAGTAGAAGAAATCCATAAAGATCAAGCAGGTTTTCTCCCGGGTAGACATTTGTCTGATAATACAAGGAATATAATCAATATTTTAGAAAAGTTACAAGTGAAGATTAATACTAAAGCAGTTTTGATTTTTGTGGATGCGGAGAAAGCCTTTGACAATATTTCCTGGAGTTTTATGAAGAAGAATTTATTGGGGATGGGGGTTGGTCAAGGTTTTGGAAACGGTATAGGTGCAATTTACTCAGAACAAAAGGCTAAATTAATTGTGAACAATGTAGTGACGGAAGAATTTAAGATTGAGAAAGGAACACGACAAGGTTGCCCAATCTCTCCATTGCTTTTTATATCAGTCCTGGAAGTTTTGTTAAATATGATTAGAAGGGACCAATTGGTAAAAGGTATACAAGTGGGAGCCAAACAGTACAAATTGAAAGCATTTGCTGATGATTTGGTATTGACTTTACAGGAGCCAGAATCAAGCACCAAAAGAGTATTAGAACTGATTCAAGAATTTGGTCAGGTAATAATAATAATAATAATAATAATAATAATAATAATAATAATTTTATTTATACCCCGCCCTCCCCAGCCAAGGCTGGGCTCAGAGCGGCTTACAAGCAATAATAAAAACAAGATGAATGATTACAACTTAAAAACAAAAATAAAATACAACATTAAAATAATGGAACATTAAAATATTAAAATGTAGCCTCATCGCAGGAGGAGAAGGAAAAGAAAAAAAAGGAAGAAAAAGAAAGAAAGAAAAGAGAGAGGGAGGGAATCAAATTGGCTCCAAGCCAAAGGCCAGGCGGGACAACTCTGTCTTACAA
This sequence comes from Podarcis gaigeae, assembly GCF_964106915.1. Taxonomy (NCBI): domain Eukaryota; kingdom Metazoa; phylum Chordata; class Lepidosauria; order Squamata; family Lacertidae; genus Podarcis; species Podarcis gaigeae. The sequence continues at coordinate 900,776 of NC_139687.1, read as the reverse complement.
GGCCCTGCGGAAAGAAATCAGATCCTGCAGGGCCCTGGTCTCATGAGGCAGAGCGTTCCACCAGGCCGGAGCCAGAGTTGAAAAGGCCCTGGCTCTGGTTGAAGCCAATCTAACTTCCTTAGGGCCTGGGTCCACTAGGGTGTTGCTATATATGGACCTTAAGGTCCTCCGTGGGGCATACCAGGAGAGGCGGCCCCGTAGGTACGAGGGTCCTAGGCCGTGAAGGGCTTTAAAGGTCAAAAGCAGCACCTTAAATCTGACCCTGTACTCCACCGGGAGCCAGGTAGCAGGTTTTAAGTTGAATAAGATGAAAACTAAAGTCTTAGAGAAAAATTTAACTGAGACTGAGAGAGATAAGTTTCAAAAGGAGACAGGATTGATACTGGTTAAGAAAGTGAAATATTTAGGGGTAAACATGACTGCTAAGAATGTGAATAAATGTGAATTAAAGATAATTATGAAAAATGTTGGTCTGAAATGAAAAAGGACTTAGAAATATGGTCAAATTTGAAGTTATCGCTGTTAGGCCGAATTGCTGTTATAAAAATGAATGTATTGCCAAGAATGTTGTTTTTGTTTCAAACACTGCAAATTTTGGATAAAATGGACTGTTTCAAGAAGTGTCAGAGAGACATTTCTAGATTTGTCTGGCAGGGCAAGAAGCCTCGTATAAAATTTAAGATATTAACAGATGCTAAAGAAAGAGGTGGATTTGCCCTGCCAGACCTTAAACTTTATTATGAATCAGCCGCATTTTGCTGGCTGAGAGAATGGATGCTTCTTGAAAACACTGATGTGTTGGATTTGGAAGGTTTCAATAATGTATTTGGTTGGCATGCATATCTGTGGTATGATAAGGTTAAAGCACATAAAGCGTTTAAAAGCCACATTGTTAGAAAAGCATTGTTTAATGTTTGGATAAGATATAAGGACTTGCTAGAAAATAAAACTCCAAGATGGCTGTCACCAATGGAAGCAAAGGCTCAGAAAAAACTTAATATGGAGGCTAAATGGCTGAAGTATTGGGAAATTTTGGAACAAGAGGGAGACAGACTAAAATTGCAGAGTTTTGAAATCTGCTATGATTAAATGGGCACAAGATGTTGAGCATAATATTATGATGGCTGACTGGGAACAGTTATGGACCACTGGTATGAAATTTACGGCATGTAATGCCTTAAATGTAATGCGGGAGGCAGTGGAGGACAGAGGTGCCTGGCATTCTCTGGTCCATGGGGTCACGAAGAGTCGGACATGACTAAACGACTAAACAACAACAACAACAATGCCTTAAAAGAGAATTTAATGAAAATGATCTACAGGTGGTACATAACACCAGTCAAGCTGGCAAAAATTTACCATTTGCCTGATAATAAATGCTGGAAATGTAAGGAGACAGAAGGTACTTTCTTTCACCTTTGGTGGACATGCCCAAAGATTAAGGCATTCTGGGAGACGATTTATAATGAAATGAAAAAGGTATTTAAATATACTTTTCTGAAGAAACCAGAGGCCTTGCTTTTGGGCATGGTTGGCCAATTGGTGCCAAAGAAAGATAGAACGTTTTTTATGTATGCCACAACAGCAGCAAGAATACTTATTGCAAAGTATTGGAAGACGCAAGATCTGCCCACCAGGGAAGAATGGCAGATGAAACTGATGGACTAAATGGAAATGGCGGAAATGACTGGCAGAATCCGAGACCAGGGAGAAGAGTCAATGGAAGAAGATTGAAAAAAAATTAAAGTATATTTTAAAAAGTATTGTAAAATTAATGAATTTTAGAAAGATGCCGGAACGAACCTACATGGTCTTAGCAGAAAGGTTATAAAGAATTAAGTTAAAATGGATTGTTAATGAGTTAAAGTGTAAAATTTAAGGTTAAATTGTGTTAAGATAAATTATGGAATAAAATCTGAGAAAGAGGGAAAGGACTTGCTGAAACAATAATGAATTAAGAATACAAAAAGGGAGGCGTGAGGAAGTCATGGAAATAAGTAAATGAAAGATAAAGATATGAAAATACTGGATGTTATTGTTTTTAAATGTTATTGCTTAGTTGTATTGTTTTTGGGTTTTCTCTTTTTTCTTTTTCTTTTTTTCTCTTTTTCTTTTTTTAGCATTGTATTTTCCTGTATTTTTGAAGTATTGTATTTTTTATTATTATTGTCTGTTTTTCTTTCTTTGTAATTGTTAAACTTTAATAAATATCTTTATATATATATATATATATATATATATATATATATATATATATATATATATAATTTGAAAGAGTCTGTTGGTTGTTATATAAAATTTCTTTTTCCCATACCAAGATTTTTTTTATCAAACCCCTTAAGCTTACTATCCTTCTCAAATATTCTTTTTAATTGGAAATATTCTAACCAATTCACCCCCCTCTCTTTTAATTCTTCAAATTTCTTTACTGTTGGGCAATCTTTTATCTCTTCTACGAGTTCCCTATATGTTAGCCAGCTATCTTTCATATTGCTTCTATGCAAGGCTGATGACTTTATAGGTGATAGTCACCAGGGAGTTTTGGCTGTTACTATTGTTTTATTTCTTTCCCAGACTTCGAATAGGGCTTTTCTCACCAAATGATTAGTGAATCCTCTATGTGCTTTTATTTTATCGTGACCCAGGTAGCCATGCCACCTGAAAACTTTGTCCCAGCCCTCCAGGTCTAAGATTTCGGTATCTGTCAGTAACATCCAATATTACAGCCATGTCATGCATGCAGCCTCAAAATACAGCTTGAGGTTTGGGACTGTGAACCCGCCCCTTTCTCTAGGCTCCATCAGTACTTTGAACCTTACTCTTGGCTTCTTACCTTGCCAGATAAAATTATTTGCCAACCTTTAAAACATTTTGTCCCGATAATTATTGGGATCGTCTGGAAAAGGAAGAGCATTTTTGGTAGAATTGACATTTTTATCAAGGATATCCTTCCCCATAAGGACAAGTTCAATTTATTCCATTTATTTAGATGTCCTTTTATTTCCTTCCACTTCTTCACATAGTTATCCTTGTACAAATTGGTATTTTTATTTGTGATCCAGATCCCCAAATACTTAACTTTTGTGGTAATTTTAAGGCCTGTTACTCTTTCCAATTCTTCCTGTTCCTTTACCCCAATATTTTTCGTTAATAATTTAGATTTTTCTTTATTTAACTTAAAACCTGATACTCCTCCATATTCAAACAATTTCTTTAGTGCTTCTAGTATACTTTCTTCTGGGTTTTCTGTAGTAATGATTACATCATAGAATCATAGAGTTGGAAGAGACCACAAGGGCCATCGAGTCCATCGTCTGCAAACGCTTTAACTTTATATTGTCTATTACCTAGACTAATCCCCTTGATTTTTGGGTCCTTTCTTATCGCTATTAGGAGTGTTTCCAGCGTCATAATAAACAAAAGTGGGGATAGAGGGCATCCTTGTCTGGTGCCTCTTTCAATTTGGAATTCTTCAGTTATAATAATAATAATAATAATAATAATAATAATAATAATAATAATATATTTATTGTCATTGCCCCCTCTCGGGGACAACGAAATTACTTGGCTGCTCCATCCACCCAGGTAGGGCACTCCACACATAATCAAAACAACTATAAAAATACTAATTAAAACAATACAGTATAATACAGCAAGGAAGATTAGATGACTTTCAAAGTCCAGGCTTCCCATTCAGGGCCGAGATCGCTCTGGAGAAGAAGCTGTTCTTAAGACGGCTCGTTAATTATTAACTTAGCTTTCTAGTTCTCATATATCGCTTTAATACCATTCAAAATTTTGTTCCCAAGTTTCAAACTTTCCACAGTGTGGACCAGAAAATTCCAGGCCACACTGTTGAAGGCTTTATCCGCTTCTACCAGTAACATTGCCGCCTTCTTGCTAGGTTTCATATCAATATATTCTAGAAGATCAATCACTATTCTTGTATTATTTTTTATCTGTCTCCCTGGTAAGAAGCCATTCTGATCCCTGCCTATTACTCTTTTTCAATCTATTTGCTAACACACCTGCAAAAATTTTGTAATCAATATTCAATAGTGAAATTGGCCTGTAGTTCTTTATAATATTTGGGTCCATTCCTTGTTTTGGTAGTAAGGTTATCTACGCTTCGCGCCAAGAGTCAGGAATTTGCCCTTCTTCCATTATCTCATTCATGATCTTTTTAAATTTAGGGATTATTACATCTTCTAGTTTCTTATAATATGTAATCGGTATTCCGTCTGGGCCTGGTGATTTCCCAGTTTCCATTTTCCTTATCACCTCTCTTATTTCTTCTGAGCTTATGCACAAGTTTAAATTACTAAATTCCTTGCCATCTATTTCAGGGATTTTGTTTTCTCTTACATACTCTTTATTTTATTCTCATCTTTGTCTTCCAACTTGTATATTTTTTTATAAAAATTCCTAAACATCATTTTTATTTGGTCCGGGTCTGTAATTTATTTTCCTTGTTCAATAATCTTATTTATAACCCTATCCGCTTGTTTCTCCTTTGTTAGCCAGGACAACATTCTACGGGGTTTATTTGCCGATTCAAAATACCTTTGTTTTGTCCATTTAATCTTATTTTCTACCTCTTTGTTTTTTAAATTGTTTAATTGGGATTGTAAAATTTTAATATTCTAGATTATGCTCTCTTGTTTTGGATTTTTCAACAGTTCTTTTTCCTTCTCCCTTATCTGTTTATTTATTTCCATAGTATCCTTTGCTTTATCCTTGCTTATTCTTGCCATTTGTTGTATTCCAATTCCTCTCATATAGGCTTTAATGGTATCCTAGATGATTTTCCTGTCTGTCCCATGTCTCTCATTAATTTCGAAAAATTCCTTCAACAATTCCCTCATTTTAATCACCTTTTGCTCATCTCTCCAAACCTCGTCGTTCATCCTCTACCTCCCTCTCGTATGTTTTTTAAATCTTATGTGTATAGTAACTGGATTATGGTCTGAGAGAGATTTATTCAGAATCTCTGCTTTTACCAAGCTCAGTGTCAATTTTTTCGAAGCCCAAATTGCGTCTATTCTCCCTCCCAATTTTTTATTTTTGGAAAAATAGGTAATATCCTTTTCAGTGGGGTGCTTCAATCTCCAGGTATAGAATAAATTAAGATTATCAGTCAACTGGAAGAATGATAATGGTAGTCTGCCTGAGTTTGATTTCCCCCCTCTCTCAGTTCTATCCATTTCAATAGATATAACTCCATTCATATCTCCCATCATAATTATCTTTCCATTCTCAAATTCCCAAAGCTTCTCTTCCAATTTTCTGTAAAATTCGGATTTATTATTATTTGGAGCATACACTCCTACCACTATTATCCTTTCTTGATTTATTTGTATTTGCATTTCTTCCTTCCTCATCTTGAAATATTAGTTGTGGACTTAACGCTGGTTTTACATAAATTACCACCCATCTTTTCTTTTCCGCCGCTGCGGCTATAAACTCCAGACCCAAGTTCTTGTTTTTTAGTACCTGTATATGATCTTTAGATACATGGGTCTCTTGTAGACATATTATATCCCATTTTCCTTTCTTTAAGGTACATTCTACTTTGTTCCTTTTCAGTTTACTGTTCAAACCATTAATATTCCAGGAAATACACTTAAAGGCCATACAGTTTTATTAAATTTATATGAACTACTTTAAAATCAGGGGTAGTTGGTAAAGAAAAAGAAAAAGAAATAATATAAGGGCACGAAAGATAGAAGTCGTTATAATAATTCTAACTTTATCTTGTTTCTTCTCGCTCTTGGAGCTTTTCTCCTCCCAGCTCCTCCCAGTACTTCCTCCAAAAAATTATGGTCTCCTCCACCGATCTAAGGGTTCTTCTTCTCTCTTTATATGTAAAGGTAAGTCCTTCAGGAAATTCCCACCTAAACAGAATTTTATTCTTCTTCAGCGCTGTTGTTAAGAATCTGTAATTGTCTCTCTTTAAAAACCTGGTCGGGATCTCCTTCATAATTTCAATTACTTTGCCCTCTATACACAAGGGATCAGTCCTATTCTTTAATAGGATTTTTTCCCTGAGTAGCCTCGAGTTCAGAAATACTAAACAATCTCCCTTTTTGTTTCTTGACTTGTTAATCCTAAATATTTTTTCAATGTCCAAAAGTAATTCATCTTCCTCGACCCCATAGTTTTGTTGAAATTTCTTCCTCCTGGTTCTCTTTAACTCCTCGGAAGTGCAACATCTCCTTTTGCTTCATCTCCAGGACAGCAATTGCATCCAGGGTCTCTTCCTGAACCTTCCTCAGTTCCTCAGTTTCCTCTTTGTTTTTCTCTTGGAGTTTCCTTGAATCTCTTTGATCAGCCTGAATTTTTTTCATGGCTTACTCTTGTTTTAATGACTTATTCTTTATCTCCTGTACCATCTTGTCTAGCTCTTTGTTCTTTATTGTCAGTTGGTTCACTTGATTAGAAAGATCCATTATTAATGTGGAAATTTTCTCAATCTTTGTGCCCATACTCACCTTATCTTTAATTTCTTCAAATGGTTTTAATTTAAAGCCTTCTTGGTCCTCTATCAGTAAATCAGAGTATCTCAACCATTTGTTTTCCATATTTAAGAGAAAGGGAGAAAGGTTGTTTTCTGCTGCTCCAGTGAAGCGGACACGGAGTAATGGATCCAAACTACAAGAAAGAAGATTCCACCTAAACATTAGGAAGAACTTCCTTACAGTAAGAGCTGTTCGAGAGTGGAATTTGCTGCCAAGGAGTGTGGTGGAGTCTCCTTCTTTGGAGGTCTTTAAGCAGAGGCTTGACAACCATATGTCAGGAGTCCTCTGATGGTGTTTCCTGCTTGGCAGGGGGTTGGACTCGATGGCCCTTGTGGTCTCTTCCAACTCTATGGTTCTATGATTCTAACTGATTCTAACTGATTGGTTCAAAATTGGGAAAGGTGTACGGCAAGGCTGTATATTGTCTCCCTGCTTATTTAACTTATATGCAGAATTTATCATGAGAAAGGCTGGGCTGGATGAATCCCTAGCCAGAATTAAGATCGCCAGAAGAAATATCAACAACCTCAGATATGCAGATGACACAACCTTGATGGCAGAAAGTGAGGAGGAATTAAAGAACCTTTTAATGAGGGTGAAAGAGAAGAGCACAAAATATGGTCTGAAGCTCAACATAAAAAACAAAAACAAAGATCATGGCCACTGGGCCCATCACCTCCTGGCAAATAGAAGGGGAAGAAATGGAGGCAGTGAGATATTTTACTTTCTTGGGCTCCATGATCACTGCAGATGGTGACAGCAGTCAAGAAATTAAAAGACGCCTGCTCCTTGGAAGAAAGGTGATGGCAAACCTAGACAGCATCTTATAAAGCAGAGACATCACCTTGCCAACAAAGGTCCGTATAGTTAAAGCCATGGTTTTCCCAGTAGTGATGTATGGAAGTGAGAGCTGGACCATAAAGAAGGCTGATCACCGAATAATTGATGCTTTTGAATTATGGTGCTGGAGGAGACCCTTGAGAGTCCCATGGACTGCAAGAAGATCAAACGTATCCATTCTTAAGGAAATCAGCCCTGAGTGCTCATTGGAAGGACAGATCGTGAAGCTGAGGTTCCAATACTTTGGCCACCTCATGAGAAGAGGAGACTCCCTGGAAAAGACCCTGATGTTGGGAAAGATGGAGGGCACAAGAAGAAGGGGACGGCAGAGGACGAGATGGTTGGACAGTGTTCTCGAAGCTACAAACATGAGTCTGACCAAACTGCGGGAGGCAGTGGAAGACAGGAGTGCCTGGCGTGCTCTGATCCATGGGGTCACGAAGAGTTGGACACGACTAAACGACTAAACAACAACAACATGAAGTCTAATAACATGTGTTTCCTGTAAACAGATTACATCTAAATTCTGTCTTGCCAAAACGTGGTAAACTTGGCCCCTTTTTTCGAGGAGAATTTAAACCATTCACATTCCAGGAGCAAATTTTTAAAACCATCCTGATTTTTTTAGGGGCCTGCTGCCCCTGCCCCCAGTAAGGAAGGACTTTCCGATCCCAGTTCTTTTTGGTTTACTCCCCTACCAGATAAATCTAGAAATATATTTTTTCCATTCTTTGAAGTGTCCTACCCCACTGATCATGGTTATCGACTGAAATAAAAATCAGATTCTTGGCAATACATTCATATTTATTAATGATATTCTTCCCCAATTACCGTATTTTTTGCTCTATAACACGCACCTGACCATAACACGCACATTGTTTTTAGAGGAGGAAAACAAGGGAAAAAACATTCTGAATGAAACAGTGGATGTATAATTTTTGTGCTTCATGCTGTGGCCACAGACATGTGATCTGATGGTGAATTTGGGCTGACCCAATGCAAAAATCCTGAGAATCCCTGTGCATCCATGGTTTGTAACCACGTTTTTGCACCATTGCAGCCCCAGGCAACAGTGGGTGCGTGATTTTTGGGGGGCAGGCTGTAGCCATGGACATGCTATGTGCTCTGATGGTGAATTTGGGCTGACCCAATGCAAAGATCCTGAGGATCCATGTGGATCCATGGTTTGTAACCACGTTTTTGCACCATTGCAGCCCCAGGCAACAGTGGGTATGTGATTTGGGGGGGCAGGCTGTAGCCATGGACATGCTATGTGATCTGATGGTGAATTTGGGGTGACCCAATGCAAGGATCCTGAGAATCCCTGTGGATCCATGCTTTTTAACCACATTTTTGCACCATTGCAGCCCCAGGCAACAGTGGGTGCGTGATTTTTTTGGTGCAGGCTGTAGCCATGGACATGCTATGTGATCTGATGGTGAATTTGGGGTGACCCAATGCAAGGATCCTGAGAATCCCTGTGGATCCATGCTTTTTAACCACATTTTTGCACCATTGCAGCCCCAGGCAACAGTGGGTGCGTGATTTTTGGGGGGCAGGCTGTAGCCATGGACATGCTATGTGATCTGATGGTGAATTTGGGGTGACCCAATGCAAAGATCCTGAGAATACCTGTGGATCCATGCTTTATAACCACATTTTTGCACCAATGCAGCCCCAGGCAACAGTGGGTGCGTGATTTTTTTGGTGCAGGCTGTAGCCGTGGACATGCTATGTGATCTGATGGTGAATTTGGGGTGACCCAATGCCAAAATCCTGAGAATTCCTGTGGATCCATGCTTTTTAACCACATTTTTGCACCATTGCAGCCCCAGGCAACAGTGGGTGCGTGATTTTGGGGGGGCAGGCTGTAGCCATGGACATGCTATGTGATCTGATGGTGAATTTGGGGTGACCCAATGCAAAGATCCTGAGGATCCATGCTTTGTAACCACATTTTAAGTGGGGAGCGAAGGAAAAACAAAGAAGGGACATTAGAGGGGTGTGCAGAGAAGCAGCTGGCTAAGAATGCAGGAGAGGGATTTAACGGGAGGGAGGAAAGAAAGGCAAAAGTTTCCCCCCACCCAAGCCAGCCATCTCTCTCTCTCTCTCTCTCTCTCTCTCTCTCTCTCCCTCTCTCCCTCCCTCCCTCCCTCCCTCCCCCCTCTCTCTCTCCCTCCCCCCTCTCTCTCTCCCTTCCCCCCTCTCTCTCCCTCTCCCCCAGCAGCACCGGAGCTTGCCTGGAGGGGAGGGGCTTTCCCTGCTCTTTGTTCCGTTTCAGCAAACACAGCAACGAAACAGAGGGGGGTGGGCAGTAAGACCCTGAGGCAGAATGCAGGAAAGCAGACGCTTCCTCTTTTCAGGTTTCGCTTCTCCGTGCAGCGTGCAGCGCTGCGATTTGATTTTTGCATGATTTTTCGGCTCCAGGGACCACACATTCGCTCTATAACACGCACAGACATTTCCCCTTCCTTTTTAGAAGAAAAAATCTGCGTGTTATAGAAGGAAAAATACGGTAGTTCATCCTTCCCCAAATCTCTAAATTCTTCTTTCCAAGTGGTTGTGTAATTAACTTTAGAAATATTTATATTCTTAGCTGTCAACCATACACCTAAATATTTGATCCCCCCATATAGATAAATCTGTAGTTTGTTGTAAATACTTTTTATATTGCTCTGTCACATTTTTCACCAAGACCTGTTTTATTTTTAACTTGAATCCCGCTACCTGACCCAATTCCTGGATCCTCTCCAAGACCCTTGGTATGCTGTTTCTTGGGTCTTCCATAGTAATCACAAGGTCATCTGCAAAAGCTTTGATTTTATATGCTTCACTTCCTACCATTATTCCTTTTATTTCCTCATCCTATCTTATATTTCTCACCAGTGTCTCTAAAACTAGAAGAAACAATAACAGTGACAGAGGACACTGTTGTCTTGTCCCCTTTGTTATTTTACATTTTTCAGTTATCACATTATTCACAATCAGCATGGCCTGTTAGTCTGAATAAATTGCCTCAATTCCTCTGCCAAATGCCTCCCCAAAGTTCATAATTTCTATTGTTTTTTTTCATAAATAACCATGAAACAACATCAGTGTCGCTTGTTTTTCATTCCTAACCTCCAGATACTCTGTGATATCATTATATTTCTTATATTGTCCTTCATCTGATGGCCTGGTAAAAACCCAGCCTGATCTTAATGAATTATGTCCTTTAACACGCCTTTCATATGATTTGCAAATAATCTTCAAAAACAAATCCGTTTATTGAGAGGACCATGCCTGTGCACAAAAATCAACACTACAATAGTTAAAAATATTAAAATTCATTACATACTATGCCAACAAAACCTTCTTCCCACAAAATAGAAAAAGAGGGGAAACGAGCAACGAGTTAAACAGACGATGAAGGGGTCTTTACATTGTCGTCCATAAATCTTTCCCTGGCTTTCATGGCCTTCATCACAAAAACCGCTACTACATGGGTAATGCGTGGGTCTGCATCAACTAACAAAAATTTTACTCTATCTTCAGGACTGGTTATAGAGTTGGGTATAATTTGCAGCAATGCGTCTCTAAAGCCCGAGTAAATGGGGCAATAGAGGAAGTAACGTGTAAGATCCTCTTTAATTTTCATAAGGCAAGGACATAAACGATGTTCTACTGGGGTTTTTGTGTATCTACCAATTTTCTCCTTATTTTCATTATCTGCTCGGTATACAGTTCTGTATGGTATCTTACAAATTGCCTCATGTCTTTCAGATTGTCTATCACTTTCCCCTCTATATTTAATTTATGCCCTGTTTTTTCCTTAACTGCCATGCCAATAATTTACCTGGCCTGTTGGCATATTCAATTTTTTTCTGCTTCATCCTTTTTATTTTCCACTCTGTTTCCTGGTTTACTATCATTGAACATTGTTTGTTTTATCGACTCCTTTCCAGGTTTTTAAAACCAACATTTTAAATCAATTCTTTCAGTACCCCCCCAATCTTTTTTCTGATAGGCTTATTGTTGTATGAAGAAACCTCTCATTACTGCTTTACTGGCATCCCAGACCATCTTTCTATCTGTTCCTTGATTTAAATTTAACTCAATGTAATCCCTCAGGGCTCCTTCTGCTTTTTGTAAAATATTTTGGTAATCTAAAATTCCTTCATTTAATCTCCATCTAAATGAGGTATTTTTTTTCTCCTCTTATTCAAGCAATACTGGATTGTGATCCCAAAGTGTTCTTGGTAATATCTCTACTTTCAGGGCATACAGTGGTACCTCGGGTTAAGTATTTAATTTGTTCCGGAGGTCTGTTCTTAACCTGAAACTGTTCTTAACCTGAAGCACCACTTTAGCTAATGGGGCCTCCTGCTGCCGCCGGAGCATGATTTCTGTTCTCATCCTGAAGCAAAGTTCTTAACCTGAAGCACTATTTCTGGGTTAGCGGAGTGTGTAACCTGAAGCAAATGTAACCTAAGGTACCACTGTATATAGTTCTCTAGAGATCCATACCAAGTCAATTCTCCTGCTAGACAGATGTGGTTCTGAGAACATAGGTGTTTAAATCTCCATGTCAATCAGATTAAAGTTTTCTACCATTTTGAAATGTTGTAGGTAGTCTCCCTTTCTTGAGTCATTTTTTAAATTGTCCTGTCCATCTCTAGGGATACTACCCCACTTGTGTCTCTGATTATTATCTTCTGATCCATATATTCAAATATTTTGTCTTCTAACGTTTTGTAAAATTCCAACTTTTTCTCATTTGGTGGATATATTCCAACTATTACTATTTTCTCACCTTGTGCTGTTATCTGTACTGCAATCATTCTTCCCTTCTCATCCTCAAATAATTGTTTCGGGTCAAATTTGGGTTTTATGTATAATACCACCCCTCTTCTTTGTTTTATCTAAATTTACAAAGTCAATCCAATTCTTTTATCAAGACTCCTGTCTCTCCTAGCTACATGTGTTTCTTGTAAGCAAATTAATATCTAAATTGTTTCTGTAACACGTTCTATCTTTTTTTTTCTTTTTACTTTGCTGTTCAGCCCATTTACATTCCATGTTAATATTTTTAAGTTCACCATTCTAATTTATTAATTTTTTATTATATCTAATTATGAGTCTTGTTCCTTTTCTTCTTCCTCATTTTCCCTCTTTATCCTCAGATATTCCTCCTCCCTCTCCCGCTGGCAAAGGCTTCGCACCTCCTGTTTTTTGTATTTTCTCCAAAATTTCTCCGCCTCGGCTGTGTTTCTGCAGCCAACCCAAATTTCACCAAGGAGTCATCTACCTATGACAATGGGGAACAGTCACCTCCCCTCCCCCAGCTAGTCTGATCAGCCTGCACTAGCTGTCCGGGAGTCCTATGCCTCAGCCAGATGCCCCCCAGCAGTCTGGGGGGAGGCTTTTTGTTATCCCTTTCCCACCTCACCAGAAGCCTGAACTCTTTTGCCAGTTTTTCAGTTATGAACACAAGCACTTCCCTTAGGGAATAGATATAGTGCAATGTTTTCTTGCAGATCTCACTTGCATCCTTTAAAAAACAAGGTGGCTGACAGGCCAGATCTATGGCTTTCCCTTACAGAGCCCCACAGAGTAGCACAGATTGCCTGCACTCAAGAGGGCTAAAGATTCCCCAACTCCTGCCTGTCTCCTCACAGCATTCCAGCTGCAACAGTTCTTCAAAAGGCACAGATACTCCCCCCAAAACACACTCTTGTCCAGGTGCAGAGTTGACTCTGTCTGAAAAGCATTTCCGAACTGTGGAGGATGCACACAGGTTCAAGAGGAAATACACTGTCCGTAATAGCATGGATGGGATTGGCACAAAAATGGGTATTACACCACCACTGTGATCTCTTTGTATTTCCCTTGCTCATGGACTGCACCACTTGAAGAGGCCAACTTTTAATTTCCTAACATTCTTCTGCAAGACCTCTAAATAATGAAAAAGTAAGCTTTGTAGACAAAAAACAAAATAAGGAATATCTTCAATAATGACTTCATTCCATTCAAACATCTGATATTAATAAACAACTCAATATTCAAGGCATTATTAAAATATTTAATTTGAAATTTGAAAGGAAAAAGGCAACTGTTTGTAGAATATATCCCTTTATTATTTCATGACTCACAAAAAGGTTTAAGACACAGATCATCTGATTTATTTTCTACATAATTTTCTCAGTTTTGGGGCATCCTTGCCTTGTGGCAGGCAGCCAACAAAGTTACCTTTTCGTATGTACAGCAATTGCTTATGAAAATTTTTATGCTGATCTATTTAAAGTAGAAAAATAACATCCAAAGGGAAAATGTTAGCCATGAAACGTACAAAGTTAGGCAACAGAAACACGATGGCTTTGCAGAAGCATCAGATGTCAGAGATCAGCTCAGGACAGTTTTTGTTAGAAAGGCACTTTTTTGTTTTTCTTGCATTAAAACTGTTTTTCATCATGCTTCCATAATGTCACAATAATTAAAACAATAGTTAAAAAGGCAATGTAAATAAAGAAGAGAGTGAGTTAAAAAGAGATAAATGCCAGGAATTAATGCAAATATTAAAAATAAATTTTTGGTCCTTTTATAAAATAGGCCACAGCGTTCAGGCAACAGTGATTCACTCCCTCCAATACTTATATTGGCCATTCCAGTGTGCAGATACATCTTGAGTTCATCAGTAGCTCCAAATATACATATACTTTTTGAAAGTTACCAGGGCTTCAGTTTGGCCATGCAGGTGTGTCCCAATACAATGGTTCTGGTAGCCAAGAAATCTATAATTCTGTATCCCTGTATCGAGCTGCTTGTCCATAGTATCCACGTTTAGAATTGTCCGCTAGCTGTCGTCGATAGTCCTCCTCTTCTGCATCACTGCCGTAACTTCCTTGCTTTTCTAGGTAAGGTCTACCTGCTGCTTTCTGCGGCTCTGGAGGTCTGGAACTAACATCAAAGCACATTATGTGAATTTAGATACAGCTGGTGCTCAGAAAGAGAGTGTCTCAAGCAGCTCTATAACCAGTTTAAAAGCAGTCTTATGACTACTTCCAAGGCTCTTTTCAAGCTTTATCCCCACCATATAAAATGCTGGCATGGTGCTCTTCCACATCGTTGTGCTTTGCACAAATAACAGTTCTGTTTAAAAGTTCCCTACTGCAAAAATTGGAACCTGACCAGCAGGTGCCTGCCAGGGCCCCATTTACCTTTTGGCACATGAGGAGGAAAATTAAGAGTCAATCCAACATCCCATTGTGACAAAAAAAGGCTAACTGTTTACATTATTTGTTTTGTATCAGCAGTCCATAAGCAGTCGTAAGTGGTTGACCATTCACTGCCATTTCACAGGACTCCTAAATCTACTCCTTGAGCTGAGCTGCTCTGTCCTGCCCAATGGAGCAGGCAGCCTTGCCCAGGACTGCTGCCACGGGGCAAACATGAATCCAGGCAGTTGCCCTGGACAACAGCTTGAAGCCATTACTACTTGCACAGGGAATAGCTTTCGGGTTGCAAACATTAAATCAGTGTTGACTAAGAAACAATTCAGCATTTCATATACCCCCACTCCTTTAGGTCTCTGCAAATATACAGCCCAATCCTATGCAGAAATAATGACCCACTGTGTTCAACAAAGCTTCCAGAGCAGTGTGCAAAGGACTGCCGTTGTGCATGTGTCAACTTGTACATTTCGGTTACTGTGAACAACAGTCAGTCCAGCCGTCCTCTTCTTTCTCTGTCATACTATCAGAATCTTTTTTCCTCTGGAGTTATCAGTATTAAAATTAGTTAAGGTAACATACTGTTGTGTTGTGTTACTTATTTATTTAGTCCTTCTGTGTGCATGACATTTTACAGTGTTACACAGTTGTGGTAGAGCTGATAAGCCACCCTCTTTATTTCAGCTTTGTTGCAGCTTCCCTACATGGGACTGGGACTGGGTTAATACCACACAACTGAATGAGTAGGAGAAGCCTCACCACTGCATGGTTCCCGTCAGTGCATCTGTGTCAAATGGCCTCCACCTTCCACCACCACCACTGTTCAGGTGAGCAGCAGTGACCCCAGTCTTGAGAGGGAGGCTCTGTGGCTCTGCTCTACCTCAAGCTCTGCTACTGGCCAAAGTCAACATTAATCAAAAGAGGGATGGCACGGTAATGGCAGTCGGGAGCTCTTTCGGCTAAAAGAGCCCCAGCGCTTTGAAGTAGGGGGAAGAGGGGGAAAAAAGATTTAAAAGCCTACAATCCCTGCAAGACTGTGTTAAACAACAATTGGGCTCCTTCATTTGGCAACAGACCTTCTGGGAGGAAACATTTAATCTCAATGGAAGAAGAAACATTTAATCTCCATTCCTACTGACTTTGTTACTTTGTATCCTGTGGCTGCCCTGAAACATTCTAAACTGGGGAAAAAGTGTCTTCTTTCTTCAGAACTGATTTTAAATGTCAAAAAACATTTAAGAATTTTCTCAGCCTGTTTTTAATCATGGCTTTGAGAATCTATTATTGGAACATCAATGGTTTAAATTCACTTCAGAAAAGGAGACAGGTTTTTCATGTATTGGAAAAACAGAATTTGGATGCAATTTGTTTATAGGAAACCCATATCATGAGATTACATAGAAAAATTTTAATAAATAAAAGACTTGGACAAGAATTCATTTCCTCGGACAAAGTGAAAAAAAGAGGAGTGGGTTTTTTATTTAAAAAAAACACCACTCCTCTTTTTTTCACTTTGTCCGAGGAAATGAATTCTTGTCCAAGTCTTTTATTTATTAAAATTTTTCTGGCCCGTACGGGCAGGGGTACCTTTACCTTTTTTATATAAAGGAAAAATGGAATCAAAAATTGATTTTTAAAGATGAGGAGGGAAGATACATAGCAGTGGAAATTATAGCATAAGGCGAAAAATATTTGTTACTAGGAATCTACACACCTAATGATGACAAAGCAGAATTCTTTAAGAACTTGGAAACAAGTATTTTGGAACACTTGGATTATAAATTATTTTTAATGGGAGACTTGAATGGAGTTGCATCTACTTTGATGGATAGGACTCAGAGACAAAAGAATTTGAATACTGGCAGATTACCTAAGACTTTTTTTTAATATAATGTGACAAATTTGATTTGTCAGACATATGGAGAGTTAGAAATCCAACTGAAAAAGACTTCACTTTTTTCTCAGATGCAAACCAATCATTTTTGAGAATCGATCCAGAGACTTGGTTTCTAAAGTATTGAAAATGGAAATTTCCCCTAAAACTTGCTCCGATCATAATGCAGTTTTTATGGACCTGAAAATGTTTGTAGAGGGTTCCTTCAGATGGAGAATGAATGATGATTTGTTGAGAAGTACTTCAATTGTGAATAAAGCCCAAAAACCCTAAAAGATTATTTTGAACTTAATATGAATCAGGGAACGGAAACTAGGGTTATTTGGGATGCCAGCAAAGCAGTGATGAGAGGATTTCTGAAACAGCAAAATTTCATCAGGAGAAAGTCACAGAATGAGAGAAAAGATAAAATTATGGAGCAATTGAAAGATAAAGAGAAGATGCTTAGAGGCAATAATTTCAGTGCAACTTGGCAAGACAACGGGACCTGATGGTCTATCAGCAAAATACTATAAGACATTGAAAGATTGGCTTATTCAACCACTGGTAGAAGTAACCAATTTAATTCTGTGAGGGGGCAAAGCACCTGAAACCTGGAAGGAAGCGTATATTACTCTGATTCCTAAACAGGGTCAAGATAGATCCAATCTTAAAAACCAATCTCCCTACTCAATGTGGATTATAATTTTTTTGCAAATATATTGGCTAACAGGCTAAAGAAGGTTTTATCTAAATATATCCACAAGGGCCAGGCAGGATTTCTGCCTGGAAGACATATGAAAGACAATATTAGGAATATTAGGAATACTGTTGCGGATATTTTGGAAAAATTAGAAGCAAGAAAGATTTGTAAAGCAATGTTAATGTTTATTGACGCAGAGAAGGCCTTTGACAATGTATCTTGGAGATTTATGCTATATAATTTTGAGAGTATGGGGGTTGGTCAAGATTTTTAAAATGGTATTAAAGCAATCTATCAAGAACAAAAAGCTAAAATTATTGTAAATAATGTGATCTCGGAGGAAATTAGAATTGAGAAGGGAACCAGGCAAGGGTGCCCACTTTCCCCTCTGCTGTTTATTTCAGTCCTAGAGGTCTTGCTAAGTATGATTAGAAAAGATGAACAAATCAAAGGTATTACAGTAGGATCCAAACAATATAAATTAAAAGCCTTTGCTGATGATCTAGTACTGACATTACAAGATCCAGACTCCAGTGCAGTAAAAGCACTGGAGTTGATACAATAATATGGGCAGGTAGCAGGATTCAAGTTAAATAAGAGCAAAACCAAAGTGTTAGAGAAAAATCTGGACCATGAGGAAAGAAAACTACTACAAGAAAAGACGGGCCTAGATTTTGTGAAAAAAGTTAAGTATCTGGGTGTGAATCTGTCTGGGAAAAATCTGAATTTATATAAAGATAACTATGAGAAACTATGGAATGAAGTTAATAGAGATTTAGAGATATGGTCAAATTTAAAATTGTCATTAATGGGCCGGATTTCAGTGGTTAAGATGAATGTATTGCCAAAGATGCTTTTTCTGTTTCAAGCCCTCCCAATTATTGACAATGTGAAATGTTTTAAAGAATGGCAGAAAGCTTTATCTAGATTTATCTACCGGCGGGGGGGGGGGGGGGGGACACACCCAGAATTAAATACAAACTACTTACAGACTCTAAGGAAAGAGGGGGATTCTCCCTGCCAGATCTAAAAAATTACTTTGAAGCAGCAGCTCTCTGCTGGATTAAAGAATGGATACAATTGGAAGATACTGATGTTTTAGACTTAGAGGGATTTGACAATGTATTTGGATGGCATGCATATTTATGGTATGATAAAGTAAGGGCCCATAATGCATTTAAAAATCATGTAATTAGGAATTCTATATAATGTATGGATAAAATATAAAGATCTCTTAGAAAGGAAGACACCCAGATGGCTTTCACCAATGGAGGCGAAGGCCCAGAAAAAGTTAAATATGGACATCAAGTGGTTGAGATACTCAGATTTGTTATTGGAGGATAAAGAAGGTTATAAACTAAAACCATTTGATCAAGTAAAAGATAATATAAATTGGTTACATTACCACCAGATTAATGAATTGTACAAAGTAGGCAAGAAAAATGGTTTTGCTTTGGAAAAATCTAAGTTGGAAATGGAGTTGTTGGATTCTAAAGTTAAAAATTTGTCTAAAATATATAATTTATTGTTGGAGTGGCATACAAAGGATGAACAAGTCAAATCAGTGATGATAGATTGGGCAATAGATGTGGGACATAATTTAATGTTTGAAGACTGGTAAAGATTGTGGAAGAAAGGGGTCAAGTTCACTGCATGTACAGTGTTAAAGGAAAATACAATGAAAATGGTGTACAGATGGTATTTGACTCCGGTAAAACTAGCGAAGATTTACCATAACAGTGATAATTTTTGTTGGAAATGTAAAGAAAAAGAGGGTACATTTTATCATACCCTTTTACCAAGGTGAAAGACCTCTGGGAAAAGATTTATAATGAATTGAAAAAAATGTTGAAATATACATTTACTAAGAAACCAGAGCCCTTTCTTCTTGGAATAACAAGTTTGGACTTGCCCAAGAAAGATGGGTTCGGTCAGTTAGAAGAGACCACAAGGGCCATCGAGTCCAACCCCCTGCCAAGCAGGAAACACCATCAGAGCACTCCTGACATATGGTTGTCAAGCTTCTGCTTAAAGACCTCCAAAGAAGGAAACTCCACCACACTCCTTGGCAGCAAATTCCACTGTCGAACAGCTCTTACTGTCAGGAAGTTCTTCCTAATGTTTAGGTGGAATCTTCTTTCTTGTAGTTTGGATCCATTGCTCCATGTCCGCTTCTCTGGAGCAGCAGAAAACAACCTTTCTCCCTCCTCTATGTGACATCCTTTTATATATTTGAACATGGCTATCATATCACCCCTTAACCTCCTCTTCTCCAGGCTAAACATGCCCAGCTCCCTTAGCCGTTCCTCATAAGGCATCGTTTCCAGGCCTTTGACCATTTGGGTTGCCCTCCTCTGGACACGTTCCAGTTTGTCAGTGTCCTTCTTGAACTGTGGTGCCCAGAACTGGACACAGTACTCCAGGTGAGGTCTGACCAGAGCAGAATACAGTGGCACTATTACTTCCCTTGATCTAGATGCTATACTCCTATTGATGCAGCCCAGAATTGCATTGGCTTTTTTAGCTGCCGCGTCACACTGTTGGCTCATGTCAAGTTTGTGGTCAACCAAGACTCCTAGATCCTTTTCACATGTACTGCTCTCAAGCCAGGTGTCACCCATCTTGTATTTGTGCCTCTCATTTTTTTGCCCAAGTGCAATACTTTACATTTCTCCCTGTTAAAATTCATCTTGTTTGTTTTGGCCCAGTTCTCTAATCTGTCAAGGTCGTTTTGAAGTGTGATCCTGTCCTCTGGGGTGTTAGCCACCCCTCCCAGTTTGGTGTCATCTGCAAATTTGATCAGCATGCTCTTGAGTCAATCATCCAAGTCGTTGATAAAGATGTTGAATAAGACCGGGCCCAAGACAGAACCCTGTGGCACCCCACTAGTCACTCTTCTCCAGGATGAAGAGGAACCATTGATGAGCACCCTTTGGGTTCGGTCAGTCAGCCAGTTACAAATCCACTGAGTGGTAGCATAGTCAAGACCACATTTTACCAGCTTCTTTACAAGAATATCATGGGGCACCTTGTCAAATGCCTTGCTGAAATCAAGGTAGGCTACATCCACTGCGTTCCCTTCATCTACCAGGCTTGTAATACCAGGCATGCTAAATTATTTTTGTATGCCACAACTGCTGCTCGAATTTTATTAGCTAAGAACTGGAAAGCACAAGAAGTATCAACAGTGGAAGATTAGCAGATGAAGATAATGGACTTTTCGGAGCTGGCTGACCTGACTGGAATAGTTCGCGATCAGAAGGAGGAGGAGTATCAGCAAGAATGGTCGAAATTTAAAACTATGTAGTTAAACATGTTAAGTTAACTTAATTGGAAATGTTTGCAAATACCAGATAGGCTTAGGAGTGAAATATGTAATGCAATGAAATAATATGTTTAATGCTAAATTGGAAAGAAAGAAAGAAAGATGTTAAGTGATTAAGTTAATTTTATAAGAATTTTGTTTTTGGAAAACCGTTAAAATGATATACACTGAAATTCAAGCAAGGGGATACATGGAAATTGCTTAACAATGTTAATAAGATTAATTTTAATAAGGTTAGGATTTTTGTTTGTTTGTTTATTTGTGTGTTTATAAATTTTGTGGAAAATCAATTAAAAAATTGAAGGAAAAAAAGAGTTTTGAGGAAGGATGTAGAGAAAGGGGTGGTGGCGACACCATGAACACGGGGGGAGTACTTCCATGTCTAGGGAACAGCAAAGGGGAATGGTGGAGCCAGTTAAGGAAGCAGAAGATCTTTGGTTGGCTAAGGGCAGGAGGTCACAGCCAAGAATATAAGAAGAAACAAGTTAAGATGGAGGAAGGGCTGTGGGCAGCTTTTAAAGTACGGGCAAGTGGCTGGTGATGGATGCAGACAGGATTCCATTCAGAACCACAATGAGCAATAGGAAAGAGCAATTCTGGCACTGAGCAGTCTGAAAAGGTAATAAACTTAGTTACTTGTAAATGTACCGTATTTTTCGCTCTATTGGACGCACCGCACCACAGGACGCACCTACTTTTTAGAGGGGGAAATCAAGGGAAAAAAATATTATTCCCCCCCCCCCCAGCCCCAAAGAGCAAAGAAGCCAAGACAGCGAGCGGGATCCATAGCCGCTCAACCTCTCCAGCCAGGAGCTAAACCTCTCCAGCGCAGCTAAAGAAGAAGTGATCCATCCCGCTCACTGCCTTGGCTTCCTCTTTAGCCTTAAGCAGCATCTTTAGCCTTGCGCAACGGGATGGATCGTGCCCGCTGTCCACCGGGGCTGGACTAGATGACCCCTGGGGTTCCCTTCCAACCCTGCAATTCTATGACCTTGGAAGGTGTTGGGGGTCTCCACCACTGGAGGCTTTTAAGCAGCGGTTGGGGGACCATCTGCCTGGCGTTCTTTAGCTGTGATTCCTACATTGTGAGGGGGCTGGGCTAGATGACCCTTGGGTGGCCCTCCCAACTCTATACAGTCCTACACGTCTTCGGCAGGAGATCCACAGCCACTTCACACAATGCCCACTCCCAATTTTCATTGGAGAGACATGTGGCTTCAGTGTCTAGGTAGGTACACCCCTACCTGCCACTCTCCCCCCACCTCACTTAAGCCGAGGGAATTCGTGCCCAGAGAAGCTCCCAGGTGAGGCAAGGGTTAAGATCTACCTCTGGTAAATGGTTTTCCCTTTTCTCTTCTTCTTCTGTGCTCTTTCCTTCTTTTGTGTTTTGTTTAATCTGTTTTTATTGTATACTAAAATAAAAGCTGCAAAGTTTCCTTTTTTATAATATCCCCCCCCCAAACTAAAACGTTAATCTAGATGATAACACTGATCCAGAGGAAAAGAAGGGGGTGGAGAAAGGACGAAAAAAGAAAAGAGGTAGAGATAAAGATATTTTTTAAAAGTTGGCTTCTTTAGCCTTGCGCAGTCTCCCGCGACTGGAGAGGCGCAAGGCTAAGGAGGAAGCCCGGGCAGCGAGGGGATGGATCGTGCTCGCTGCCGGGCTTCCTCTTTAGCCTTGCGTAGCCTCCCGCGGCTGCAGAGATTGCGCAAGGCTTTTCTAGAGGAGGGAGAAGGGACTGACTGACCGCGTCAGTCCCTTCTCCCTCCTGGGGAAAAGCCCGCAAGAGCCGCATGAAGCTTGTGTGTGGCTCCTGGGGGCTTTTCCTGCTTGCCTCCCCCCCTGCATTCGCTCCATAGGACGCACAGACTTTCCTCCTTTAAGACGGAAAAACTGCGTCCTATGGTGCAAAAAATACGGTATATCAGTTATTATTTTTGGCAGCAAGTAAATTTTGCCAGCTTGTAGACCTCTATCATAACTGAATCCCTAACCCAAAGACACAAAGCCAGTAATATTCACAAATAATTCCATTATTTTATTGTAATCCACTTTGGGATTAGTAATGATGAAGAACTGGCTTGAGATATATTGAACATATACCTGAACATGCAACATTTTACCTGGCAGCCTGGGTCCAGTCTGGTTTTTGTGTCTTGATTGGGACAGCATAAATGTCTGGGTGTCTCTGAGCTATTTCCACCTGTAAAAGGAGAGTGTATAATCAAAACATTTTGAAGTTTCCCTTAATGGGTGACTAAACCCAGTGTAACTGTGACATGATAACAAGTTCCATTTCCCCAATTTACAGATTGTCACAGTATTCAAAAAGCATACAAAGCAGCAGAGAATAAAGCTATTAGTACACTGCTACTAGTACTCAAAATCCTACTTGTTATTGGGAAAGATTAAAATATTTCTCTCTTTACCAATGAATCAGCCTAGCCTTCCCACAAGTGGCTGTGCTCTAGAGTTTGCCGCTGACAGAAGGAGAGGCCGTTTGCTCCAGTTCATCCTTCTCCTCAGCAATCTCCAGCTCCACTCTTCTGGAGAGTCCTTCAACCCCATAGCAGATAGCAGATAGTCAAGGGGAATCAGCCAAAATCACCTCTATTACTCTTTCTGCAAATGGAACTGTGGCTTGTAGCCAACTAACTTCTTCTCAGAGTAAATGAATGAAGATAGCCATTTCTATTAATTTCAACAGGTCTACTCTGTGATGTACTAGCATTGGGTACAATCCTCTGCTCACAGGATCTCTAGATCTAATCCACTGTTTTTATGATGTTTCAATAGTTTGAGTGGCAATAATTTCTAAAACAGACACAAATGCAAAAAATCAGTTTGTGGTTCACTTCATACCCTGGCATTTTGTGCTTCTTGTAGTTCTTGCATTCGTTGAAGTCTTGCTTTGTGGTCCATTTTCTCAAAAATTTTAACTTTCCCCAGCACAGATTTTGGTGTGCTCCCTGGTTCTTCTATCCCCTCCTCCGATTTCTCCTCCACTTCCGTTGATGGGACAGGTGGCTGAGAGGATTTCAATATGGGGCGCCCAAAAGTAGGTTTGATGGCTATTGGGGGAGGGGCCACTTTCATTGGTACTCCATAAGTTTCACTGCTAGCAGCATTAGGGCTGCCTGTTCTGGCTTCGTAATTCTTAGGGATATCATAGGGATCTTCTCTGTTTTGCAGTTTACCCTGAAAGCATAAGGCAACAGCCAGTACAGCATTAGTATTTACATAGAAGTAGCAGTTTTGGTCTGGAAATGATCAGCCATGAGAAACTGGTTAATATAGTTTGTAAAGCCTAAACTGGTTACTGATATTTTGAGCTAAGGAAAAACAGGTAGTTGAGGCACCACACTGGGAAAAAGTTTAGCTAAGATGAAAATGTGGAGCTGTGAATCAAGCAGGGAATGTTGAGAGGCCTTCTGAGGAAAATGCTCTTAGATACAGTAAGTAACCCTTATTAGCAAATGCAACACTCGACCCCAGTTAGTTGTTCTCTTCCTCTCCAATTACCTTTGGGGGTTCAGGCTTGAATGCTGGAGGTGGGCTGGGATCCCTCAGAACTTCCCTGCTACCAGCTCTTCTCATTTGAGTTCTTGGTTCTGGGCTGGATTTCCTTAAACTCTATGGACAAGTAATAGTAGCTCATTATGCATACAGTCACGCATTGACTTGTGGGAGGCATAGTTACAGTCTGCAACTGCTGGGAAAAGTGTTTTGTTTTCTGTTTTTTTCTTCCTTTAAATATAATTCACCAGCAGTACTGCTCTTGTACAGTACAGTCATTTTACCACAAGGTAATTTGAAGCAGGGACACCCCCCCCTTGTTAGAGCAATAAAACATCTTCCTTTCTACATAGGAGTGCACACAATAGACACCAACAACTCAAAATGCCACTGAATTTCCCACCCACATCACTTCAGTGAGCATGTGTTGTCAATGTTTTACCACCTAATGCCCTGAGAGAAAAACAGCAGTCTTCTTCTGGATCTCTCACCTCCTCTTGCTGCACGGGCTCGGAGGACCGACTAATGGAGGAAACTCTGGGCTCGTTGATTGGCTCATCAAGCTCGTTGTCTGTGTAAGCCCCGCCTTCTCCATCGGTGTCTTCCATGTCACTAACCAGTCGGCTGTCACAGCTCAGATAGTCAGCGCCCATCGCAGTTAAGTATGACATACGGTCTTCCAGGTCATCATCCATTCCTTCCAGCTGTAAAGGGATTTTGTGAAGAGGTTATGCTCTCCTTGTCACATCAGGGCTCACATTATGTAACACAGTAAGACACAGTATAAAGTAGTTTCAATAGATGGGACTACCATTAAAAGCAATGATAGCACTCTATTTTCACTACTAATAGCAACATGAGATACTGGAAGTTTTCATTAGGTTGCAATTCTCACTGGCAAAGTTTTTTGCCATTTCCCCCCAGTTAATAATAATAATAACAACAACAACAACAATAATAATTTTATTATTTATACCCTGCCCATCTGGCTGGGTTTCCCCAGCCACTCTGGACGGCTCCCAACAGAATATTAAAAACACGATGAAACATTGTGCAGAAGAGTCAATTGTGTAGAAGTGGGGGGGGGTGCCTGTACTCTGCCTGCAATCTTGGTTGCAGTCTCCTTCTGAATTCCTGTTGCTGGGAGGTACAGGAGGGGAGAGGGCTGCTCTTGTGCTCAGGCCCTGCTTATGAGCTTCCGATGGGCATCTGATTGGCCACTGTGAGAACAAGATTCTGGCCTTACCCAAAAGGGCTGCTACATTCTTATGACCACCTACCTTTCCTTCGGAGACCCACACGGCTTCGCCTTGTTGTTGCTGAATAGTATCTTTTAGGCTGCCATACCAACCATCATTGGCTGAATTTAGATCAATAGTAGCTGCAGATATTTTTTAAAATAAAAAATGGTTATATTTTCAAAGCATTAGTCTCATACACGACACTATATTACTTCAGTCATTTTCAAAACAATGGAAACACTCCATATAACACTCCATAGTGTTAATGTTCTCCACTGATTATATAGTTATTCCAGACTCCCGAAGAAATCATTAATAAGCTTTGCTGCTGTTGCTTTTAACTGATGAGAATGCCAAGACTATTTTTTATTTTCCTATCACCTCAAACCATTGCTTCTTATCCTGATTTCAGAAGGAACTGTTTTTTATAGCATCTTTAAAATATTTTGTAAACATGATTGTATATTCTGCTATCTACTGGAAAGATGGAGCAAGAGATTCTACCAGTTATGTATTTAATGTGGTGGGCTGTCAGGGAAGAGTTAGACGTTTCCAGTTTCTCAGAGGGAGAAAGCATTCCCCAAGGGGGGAGGGAGAGCAGTGAATCTAATAGAAGAGAACAGGAGGAACAAGAGGGAGGGACCGGCTGTTCCCAGGAAAGGCCAGGGTTCAGGAGGGGAGATACAGGCCAGCTCTAGCCAGGAGGGTAGGAAAAAGGGCGGGAAAGCGAAGGGAAGGGCGCCTTCGCCATTTTGAGGGTGGCTGGTCACGGAGAAGCAGAGCTCAGAAGGGATCTGAAAGAAGTGACTCTGAGGAATGATATTTAAGAACCGTTTATAAGATTGTTTTGTTAATACGCAATAAAACGTTTTATAAAAGAACAAGAAGCGTTTGTGTGGTGATCTGAAGAGGACAACGACCAGGCCTGACAGAACACCTTCTGCTCTGCGCCTCTTCACTATAAGTAAGAAGGAGAAGCCAAAATGGAGGGAGCTGAGGCGCCAGTTGGGCAAGGAGAAACCCCAGCGCTCCAGCTAACATTACAGGACTTATGGCAACAGAACTTACAGTTAAAAAGTCAAGTCGACGTACTATCAGCAGCACTGGGAGAACATAGAACCATGCTGCAAGCGACGTGTGGAGATAGAGTGAGTAAAACATTTACTATACGTCCACGTAGCTTCAAGGGGGAAAGCTCGGAATACATGGCTTTCAAGACAGAAATTTCTTTCATAATTGAGATAAAGGATGAAGAATTTCAATCTGAGCAAGAGAAGGTTGCTTATGTGATTAATTTCAGGGAAGGGAGGGCTAAGGACTGTGTTATACCCCTAATATCTCGGAGGGATGCCGCCCTAGGAAATCTACAAATTTTTCTGCAGTATCTAGACGCGATTTTCTTAGACCCTGTGCATGAAATAACCACAGCTAGGCAGCTGCTGAGAATGAGACAAGGAAAAGACACTGTGGGAGTTTATTGGTCCAACTTTAGTTTGCTGGTGCAGAAATTAAAATGGGATCTGAATTCCCCAACAGGTGCAGCCCTTTTTAGGGAAGGACTGAATAATGAGATTTTAGACCAATTGGCCCAAATGCCAGAACCTAGTTCCTTGGACTCTCTGGTCCGAACGTGCCTGCAATTGAGCCTACGCGTGGAACGGAGGGCTAGTGAAAAGAAGGAACAATGGAGACCACGGTGGCGGGAAAACAATATTATCGAAAGTACAGAGAGCAGAGCGGGCAACGTGCCAGGACAAGAGCGGCCAGAGCCCATGGAATTGGGGGCAGCCAGACCCCTCCCAGTTACTACCTCTTCCATGGTAAGAGGAAATGCAGGGAGAGGAAGAGACACGAGGCGTTGCTTTGTCTGTGGAAAACCAGGGCATCTAGCACGACAATGTCGCAATCGTAAAGGATGGGAGTCTCTATCTGGAGCAGACATGGGAGAAGACAATTGCCCGAAGGAACTGCATCAGGGAAACGAATGTCCCCAGCTGGAAATGGGAGCTTGCAGCCGGGTGGAGGAGCAATAGAAGGCTCTCACGCTGAACCACCTATTCCAGGACTAACAGTGAAGGTGCAACTACAACTACCCAATGGACACAGGGTCCAGGTAGAGGCGCTGTTAGACTCAGGAGCGTCAGCAGATTTCATAGACCAGAAATTGGTACAGGAACACAAAATCGCTTTGTTACCTTTGAATTTCCCACTAAGAGTGAAAACAATCGACGGCAGACCGCTACTTTCAGGAGAAGTGACTTACGAGACTCCACCAATGAGAATGGATATGGGTAATCACTCAGAGACCAGGGCATTTCATGTGACCAAACTAGCTGGGCGCCCGATGGTGCTGGGCATGAGTTGGCTCAATCGTCATAATCCGGTGATTGCCTGCCATCAAAGGTCTTTGGTTTTTGGTTCGATCTATTGTATGACACATTGTTTGGGGCAAAAGGGAAAAATCTCAGTGGAAGTAATGGGAACAGAGGTAGAAGGGAAGTTGCTGGGGAATGAAAGTGAGATTCCATCATAATATATTGCTTATCGGGATGTTTTTTGTGAAAAAGAAGTGGATAAACTTCCACCACATAGGCCCTATGATTGTAAGATAGATCTAGTCCCTGGGGCACAGTTCCAACCAAGCAAGATATATGCCATGTCGGAAGTAGAATCTGCAGCATTGAGGGAGTTCCTGCAAAAGAATTTGCAGAGAGGTTTTATTAGAGAGTCCACGGCCTCGGGGGGTGCTCCCGTCTTTTTTGTCAAAAAGAAAGGAGAGGAAGGGGCACCGAGATTAGTATGTGACTTCAGAATCCTTAACAGCCAAATGAAGCCTCGCGTGTGCCCACTGCCACGTATAGATGACCTCTTAGAGAGAGTAAGGTCAGCCAAAGTCTTTACCAAGCTTGATCTACGAGGAGCATATAATCTGATAAGGGTCAGAGAAGGGGATGAGTGGAAAACCAGTTTTTGTACTAAGTATGGTGCATTTGAATTCTTGGTAATGCCTTTTGGCTTGCAAAATGGCTCAGGGGTATTTCAAACCTTCATCAATCACGTCTTGGCACGTATACTGGATCAGTTCTGTGTCTCTTATTTAGATGACCTCTTAATATATAGTGAAAGTATGGAAGAACATGTAAAACATGTCACACAGGTGTTAGAGAGATTGAGGACCAACAGGTTATATGTGAAGTTAGAAAAGTGTAAGTTCCACACACAAAATGTGGAGTTCCTGAGATATTGCATTTCCCACAAAGGGGTATACATGGACACCAGTAAAGTTCAGGCAGTGGTGGAATGGGAGGCACCTAAAACTAAGAAAGATCTACAGAGGTTTTTAGGATTTGCTAATTTCTATCGTAAATTCATAGGTAATTACTCCAAAATCACAACACCACTGACTGATTGTCTAAGAGGCAAGGGGACATTCAGATGGTCTGAGGAAGCACAGAAGGCCTTTGACAAATTAAAGGCGGTGTTTGCTTCAGAAAAATATCTTATGCACCTAGATCCAAGTAAACGTATGAAGGTAGAAACTGACGCCTCTGATAGGGCTATTGGGGCCATTCTGCTGCAACAGGACAAGGAAGGGGACTGGAGACCCTGTGCCTTCTACTCTAGAAAATTAAATCAATCAGAACAAAACTACACCATATTTGATAAGGAACTTTTAGCTGTGCATGCTGCCTTTAAAGTGTGGAGACATTTTTTGGAAGGGGCGTCACATCAGGTGGTGGTACAAACAGATCATAAGAATTTAGTGTATTGGAGAACTGCTAGACAGCTAAACCAAAGGCAAATTAGGTGGGCGGAGTTTTTTGCTGGGTTTAATTTTAGGATTGAGTACATACCTGGGCATCAAAACGTTCGTGCAGACGCGCTACCGCGCAAACCTGAGTATATGGAAGGAGAAGCACCTCCCAAGTTGCGAGAAATGCTGAGATCGGATCAGTGGGGGGGGGGTGCAGCCGTAGTAGTGGACGGCAGGGAATTCCAGCGACTGACAGTAACAGATGAGTTTGCACAAAAGAAAATGGAGGGACTGAGAAAAGGTAGAGGGGAAGAGGAAGGTTTCAAGGAAAAAGGTGGATTGTTGTACAGGAGAGGGGTGCTGTATGTACCTGCAGGTGAATTAAGAGGTAAAGTGTTGAGGCAACATCATGATAACCCGACTGCAGGACATTCTGGTAGAGAAAAGACCCTGTATCAGATCACACGGCAGTTCTGGTGGCCAAAGTTGAGGGAGGAGGTAACGCAATATGTAAGAGGTTGTGAAGTATGTCAACGAGCCAAGGCACCCAGAGCAGCTCCTGCAGGGTTGTTACAACCTATGCCCACGCCGGGAAGGCCTTGGGATGTGGTGTCTATGGATTTTATAACGGATCTACCATCATCGCATAGGCATACAGTGATCTTTGTGGTGGTTGACATGCTAACCAAGATGGCGCATTTCATACCATGTGCCAAAATTCCGACCGCGCAGGAAACTGCAAATATGTTTTTAGATAATATTTTTAGGTTGCATGGTATGCCATCACAAATCATTTCAGATAGAGGGGCCCAATTTACATCACAATTTTGGAGGAGGTTAATGCAGTTACTAGATGTGGAGCTAAGCCTCACGTCAGCGGGACACCCGCAAACCAATGGGGAAGCTGAAAGAACGAATGCAACACTACAACAATATCTGCAGTGTTATGCAGAGCGGGTGGTTAGAGAAGTTGAGTCTAGCAGAGTTTGCGTATAATAATGCAATGCATGTGTCTACGGGCAGAGCCCCATTTGTGGCAAACTATGGCTTGCACCCAAGGGCATTCCCAGGTCAAGAGGAGCAGTTAGCAGTACCAGCAGCAGAACAAATGATAGAGGAGTTGAGGTGCATTCATGAGATATTGAAAGAGGATTTGGAAGAAGCTAAAGAGGCTTACAAGAGAGCTGCAGACAGGGGAAGAAATCCAAGTAGGGAGCTGGGTATGGCTGTCTACCAAGGGACAACCAATACGAGGGAGGTGTAAAAAGCTAGAACCAAGGAGATTGGGACCTTTCCAAGTAAAGGCTCAAATTAACCCAGTTGCTTTCAAGCTTCATTTGCCTGAAAATATGAGAATACACCCTGTATTTCATAGATCTTTATTGTCAGTGTTTGTACCAGCGCATTAAGTATCAAATTTCAAGGGAACCACCTCCTTTTCCCAGCATGATGGGGGAAGAGGAGACCGAAGTGGAAGAGATATTAGACTCGAGAATAAGTAGGAGGAAATTACAGTATTTGGTTGCATGGAAAGGGTTAGATGAGTCTGAGAACTCATGGGAACCAGCAGAAAAAATAAACGTTCCAGAATTGCAGAGAGAATTTCATAGAAAATATCCCCACAAGCCAAAACCCCATAACTGGCATCTTCAAGTTACAGATAGGTAGCCGTGTTGGTCTGCCATAGTCAAAACAAAAAAAATTCCTCCCAGTAGCACCTTAAAGACCAACTAAGTTAGTTCTTGGTATGAGCTTTCTTGTGCATGCACACTTCTTCAGATGTGTATCTGAAGAAGTATGCATGCACACAAAAGCTCATACCAAGAACTAACTTAGTTGGTCTTTAAGGTGCTACTGGAAGGAATTTTTTTTGTTTTGGCATCTTCAAGAAATTTTTGAAGAGACAGATAGCGAGGAAGAAGAGTTCATAGGGTTCGGTCCTTCAGAAACAGAGGAGAGCGAGGAGGAGGAGGAGGAAGGGGGGCTTAGGGGAGGGGGTGATGTCAGGGAAGAGTTAGACGTTTCCAGTTTCTCAGAGGGAGAAAGCATTCCCCAAGGGGGGAGGGAGAGCAGTGAATCTAATAGAAGGGAGCAAGAGGAACAAGAGGGAGGGACCGGCTGTTCCCAGGAAAGGCCAGGGTTCAGTTCTAGCTCAGATTGGGAGGAGGGGAGATACAGGCCAGCTCTAGCCAGGAGGGTAGGAAAAAGAGTGGGAAAGCGAAGGGAAGGGCGCCTTCGCCATTTTGAGAGTGGCTGGTCACGGAGAAGCAGAGCTCAGAAGGGATCTGAAAGAAGTGACTCTGAGGAATGATATTTAAGAACCGTTTATAAGATTGTTTTGTTAATACGCAATAAAAAGTTATAAAAGAACAAGAAGCGTTTGTGTGGTGATCTGAAGAGGACAACGACCAGGCCTGACATGGGCAAGTTGAGAAGTTAAACTAAAAACCTTATTGTATGGATGCTTTAGCTGAGATCCTTGCATTCATTCTGTGATGAAAGGAAGTACAGGAAAAAAGCAAGAAAGATATTTCATGCATGGGACTAAGTGACCAGCATATTTTAAAAGCATGGGTCATACACCATCCAATACATAATCCCTACTCGACCTCCACTGAAATAAGACTTGCTCCATGCACTGAGAAGGGCTGTCATGTGAAATTCACTCTGCACCTAGAGATGCTTTCAAAGAAAACCAAACAAAGAAGCGAGCAACCTATTTCCACCTACCTGTGAAAAGATGCGAGCAGGTCCTCTTCAGCTTATTTGCTTGGTCATACAACTTCCGTGCGCTCTTGTTGGAGGTGGAAATTAGCCTTTGCCTCATGACTTTCACACCCTGCTTGCTATCTGGGTTGAAAAAAACTACAATTGGGAACCACTGGGTGTAGTTTAACAGATCCACGGCTTTTGGGGTCACATCCAATAGAGCATGTTTATCCTGTTAAAAGTGCAGCAATAGGAAGGTTACAGGTACAAAAAGGACAGCAAAATAACAGCATCCCCATCCCCAGCATCTCCTACTTGGCTTCCCAACGTGATAAAAAGCTAAGAGAACCGGCCCAGGGGTGGGTGGGGGGAGTGAATATGTGTACCTGCTCAATGATTTGCCTCACAGTATTCAAACGCACAACGCCGGTGGACTTCTCTGAGCCTGCATCTTTAGGCTCGGTTTCTGCAAGAATAATACAGCTATGTCGTCATTTCCGTGGATCACTAAATGCTGAAGGATTGTGTTAAGAGAGGAGCACTGAAAGACTTACTGGCAGCATGATACATCTCAGGCAAG
Source organism: Podarcis gaigeae (assembly GCF_964106915.1). Taxonomy (NCBI): domain Eukaryota; kingdom Metazoa; phylum Chordata; class Lepidosauria; order Squamata; family Lacertidae; genus Podarcis; species Podarcis gaigeae. The sequence continues at coordinate 868,508 of NC_139687.1, read as the reverse complement.
TCATTGCAAAGTTTCTCCATTGCTACGTCTGCAATGGGACCAAATATCACCACAGGGCGCCTAAAACCAGCTGAAAATAGAAAGCTGCATATGACTAGTTTCTATTTTATAATGACCAAAACAAAAAACTGTTCCCTCTAAAATACAGAAATGAATATCCCCCAAATCATCCAATCATCATAATCATCTGTAAAATACGTGAGGACATTTTGTCCTCACAAAGGGAAAAGTTCCTCACAATTCAGACATACTTTCACTGGAAATTGGCAGAGGCCAACAAACAGCAGCTGACACACTTAAGAGACAATTACTTGCAGATACCCTTCACACAATATGGCTCTGTGAAACATCTCTCACACGAGTCAGTACAGCAAATGTTCTGTTCTAACGCAGTCCAAAATAATTATTAACTCTACATCTCAGCAGCTATTGCTTCAGTGTGTTTGCTTTTGTTGAAACAATCCCTACATGTCTCTTAAATGTTATTTTAAAATAACATGTCCCTTAACACTTTTGTGCAGTCACAGGTGTGTCATGCTGAGATGCTAACTCACATTTAACCAGAATAAAGTTGGCACACTCCTTGCTAAGCTTTCCACAAGAGATATTGAAAAGAGGTCTCTTGAAAAGAGTTATTCAGATTTGAAGGGCATCATCACTATTTTGTTCCAACAAAGAACATTCAAAGCCTGTTTTTTTGAAAATACCTATTTATTATCCTAACATATACAATAATCCACGCTTATCTATGAGAATGGACTGTATTCTAGCCAATGCAATACTAGCATGACAGCAGATAAGCTACACTTAGAGAAAAAATTAAGCATACATTTTCACAACACAGTTCAAGAAAAGGGGGCGCACAACAGCACTGATGGAGAGAGTCCATTGTCCTGAGTATTTACTAAGTGTATCTACAAATGAGCCAGCCTGACTTTGAAAACTGACTCACACATTACAGTTATAACAGCAGCACAACAGAAGCTCAATTGTAATGTCTGAAATGCTTACATGTCTTTTTTTAACTTCTCAAAACATTATGAACACACTGTGCGTTAGTATAGTTTGTGTTTCCATATTTTGTATTGTGGACTATTCCATTATTTGGCAGCCCACAGGAGGGGCATGCAGAGGAACTGGTTACTGAAGGGGGGGGGAACCACTCATCTAAACAAATTTAATGTGATGTTTTGGACAGGCCACAACATGGTTGTGACCAGAGACAGACTTTACCACTTGCAGTTAGCCTAGAGATAAAGCCAGTTGGCTTGATTTGTTTAAGTTGCCAGAAAAAATCGCTGTAGCTGTCTTTTACAAATGAGGAAATGAGCTGTCAGTTTTCATATGCTGTCACTCACTCACCCTCCCGGAGCATGACTCGCTCATAGGCTGGAAACTTTGTGCTAACAGATGCAATTGCTGTCAAATCTTCACGGCTCTTCTTTAGATTCTTTTTCATTCCAGACCGTTGGCCACGCATCCGCCAGAAGTCTGCCCTGTCACTGGAGCCATCTCTTTGAGCATTTTGAACACTGGCCATCTGCTCAGCCCTGAAAAAGAAACAGCATTTAGTCCATTTGTAAAAGTCAGCAAGTCAACTTGTGTGCATTTCTGCAGGCAGAAAAGCATATCATAGACACAACTGATGCTATAAAATAGTACAGGATGGCCCCCATCACTATATTCCTATGTATGTACATGTATGTATAGGTAACATATCCAAGTCTTTGGCTGCTTCCCCTAATACCTCCTGACATCAGGAGCAGGGACAGCAGTGTGACACAAAAGCCCCTTTACATGTTAGATGCATGAAGTACCGTAGGTCTTTGCCTCTAAATGTGTCGCTTTCCTCTTCTACATAAGAGTAAAACACAACTATTTATTTATATGAGACCAAATAAAGGGGTGTAACCCAAGGACACCACTGGGGAAGAGGATCCCAAGTGACCCTTGTAAATAAGAATTGAGTTCTGCATGTACTTATTTACATGCTCCATCTGTTTTTGATAACACTAGACAGAGATGGAATAAACTACAAGAGAGAGTAACATCAATTAACATCATGATCTACAGGTTATTAAGATACCTGCTTTTGTTTGGAATCAGGCCCTTCTCCAACTCGCTCTCAATCCGCACAGCCAGCCAGTGACCCAGTTTTCCATCGTACAGTGTATCGACCACTCGGAAGACCTCCCCTCTGGTGAAGGCTAAGCTTTGTGGCATTTCCTTTTCACATTCAAAATGTGTCCTTATGAAGAAAGAATCTCCTCTGCCGCAGGCCATTATATCTCTGTAAACTAGTGATAAAGACCAGATCTAGTTCAATTATTTTTCTCAGTAGGTCTATAGCAGGGCTTTGGGGACTCTCTTAGAAGACTGCTACAGTCAGCACAAAGAAACTACCGGACATTGTAGATTTGCAAATATTTTCCATAAGAATCTGCTGTGTGCAAATGACTGAAGAGCCATTAATACAGGTAATTTTGACTTAAAATCTGCATGGAAATGAGAAGCTTTAATTATTTCTACTAACCCACTTTCTCCAATAAGATGCAGTAAAATCTTTAAATATGAACAGAGCAAAATGCAGCAGCTGACTACTGCTATATTTGCTGTTCACCTACTACACTGAGACACAGCTTGAGCTATAGATAAAAGCAGGAAGTACATAAACAAAAATTTACATGCCGGTGCCTACCATCATATTTGCTCTGGGCCAGAATTGTCACAATATCTCCTTTCGGAATTTCCAACAGGTACAGAACAGCATCCTCTCGAATAATACCTCTGAAATCTTGAGTGTTTACCTGATACAAAACCACCAAACAGATTTTAAGAGAAGATTCCTTTGATACAGACCACCAAAGAGGAAGAAGCTGGTTTTGCCTTTGTGCAAAATATTAATTTTAGCCAACCAACTTTACACATTTCTGGGTTATATTCACTGAGGGCAGGAACATGTCAATCTCCCTCTCTGAACTGACTCAGTACCAACCATTTTTCTACTAGCAAGTACAACCAACTTTTAACCACTATACGTCTCCTAAAAATAATGTTTTAGATGTGTAATATGGGGTGATCAGACACCCTTATTTGTTTCAGAACAGTTTGCCTGTTACAAGAGCTAAGTGAATACTGCATTGGATGAGGCTAAAACCATTGATTTGTATCCAGAGTAGACCCAATGAATCAATGGACATGGCTAACTGGTTCATTTATTGCAATGGGTCTTCTTTGAGAAGGATTTCATGGGATACTTAACCATGGTCAGCAGCTGCATGCTTTAGAACAGAGGTCGGCAACCTAAGGCCCGCGGGCTGGTTCCGGCCCAAATGGGTTCTGAATCCGGCCCACGGATGGTCCAGAAATCGCTGCATGGTTCTGATTCATATCATTTGGGCTGCGCCATTTTTCTCTCTCTCTCCCTGATGGCGGCGCCTCCTCCCTCCCTCCTCCTGGTTTCTCCCCCGCCCTGCGGAAGAAGGGGGCTAGCCTTTGATTGGTGCCAGCAGCTTTGTTTCCTTCTCATTGGTTGCAGCTTCCTTTCCTCCTGCCTCCCTCCCTCTAGAGCCGAGAGGAAGGGGCCTGGGCTTTGTTTGTGCCAGCGTGATTTAAGGCAGCCCCTCCCCGGCTCTCCCCTGGCTCGCTACTCCTTCTGCCACCGCCACAAGTTCTGTTCTGAGACACCCTCCCAGGGTTCTGGGGTGTATGAAGCCTTGTTTCACCCGTTTTTAACTCCGCTACCGAATGCGTCTCCCCCTCCAAGACGGGAGAGAGGAGAACACGTGTCCTTCTGCAGAAGGAACTGCTCGGTTCAGGACACATGTTCTCCGCTTTCCCGTCTTGGAGGGGGATAGACGTTCCGTAGCAGAGTTAAAAATGGGGGAACAAAGCTTCGCACACCCCAGAACCCTGGGAGGGTGTCTCAGAACGGAACAGATATGCTGTGGCATGCAACTGAGACCTTTGGAACTTTATTATTGTTTTTTGATGGAATCTTTGGATCCTGTAGTAAAGAGAGAGTGTGCATGCGCGTGCGTGCTCTGGCCTGCGGCAAGGTTTGAGGGACAGTGATCTGGCCCTCTACTTTAAAAGGTTGCTGACCCCTGCTTTAGAATGCCTGAAGAAGGCTTAAAGTTCTTTTAAAACAAGTGATGCCCAGGAGGCTGCTGGGAGGAACGTGAGCTCAGAAATCAATCAGTTCAGATCAGAAGGAATACAGTGGTACCTCGGGTTACAGACACTTCAGGTTACAGACGCTTCAGGTTACAGACTCTGCTAATCCAGAAATAGTACCTCGGGTTAAGAACTTTGCTTCAGGATGAGAACAGAAATCACACGGCGGCAGCAGCAGGAGGCCCCATTAGCTAAAGTGGTACTTCAGGCTAAGAACAGTTTTAGGTTAAGAATGGACCTCCGGAACAAATTAAGTTCTTAACCCAAGGTACCACTGTAGTACTATTCTGTACTGTAAGCCTTCACAAAGATTGGTGGAAAACACAATAGAATGATAACTAGGTAACAATTGCCTCAGCTGGGTTGTCAAGATGCTGCCAGAGGTTTTAACGTAACAAGTTGCTTCAGCAACTGTTTTTAAATTAGGAATCCCATCCAAGGTTTTGAAACAAACACATTTACTAAAATATTATTTTAAAAGAACTTTCATAGCTACTTATATTGAAATACAGCAATTTCTCCACTGAACCGTGCAAGAAAACAGCGCTATGCAGAAGCATGTATACCTTAAGAATCTGGTCTCCCTCTTGTAGGCCTTCCTGCTCTGCAGAGGTACCTTCTTGAATTCCAGCAACAAATATTCCTACATCATTCCCACCTGCCAGCCTGATGCCCACGCTATCACCTTTCTTGAACTTCACCATCTTTGTACCGGGACTTGAGAAAGAAAAGGAGTTTTAGAGATGATTTGAGTCGTGTAAGAGCATTTCATGTGTGAGCACATGAAAGCTGAGGCAACATAGTCCCCATGTGAAGACATCAGCATCGCAAACTTACACATTTAAAGCAGCCATGGGATTACAAAAGTACAGGGATTTCCACCACACTTATTTCATGTGCTGTATACTGAAACATAGTGGTAGGGGGAAGGTTGACATAAAACAGTGCACACCATGAGCTGGTAGTCAACTCTGTGGTCACCAATGGAAAAAAAGGCAGCCACAATAATGGGAACAACTCTGTCTCCCTGTGAACACAGTCCGTTGCATCCTAGCCTTGTTTTACACAATTGTGTATTCACAGGTGTGAGCGCTTGGTGGGACTGGACATTGTGAGCAGACACATGAGATCCCAGGCTGCAGTGACCTGTATCTACAGATCTGATCAGAAGCAGATGCCAAGAACTGACCGTCTACTGCAGTGCCGCTGCTGCATTTCTTAACATGGTTAGGAGATTAGAAGTGCCTCAGAGCCTCCTTCCAACTCAGGTGTGCAAATTCCTTTTTTATGTATCTCCCACTAAGAGATAATTATGATTAATATTACAGCTACACCTGCAATTTCAACTACCATAGGGTTGGTACCAAACCACAATTTGCAACCCTCTTTGGAAGTTAATTTTGCAAATTGTGGCTTTGGCTAAACTATGATTACACCTCATTTTGATGTATGCATGTAATGATGTTGGGAAATCTTAGCAAGTTAAAACTTTGGCTCATGAAAAAGAAGAGCATTATGGGAGAGCCAAATGCTGTAGAATCCTGGGAAAGTGTATCTGGTTCTTTAATTGCCGAATTCTTGTCTTCAGAAGTGTAACTTGGGTGTCTCCTTCCTCTGTAGAAAAGGGAGTTTCTAGTTGATTTGTTGTTCTTGACACCTGGCTGTTATCTGGCTAATTTACAACTCAAAGAATCTGGTCTGTGTCTGGGAATGCTTTAATCTTCAAGGTCTTTTGATAAACAGGATTCAGCTGTCTCTTAACAAGTCTGAGCTATTGTTCCTCCATGTAACCCTTGGCGAATTGCTAATTAATCTAAAGACCTGATTGGATTAAGTTTTGAATCCCCCTGGGTTCAAGAGGGAAAAAACCTTAGGAAACTAACTTGCAAAATGCAGACCTTTTCGCAGCCCATCTTGCCAGGCAACCCATCTTGCCTAGCACACCTTGCCATGTGAGACCATCGTCATGCAAAGGGCCTGCCCTGATGAGTATGTTCTGTAGTTAGTGATACTAAAGAATGTTTTTATTTTTTGTTTGGGATTTGTAAGAGATGTGCCAAATTTTATGTTCTGAATAATCTTTCTTTTTAATAAATTCTGGGGAAAGGACTTTTTCCTACTTTTGTCTTTTGTGCCTTTCTACTGGGGAAGCTGAACCAGTACCTGACCACTTAGTCGCCTACCAGAGCCTGTTGGATTTCTGTCTGCCTCACGGTAAAGTGACACAGAGGGGGGCAGCCTGGTAAAGCTGAAGAGTAATCACCTTCCTTAGGTTACTTTTTGGGGGCTGTTCTGAGATAAGGAAGTGGTGGCAGCCAACTACTGTTCTGTTTTTTGTGTTCTGAAAAAGCTTTCACATGCCGAGGACGGCTTGGAGAGGTGGAGAGGTGGAGAGGGCGTGTGAATACTACAATACATATTTAAGGTATGAAAGTAATAGGTGAAATATAAAACACAAACCCATATATTGCTAGGTCTTCAGGACTTGGCTGAAGGAATGTTCTTGGGGCTGGCTTGGGCTGAACAACTGTATGTATTAAAAAACAACATGATGCACACAGAATCATAGAACTAGCTTCCATTTTGTTTCTAAATAACACAAAAGACAGTAAAAAGAGTAAAAAGAAGAACGTTTAGGGTATCTAAATCTTTTTATTTAGAAATAACTTTCACTTTCTCTTAAGTTGGTTTACCTGAATATCACAAATCAGATCTCAAAGGCCAACCAACCTTTTCTGGTACAAGGCTTTCAATGTCTCTATGTTTAATACACTCTGCCAATATTAATTCTATTATAACAGAGGAAGGAAAATATTTTTCTTTTTACATTTGCATTTATTTCACAAGCTCAGTTTGCTGTAGTGCCCCTCTTTTACGTTTACACAAAGTTCACCAGTAAAAAACAAAAAACGTGTGAAACGCATACAGTTTTATTGGGCTGCCTCCAATGTCTCAGCTTATTTTCTGTTTTAAAACAACAAATGCTAACAGAGAAACTGAAAGATAATTTGGTATGCAGTTGGTGTGCTGAAAAAGACAAGCGGTCCTCTCTCCCGTCTATAAAAGTAGCTTAGGGGAAGGATTCTTAATGCACCAGAGTATATTATTAGAAGGGAAAGCCTGGAGCAGCAGAAATGAAATGTACTTCCTAAAAATCATCTGTGTTAACAACTGATCAGGTTTTATATTTCTATGAATGAAGCAAGGCTGCTTCTCCTATTGAAATTAAAGCATTTCAAAGTCGAGAGAGAGTGAAACTGACCTGGAGGATCATCTTGGTACTTGGGTTCACTATTTGTCTCTGAGATTAAAGCAGCAGTGAGATCACCGGTTGATCTAAAAGGCGTAGGTGTTGCTCCCATTTTGGATAGTCTGCTGGCTGGATCTTCTTTTGCACTTAAAACAAAATCCACAAAGTTAATAGAAAAGTTGAGGATCTAGTAACCGTAACAGATGTAAGTGACACCACGTCCTTCCTACCTCTGTTTTTCCTTTAGCTTTTCGTTGGAAGAATGAGAATCTAAATCTGAATGGTGCAGCCTCCTATCTTCCTGAGGGGAGCAAGACCTGTTTGACTCTATTTCAGAAATATCTGTTGAGAGAGGAGAGCATAAATTTAGCTGCACAATAAACATTTGAACATCCTTGTTGGTTTTATTGACATTATACTGGAGTGCTCCTCCCCCTTCACATAGAAGAGAGCGCTTTGGCTTAGTTAAAGCAGGACCTGTGAACTTAAGGCAGCCCACAAGAGGTAGATGGGAGCCTGAAAGGAACATGCAGGACCAACGCTCATGCCCAGTTACATAAACCACCATTAGGAAGCTGGGAAAGTTACATGCAAAGTGGCCTTCTAGCCAGCAGATCCATGACCGCATGATCACTTCATATCTGGCACTGAATACAGTTTTTCCTTCCCAGGAAAAATGCCATGTAAGAAGTGACCTTTAGTGGGCAGCCTGCACAGAGGTAGTCTCTTTCTCAGCCAGCCTATGGATACAACAGAACAGCATGATCAATGAATGCAATGGAAGTGAAGAAACCTGGTATGAAAAACACATTCTGTGGCATATTCTTAGCTCATATTGGCCTTGGCTTGGGGCAAAGGAACTCACCCACATGCCTTGCCTTGACTCAAGACATTTGGTCACACTTCAGACCAGTTACTGGTACAGATTTCCAAGTCTCAAAATCTGTACCACAAAAAACACACAAGCTTTTATACTTAGCAACTTTTGTTTTGTGTCTAATTGAGTACATTTCTGTGAAGGTATATTTTTATTTATGCAAATAAATACTTAAATAGGAAAGTGACTTTAGCTCTGCTTCTAAGCTCTCACCTTCTATTTCTGACTCGCTGTCATGCATGGAAGGAATGTTGATTAGGGTTTGTTTTCTGTCCCTTAGGACAACCAACTGGAGTTTTCCTCTTGATTTCTCAATCAATTTTCTGGCATCAAATAAAGACATATTCTCTGTCACTGTACCATTGATCTGGATGTGTGAGACAAACATATTTACTTACACTTTGAGCACAAACGGTTCTCCATTCACTAATTGCAAATGGACAGGAAAACTTGCAAAGTGTCCATTTCCCCAAAAACGTAAGAAATTAAGGGCCCTTAATACAAAAACGTACTTTGAGAATGATGTCCCCTTCATGCAAATTGCCATCCTTGGTTGCCAGCCCCGTGCTGGTCATTTCTTTGATGAAAATCTGACTTCCAAGTCGAAGGCCATATTCTGTAAGTGGAACAATAAGAGACAGTTTTGCAGCTTGACACATGAAGCATGCTACATGCCACTGGTTTCCAATATATGCAAGTGGAGGGAGCCATCAATGGTATTTTGTCTTTCTCAGTGGATTGGAAGACAAAGGGGGACCTGAGCAATGCAGCTGTGGCACATCAGGGCAAATAGACTCTACTGGTCAGGTAGGGAGGGTCACCAAGATTTTACATATAGCTACTAATCTGGCTGACTGCCTGGGATGCAAAAATAAGGAAGTATCAAGTGCCAGGGCAAGGTACCATGCAGGGCTGGCAGGCAAGTTCAGCTTCATGGGTTCCTGATCTGACCGAGTTCCATGCTAGCTTGTGGGCTCCTAATGTTGAGAAAAAGAAGTGGATCAAATTGCTTGCCCTATATTCTGTAAACCAAGGTATACATTTAAATTTAAGGCATCTTTGGGTCCTTCTCAGTAGTTTTGACACCGTGGAGTGTGTACCAGACGTTCTTCTAGGACGTTTACATGGCACTTTGTCCTCAATATATTTGTAAGGTATCCTAAATTTTTTGTCTCTTGTTTAATTTTTTGCGCTTGTGTAAATTTCAGGAAACAATAAGGAAAAAATAAAAACTGAGGTGCCAAGCAAACAGAGGTTTGCAATCAATGGGTTAAACGGCCAAGGGGAGAGGAGGTAAAAGCAAGGAGGAGGCATTCCTTTCAACCTCCCACCAAAAGATGCTGGGCACTTGCCTTCGTTTGATCTGCTTTTTGTGAGGAGAACATTAACTGGCCCACTGGGGTCCTGATGTGCTCCATAGTCATACTGAGGCTGCAATTCAGGGGAAGGGCTGCGGGAATTAAGCCGGTCTCTGCTCCCGCTCTTGGCTTCCCTCTCACGAGGGGCTTCAAGACGGGTTCTCCAGTCGTAGTCTCGGGGCACACTCCGATCACCACCATAGCGCCGGTCATATTCATCCTCTCTATCCACGCTCCTGCCTCTGCTTCGGGGTCTTTGGTATTCGTGGTCGAAGCTCCTCTCTCTGTCCATGCTCCGGCCGCGATTTCGATCGCGACTGCAGCTGCGCTCTCTGCTGTGCTGGCCAGTCCTGTAGCCCCGATCCAGGTGGTCTCCCCAGCTCTGGCTCCGGCCCCCATTCCCACTATACCAACTCCTTTCACTGTAGCCACTTCGAGTGCTTCTGCCATCAAACTCGGCACGACTATCCATAACATCAAAGGCCCGGTAGTCATAGTCCAGAGAGGGGCTTCTTCTCACAGCTGGGAGCTGCACTTGGCGAGGTCTTTTAACTATCTGTTTGCAAAAATGAGAACAATTTTGTATTTCCTTGTAAAAGCCACAATCATTTTACATTCAGCTGCAAAAAAATTATCACTACGTTTATAAAACCCAACAAACCCAACTTAGACGCAATGTAGCAGAGCACTTCAGCCAAGCTGGCATTCCATGCAGCTGCTCCACAGTTAAGATGCCAGCAGAATGCCCACCTAAACAGCAGGTCACTGGTGCAGAGAAAAGCCTGTGCACTCGCTGAGCATCTTTAAACATGATAATCAGCTTCGCAGGTAAATGCTTTTTACAAGACATCAGCATCTCTACAGCAGGCCTGAGAAATAATCTCCCTTCCCACCCTTTCCATTTAAAATATTACAGTTTTTGTAATATCAGGTCTTTATATTTCAGACGTATTAATACTTATTCTAAGTGCAGTGTTGTTAACTTCTCCTTAATGATAGAATGCAAATATTTCTGCAAATACTTGTTAACTTACAATGGTAGCCACTTTCCCACTTTTCCTTAACTGCTGCACAGCAAAAGAATGGGCCACATTTTCCATGGGTGTATTATTAACCATAACCACTCTATCGTTCTCTCTGCAAAACAGAAGCATGTTGTCAATTAGAAAATACTAACATTGATAAAAAGGGTGGGGTTTGTTTATTTATTGCCTTCATATCCCTCCTTTTTCTCCATGGAACTCAAAGTGACTTACGTTTTTCTCCCCCTCCTCATTTATTCCCCACAACAACCCTGTGAGGTAGGTTAGGCTGAGCGTGAGCAACTGGCCCCAGGTCACCCAGGGAGCTTTCTGGTTGAGTGGGGACTGGGGTCAGTCCAGCCCTACTGCAGGGCCCCACCTCAATCCATTATGGGGAACTGGTTGCCTGCGTTTGCCTCCTCTGCCCCCATCCAGCCCCCTCTACTTAGCTCAGTCAAGAAATGGGGACATGGAAGCCATGAACAGGCCCCCCAGGCCTTTTCCTATGCTGCCATTCTTAGTTCCTGAGCACATAAGGGGAGAAGACGGGGCTCTGCAATGCCCCATGGAGATCCCTTTGTGTTCAGGCACTGCAGCCAGCGTAGTCCTGAACTGAGCTCGTTTATCTCTACAGTAACATTATGTTCCGTTAAATTCAGTATAAGACAAATGATATTTGCTTAATAACATAAGCAACGTCTCATTATAATTGTAGGTCAACATTGCTGGAAAGTTGAAGATTTCCTCCCTTTGTTGTTTTACATTTAATTGTCCTCACAAACTATTCCCAGAGCCTAATCCCATAGACATCAATTTCCAATGACCAAAACACAAGCAAAGAAATGGAACACATGAGGCCTGTCAACATCCTCCCAGTCCTAATGCCCAGGTTCAGTCTTCACCACTACGGGGCGGAGAGCGACATTTTCATTAGCACACCAGTGTAGCTTTCATGAATTTGCTACGACCTTTCCCAACCAGGTGCCTCCAGATGCTCTGGACTATCCCATCAGCCCCAGCCAGGACATACAACCAATCATAGAATTCTGAGGTTTGGGATCTAAAGGCAGGGATCTGCAGGCCAACGCAGATGCTACGGAAGCAGCTGGGAGCCATGGGTCCAGCATGAACCTTGCTGCCTGCATAACAAACATGCAGCTCCCGTACGGCATTCCCCTGCCCCTGAGATGCTCTTACCTGGATGCATCCCACAGCTGAGCAGGGATTTTGGTCAGGGTCTAGTGTGCTAGCCACTATGCAAGGTTGCCTAAAAGTAAAGCTATCTAGGCTGGATACAGCCTCATAGATAAAAATGGCAGGATCAAATAATTACACAAATTTTGTGAAATCTATGCCTTCCCAATTACCGTATTTTTTGCTCTATAGGACGCACTTTCCCCCTCCTAAAAAGTAAGGGGAATTGTGTGTGCGTCTTATGGAGCAAATGTAGGCTGCGCGGCTAAGCCAGAAGCCAGAACAGCTAGAGGGAACTCCCTTTAAAGAATTTTTTTTCTTGCATTCCCCCTCTAAAAACTATGTGCGTCTTATGGTCAGGTGCGTCTTGTGGAGTGAAAAAGACGGTATATTTGTGTTTTGCAAAAAAATTATCAGAGCAAAGAGAGACAGGCGCTACTGCTACAAGCATGTTTACTTACTGAAGTAATCCATCTGCTGGGCCACCTGCAAGGACATCTGACACAACTATGGATGTTTCGCCATTTTCAAAATGAGGGTTGTCTCTGCCACCAGAAACTGCAATCCCAAACCCTCGCTTTGAGTCCTAAAGGGAAAAGAGGGAGGAAAAACGTTCTTTTTAAAAAACAAAACAAAAAATAGAGCCAATAGAATTTGAAATTGTTAGAATACCAAAATAGAGGCATAGTTAGACCAGTGATTCCCAAACTCCCACCACCGCCGACTTGACCTCTTGAAAATTGCTCAGGGACCTCTGGGAGAGAGGAATGGTGATTGGGCTGTCTTTCTGTTAGTTGCCACTGACAGAAGATAATTATGTAGTGATTGGTAATAGTCAGACAGATAGTCTGGTCATTAAATCACTCTGGAGACAAGGGTGACCTGGGAGTTAACCTCAAAATGCTTGGATCCAAGCTGCTTTTCTGCTGCCTGAGCCTCGCAGCTTGGATGGGAGTCAGAACAAACTGGCAAGCTGAGGAGTAATGCCATCATGCCCAAACACCACGTAATCACCTTTTTAAACAAACAGTGAGTAAGGTAAAGAATCACACATTTCCTTTTCAAAACATCTCTGGAACAAGGAAACTGTAATGAGACACCCCCCCCCCCATCTGCTGGGGAAAATCTACAATGCGAAAATCTGTAAGTACCACCTCCTGTTGTTGAGAAAACAGAAAGGAAACTAATTGTTAGAAGCAAAGCAAAGTGAAAGGCCTGATTTATGGTGAACAAGAAGGATTAAAATGGATGATAGGAATCAATATGTGAAAAATCTTTAATCCTTTTTCTGCTTCCTGTCACTAAAGAACTGGAAAAACTGAAAGTTAAGCAGCCATCATGAGGAAGGTGCTTTGAGACACAGTTGCAGCTTCAGTTTTAAAGGGGAAATTTTAAAGTGGATTGAGGGGCTACTAATATGCAGAACATCAAAAGCATCCAGCATGGCAAAGGTATTGTTGGATCTCCCAGTGATGGTTGGTATTGTTCAACAATTGATGGCTGAACAATAAAAAATGATTGGATCAATGTTCAAGCAAGAAAATGAGCCAGAGGGATCTGAAGTGGAAAATGGAAATGGGGAATATTCAGAGGCTTCAGAACAAATGGATAAAATGTTGGCAGGACTAGATCAAGAAATAATTAAATTGAAGGAAGCAGTTGCTGCTGCTGAAATGGAAATGACTTCCATACAAGAATTTGGAGAAGGAGAAGATAAAATCACAAATGGTGATATGGAGAATTATTTTGATATGGTGCTGATGGAGTTGAAAGCAAAAAAAAAAAGCTTGGGGAAAACTTCAGTCCTGGCCTTTCTTTAGCTCTAGCAGAGAGAAAGTATTTTGCATACAATCTGGAGCAAATTCACAGAAGGATGCTATTAAAATTATGGTGCTGTCTCTGGAAAAAAGAAAAAGAAAATGGAAGGTCCTAGAGGAGATCGTAAACGCAACAGGAAATGAAACTGAAGAAGTGGAACTGGACATGAACCAGTGGCTATACAGTGGTACCTTGGGTTACATACGCTTCAGGTTATAGACTCCGCTAACCCAGAAATAGTGTTTCGGGTTAAGAACTTTGCTTCAGAATGAGAACAGAAATTGTGCTCCGGCGGCGTGGCGGCAGCAGGAGGCCCCATTAGCTAAAGTGGTGCTTCAGGTTAAGAACAGTTTCAGGTTAAGTACGGACCTCCGGAACAAATTAAGTACTTAACCTGAGGTACCACTGTATAATGAAAAGAAAAATCATGGAACATTGGCCCAATGTAGAGTAGAGAGACTTGTCAAGGATGTAATGATTTATTATTATTCAATATGGAGTAATTATGGGAATTAATGGAGGTAAATTTAAAATAAAAAATATGGTTGACATTTAACAACACCACCACCACCACCTCGGACCTAGGGATGGGCAATGTATCAATACATTAACCAAAATTGATTGGACGTCCACATCCTGATAAAAGTTTCATAATTTTCGACATGGTGATACATCGCGAATCATGATGAGCACATGTGCTATGTAAGAAATTGTGATGTGGGAAAAACCGTGAAGCCAGTCATCGCTTCTCTCATGATTCCTGCCACCCCTGTTCGTCTGTACTATATACAGCTGTAACAATATGTTAAAGGTAAGTAAAAATGTATCAGTTTTAGACCCCGAAGTAGTAGAACATGCCAGGACATTACCCTGGTAACATTACATGGTTACGTTACCCTGGTAACATTACATGGTTACGTCCTTATTTTAGACATTGTTATATATTAGTACCGTATTTTTCCCTCTATAACACGCAGATTTTTTCTCCTAAAAAGGGAGGGGAAATGTCTGTGCGTGTTATAGAGCGAATGTGTGGTCCCTGGAGCCAAAAAATCAGGCAAAAATCAAATCGCGCTTCACGGAGAAGGGAAACCTGAAAAGAGGAAGTGTCTGCTTTCCTGCATTCTGCCTCAGGGTCTTACTGCCCACCCTCCTCTGTTTCGTTGCTGTGTTTGCTGAAACGGAACAAAGAGCAGGGAAAGCCCCTCCCCTCCAGGCAAGCAGAGGGGAAAGCAGCGTGTGGTTTCTGTGCTCAGGTGCTGCTGGAGGAGAGGGAGAGAGGGGGGAGAGAGAGAGAGAGAGAGAGAGAGAGAGAGAGAGATGGCTGGCTTGGGTGGGGGGAAACTTTTGCCTTTCTTTCCTCCCTCCCGTTAAATCCCTCTCCTGCATTCTTAGCCAGCTGCTTCTCTGCACACCCCTCTCATGTCCCATCTTTGTTTTTCCTTCGCTCCCCACTTAAAATGTGGTTACAAAGCATAGATCCACATGGATCCTCAGGATCTTTGCATTGGGTCACCCCAAATTCACCATCAGATCACATAGCATGTCCATGGCTACAGCCTGCCCCCCCAAAATCACGCACCCACTGTTGCCTGGTGCTGCAAAGGTGCAAAAATGTGGTTACAAAGCATGGATCCACATGGATCCTCAGGATCTTTGCATTGGGTCACCCCAAATTCACCATCAGATCACATAGCATGTCCATGGCTACAGCCTGCACCAGAAAAATCACGCACCCACTGTTGCCTGGGGCTGCAAAGGTGCAAAAATGTGGTTACAAAGCATGGATCCACAGAGATTCTCAGGATCTTTGCATTGGGTCACCCCAAATTCACCATCAGATCACATAGCATGTCCATGGCTACAGCCTGCACCAAAAAAATCACGCACCCACTGTTGCCTGGGGCTGCAAAGGTGCAAAAATGTGGTTACAAAGCATGGATCTACAGGGATTCTCAGGATCTTTGCATTGGGTCACCCCAAATTCACCATCAGATCACATAGCATGTCCATGGCTACAGCCTGCACCAGAAAAATCACGCACCCACTGTTGCCTGGGGCTGCAATGGTGCAAAAACGTGGCTACAAAGCATGGATCCACAGGAATTCTCAGGATTTTTGCATTGGGTCACCCCAAATTCACCATCAGATCACATGTCTGTGGCCACAGCATGAAGCACAAAAATGATACATCCACTGTTTCATTCAGAATGTTTTTTCCCTTGTTTTCCTCCTCTAAAAACGATGTGCGTGTTATGGTCAGGTGCGTGTTATAGAGCGAAAAATACGGTATATCATGGTGACTAGCTGGTGATATATCGGGATGTTGAAAACCAGACATCGTTCAGCCCTTCTGAATGTGATGTTGATGTGAGCTCTGGAATTTTAAATATTTTAATAGTTATGCAGAAATGTATTGCTGTGAATTTAAATACACTGCTGGAGCAAAAATAAAAATGTAAGGGTGGAACAAAACTATTTAGCATAGTTTAACAGTTCTAATTAACAATTTTTAAAATGTTTCACAAGGAAAATTGATCAATAAGGTTAACGGGTGTCAGATTTACTAACACAATGGCACATGCAAAAAGGGGGAAAGGGACTATTAGAAAAAAAGGACCAGAAATAACCTCTCACCCTTTGTAAGGTCACTGTATACTGTTCCCATATCAGCTCTTCCATGCCTGGGGCCTGCTGGACAATGAAAAGCAATAATCAATAGAACATCACAACAGAAGACAGTTCTCACAAAATTAAGAACAGACCCTTTTCAAAGTCAGTATCAAACAGCAGTAATGTTTTGCAGTTATCACACTGCAGTGCTTTTAAAAATGGACATTAATTAGCCAGAATCTGAATAAAAAAATAAACACGTTTGAAGAACAAAATTTTAGTTTGAGAAGCCTTTTCCGTGTTTTTTATCTGTATGCACAAAAAGGAAACCACACTTGAGAGAAATAGCTCACACCCAGATCTTTATATATTTGTGCCTGTGGTACTTGTTGCCTGACAAAGGACCAAATCTCAGTAGCAGGGGAGCACATGCCTGAATGAAGATCACTTGGATTAAATTGATCATGATGGAAAACCCTAAGAGACCAGAGACCTTGAATAAACTGTTATCAAAATAGATAGGTCACCATTGCCACTCTGGGAAGAAGGGAGGGACTGAAGTTTAATAAATAAACAATATATGCAATGTAATAAAATAAAAATATTTTCTTAATATTATTGACATGAAATTTTCATGGCTTTTGGCTAGAACAATAATCTTGTTGACTGACTGAGTAATCAATGAGATGGCCAGATCTGACACATCCAGTGACTGTCCCCGAAAAGGTCCTGCCCAAGTCGCCCCCATCCTGTCTGCAGTGAAGGCAAGTCAATAATGCAAGGTCTCACTCAATGACTAGAAAGCTCATGTAGGAGGTGATCTTTAAGATGTCTAAGCCCTAACCATATAGGGCTTTAAAATGCAATTAATAACTACCACATTGAATTGTACCCAAAAATTAATCTTAAGCCCCCCTCAAAACCTGGCCACCGCGTTCCGTACCAGTGCTGGTTTCCAAATGCTTTTGGAGACAGCTCCATGCACATAAGACAGCATGTATAGGAGAGAAGGTCTGGATTATATGCATACACCAAATATTACATTTTCAAGCATTTAGAAGACCTGATGCCTAAAGCCAGCTGCTTTGCAGGTGCCTGCACAAAACTTTAGTGTAAGCCCCTTACTCTAAATGAAACTCATGCATTGTTTGAAGCTCCAGCCCTCTTCATGCACTTACTCTACTAACGTCACCCAGAGGGACAATAGGGCTGTGTGTGCTGGCACCCTGCCCCCTCCACTCCTGACCTTCTGCATCAGCCTGGTCTGCATATCACATTAAATCATAGTTTTAAACTAGCTATGGTTTAATGTGAGCTAGAGGGCATGCTGTTCAAAAGTTCTCTAGGTGCTCCCCCTAATCCTGCTGCAGCCACGCTGTGGACAACACACATCAGAGTCCAGCTTATTTCATGTCATCCCAACCCATCCCAGGTTCAGGGTTTGTTTCTCTCCAAATTAAACCAAAGTTTAAAACAAACTATAGCTTAATGTGATATGTGAAGGTCTGAAAGGGAATCGCAAGTGCATTTGACCAAACACACTTATAGTCCTCCACACACAATCAGGGTTTCCGACTGCAGGGATGATGGTAAAACATTCTGCTAAGCCATCTTACGATTCTCCTTCAGATCACCCTTCTCAATGTGGGAAGACTGAAGGAGATAAGACATGTAACCCCGCATCCCCTCCCTCACAGATAGTGCTCTCATCCTTACTATGTGCAGCATAACCGAATGCTGCCATGATCGTCTCTTGATGTGCTCCTACAACAGGACCACCATCTATGGTGCCTGGTGAACCACAGGGCAGTCAATCGGATGATTTCTAAGAGCTAAGATGCTGCCCACTTGGACTACTGCCATGCGCTCTACGTGGGGCGACCTTTGAAGGTGCCTCAGAAACAACAACTAATTCAGAGTGCATCAGCTAGACTAGTGACTGGGAGCAGCTGTCAGAACCTTACAGAACTGGTCCTAAAGGCTCTACACTGACTCCTGGTATGTTTCTGAGCACAATTCAAAGTGTTGGTGCTGACCTTGAAAGCCTCAAATGGCCTTGGCCCAGGAGACCTGAAGGAGCGTCTCCATCCCCATTCTCCAACCCAGACATTGAGATCCAGCTCTGAGGGCATTATGGCAGTTCCTTTTTGGCAGCAGTAGTAATAGTAGTAATAATAATTGTAATACAGTGGTACCCTGGGTTACGAACTTAATTCATTCCGGAGGTCCGTTCTTATCCTGAAACCACTCTTAACCTGAGGTACCACTTTAGCTAATGGGGCCTCCTGCTGCCACCACCGCGCGATTTCTGTTCTCATCCTGAGATAAAGTTCTTAACCCAAGGTACTACTTCTGGGTTAGCGGAGTCTGTAATCCAAAGTGTTTGTAACCTGAAGTACCACTGTAATAATAATTTATGTATTATTTATACCCTGCCCATTTAGCTTGGTTTCCTCAGCCACTCTGGGCAGCTTACAGTGCATATAGAAAATGTAAAACATGCTGTGGAATGCCCTCTCATTAGGTGTTACGAAGATAACTACAATACAGCCCTGTACTGGGAGGTTTTTAATGTTTGATGTTTTATTAGGTTTTTATATCTGTTAGAACCTGCCCAAAGTGCCTGTTCAAATAATAAAGATGGGAGTGATACAAATAAAATCATCATCATCATCATTTCAATCTGATCAGAGTTCAGATCCTCAGCAGATTGATTGATGCAATAAAAACGTCATGCCTCGAGATAAAAAAAAAACCCTACATAAATTACAAGTTCAATATATTCTCTCTCACACACAGAGCTACTAAAAACATTTCAGAGATCTTTTTAATTACTATAATTAATACTACTATATGGCAGCTAAAGGTAAAGGGACCCCTGACAATTAAGTCCAGTCGCGGCAGCTACATATATACTAACATATATACATATATATATATACTAACAGGATATTTTCAGTAAGAAAAATGTTTTATTGTACTGGAAATGAAATGAACAAATTTCTACGCATGTTCAGCTACTTGCAGAATTTAAGAAGTGCAGATTGATGAATACAATGTTGAAATACTTTTAGTCTTTACTTGTGAATAAAAACTACAAATTATTTGAAAATTAGTTTGAACTACAGTGGTACCTCAGGTTACATATGCTTCAGGTTACAGACTCCGCTAACCTAGAAATAGTGCTTCAGGTTAAGAACTTTCCTTCAGTATAAGAACAGAAATCGTGCTCCGGCAGCGCGGCGGCAGCAGGAGGCCCCATTAGCTAAAGTGGTGCTTCAGGTTAAGAACAGTTTCAGGTTAAGAATGGACCTCCGGAATGAATTAAGTACTTAACCCGAGGTACCATTGTATCTGTGCCTCAGAAGAAAACCGGAAAGTCAAATGTTCCTTGGAATGGCATGCATCAAATTGTTACAAAGGGGAGGGGGGTGTATGCTTGGCTTTTGAATGCTGGTATAATCAAGCTGAGAGGAAGCAGCTCTTAAGGTCACATTCTGTAGGATATAAAGTGCAGCACCAACAAAGTACTGGAAGTTCACCTTGGGAGTTCACAAGGCACAAAAGCCATCTGCTCTGTCCTAAATCTCTAACTCATAATCTCTTTAACATTATAAAATTTACAGCTGTTTGTTGTTGCAGAGATACTAACCAATGCTGACAGATTAATGGAAGGAGCAAAATGAGTGTGGGGGCTGGGTAAGACCACAGATGTTGTAAGTCACCATCTGAAGACTTCAGACTGTACCAGAGAGGGGATTAAATTCTGTCAGAGCAAGCACGAAACTCCAACTACATCAGGTGTCAGTGAACCTGGTACACGTTGCACTAGTGCTGCAAATGCATCAAGAGACAGGTTAAGGTGTGTGTCACCTATTCCTGAGGAGTAATGAGTGTATCATTTTAGGAAATGGCAAGAAATGTAATATGAATACATTAATTGATTGCACTGTCACACAATTAAACGGGTGATGATATTGCCAGTAGCTCACTTAGCACATTCTATTAAGCCTACATTAAAAGAAGAATTATTTAATAAACAATCTTCTCAAGCACAATTTTACAGATTTCATGCTAATTCATTCTAATTAGAAGACTAATTAGATCCTAGTGAGACTTGAATGACACAGCAAGCCAGCAAGCTTCCCTCAGACACTCGGAAGGCATGGAAATCAGGGAGCCATTTAATGCTAAACTATTTGAGACTAAAATAAAGTACAACAATGTTGAAGACAGTCAAGAATCATGTCTTCTTCCTCGTTTTAAAACACAAAATCTTAGTATGGATGAGACAATAGGAAATACTAATGGTATATATTTTTCAAAAATTAACTCACATGCCATTTTAAAATCCTCAACTTTTTCACAGCATGTAGCCACATTCGTTGCAGAGCTTGAGCTGTCTTCATTGTGGCACACTATAATCTGTTAAGGGACTCTAACATCCCCGTCTTTTCATCAGTTTCCACCACTCAAACATTGTTATGTAATTCTAATACAATTGTGCCCTACATACTCAGCCAATCCTGCCTTCATTTCACACAATGACATATTAAAACCCACAGATGTACAAATGGCAACACATCTACTCCCAAAACAAATGTCACTATCTTAAAACAGAAAATAAGTAACCCAGTACCTCAATTTAATTCCTATTTAAGTAACTTGCTGGTGTCACCACTAGGCAAGCATCAACACACAGTCTCCTCCCCATTCCCAAAGAATATGCAGAAACGTGAGGAATTCGCAGTTACAGGAGAAGTGTTTGCCTGATCTGTAAGCAGCATTTAGGACACAGACTTTGCGTATTGGGGCATATGCCATTTGGCTGGCTTCTGCAATCACAGCTGGAAAGCTACTGGGGGAAAGAAATGAGAAAAGGACAACTCTGTACTGTAAACAGTCTCAGCTCCCACGTGTCTTGCTGCTCAGTCCATCCCAGGCTTCCTCTTCTGACCTTCTCCCATCAGAGGTGAGGCAGAGGGGATGCAAACACCTCCAGTATCTTTCCTCTCTCCACAAGAGGCTCCCACAGCTGGTGTGCAAACCTATAGCTCAATGATGCCACCTCCTGGCTTTCAAAGCAGGAACTGGAAGAATGCTGCCTTGCTTACCGCACTAGTTTGCATGAAGAGGAGAAATCTGCACTTCTCACAAAAAAAGTCACAGAGCGAGAGACAGCCTGCCTAATGGTATAGAAGCTACTTCAGATAATATACCACTTGGCAGGCTGTCTCTTGCTCTGTGACTTTTTGTATTTTGTGACACATGCCTGAGAAGAGCAAATGAGGCCACTCAGGAAAAAGGAAAAAGTGTCTGAATGAAAGGTGTTCAGCATCCCCAATCTTTGGCAAGTTCCTTCCAGAGCTTCATCACGCAGGTGAGCCACTGACACAAGTGGCCTCATTTGATGTGCTACTGCTCCTATGAGACAACTGTTTGGAATAGTTAACTGTTCCAGAGAGCAGACTGAGGCAATGCAAGAGCTTGATTGTAATGATGAAACAACCAAATGGAAACGGTCAAGAATCTCTCATACAAGACAACTGCAAGCAACTCAAGGTGGGGAGGAGAAAGAGGTTAGTCCAGTTTACTTGTGCATTTGTTTATTCATAAAAACAGGCTTATAGCAACACTCTGTTACACCGAGAGCAAGTTGCATTTCATGCACTTGCAGCCTAAGCATCTGAGTCAGAATGGGTCCTGAAGTCAACCTTATATTCCAAGCTTTCAGAATTTATTTATAATATAAAATTTAGGTTGTCTTGGTACACACAGTTTCCACTTTCCAACCCCCTCAAGCCCCAGGCTAGAAGTATGAGAGTATGTACACATTCCTGGATGCAGCAAGGTGTACCCCCCCCAGGCTGTGTTTTGTTGAATTTGCAGTGTTGTAACTAGCATTATGCTTTGATGCATTTATTTATATTGATTTTATTTACTGCATTTATATCCCAGCTTTTTCTCCAAAGAGCTCGCTGCAACAGCCCCATGAGGTAGGTTAGGCTGAGAGATGTGACTGGCCCAAGGTCACCCAGTGAGCTTCATGGCTGAGTGGGGATTTGAACCCTGGTCTCCAGGTCCTAGTCTGACACACTAACCACTAGGCCACTCTAAGGCTGCTAAACAAGGAAATATACTGGTGAACAAAAGGTGGAGACTTAACAGCTTCCCAGGAGGTAGCTCAGCCGACCAGTACTTTGCAGATGCTTTGCAGATAATTCCAGCTTTGTTTGCTCTCTCCCTCCTCAATTATAAGCTCTCACACAAACCAGGAAACTCTTTCAGCTTTACCAGTATCTTTCCACTTAGAACTCAGCTAATTATGCAGCGCCTGCTAACAATCCAGGAGGGACCCAACCCCCCATCAAAGATCCAGTGGCAAGTAAACAAAGAACTGGAAATCTCTTCTTTCTTCCCTCACCAGTGGAAAAAAGAGATGGAAGAGGTTTTGTTTTTGTTTTCTGGTGGTGTTTATGTTGTTAGTTCCCCGGAAATGGCTTTCCTCCATATAAAAAAGGAAAGGTTTTTTAAAATTTAAAGGAGACTATCATTTTGCTTGCTTGCCCTCCCTCCTTCCCTTTGATAAAAAGGAAGAGACTGGTGAGATGAGGGCTTGGCAGGTGGGGAATGGAGGGGAGAAGATTTAGCTGCTGCCTTATGCCGAAATGGGAGGTTGGGTACTGTGTGACAGTGATGAGGAGGGTGTTTTCAGTAAGCAGTGAAAGCAAATGTGTGTCTACTCACAAGCAAGCCCTCCTGAATTCCATGGGGCTTACTCCCAAGAAAGTAGAAGTAAGTTTAGTTGAACTCAGTGGGGCTTCTGCATGTAGGGATTCCACTTAGACCTCTGAGTGGGGAAGCAGATGCAACCTGACTAAATCACTTAAACTACTCATAAATTAGTTGAAAATGTATTAAATATAATGTATGGAAGTTTATTTAATATTTTTATTAAATCTACTACTTCCTTACATTTTAAGGCCCTCCACCACTGCAGGGAGCCCTGTCAAAGCCCCTAGCTGCTGCCCACCACCACTGCAGATAGATATTGTGATACTAAGATATCACGATATTTAGCTGGTGATATATTGTGATGCTGAAAGCCAGATATCGCCCAGCCACCCGCTGTCTGTCCATGGTTTTCCCATCCTCCCCAACCCCTCCACCCACCCTCAACTCCTACGGGTGAATCTTTCATCCCTCTGTCCCATGGAAATCATCTCCCTGCAGCTCTCATCTGCAGACACATTTCTATACATCTTCCAGATGCACTGGGATTTACTCCCAGTAAGAGAGAAATAGTCTAGGTGAAAGCATCCCTTTCCTGGTTATGTCCTTCTTAGCATTTCTAGCTCCTCCTTTGACACAAAGACACTTACACAGCTTCTCCCCATCTCCATTTTAAAAGCTAGCAATAGTTGGTGGTGGGAGAGGGGGCCGCTTGTGCCTTCTGGGCTCTCTCTTGATTCTCTGCAGCAGTCTCTGCTCACTTTATCCTCCAGAGGCCTGCAGCTAGTTCACACTTTAAATAATCAAGGAGAGTGAGACAGATCCCCCCCCTTTTGTTGTTTGCAGATGCTGATGGACAGAGATGAGAATGGATCATAGGCGCCGACTCCATGGGGCCTGAGGGGGCCCGAGCCCCCTCAAAAATTCGTTTGGGGGGGCTCTGCCCCCCCCAATAATTTAAGAAAATTATTACTGTAAATTTCGCTCTATAACACGCAGATTTTTTCTCCTAAAAAGTAAGGGGAAATGTCTGTGCGTGTTATTGAGTGAATGTGTGGTCCCTGGAGCCGGAGCGCAGGAGCAAAAATAGGCAAAAATATGATCGGGCGGTCGGGCGGAGGGAAGGCGGAAGCTGCTGCTTTCCTGCATTCTGCCTCAGGGTCTTACTGCCCACCCGCTTCTGTTGCTGCGTTTGCTCAAACTCAACAAAGAGCAGGGAATCCCCTGCCCTCCTGGCAAGCAGAGGGTTAAGGAAAGGATCGAGTCCTTCCTTCTAATTCTTTCCTAGTCACACTGCGTGCAGGCTCCAGCCCACCACCTCCTCCTCCTCTCCGTGCTCTAGGGGTGCAGGTGGGAAAGAGAGAGAGAGGGCTGGCTTGGGGGGGGGACTTTTGCCTTCCTTTCCTCCCCCCCACCCCGTTAAACTCCTCCCCTGCATTCTTAGCCAGCTGCTTCTCCGCACACCCCTCTTGTGCTTCTTGTCCCTTCTGTGTTTTTCCTTCCCTCCCCATTTAAAACGTGGTGACAAAGCACGGATCCACATGGATCCTCAGGATTTTTGCATTGGGTCACCCCAAATTCACCATCAGATCACATTACATGTCCATGGCTACAGTCTGTACCAAAAAAATCACGCACCCACTGTTGCCTGGGGCTGCAATGGTGCAAAAACATGGTTACAAAGCATGGATCCACAGGATCTTTGCACTGGGTCACCCCAAATTCACCATCAGATAACATAGCATGTACATGGCTACAGCCTGCACCAAAAAAATCACGCACCCACTGTGTCCTGGGGCCATAATGGTGCAAAAACGTGGTTACAAAGCACGGATCCACATGGATCCTCAGGATCTTTGCATTGGGTCACCCCAAATTCACCATCAGATCACATAGCATGTCCATGGCTACATCTTGCACCAAAAAAATCACGCACCCACTGTTGCCTAGGGTCACAGTGGTGCAAAAACGTGGTTACAAAGCATGGATCCACATGGATCCTCAGGATTTTTGCATTGGGCTACTCCAAACTCACTGTCAGATATTAAAAATCTTTATAAAATAGAGAATTAAATACATACAGAATGTTAAATTTTCAGTTTCGAAATATTAGTACTAGTTTAGTACTGTATTTCTATATTACTATAGTACTGTATTAGTTATTTTCAAATACTTAAATATTTTTAGGGTGTAAGACCCAATTAAAGCCCGTTATTTACATACAGTATTACAGTATTTACATACAGTATTAGGCATACTGTATTAACTTTATTAACTGTATTAAAGCATTAACTTTGAGATATTATTTTTATTTAATGAACCCTCAGCCTTATTCAAAGTAAGCTTAAATTAGCTATTTCACTTATTAATCAAAGTGCTATTACTGTGCGACAGCAATATTTTATGTTTTATTCTTTTAATGATAGTTTAGGATTTATTTAAATATCATTTCAGTCTTTTCAGAGCTATATATTCACTGCTCTGTAATAGTCTATAAGCATAATTGTTACTGTAAATTAAATTAGCTTTTTACGAAAATACCGTGCGTGTTTATGTTTTGTTTCTTTTTTCAAAGCCAAAAAGTGTTTCAGGCTTGTCGAGTTTCCCGGAGTGTGGAGTTATAGAGAGTCGAGTTTTCGGGGTTCTAATGTTGATCATATGACTCTAAAATACCTTAAAAAAACTTTAAAACTCACTAATTTTCATCTAAAATTTAGAAAACTTCCCGGGGCAGGACCCCGGTATGGGCCCCCCCCCAATATTTTTTATAAGTCGGCGCCCCTGGAATGGATCTCTCCTCCTCTTCACCTCTTGTTTTAAGGCAGCAAAACTTGGAAGTAAGGCCTATTGAAATGAACAAGCCTTTGACTGCAATCCTAACCCGCTTACCAGGGAATTACTTCTGATCTGAAGACGTGTGCATGCACACGAAAGCTCATACCAATGACAAACTTAGTTGGTCTCTAAGGTATTACTGGAAGGAGTTTTTTATTGTTTCGACTACGGCAGACCAACATGGCTACCTACCTGTAACTACTTCTGAACAGACATTGTTAGGTAGGATTGCAGCCTTAGTTTTGAATCAACGGGATCAGGACAAGTTGGCAGGTGGGAAGGGAGATGCTGCTCTGGGATACCGCCTCCCCCACCCAAAGTTAGACATATAGGACCACCCCCAATTGGCAAATGTGTCAATTGTGCATCTCATGGCCCAAGGAGTCATCCTACAGTTCTCAAATGGGGTGAAGCTGGATTGGGGAAAACTGCATCAAAACACAAAATATACCTGTGGATTGTAGGTAATATCCTATGTTAGGGGTCAGCAACCCTTTTTCAGCAGGGGGCAGGTCCACCGTCCCTCAGACCATGTGGTGGGCTGGACTATATTTTGAGGGGGGTAATGAACAATTTCCTATGCCCCACAAATAACCCAGAGATGCATTTTAAATAAAAGGACATATTCTACTCATGTAAAAACACGCTGATTCCCAGACTGTCCACAGGCAGGCTTTAGAAGGCGATTGGGCCGGATCCGGCCCACAGGCCTTAGTTTGCCTACCCATGTCCTATGTACATGGATTCAAACAAATGGGGGTGGGGAAACACTGGAGCAGAGTAAACAGTAACGTGTCCACAGCCCTAATTTAAGACAAAATGCAGGTTCACAAACTTTGCTTAGGAAGTGTGACAATAAGCTCAAGAAGTAATTGAGACAATAAATCAAACAAAAGTAGGGAAATCCCCAGGGCCAGATGGAATAACGGCAAAATATTATAAAAAAATGAGTGAACAGCTTGTGAATCCCCTGAAAGATACAATGAATGAGATTCTAAAAATAGGGGAAGTTCCAGAAACATGGAAAGAGGCCTATATAACTTTTGATACCAAAACAGGATTCGGATGTGACATTAGTTTAAAACTATAGGCTGATTTCATTATTAAATAATGATTATAAACTATTTGTATTTGTCATGGCAAATAGAATGTTTTTTTTTTTAAAAAAAGAATTTATTCATCATGACCAAGCTGGATTCCTTCCAGGTAGACAAATTAAAGATAATATTAGAAAATGTACTGAATATTATAGAGTATCTGGAAATGAGAAAAAAGAAGCATTAATGTTATAGATGCGGAGAAAGCATTTGATAATGTTTCTTGGAGTTTTATGAAGAAGGTGATGGAGGAGATGGGATTGGAGAAAATTTCAATAGGGGAATGCAAGCTGTTTACTCCGACCAAAATGCAAAAATAATCATAAACTGGGTAATAACAGATAAATGTAGTATGCAAAAAGGGACGAGACAAGGATGTCCCTTGTCACCATTGTTGTTTGTTCTGGTTCTGGAAGTCTTGAGAAGATAAGACAAGATAGGGAAGTAGTAGGTATTAAAATTAAAAAGAATGAACCATAAATTAAAAGCATTTGCAGATGATTTGGTAATAACGGTAGAGGATCCAAAGAATTCTCTTCCGAAAGTATGAATATAATACAAGAATTTGGTTGTGGCAGGATTTAAATTAAATAAAAATAAGACGAAATTGTTACTAAAAATATTAAAGAATCAAAAAAGAAAGAAATAACAGAGATGGTAGGGATAGAGGCATATAAAAAAGTAAAATATTTAGGAATTTGGATAACATCAAAAAATATAAATATTTTTAAAGATAACTATGAAAAAATTTGGCAGGAAATTAAAAGAAATTTGGAAACATGGAATAGGATGAATGGGAAGCATTGCAACTATAAAAATGAATGTACTTCCAAGGATGTTATTTCTCTTCCCAAACTCTTCCAGTAATAACAAGGAGTGCATGCTTCAAAGAATGGCAGAGAAAAATATCAAGATTTGTCTGGAATGGGAAAAACCAAGGATAAAAAACAAAATTTTAACAGATGTGAAAGAAAGAGGCAGATTATCACTTCCAGATTTAAAATTGTATTATGAAGCTGCATCCCTAATATGGATCCGAGATTGGATCAAGTTAGACAGGGAGGAAATAACAGACTTGGAAGGACATGATAATAGATTTGGATAGCATGCC